>NC_060120.1:58188784-59394617 GCF_021461395.2 Schistocerca americana
GGTGGGGCAGCTGCAACAGGGAAGAACGAGCTGACCAAACACTTACTGTATGGCAACACTGGGCGCAGTTTGTTTCAGGGCTACCTGGCTAGTCTTTTCCACAAGCACAACCTCATTACAGCGAATTTCATTGTGTGAGTTTGGTGTAAGATGGGGCAGCCCCACAACTCATTTGTTTCTGGGCTGCCTGGCTAGTCTTTTTCGCAAACAGAACCTCGTGACAGCGAGTTTCCTTATGTGAGTTTGGTGTAAACGGGACAGCCCCACAACTCATTTGTTTCAGGGCTACCTGGCTAGTCTTTGCCGAACACAGTACCTCGTGACAGCGAATTTCCTTGTGTGAGTTTGGCGTAAGATGGGGCAGGCCCACGACTCATTTGTTTCAGGGCTACCTGGCTAGCCTTTTCTGTAAACAGAACCTCATGAAAGCGAATTTCCTTGTGTGAGTTTGGTGTAAGATGGGGCTGTTCTCTACTACTAGGGTGTCTACTGATGTTACAATGTCAGCTGTCGTTACAATGTCAGCTGGAGTATGATGCGCAGATCGCAGGATAGTTAAGTTAAATGGTGGAGAGTTTGATTAATTTCACTGACGTTTTTGCAAATCACTTTTAATATACACCATATTATGTAAGAACACATTTCTAAGCAGTACCATACAGACAGTAAACCATTAGAAGACAATCAGTTGAGAAAGCAAGGACTCACAGTGGCAGATCAGCACAACAGCGTAACTAATTTTAATTTCTATAACACTTGACTATTTTCCCATGCATTACAGTGAGGAATGAATTGGGTATCAGCCTACTAAATACCTTAAACAATAATGCACGAATGACCACGGAAGTTAATTTTTTTTTAGAAAAGATGGAAATCACTTAATCAGAAATCAAGGCGGCTGCCTCATAGCTGAGTTATTTAATCTTGACAATTCTCAGATCTGCTTTAGTTAAAAGACCTAATATTGACCAATCAACAATTACACCAAATCAAAAAATCAAAAACGTAATCGTATACATTATATCTCTCTCTGCAGAATCACATAGATTTAAATAAAAAACAAACACAATACATCTCGAAAACTTTATATCCATTGCTATAAGCAATTGTTACAATTATTGATTATAACCAGCAAATATTAATCCTCAAATGCCACTTTAAGCCAGTGGGTATTCTAAGCCCGACAGTCAAAATTTAACAGGGAGGCCATAACAATTGCCTCAGTACATACTGTCAAACATCAGAGGCTATAAGAACCGATCCTTTTCTTCAGTTGTCACTCGCTTCGGATTCCTGGCGGCACGCCTTTACATGCAGTTCTTTGGCATCCAACTCAGAGCTTCGTTCGAAATACAGAAAATAAAATCTCAGACCGTTCCTGAAACAGGCGAGTGTTAGAAACAAGCAGCACATAAGATACTTGCACAGGAGATTCCAAGAAGAACTAAGGAGCCTCAAAACCAAGTCACTCTGCACAGTGTAGATCAGCGCCACAACGCAACATCACGATAAAAGAGAGGGTAGCAAACCAGCGTCATATTTATCACAACGGCAACTTCCGTGTCCGAACTGAGGCCACAAAATCGGTGTGCGCCCGCGGAATTTCTATTATATGAAAGCACAAAATAGTTCAGTTACCATTAGTGCCGTACCGTAGGTGAACGAAAGATAGAAATCGTGATGACATAGACTTGCGTGTACAGTTCAAGAGCACTACACAATCAAGATGCAATAAAGACGCCGCACTTCCTGTGCGGGACGTTTCTGGTGCAGTGTGTTTCCATCGACAGTTAGCTAGTGTTCCAACTGCCCAAAAAGCGACGAGCGGTTCCTAGTCTTCTCTTCGCATGGACACTTCAGGAAAACAGACTGCCTATTCCCCCTTTTGGGATACGCGGCTGCCACTCTCTCCGTCTGAATTTCTCCTTCGGAGCCCCACTCTCAGGCAGATAAACCACTCGCAGCCAGAAACGTCACAAACGCATTTGGGAGGAAGTATGGCCAACCTAAGCCCGCCCGGTGGGCCGTGCGGTCTAACGCACGGAATTCCGGGCGGGAAGGAGCGCCTGGTCCCCAGAACGAATCCACCCGACGGATTTGTGTCGAGGTCCGGTGAACAAGCCAGTCTGTGGATGGCTTTTAGGCGATTTTCCATCTGCCTCGGCGAATGCGGGCTGGTTCCCCTAATTCCGCCTCAGTTACACTATGTGCAGGCGATTGCTGTGCAAAAAAGTTCTCCTCGTACGCGTACACCACCATTACCCTACCACGCAAACATAGGGGTTACACTCGTCTGGTGTGAGACGTTACCTGGGGGGGGGGGGGAGGGTTTCACCGGGGGCCGAACCGCACAATAACGCTGGGTTCGCCGTGGAGCGGCGGAGGGGTGAAGTGGACTGTGGTAGTCGTCGTGGGGTTGTGGACCACTGCGGCTGCGGCGGGGACGGAGCCTCTCCGTCCTTTCTAGGTCGCCAGTTACCATACCATACAATACAATGGCCAACCTAGGCACATAGTACCGCACACCGCACGGATGTTAATAGCAGGGGCATCAAACACTCACAGCTCAAACCAGTCCTACGACTCCCTCTAGAGGGACAAACGTAAATTAAAGAAGCTTTCACGCCATATGCAATTATGTGTTATAAGGCTGGGATATCATGTTTGGAAAATACACTGTACACAATGTGCATCTGGGGCATTTGCCAAAACACCTAATTAAAACGTCTAAACATTGTTTTTTATTCTAATTTGTTATCCTAATTTACAGAAAAATGTAACGTAATATTATGATACAGAATCATTGTACTAATGGCAGTCCGTAAGGGAATGATTAAAACATAACTTTTTTCTCACCATGCACATAAAACGAGCGAAACTTCTTCACTTAATACATACGACGGCCAACCAATATAAAATAAAAACCAACAAGATTTCAAATAGTGGCGAGTCGTCCTCTAAATTTGTATCAGACGTACAGTGGGTGACAAAAGTCAAGAGACACCTCCTAATATCGTGTCGACCTCCATTTCCCCGGCGTAAGGCAGCAGCCAGACGTGGCATGAACTCAAGTCTTTGGAAGTCGCCTACGGAGATAATAAGTCATGCTGCCTCTGCAGCCATCCATGACTGCAGGAGTGTTGCCAGTGCAAGATTTTGTTCACGAACAGACCTCTCAATTACGTCCCATAAATGTTTGATGGGAGTCAAGTCGGGTGATTTGCAAGACTAAATCATTAGCTCGAAGCGTCTAGAATGCTCCCCAAGAAAATAGCAAACAGTTATGGCCGGGTGACATGGCGCACTGCCAACTACAAAAATCCCATCGTTATTTGGGAACATGACGCCCACGAATGGCAGCAAAAGACTCCTAGTGGCCTGAGATAACCATTTCCAGTCGATGATTTTTTCAGTTGGACCAGATGACCGATGATACCCTTGTAAACACACCCCACACCGTTACGGAGCTACCACCAGACTGCACAGTGCCTTGTTGGTAACGTGTATACGTGGCTTCGTGTGGTCCGCGACACACATAAACCCTACCATAAGCTCTTACCAATTTAAATTGGGACTCATCTAACCAGACCCCTGCTTTACAGTCGTCTAGGGTCCAACAGATACGGTCACGAGGCCAGGAAAGGCTCTGCAGGTGATGTGCTGTTAGCAAAGGCAATCGCGTCCATCGTTTATTGCCGTAGCCCATTACCGCCAAATTTTCCCGCACTGACTTAACAGATGCGTCCCACATTGATTCCTGAGTTTATTTGACGAAGTGTTGCTTGTCTGTTGTCACTGACAAGTCTACTGTTCTCGGTCGTTAAGTGAAGACCATCGGGCACCTCGCCTAAAATTTGGTACTCTTGGCGCACTCTCTGTGAATCTCGGAATATTGAATTCCCACACGATTTCCGAAACGGAATGACCCATGCGCCTAGCTCCAACTACCAGTCCACGTTCAAGGTCTTTTGATTACGGCCGTGCAGCCGTAATAGCGTCGGAAATGTTGCACATGTATTACCTGACTGTTAATGAAAACTTCTCCAACGCACTGCACTTTATACCTTGTGTACGTGATACTACCGCCGCCTCTATATGCAGGGTGGTCCATTGATCGTTACCGGGCCAAATATCTCACGAAATAAGCGTCAACCGAAAAAACAACAAAGACGAAACTTGTCTAGCTTGAAGGGAGAAACCAGATGGCGCTATGGTTGGCCCGCTACATGGCGCTGCCATATGTCAAACGGATATCAACTGCGTTTTTTTAAATAGGAACCCCCATTTTTATTACATATTCGTGTAGTACATAAAGAAATATGAATGTTTTAGTTGGACCAGTTTTTTCACTTTGTGATAGATGAAGCTGTAATAGTCACAAACATGTGGCTCACAATTTCAGACGAACAGTTGGTAACATGTAGGCTTTTTAAATTAAAATACAGAACGTAGGTACGTTTGAACATTTTATTTCGTTTGTTCCAAAGTGATACATGTACCTTTGTGAACTTATCATTTCTAAGAACGCATGCTGTTACAGCGTGATTACATGTAAAACCACATTAATGCAATAAATGCTCAAAATCATGTCCGTCAACCTCAATGCATTTGGCAATACATGTAACGACATTCTTCTCAACAGCGGGTAGTTCGCCTTCCGTAATGTTCGCATATGCATTGACAGTCCGCTGACGCATGTTGTCAGGCGTTGTCGGTGGATCACGATAGCAAGTATCCTTCAACTTTCCCCACAGAAAGAAATCCGGGGGCGATAGATCCGGTGAACGTGCGGGCCATTGTATGGTGCTTCGACGACCAATCCACCTGTCATGCAATATGCTATTCAATACCGCTTCAACCGCACGCGAACTATGTGCCGGACGTCCATCCTGTTGGAAGTACATCGCCATTCTGTCATGCAATGAAACATCTTGTAGTAACATCGGTAGAACATTACGTAGGAAATCAGATTACATTGCACCATTTAGATTGCCATCGATAAAGTGGGGGCCAATTATCCTTCCTCCCATAATCCGCAAAGGTCGCTGATGTTCCACTTCTCGCAGCCATCGTGGATTTTCTGCTGTTGGTGAATGACGCTTCGTCGCTAAATAGAACGCGTGCAAAAAATCTGTCATCGTCCCGTGATTTCTCTTGTGCGCAGTGGCAGAACTGTACACGACGTTCAAAGTCGTCGCCATGCAATTCCTGGTGCATAGAAATATGGTACGGGTGCAATCGATGTTGATTTAGCATTCTCATCACCAACATTTTTGCGATTCCCGATTCTCGCGCAGTTTGTCTGCTACTGATGTACGGATTCGGCACGACAGCAGCTAAAACACCTACTTGGCATCATCATTTGTTGCAGGTCGTGGTTGACGTTTCACATGTGGCTGAACACTTCCTGTTTCCTTAAATAACGCCGGCCGAAGTGGCCGTGCGTTTAAAGGCGCTGCAGTCTGCAACCGCAAGACCACTACGGTTGCAGGTTCGAATCCTGCCTCGGGCATGGATGTTTGTGATGTCCTTAGGTTACTAAAATGTAAACTTTCACGGCCGGAAATATCATGTCCATTATAATTATCCGGGCTGTTATGCCGTGGTCGGTTGATGAATTCTGTGTCGATTCCCAACGTTTCGTCTCCGACTGCGGGAGACATCTTCAAGGGGGTCCGTAGCTTGATGGAAGGTCCAAACACACACTGGCTCGCTACTGACTGCCGCTAAATTCCGTGTCCGCGCGCCCCCGCGCCGCGGCGTGACGTCACGTGTTTTGAAAACGTCAGTGCAATTGGCCGCTGTCCGTCGCCGTCGATCGCCGTTGCCATCACCCAGTAGTGGACGGGTGGTACACATCTTCTTTAACACCGGCATCCATATACCGTTTAATTTGACGCCCTCCTCCTTTCGGTTGAAATTATTTGGGTGTTTAGCGATTTCGATTGCCTCCCTGTAGAGCCTTTCGTAGTATCCGCTCGTGGCCGCTAGTACTTGCGTCTCCTCGAAACGAATATTGTGGTTCCCTGGCTGGAAAGCATGCTCCGCAACAGCTGATCGTTCCGTTTCTCCTCTTCTACAATTTCCCTTGTGCTCTTCCAAACGTTTAGAAACAGTTCTTTTGGTGGTACCCACATAAACATCACCACAGCTGCATGGGATCCTATACACTCCAGACTTTTCCAATGGTTTCAACTCAGAATTCATCAACCGACCACGGCATAACAGCCCGGATAATTATAATGGACACGTCCTTAGGTTAGTTAGGTTTAACTAGTTCTAAGTTCTAGGGGACTAATGACCTCATCAGTTGAGTCCCATAGTGCTCAGAGCCATTTTTTGAACCTTAATTAACGTAACTATCCGGCAAACCGTCCGGACACTTGGACGATGTCGTCCAGGATCGCGAGCAGCATACATAGTACACGCCCGTTGGGCGTTTTAACCACAGTAGCTACACATCAACTCGATATCGACCTTTTCCGCAATTGGTAAACGGTCCATTTTAACACGGGTAACGTATCACGAAGCAAATACCGTCCGCACTGGGGGAATGTTACGTGATACCACGTACTTATACGTTTTTGACTATTACAAAGCGAAAAAAGTGGTCCAACTGAAACATTCATATTTCCTTACGTACTTCACGAATATGTAATTAAAAAATGGGGGTTCCTATTTTAAAAAAAACGCAGTTGATATATGTTTGAACTATGGCAGCGCCATCTAGCGGGCCAACCATAGCTCCATCTGGTTTCCCCCTTCAAGCTCGACGAGTTTAGTTCTTTGTAGTTTTTTCGTTTGACGCTTATTCTGTGAGATATTTGGCCCGGTCACTATCAGTGGACCACCCTGTATGTGCATACGCTAACCGATGACGTTTGTCGCCTCAATGTATGCCAGTGCATCTGAAAAGTTTGTCGGAAAGAATTGATTATGTACTAGTGACTGTAGTATCATTACATTTTTTTCTGCAGCCGAGGTTGGCACCTTAATCGTTCATTAGAACTAGATCTGAATATCGTCTCACAAAAGGGGTCATCAGTGTGAAAGAACCGTTTGGTCCCCTCATTTCCCCGCTACCATAGGGTGTGCTGCTTATAAACAACGAGTTCTGTAGATCAGTAAAGTATTGACAGTTTTTTTATAATCTTCGACACATTTACATCTTTGACAAACGTTAACAACTAATAACGACGCGTAATACAAGGTTAACATAAAACCGTTTGCTCTACATTTGCTATCGATAATCTTCTCACGGATGGCACTTCATCGAACATGCCCAGCTTATGATTTGAACTGTAAAAGAACAAAAATGTTATTATAAATAATTTATTGCACTTGGAGTCTTCCCGTTTTGTATAATTTTTAGTAATATTTTTCAGTTCTTTATAGGCATCTTAAGACACTCTTTGGTTTATTCGTTTTCACTGCCATAACATTTTATGTGCGTCTCAATAGGGGTGAAGTGCCCATTGTACAGAGACAGCGTGTCCTAAAATTTTATTAGTGAGAACTGCTGACTGCACGCATAGCTTAGTAACCTCAGAAACCTTGCGACGACCCTACTACCCTTTCCATGTGTTCAATACGTCAGTTAAAACTAAATTTAGTCCTCAGGTAGGATATTAAGTGTATATTTCACGTGTATAACGACGGTAACTTTGAACATCTGGATCTCGGTAACGGATGATGATATCAAAAAAATGTAAAAATTTCGTCGATCTGCAATTAACTGAAATTACAGATGCGGCCTTTCCCACGACTAGAATTTTCGTACCCACAAACCATGGTTTTTCAGAGTTTACTAAAGAATCCCCCACTCCTCCCACTGAACAAATTGTGCTTTTATACGTTGCCTCGTGTCTGGTTCAAATGGCTCTGAGCACTATGGGACTCAACTGCTGAGGTCATTAGTCCCCTAGAACTTAGAACTAGTTAAACCTAACTAACCTAAGGACATCACAAACATCCATGCCCGAGGCAGGATTCGAACCTGCGACCGTAGCGGTCTTGCGGTTCCAGACTGCAGCGCCTTTAACCGCACGCCTCGTGTCTATCCGAGATCACACATAATGCATAGGAACCAACCGATTTGCTCACTTTTCCTGGATTGGAGGAAGTTAGAAGCATTTAGATTTTGACCCTGTACCGTCGGATAGCTACGGTATACTCGTCCTTCTGACAGGTGTACAAATGGTTGCTTGGTTGCTATGCCAAAGGTTATCCAAACCGCTTGCCCCCCCCCCCCCCCCCCCCCCCCTCTATCTCTGTGACCAATAAAATCTGACTCCTCGAAAAAATCTGATCTTCTTGCGAGGCTTTTTGGAATATGTTTCTATCGTTCTCTGTCGTGCATGGACTGATTACTCGGTGCTGAGTAAATTTTCTGCAGCTAATGCACTGAAAAGCCAGGGAAACTGGTACACCTGCCTCATAACGTTTAGGGTACCCGCGAGCACTCAGAAGTGCCGCTACACCACGTGGGATGCACTCAACTAATGTCTGAATTAATGCTGGAGGGAACTGACTCTACGAATACTGCAGGGCTGTCCGTAAATCCGTAGGAGTACGAGGAGGTGGAGATCTGTTCTGAACAGCACGTTGCAAGGACCCCAGATGTTCAATAACGTTCATGTCTGGGGAGTTTGGTGGCCAGCGGAAGTTTAAACTCAGAAGAGGCCTTCTGGAGCCACTCTGTAGCAGTTCTGGGCGGATGAGGCGTCGCATTGTCCTTCACAACCGACATGAATGCGTGCAAGTGATCAGACAGGATGCTTACCGTACGTATCAGCTGTTAGAGTCGTATCTGCATGTATCAGGGGTCGACTGGAGTGGCCGAGAGGTTCTAGGCGCTACAGTCTAGAGCCGAGCGACCGCTACGGTCGCAGGTTCGAATCCTGCCTCGGGCATAGATGTGTGTGATGTCCTTAGGTTAGTTAGGTTTAATTAATTCTAAGTTCTAGGCGACTAATGACCTCAGAAGTTAAGTCGCATAGTGCTCAGAGCCATTTTTGTATCAGGGGTCGCATATCACTCCAAATGCGCACGCCACACACCATTGCAGAGCCTCCACCAGTTTGAACAGTCCCCTGCTGACATGCAGGGTCCATGGATTCGTCAGATTCTCTCCATACCCCTACATGTCCATCCGCTCGATAGAATTTGAAACGAGACTCGTCCGACCAGGCAACATATTTCCTGTCATTAACAGTCCAATGTCGGTGTTCACGGGCCAAGGCGAGACGCAAAGCTTTGTGTCGTGCAGTCATCGAGTGTACACGAGTGGGTCTTCGGCTCCGAAAGCCCTTACCGATAATGTTTCGTTGAATGGTTTGCAAGCCGACAATGGCCCAGCATTGAAATCTCCAGCGATCATGCAGAAGGGTTGCACTTTCGTCACGTTGAACGACTCTCTTCAGTCGTCGTTGGTCTTGTTCTTACAGGATCTTTTTCCGGCTGCAGCGATGTCTGAGATTTGATGTTTTACCTGATTCTTATAAGTTCAAACGGTTCAAATGGCTCTCAGCACTATGGGCCTTAACTTCTGAGGTCATCAGTCCCCTAGAACTTAGAACTACTTAAACCTAACTAACCTAAGGACATCACACACATCCATGCCCGAGGCAGGATTCGAACCTGTGACCGTAGCGGTGGCGCGGTTCCTGACTGTAGCGCCTAGAACCGCTCGGCCACCACGGCTGGCAATTCTTTGTATTAATGGTACAATCGTGAAATGGTCGTACGGGAAAATCTCCACTTCATCGCTACCTCGGAGATGCTGTGTCCCATCGCTCGTGCGCCGACTGTAACGCCACGTTCAAACTCATTTAAATCTTGATAACCTGCCGCTGTAGCAGCAGTAATCGATCTAACAACTGCCCCAGACGTGGGTGTTCCCTTACATAGGCACTGTCGACGGCAGCGCCGTATTCTACCTGTTAAATATCTCCGTATTTGAATACGCATGCCTATCCTCTAAGAACCCACCACCTTGAAGCAAATATCATGTTTGTGTCGCCTTGATTACGTATACTATTTTATACAAGCTGTAACTAAATGCAGAAGGCAATAAAAGCCACTACATTAAAGACACGTAACGTGTGTCCACAGGACATGTGGCCTGTAATTGAGGAAGTGTCATGATGATCTCTCCATCGCCAAAAGATTCCGGAATAGTCCCCCATTCGGATCTGCAGGAGGAGACGTCCAACGGGCAGGTTCCCATGAGAAACTGATTGAATAATCAACGGAAGGATAATGTTCTTCGAGTCGGGGCGTGGAATCTCAGAAGCTTTAACCTGGTGGGAAACTAGAATATCTGAAAAGGGAAATGTAAAGGCTCAATCTAGAAGGTAGTAGCGTTCAGAGAAGTGAAGTGGGAAGAAGACAAGGATTTGTGGTCAGATGAGTATAGGGTAATATCAACAGCAGCAGAAAATGGTATAGTGGGTGTAGGATTCGTTATGAAAAGGAAGGTAGGGCAGAGAGTGTGTGTTACTGTGAAGAGTTCAGAGATAGGGTTGTTCGCATCAGAATCGACAGCAGACCAACACCGACAACGATAGTTCAGGTATATGTGCCGATGTCGCTAGCTGACGATGAAGAGGTAGAGAAAGTGTATGAGGATACTGAAAGGGTAATACAGTATTTAAAGGGATATGAAAATCTAATAGTCATGGCAGGCTGGTATGCAGTTGTAGGGGAAGGAGTACAAGAAAGGTTTGCAGGAGAATATGGGCTTCGGCCAAGGGATGGGAGAGCAGAAAGACTGATTAAGTTCTGTAACAAGTTTCAGCTAGTAATAGCGAATACTCTGTTCACGAATCACAAGAGGAGGCGGTACACTTCGAAAAGGCCGGGTGATATGGGAAGATTTCAGTTAGATTACGTAATGGTCAGACAGAGATTCCGAAATCAGGTACTGGATTGTAAGGCGTACCCAGGAGCAGATATAGACTCAGATCACAATATAGTAGTGATGAAGAGTAAGCTGAAGTTTAAGATATTAGTCAGGAAGAATAATTACGCTAAGAGGTGGGATACTGAAGTACCAATGAATGACGAGATACGGTTGAAGTTCTCTAAAGCTATAGACACAGCAATAAAGAATAGCTCAGTACAGTTGAAGAGGAATGGACATCTCTTAAAAAGAGCCATCGCAGAAGTTGGGAAGGAAAACATTGGTACCGAAAAGGTAACTGCGAACCAACCACGGGTAACAGAAGATATATTTCAGTTGTTAGATGAAAGAAGGAAGACAAAAATATTCGTGTAAATTCAGGAATAGAGAAATACTAGTCGCTGTGGAATGAAATAAATGGGAAGTGCAGGGAAGCTAAGACGAAATGGCTGCAGGATAAATGTGAAAACATAGAAAAGGAAATGATTGTCGGAAGGACAGACTCAGCATTCAAGAAAGTCAAAACAACATTCGTTGACATTAAAAGCAAGGGTGATAACATTAAGAGTGCAACGGGAATTCCACTGTTAAATGCAGAGGAGAGAGCGGATTGGTGGAAAGAATACATTAAAAGCCTTTATGAGGGGGGAGATTTGTCTGATGTGATGGAAGAAGAAACAGAAGTCGATTTAGAAGAGATAGGGGATCCAATATTAGAATCAGTGTTTAAAAGAGCTTTGGAGGACTTAAGATTAAATAAGGCAGAAGGGATGCAAAACATTTCATCAGAATTTCAGAAATCTTCGGGGGAAGTGGCAACAAAACGACTCTTCATGTAGGTGTGTAGAATGTATGAGTCTGGCAACATACCATCTGACTTTCGCAAAAGCATCATCCACACAATTCCGAAGACGGCATGAGCTGACAATTTCGAGAATTACCACACATTCAGCTTAACAGCTCATGCATCCAAATTGCTTACAAGAATAATATACAGACGAATGGAAAAGAAAACTGAAGATGCGCTAGATGGCGATCAGTTTGGCTTTAAGAAAGGAAAAGGCAAGAGAGAGGCAATTCTGAAGTTTCGGTTAATAATGGAAGCAAAACTAAGGAAAAGTCAAGACACGTTCATAATATTTGTCGATCTGGAAAAATCGTTAGACAATGCAAAATGGCGCAAGATGTTCGAAAATCTGAGAAAAGTAGGGGTATGCTATATGGAGAGACGGGTCATATTCGGTATGTACAACAGCCAAGAGGGAATAATATGAGTGGATGACCAAGAACGAAGTGCTCGTACTAAAAAGGGTATAAGTCAAGGACGTAGCCTTTCGCCCCTACTGTCCAATCGGTACATCGAGGAATCAATGATGGAAATGAAAGAAAGGTTCAGGAGTGGAATTAAAATTCAAGGCGAAAGGATGTCAGTGATACGATTAGCTGATGGCATTGCTATCCTGAGTGAAAGTAAAGAAGAATTACATGATCTGCTGAACGAAATGGACAGTGTAATGAAAACAAAGTTTGGATTGAGAGTAAATGGAATAAAGACAAAGATAATGAGAAGTAGTAGAAATGAGAACAGCGAGAAACGTAACATCAGGATTGATGGTCACGAAGGACGGAGCAAGGAGGGCATCAAAAGCAAACTAGCAATGGCAAAAAGAGCATTCCTGGCCATATCAAATATCGGTCTTAATTTGAGGAAGAAGTTTCTGACAATGTAAGTCTGGAATACAGCATTGTATGGTGGGAAAACCGGAACAGAAGAGAATCGAAGCATTTGAGATGTGGTGCTACAGAAGAATGTTGAAAATTAGGTGGACTGATAAGGTAAGGAATGAGGAGGTTCTGCGCAGAATCTGAGAGGAAAGTAATATATGGAAAACACTGACAAGGAAAAGGGACAGGATGATAGGACATCTGTCAAGGCTTCAGCGAATGACGTCCATGATACTGGAGGGAGCTGTAGAAGGCAAAAAACTGTGAAGGAAGACAGAGATTGGAATACACCCAGCAAATCACTGATGACATAGGTTGCAAGTGCTACTCTGAGATGAAGAGGTTGGCACAGGAAAGGAATTCGTGGCGGGCCGCATCAAAACACTCAGAAGACTGGTGACAACAAAAAAAAGCTAAATCTGTTGATGGATATTGGGGGTTTGTTGTGAGAGAGCTACCCTTTCATGTGATTCTTTTCCCATCCCGACCCGTATCTTGAGGTTCCAGTAGTGTTCACAAAGCGTGATTACGTTGTTGGCTGGGGGGGGGGGGGGGGGGGGCGGGTGGAGAATTGTTTATCCCTTTAGTATCATTTGTCAACTGGGATTCGAAATTTCTGTACCAAACTCGTACAATATTTTGAAAGCATGGAACACAGAGGTTGTTTAGGCTTATCGTATCTCAAGCACGCGCATCTTCAATAACACGGGTGCGACGCATCTTTGTTGGAGGTGGCGTTACAAAGCTAGCAGCCAGGTCACGTGCAGCACTGGATAATGTTATTCACGTTTCCCGTGACACCACTGGCGTGGTAGGTGCCGCTATTCCTTACTGCTTCCGTAGCTGTGGACGAAATGTGTCATAACATTCAATTTTTGTAAGTTATTCAGCCCACTCGAAGGTAAGGTTCAGGCGGATTTGTCTTTCTGATTTAAACCAACTTAGTAATCAGCAAAAGGAGACTGCTAAGCAATTGCTTGTTCGAGAGAAAAATTCACAGATTAGTACACGTTCATTGGATTTGGGTAGTGAAGTGGGTAGTGTGGAACAATGCATTTCAGCCGGTAATCAGACATAAGGTTTAAGATATGTTGATATTCAAGGCTGGTAGGCCGGTCTCTGATTCATTAGCTAAATTGCTTAATCCTATTATGTGTTTGTTTAGTGGTATTTCTGAGATACCTATTGATCAATTGAATCAGGTTTGTCAAATTTTGTGGCTGATTAATCACATACTGCAAGGCTTGTCCAGAAAGTAAGTTCCGATCAGTCGCGAAATGGAAACTACATTGAAGATCAGAAATGTTTTATTTGCGACAGTTGGTTCCACCTTCCTGCTACTTCTCTACATAGTCGCCGCTCCAGCTAGGACATCTGTCGCACCGTTATACCAACTTTCCAATACCCTCGTCATAGAAGGCAGCCGCCTGTGCTTCCCGCCAATTCTCCGCGCTCATCTATAGCTCGTTGTCTGTGCGAAAATGTTGTCTTCATAGCCAGTATTAATGTGAGCAGAGAATAAACACAGAGGTGGCCAATTACCGGCTGTAGTGCGGCTGATCAAACACTTCCCATCGAAAACGCTGCAGGAGGATTTTCATTGCCCCTGCATATTGCGACCGAGCATTGTCACGAAGTAGGAACTGTAAGACAGTTCTGTAATGTGGGCTGCATAACATCAGGCGAAATCTCTCACCAGACCTCATACTTGGGGGGAGACACTATTTTCTACGCACCTTTATGTGCTCACCATGCACTCAGAACTGAAATGAGCGAAGTGATGCAACCAACAGGGATACTAGAGACACTGTCGAACACATATGTGCAAAGCTTTATTTGATTTTCACAGTGGTTTCCATTTCTTGACCGATCGGAACTTACTTTCCGAATATCCCTCGTATTATACTTTCTTTACTTTATACTTTGTCGAAGGGCTCGTTGCGTATGTTGCTGTCCGGGATACTTCAGCAACAGGGAGCTTTGAGACAGCACAGGGTTCGGACAATACAGAGAAAGCTATCTCCAAGCTTCTGGAATGAGCTTGAGTGTGTACATTATTGGCAGGTGCAGCATCTGCTGAAACCTTATTTTAATATATCGACAGTGTTTATAATGGTGTCTCTGCCTTGGGAATGAAAGTTATCGAACAAGATAGTGTTTCAAACATTTTATAAGGGATAAGACAGGAATATCGGTCCAGTCTTGTTTTAGCCTGGAAACCTACTACCTTCCATGAGTTAAATGAATTAGTTACGTCTTTGCAAGCCACTTAGATTCGCGGATGAGCAAGGCGATCAGAGTAAGGGCTTTTAATCAGGCCCTCCTGCCGGAAGCGACGACTACTACTTCCGTAGCCGGTACAAGTTGTTTTGGTGTGGTTGCCATAGCCATTTAGCGCGTGAATGTCCAGTTAGGTGTGGGCCTAGATCTAACGGCTGACGCCACCGGCAGGGGGTTAAAATTCCAATGCAGAAACCTCCCTCTTGCTGCATGCGTATTTGTGCCCTCGATAAACTTGCGCTTCCGCATATTTGCACCCGCCTCAAACGAGAATCTCTTTGCGGCCTCGTGGATTCTGGCAGATCCGTTTCACTGCTTGGCCACAGTTGGTGTCTAGAGTTTCATAATCTATGCGTCTCCGATATGCCCCTCCCCCCAGAGATGTCGGCTCAACAATGGGCAATTGTTCCCTCTGGTGGATGAGGTTTGGGGGAGTTTATCTATTTGTAACTTTTATTGGCCCGTTAGACTCGCTGTAGTTAAGAATCTGTCAGTGATCTTGTTGCTCGGGTGTAATTCATTCAATGAACTCGGTGGGTTCTTGACTTTGCGAGTAACACATTTTTCTTTAAATTTTGTCCATGTGAGAAAATGGCCCTCTGTTCTTGTAGTTTCATTAATAATAGCACTTCTGTAAAAACAGGGGGTCGGATTTCGACTTTAGTCACTTAAATGCCGGTCAGGATAGACATTTAATGAGTGCTATACAGCAATTTTCCCATTGTAGTTACTAATAGACTGGGGTAACAGAACAAATTTAATACAGAATCCGATTGGTCGACAATATCCCTTATCGTCTCTCAAAACCTAAGATGAGAATACTGAGGCAAAAGATTGAAGATATTCTGCGGAATGGAGTTATTAAATCACCAACTTCTCCGTATGCATCAACCATATTCCTGGTGCCTAATGGGCAAGGTGAGGATTATAAATCTGTTCTTCGTTGTACAGTCCTCAATGAGAAGTTATCTTGGAGTCAGTTTTCCTCTCTGATCTGCATAAATGTTTCACTTAGTCTGCTAATGTTTGCTATTTTACCGTACCTGATTTGATTCAAGCTTACTACCAGATGCTATTGAGTGAGAGATCCAGGCATATTACTGCAATTTGCACGGATTGGAATCTAAAGGAATTTAATCGGGTACCCTTTTACTTGGCTGCTGGGGCTGTTGTGTCTTCAAGACTATTATATCACATATTGGGCGACCTTAAATTTGGTTCAATATGTAATTACATTGACGTTGTCGTTGTTTGTAGTCGCTTCTTTGATGAACACCTTTCTAATGTTGAGCAGGTTTTGTTGAGGCTTCATTCTGCGAAGTTAACGCTTAGGCCTTCAGAAGTTACCCTCTCTAGGCATCAGATTTCTTTCTTGGGTCACCTGGTTTCCAGGGACGGTATTAGAACTGATGAAGAACACACTTCCGATTTGAGAAAATTTCTTCTCCCAAAACATAAGAATGGGACATCCACATTCATCGGTATGCTTAGTAGCATGTTTGATGGAGAAACTCAGGAACGTGAATGGTGTTCAGTATTGGCCAGTTCTCCTGTTAATAGTGTCTTGACCAAGATCCCCTGCTCTTTACCGATTTCAAAGTTAAATAAATCAGCATTCTTATTCTGAGCCTATTAGGAATCGTCTGTTGGTTGCGAGGTTGTTCCCGGTTAGACGTACAGAAAAGGTATATTTTGTCGTGTGGCTCATAAATTAGCTGAAACTAAAATTTGTTTACTTATGGAACTTGTCCCTTCGGTCTTTCGTTATTTCCATGATTCGTTGTTGGGTGGCCATGTGGACCTTTGTAAGACCCTTGTTAAGGTTCGCTGCCACATCTCGTGGCCTTCATTATACAAGGGTGTTCGTCGTTTAGTCAGCAGTTGTGGACGGTGTTAAATTGGTAAGCTTAACTCAAACTCAATCAAGGCGCTCTTACGGTCCGAACGTGAACAAAGCCCAATGGATAAATTATTTATTGACTAGCAGGAAAACGAGGCTTTGCCCAGGAGTTTATTTACAGCGGTGCGTCCCATGCCGTACAACTCAAGGTCTGCCCTAGTGCTTAATGTTTACGATGACGTATCTCAAAAAATGTTCAAATGTGTGTGAATTCCTAAGGGACCAAACTGCTTAGGTCTTCGGTCCCTAGACTTACACAACTATTTAAAATAACTTAAAGTAACTTATGCTAAGAACAACACACACACCCATGCCAGAGGGAGGACTCGAACCACCGGCGGGAGGGGCCGCGCAGTCCGTGACATGACGCCTCAAACCGCGCGGCTGACGTATCTCAGGAACTATGTTTTCTTATGTAGGTCATGGTACCTTGAGCGTATTCTTGCATGTGTCTCGGACTTCCTATGTACTATGAGGGTATGATTACCGTTGTTCCAATATCGTCAATGTTTCCATCATTTATGATTCCTTATGGAAGGGGGATGTACTTTCCCGTGCGCAGTTTGTTCTAATTGAATCTTACGTAAAGCGTCCGTTACGGTTCTATTTTTGCATACATATCTACCATATCAGGACTTGTTGGAATAAACGGCGAGTGTAGAGAATGTTACATTGCCTCTGATCATTTAGCGGTAAGGATAGAACTCCTTGGAAGTGATTTTTTCGTGGTTTTTTTTTTAAACACCCGTTTAAGGTTGGATGTGTTTCACATTAAAATGATATCCATCCTCTCCGTGCACAAATATTAATGGATGTTAGAGGGCATAATGTGAACTGAGTGTCTCTGCAATGCATTGTAGTCCTTCTCTTCTTCATCGTACAATTATGTCACAGCTTATGTTTTCATTGTCAACAATTACGAAGGCGACTTTGTCTATCTGAGGTGCATTAAATGGACGTTCGTGTTCTCCAGGTGGTCTTTTGGCCACTCGAATTATAACTTTATAGTCATCAGAAATCATTCGGCCTAGTGCGGTTCTGAACAAGTGAATCAGTTGATTGTATATGTGTAAGATCCTCTGTACATCTGAGACTACTTCTCGTCTCAGTCCACTGATATTTGTACGTATTTGATAAATTTCCTTTTCTTCATTCCCAATGAATTATATGTGCTGAAATTAGTGGTATTCGTTGGGTAGTGGTAGTAATGATCCCTTGTGGCGACAGATTTGACCTCCGATGAAAAAAATATAATCGGTTTTTTCTGTGTTAGTGTTGATTGAAGTGACACTGAAAGAAGTCATTTCGAAGTAGGCGTTGTACGCTTTTATATTTAGAAGGAAATGCTTTGATTCTGGAGTTTTCCCGGTCATGTAATGTAAACATTCCTGCGAAGGTACTTCCAGTGGTGGTAATCGAATCATTCCATTCATTCAACGGAATCCAGGAGTTTCTCTGCTGCATTTTGTCGCATTGCAAAGTTGGCAGGTGTTATCTATTCTTCCGATTAGGACGTGTTTCTTTTTGTCTTATTCTTTCGTCGGGTCATCGTGAACTGTTTCATTTGTCAGGTTGACCTGTTTCCTTGTCCTCATCCCAGCTCTTGAGGGGGGGGGGGGGGGAGAGGGGCAGTGATATTTTCAAGGCTGGCTTGAGTTCGCATCTTTTTAACTTTGTGTCGCAATTCTTGATTCTTCAACCCGCTCACTCGTTGTTCTTCGGTTTCTCTGCTTCTCACGATGCTCTTTGTCGTTCGTTGGGAACTAGAACGTGCTTCACGCCCCTGTTTTGCTTCAGAACTGTGTTTGGGCATTGTCCAAAATATAAATAAAATCAGTTTTTTGTTAGCAAATACACTAAGTACACTTTAAACTCTTTATTTTCGATTTATATTCAGTCACTATATCACGTGGGCCACTCACAGTTCACTGTTTCTATTCTCTCACTGCACAACTTTTCTAGTTCCTCCCTTCGTCACTGATAAAAGACTGATGTTTGAATGTTCGAACCCACATCAGATCTTGCTTTATATACTGTGGCGAATTCGAGAACATAGCAAAAAGGTTTCGAATCATCCACAGTGTTCCAGAATATTCCACAACGTTAGAGTTCTGAAATGTTTCACAATGATTTGGGAGGTTCCAGGATGTTAACGAACATTCTGGAATCCATCCGAATGTTTCAGATTATTTACGAGCAATGCTGAATATCCCGGATCATTGTGGAACATTCCAGAACATTCTGGAATGTTGTGGAACGCCCTCCAATACTATCAAATGTTTGGGATTTTCTCTAATACGTTCGAGTGTCCTGGAATTTTTTGGTGATTTATAGTGGGTTGAACTGCCTAGCCCTTATATCTTAAAAGCACGTCCTTCACGTAAAAACAAAACCCTTCTTCATGGAAGGGTGATAGATGACTACCACAACATATTACTATCTTGGACGTACTGGGAATGGTTTCTGAGTTTCAGCGGCATGTACATTGTTCATTTATATTCAAAATATATACTGAATATTGATTACTAACTGTTTGCACATAATCACCCTGAAATATATCTCTTAGGTACTCTATGTCGGATACTATCTCTCAAAAAAAGGCACCTAGTCCACTTCCTCAGTTTCAGAGAAATAATTCAGTGCTAATGGCTCAATAGAACTTAAAAGCTCCTAGTCTCGTTCCTTCCTTGGTCTAGTACCGGCGATGTTAAACAAACACATTCACACTTACATGAAGATGGCAAGTACAGTTGTAAAATTGGAATAGCCTGTATAGAAACATCTACTTAATATATAACCTGAATTTCTAGAAATGTCGTTGGGTGTGAGTACGTCCTTTACAGTGTGGAGCTAAGAGTGTGAAAACTGAAGTGAACTGTTAGTATATACTGGTTAATTCGTATTTTATGCGAGTTTCGGAATGAGATTAGCGGTAAGTGCTGTCTGTGGAACTGTTTCCTGGCAACTAATGCACGCACATTTCATATAATATAGTCACTGACGTATAAATTGCTCTTGTTTCTGTTAACGTTTTCTGACTTGCTGTAATTCTGTGGTGGACATTATAGGCAAACTTGTCGCCACAACTCGTTATGGAAATAATTCACAGAGCGATGTAGGTGTAAAGATAGGTTGTCGCTGTTAAATGTTCCATTACATTCATAGGTTTTTGTGCTTATACTGCTGTAGAAAAGAGCGAGAGCTGGAGAGGACGCCGCTAATTCTGTGGTGACGAATGTTCTGACAAAGTAGCATACTCAGCACCAGAGCTGGTATTAGAAGCTGCAGCTGGCCACTGTCCGAATTCACGACGGAACGCAACGACAATTTTAAATTGTCAAAAGTTCTAATAGCGCTGTACGTTTATTCTTTCTTATTGGTTCCCCAATGGTTTAGATAGTTTGAATGGGGAGTACAGTTTTCAAAGGGGAACGGCTTGGATCAAGTCGGTGATACAACTGACCTTGCATTAATGACTATCTTGCAGCTGGACTAAATGTATGAAATTTATACTCTTGCTCATATTGTCTGCAATGTGTGAGGATATTAACAGTTTGTGACATGTTACAGTGTGATTGGTGGGAACAGAACAGTATGCTGGGTGCTGTATCGTCAATGAAAAATTAATTTGAGAAAATAGCAGATAAATTCACTGTTATTCTGGTGCAACTCCCTGCAGCTCCTAGCAGTGTTGCAAATTAACACCATTTTTGAGAGGATAATGGGCTTGAACGTGCTAGGTTGAAATTCTGAGGCGTTATTTTAAAGTTTAAAAATGGACAGCTTCTTAACAATATATTTAACTTGCTTATCGTCACTTTGTTAACGTTCCACTTTCAAGCAGCATGTTTTGACCTCTACAATAACGCGTCATACATATAAACAGTCCGTTCACAGTCCATATACTCAAAATACGAATGCTCGCTGTACACTCTTCATAAGATAGTTCATACTCCTGATATAATTCACGCTTTCAAAATGTATCTGATTCTGTCCAGCACACTTCCTCGCAGAATTTATCATGCGCTCGTGTTTTGTGATGAAACTGCTCATAGTTCTCTTCTGCCCTGCATATAAGTAGTCTTGACTCCACATTGCTTTCTGCATTTGTTTCTTGACAAACCTTCTTTCTTCCAATCATTCTCTCTTACGAGTCCTCTCCTTTGTTCAGTTTTTGGACTCGGATTTCAAAAATTTCTTCACTGCAACAATGCCAGTACGAGAGTTTTCCGGTAATTTCTATGTTTCTTGCATCTCCTCTCAAAACCTTCCGACTTCCACCACAAAGAAAATTGCTGCTCCTTCTGCAAAATTACCACTTTTTCTGCCAGTTAGCATCTTCTTCTTGGTGCGTCTAGTTTCAGCAGAATTTCGCAGAGAGAACACATGGCTACACAACAGAATTCAACCCACAGATATCGACAAATCATTCAAGTTGAATTTTCAAGTCCACAAGAAGACCCATAACTGTATGACATAGAGGGGAAAAACATGATTCAAGGACCACTTAGCCTTTAAACTCCAATTCGCCATGTATGATAATGGAAAATGTACAAAAAATACCCAAAACCATGTCTGAATGACACACAAATCGGAGCTGGCTACTCAAAAGACAGAAAACGATCACCCACAAATGATGGCTTCACAGCAAAAATACGAATAGGAGGCAGCGACGAACGGGAAATAGATGATCAATGGGCAGTACCGTCTAACATGCTACTTCCCAAACACATAAACATAAAATAGTGCAGTCCATTTACGTTTGCAAGACAGGGACAACAATACAGAAATGCGGGATACTCACGTACCAAATGGGAAGAACAGGGCGGCGGATTTTCGGTTTTCCCATACACGAACGCGAACCAACTGTACAACATCTAGCAGTACATTTGAACAATGGACAAGAGTTTCCTTCACAAAAGACGTTGCCAGAAAAATTGCAAGCGAACCACCTCAGAACACGACATTAACAGCTGTCTACCAACTGTGCCAAACGGATCCATTCGCGAAAACATTTCTGTATAACGAAGTCTTTACCTATTATACGTGGTACACAACAAGAAATACGTTTCAAAGACGATACAAGGTATCCCAGTAGAAAATCATACAGGAATCATGTGAAGTGCGCTCTAGGCCGAGTATATACCAAACATCCAAACAACGCCGAATGTTTCTATCTCCGGATGTTGCTACACAAAATACGGGGCCCAACAAGTTACACAGATCTCAAAAGTATTGACGGTTACCTATGCCACACATACAGAGAAGCATGACAACACGTAGGACTACCGTAAATTGACAACCACTGGGAATTAACACTACAAGAAACCTCACTCACACCCTCAGCAGGACAAATGAGAGACGTATTCTCCATAATCCTAACAACATGTAATCCATCGAATCCAGAACACCTATGGGACTCCTTAAAAGAGGGTATGAGTGACGATATACTGTACCAAATCTGACAAGTTCATCCAGAACTGACCATCGAATTAAACGACGACATCTTCAATGAAATACTCATTAGGCTATAAGATAAATGTTTAGCGTTAAACAACCAGACCTCAGTACAACTTGGAATGCAGGCACCACAAAAAGGTGCTATCAGTGTGCTAAACTTCGAAATTACAAAGGAAAAAAGCTACAACATCAACGAACTACTTCAATACATTGTCCAAAACAAATCGCTCCTCAGTGTCAGTCAAAAAGAAATTTGTAACGCTATCATGGACCTGACCGAGAACAATAAAGGCAGAATCACTTACTTGGACTCACCAGGCGTCACTGGGAAAACGTTTCTAATAAATCTAATGCTGGCAGAAACACATGCTGAACAACACATCGCTCTTGCACTAGATTCTTCCGGTACTGCAGCCGCACATATGGAAGAAGGATGATCCACTCATTTCGCCCTGCAGTTGTAGCCGAGGAACTATTCCCGATAAGTAAAATCTCAAGAGCATCTGGATGAGGTGAACTCGCAAGCTAACATTATCTCCTGGGACGAATGCTCAATGGCACATAAAAAAACCACTCGAAGCTATGGATAGAACATTCCAAGATTTTGAGAAAACTCTGAAGTGATGAGAGGAGCTGCAATCATATTCTCATGCTAATTTCGGCAAACATTTCCAGTTATCCCCAAGTCAATACGAGCAGACGAGACCAGTGCATGCTAGAAAAAAAAATCACAGCTATGACCACTCATAGAAATACTGCGAATAACAAAAATATGACAGCTGAACTGTTGAAAGACGAAACCAGCACATTTTGCCCAGCAACTTTTACTAATGGGTGAAGGCCCAAATCCTAATGACCAGTCAACCGGTTTCATTAAACTCACCAGTGATTTCTGCAACATAGATTCTGCTGAAAACGAACTCGTCGACCAAATTCATCCAAACATAGTTCACAGCTATACCAGTCGGAACTAGCTATCTGAAAGAGCAATTTTACCAACTAAAATAATATTGTCGACGATATCAACTTTAACATTCAAAAGAAATTCCCTGTGAAGATAGAACATACAAATCGGTTGACGCAATGGTAAACTTTGTAGAAAGTTTGACCTTCCCCACATAATTTCTAAATTCTTTGAATGAATAGAAACGCCAATACATTGCCTTCTACGTAAAATTGGATTTTCGATACTATCATACACTAATCAGAAATCTAAACTCACCAAAACTATGTAAGTGGAACAAGGAGGATCGTCAAATATCTATCGAATTACCTCATCGAAGCCGAACATTTGACTGCTAAGCACAAAAGACACAGTATTATTCCACAGAATACCACTGATCTCTATTGAACTGCCATTCCAGTTTCAAAGACTTCAGTTTCCAATCAAATTAGCATAAAGGTTTACAATCAACAAAGTACAAGGACAAAGTTTAAAATATTGCTGCTTCAGGCTCAAAAACTACCGCTTCTGTCATAGTCAACTATACGTAGCTTGCTCTCGAGTAGGAAATTCGAAAAACTTGTACATGTATACCCCAGGTAACAAAATGAAAACAGTTGTTTATAAACAAGTATTGTAAATAGTTACAATATGTTTCCAATAATTTTTTCAAATGCTTATACTTTATCAGTTAGTTAAATAGTTAGAATACGTTTTCAGTAATCTTTTTAGCTCTTAACTTTAAAATTTATCATTTTATTCCAACTACCACACAATCCCATTTGAACTCTCTGAGCGAAGCCAAGTACCCCAGCTGGTATTAAATAATGCGAATACTACGTGCAGCCTTACTTCTGTACAAATTCATTGCTGTAATGTGATAAAATATAAATAAGTGTGGTACAACGGTTTTTATGTTTGATGATGGGTAGATACAATAGTCTAAGAATATACAGCTCAATGTGTTGATAATTTACAATTTTTTGACATATTTATTATTACCTTTTAAGCCAAGGTACCGTACGTTTCAATTTTTTTTCATTTATTCCACATGAATGAACACTATTTCGCTTGAGACCCATGGAAGTGTTATTTTTCCTTTTCCAATATTTATTCTTTATTCTTGTTTCTTAACATTCTTCACCATGATGAGTCCGCCCCCGTTAGCTGAGTGGTCAGCGCGGGGGAATACCTCGCAAAGGGGCCCGTGTTCGATTCCCGGCTGGGTTGGGTTGCTTGGGGGAAGAGACCATACAGCGAGGTCATCAGTCCCATCGGATTAGGGAAGGAAGTCGGCCGCGCTCTTTCAAAGGAACCATAGCGGCGTTTGCCTGGAGTGATTTAGGGAAATCACGGGAAACCTAAATCAGGATGGCCGGACGCGGGATTGAACTGTGGTTCAAATGGTTCAAATGGCTCTGAGCACTATGGGACTTAACATCCGTGATCATCAGTCCCCTACAACTTAGAACTACTTAAACCTAACTAATGTAAGGACTTCACACACATCGATGCCCGAGGCAGGATTCGAACATGCGACCGTAGCAGTCGCGCGGTTCCGGACTGAAGCGCCTAGAACCGCTCGGCCACAACGGCCGGCTTGAACTGTCGTCCTCCCGAATGCGAGTCCATTGTGCTAACCACTGCACCACCTCCCTCGTTTTACCGGCTGGGGCAGGAGATTTTCTCCGCTCAGGGACTGGGTGTTGTGTTGGCCTCATCATCATTTCATCCCCATCTGCGACGAGCAAGTCGCCCAATGAGGCGTCGAATGCAATAAGTACTTACCCTCGGCGGCCGAACTTCCCCGAATGGGAGACTCCCGGCCCAAAATGCCGTACGCTCATTTCCATTTCATCATGGAGAATCTCACTATGGATCTATTCGAACGAAAACTACATCTAAACTATTGTGATTTCAGATCTCTTCGTTTTTCTGGATGTTCACTATGACTTACTGCATTATAATTTGAGTATGCTCTGTAGTTCAGCATTCGCATTCAAAATCGTTACGTAAGTATAATTCAGTTTGTAACGGGTATGTTTTTTTTTTCTTTCATCAGAAGGCAACGAAACGAAATTTTAGTATTTGGCTAAACGTGTGCAAGGTCTCACGGACGGACATCGATAGCTCTCCTCAGTGCAGCACTCTGTGAAGAGCGATCTGCCATTCCCCAAGAAACCTTCCAGCACCTGACTGAACGTATGTATGCCTACGAGAGTGGAAACTGTCATCAAGGCTAAAGGTGGGCAACTCCGTATTGAATACCAGCATTACCGATCGAGGGTGCCACGAACTTGTAAGTCATTTTCAGTCAGGTGTCCTGATACGTTTGATCAGATAGTGTAAGTGTGCGATGCTGTAATTGAATGCCGGCCGCGGGAGCCGATAGGTTCTAGGCGCTCAGTCCGGAACCGCGCGACTGCTACGGTCGAAGGTTCGAATCCTGCGTCGGGCATGGATGTGTGTGATTTCGTTAGATTAGTTAGGTTTAAGTAGTTCTAAGTTCTAGGGGACTGATGACCTCAGATGTTAAGTCCCATAGTGCTGAACCATTTTTTTGTAATTAAATTTTGAGGTAGTTCCTTTGCCTGTTCAAATATTTGCGTTATACTTGGTGTGATGAGAAAAATTTTAAAGTAATTCCCATTCTAATCGCTATCCAGTTAGATTTCTATTTTGGGTTACCGCTGACCGTTCTTTGATTGAGCTTAATTTATAATTGTATCCGTATAGATGTAATAAAATTTGTCAGATTTGCCATTCTTGGATGTTTATTCTAAATTACCAGTTCTTAACTCAATAACTGTGGCTGTTTAAGAAGACTGTGCAAGAGTTATCTTTTACTTACTTGTTATTCAAAGGAAGTTTTACTTATTTTTTCTTTGTTGTTGTGCGCTCATTCCTTGTGATAGCAAGACTCAAAGTTCAATCGTGTCAATCCGTGGTTAACTTTTAAAAAGGCTTATTTTCATTTAACAATCTCCTACGTTCAGAGATTATATTTTATTTGGCGCAATCATGTTTACTGTAAATAAATATGAACGATCGAAGAACAAATAACGCAAGAATTGTTGTTCCACCCTTCCATCTGATTCTTTTCCTATCCTAACCTGTATCTTGATGTTCGAGTGAGGCCCAAGACGGCGAAGGTTAGCATATCACGTCCACCAATGTACCACTTTCCCGCTACACGCAAAATACCGCAATACACATTCAAATCTCCCCCACTGACTCTGGTATTACGTACTTCATTCACCAGCCACCTGATGTCTTCTACCCACTGCGGGTTTGTTTACGTGACATTCATTGAAATTTGTGTTCTGCGTGGAGAGGTTTGTACCTGCTGTCGTGCTTGTGGTCCTTTGTCATATTGTACTACTGTACAGTGGTAATAATTCACTAAAGCAGCGGATGGAAGCTTCATGTACGTTTTATTTTCAGTGTGTTGTTGTTGTCCACGATGAATTACACCTTTGTCCAATACACCGACACGATGTTTTGTACGCCGAATCTCGATGCAGTTTGCCACGGTGTACCAGCGGGCGTCAAGGCGGGGCACTCACCCCCAGCAGTACCAACAGTTGTGTTCCAAGGCAGCGCCGCCGCACACCCGAGTTTGAAGAGGGTGTACTTCATGTACGGAAGACGCTGCGATGATGACTACGTAGCAGATATACTCAGTGTGGATCACCAAACTCCGATGTTCTCTGCGTGATCAGCAGCTACATCCTTACCACCACCCGAAAGATACACGCTAAGCAGTCACAGGATTCTGTTTCACAAGCCAACTTCTGCACTATTGTGTGGTCATGTTCAGCATCTCATGGCGGATCGTTCTCAATTCCTCTAACAGTCATATGTCGGCTGATGAAAATCAGCCTGCTGTGCGCCTTTCTGGGTTTCTCGAATGATGTTGTTGTTGTTGTTGTTGTGGTCTTCAGTCCTGAGACTGGTTTGATGCAGCTCTCCATGCTACTCTATCCTGTGCAAGCTTTTTCATCTCCCAGTACCTACTGCAACCTACATCCTTCTGAATCTGCTTAGTGTATTCATCTATTGGTCTGCCTCTACGATTTTTACCCTCCACGCTGCCCTCCAATACTAAATTGGTGATCCCTTGTTGCCCCAGAACATGTCCTACCAACCGATCCCTTCTTCTGGTCAAGTTGTGCCACAAACTTCTCTTCTCCCCAATCCTATTCAATACTTCCTCATTAGTTATGTGATCTACCCATCTAATCTTCAGCATTCTTCTGTAGCACCACATTTTGAAAGCTTCTATTCTCTTCTTGTCCAAACTATTTATCGTCCATGTTTCACTTCCATACATGGCTACACTCCATACAAATACTTTCAGAAATGACTTTCTGACACTTAAATCTATTCTCGATGTTAACAAATTTCTCTTCTTCAGAAACGCTTTCCTTGCCATTGCCAGTCTACATTTTATATCCTCTCTACTTCGACCATCATCAGTTATTTTGCTCCCCAAATAGCAAAAGTCCTTTACTACTTTAAGTGTCTCATTTCCTAATCTAATTCCCTCAGCATCACCCGACTTAATTAGACTACATTCCATTATCCTCGTTTTGCTTTTGTTGATGTTCATCTTATATCCTCCTTTCAAGACGCTGTCCATTCCTTTCAACTGTTCTTCCAAGTCCTTTGCTGTCTCTGACAGAATTACAATGTCATCGGCGAACCTCAAAGTTTTTATTTCTTCTCCATGAATTTTAATACCTACTCCGAATTTTTCTTTTGTTTCCTTTATTGCTTGCTCAATATACAGATTGAACAACATCTCGAATGATAGGGTTAGAAAATTTACGTGAGGTTCCCGGATGGACCTGTAATTGGACCATATCTTCTTCCGCCACATCTCACGTGTTTCGCGTAGTTGCGATTTGTTCATAGCATACTGCATGGGCTCTTGGAAGGTGTGCTCCAGCATCTGCATCAGAACATGTGGTTCCAGCATGTATGCGGATCACTTGATCTTCCACGTGTTGTGGAGGCTGAATGTCACTGTTGTTACGGTAGGCTGAGTTTGGCATTTCGTGAAACAGCTTCTGGTGCAGTACACCGCTAAGAAAATTTATCGCTGCCACTATTATACAGCTATGCCCGAGGGTCAGGTAACAAGATAGGAGAACGAAGGTTCTACAACATTCCAATAAATCAGTAACGAAGTGACACAAATAAGTTAAAAGGGTTGCATACTTCGTGGTAGTTGAGTACTGAAGTTTGCGGCACTGCTTGTAATATGAAATAGAAAGGCACTTAATGGCTAATTGCAAATAATCGTAGCTAAACTTCACAGTAGATAACAAATGCAATTTACAACAAGCTATTGTTAAAATTCTATATAAAGCGATGCAGCGATGCCGCGAAAGGTCAGTTTTGAAGTTAGTTTTGGAAGTCAAAGAGATCAGTGATGTCAGCCAGTGTTTTGTTTACATTACGAATGTGCAGTTCGGATGTCAATTAATGTGAATAAATTTTTCGAAGCATGAAAATTTCGCATTCACTCATCAATGGACCAGGCAGAAGAAACTTAAGCAACATTCAACATGAATCGTTACAACTTCTAAGAGTTCACTAAACGATGTCCTCTGTCTAAGTCAGCCCTGGGCGATGATGTGTAAAACAAGTGGGTGAGAGCTGCTCTACTATCTCCCGAGTAGGCTTCTGCCCGTTGTCGTCCGGTCATTGGCGGATTGTACTTGGCTGTCAATTCAAAAAAAATGGTTCAAATGGCTCTTAGCACTATGGGACTTAACATCTGAGGTCATCAGTCCCCTAGAACTTAGAACTACTTAAACCTAACTAACCTAAGGGCATCACACACATCCATGCCCGAGGCAGGATTCGAACCTGCGACCGTAGCAGTCCCGCGGTTCCGGACTGCAGCGCCTGAACCTCACGGCCACCGCGGCCGGCGGCTGTCAATTGGCCGAGGCGAAGTTGATATCTTCATACTCAGCGCCGCCCGTGGCGCTGATGGAACTCGGGCAAGTAGCGAGTCTCTATAGTACTGGTACCAGCTCGCATCTTTGCACCTGCTGGGTGTGGGATTTTCTGTCCCCGGGAACTGGGTCCTCATCATTGCATCGTCATCATCATCATTCGTGACAGTGGTTAGATGGAAAAAAAATTGGAGCCTGTGAAAATTGGGACTTTGTATGGGGGCTAATAACCCCGCAATTGGGTGACCCACAAACAAAAAAAAAGTTCAAATGTGTGTGAAATCTTATGGGACTCAACTGCTAAGGTCATCAGTCCCTAAGCTCACACACTACTTAACCTAAATCATCCTAAGGACAAACACACACACCCATGCCCGGGGGAGGACTCGAACCTCCGCCGGGACCAGCCGCACAGTCCATGACCGCAGCGCCTAGACCGCTGGGCTAATCCCGCGCGGCCCCACAAACCAAACATCATCATCATCTTCTTTGCATCTGTGATGCTTTTGACCGAGCTGTGTCATGTTCGGACTACACAGCAACTACCATCAAAGTACAGGTGGTATCAGAGATCGATAGTATTGGTAGCCTCGCACTGCACGGCGCTCTTTATATTAAGATTTTAAACATGGTTGAAACAGCAACTGTTGAAATTCTTCACGGTAAATGATGACAGCCAAAACAGTTGCAGGATAAAGATTCATTAAAATTCTTGACCAAGCTTACGGTATATAGAAATATACCTTCATCGGAAGTAAAATATCTAAAATTACATCCTGCAGTGGAGATTAATAAAACAATTGTTCCAAAGGCGTCGTCAGTAGTTAAGACATCATCTCCATTTATACAAAATGAGTATGAACACAGGGTCGATGCGAACACAGTTTAGCATCAGTACTTCGCCTATGAACTATCGTTTATTATTCTTGTAATAGCTGAACTTGACTGCTGTTTGTTCTTTTTTACAGTTTCTTCACGACGCTTGGAAAATGCTGTAAGCTGTGTAAAACTTTTGCTTACTGTACTTACTTGTTCGCTAATCTGTCTAATTTCGCTACAATGTCAGTTGTTGCAACACTCTGTAGCCCTCCTCCCATTAGTAATGTGTATCAAATAGTCCACCGCAGCACTAATGACTTACTATTTACAAATATAAATTTTTCTGACAGTTGTTTCTCTCTGAGCGTGAGATGGACACCATATTATCAGGAAAGTTTTCTTGTTGTCTCCACACCCTGAGAGTTGCGCTGTACCAGCAGCCAATACCACATCCCCACTGGCCAGTAAACTTTTGCACCAGACGAACTACCAACCTCTAGTTTTCCACGTAACGTACGACCACTGTGTGCCGTGGACCGTCGGCTGTGGTGACGTCACGCGGGCCGCACATCTGCCAACAGCCCCTGTCTGCCTGCCTGGGGACTTCTCGGCGGCGGGCGCCGAGTTAGGAAGGCGGCGCCGGCTAAAGAGGCGGAGCGTCGCGCACAGCCGCCACCGCCCGCCGCAGCCGCCGGGATGTTTTCTCTGCAAACAGCGCGCCGCCGCCACAGGCGCGTCCTCCCGCCTCCCACACCCTGCCGCCACTTCCTCACCCCCGCCCCCCTCCCCACAACTAAACCGCCGCTCGTTGCAGCTGCGCGAGGCGCGTTCCATATCTCGTTCCCTGTACTGCGTATGCACTGGGGAAATATGTGCGGCCCGCGCTCTCAAGATTGCAAAAGGTGGCAACGTTCAAACATAAGGCTACCCCTGACACAGTCATTTTACACACCTTGCAACGAGGTAAGCTACGCTGTTCCCTCCCCCTAACGCATCGTATTTTCGAATTGCCGGCCTGGATATAACGCTAATAGCTGCCCTCACCGACCTATGTACATACACAAAGACAATCTTATTTTAGCTCTTGCATGAAGATTAGAACGCGCTAATGAAACAGTAATAACCATGCCTATGAGTCACTGTCGACGCCTTTCCTTGTCCATTGTACAGATGGAAATATGAACACTGGGACCAGACAGCAATAGGTGATCAATAAAAACTTCTACACAACTAGCCGACCGGTGTGGCCGAGCGGTTCTAGGCGCTTCAGTCTGGAACCACGCGATCGCTACGGTCGCAGGTTCGAATCCTGCCTCGGGCACGAATGTGTGTGGTGTCCTTAGCTTGGTTAGGTTTAAGTAGTTCTAAGTCCTAGGGGACTGATGACCTCAGATGTTAAGTCCCGTAGTGCTCAGAGCCATTTGAACCATTTTTTCTACACAACTGTAGGAAAGCAACAAACATTCTGAACATATTGAACTTTAGTTTTTGAATTTGAATATAAACAGCCACTACCGCAATTTGTATCTAAGGTTACTGGTTTCGGTCTGTTTTAGACCATCTGCATGTCCACACCACGAAGGTGGCTGTCAACGGAGGAGTCACTGCATCACCACGACCACTAAACAGCTGAGCGTTTAACGTTCGTCGAGGCTTAGGTGTATTGCCTGCTACATTCACGGACACCATCTACCACTAAGGTATGGTTCTAAAGATGATCTAACACAGACCGAAACCAGTAACCTTATATAAAAGCTGCTCAGCAATTACTGTTCGTGGAGTTGTGCTCCATTCACATCCACCATCCACCATCGTGGTGTGGGTCTGAAGATGGTCTAAAACAGACCGAAACCAGTAATATTATAGAAACAAAACTTTATTGCGGTTGTGACTGTTTATATTCAATTTTCAGTCATAAATAAACCGATGTACTCCAGAGATACATGTCCTAAAAAATTAACGAACTCTGATAATTTAGCTACTTTTATGTATGGACAATTACATAATGTCATCATGCCCCTTCCCTCTCCTCACCCACAACTCTTCTCATCCCCTTCCACCTTCCTCCCCCGCTCTCTCTTTTTTCTATTTAATTTATTGGAAATAGAGAAATTAAAGAGCTTTCAAGCCAACATAGATATTTAGCGCACCAAATCACAGGTCAATATTTTATCGTAATATCAGCTCATCCAGTCACATTTCTGAACTTATTCTTAAGCCGTGCTGCTTCCTTCCCCCTGCTCTATTTTATTTTCTGGAAATAGGATACTCATAAAGCTTCCTACACCAAGGATGGGTCGGACATAACATGTTTCTCGTCCAGTGGTGATGACAGCATGTCTGCATGTCACAAGCGCATACTTCGCCTGTCTGCAGGTAGCCAAGCTCCTAAATGTGCACTGTGTGAAAGCTGTTCTGTGGTATAGTTTAAGCAAGTGCATATACACATGAAGAAGAGGGAGTATTCTGTCTGCCACGCAGGTTCAAACAGGCATGATAGATATGCACCGTGAGAACACATATATAAATGCTCACTTTATCGAGTATGAAGTGTTAATTGTCTAATGCCAACTGAGACTATATGTAATTTCGATCCAGTTCTCAACATCTTTTAAAACCGGTACTCGGTAATCATCGGTGCTTAGTCTCTTTCCTCAATAGCGTTTACCACCTTTCACTTTGTGCATTATGCATTGTGTTTCAGTTCTGAGAATGCATATTTTTGCCCCAGTTATATGATTTCTGCAGTAATCTCCCAAATATTTCACGTTTCATTAAACACACTTTCTTTCTATTGATACATGGGATGTGAGAAATGTCTTTGTTGAGTTAATCTAAAAGAGTTGGACCACTTATGCACACAACTAATGCACATAAATATTTCATAGGCTTTCCATGTCTGCGGAACACATTTTAATATTCTTTACCTCTATTTCTTCAAGATTTACCTGTCATGTAAATCTACAAGAACCGTCTTATAAACATGTAAAATCGCCATTACTACAACTACGGGTTTTCAAAAAATTTATATTAAGCCTCCTTAATTCAACAGCAGCAATTTTCCTTAAATATGACACCATCCTTGAAATTTGATACATAAATCTCAGCTACAGCTACGTATCTGCCTCCTCAATGTGTTATCAGCTTCACATCACTCATTTTTCTCATATTCTGCACAGTTTTACCAAAACACTTATCACTGAGCGTAAAAAAAATACTTTCGAAATTTGTTCGGGCATTAACACGTTCCTCAACATTAATATCGATATGAGGTTTTACCCAGTTATTTTCATCCGACAAATTTTGCTTAGATTGCGTTTATTGTTCAGACACTGCTTTAAATTTTTGTTGTGAGTCACGTAACCTTTACCATATAATGCAGGAATCAGATTCTCAGGAAATCTTGTCGATGGTAGCCTGAGGACTTAAAAATTTGTGACCATAGACGTGAAGTAAAGGACATTTATTCTAGTTTCGGGTCACTGTTCAATTCGCGACAGTGTCGCAGCTTGTGAGATCGGATTCAATTTCATAGGTATTTTCTGAGTACTCAAATTCTACGCTCAGAATGTAACCTACGCTTGAATCGCTTGGTATGCTCATTACACCGAAACTCTCCATAGACAGCCATCCAAAATTAGAGAGTGGTAAATACTGTGCAGTTATCCGGGTGTAGAGACTATTAACACTGAGAGGCATAATGGAAGATTCATAGTTATTTCAATTACAATCAGCAATGAAGCTGTAGTTTGCAACAGCGTATCTGTACGAACAGTGAAGGAACCAACAATTGTAGTTGTTCTGTATTTGTAAAAAGTTGCAGTTCTACATTAGTAGTTTCCAACGAAGCATCCGACGCTAATCCGGGTGAAATAACAGTATTTTTTGTTTTTGAAGGACATCATTTTTACGCCAGTGACTGTTACAGGTTCTTCATTACACTATTGCAATTTCGGCCTTAGGCCATTATCAGGTGCTGATGTTATGGCTTTAAGCCATGTAAACGTAATGTTAGCTGATGGTCTAATGCATGTGTGACTAGTGATGTGTTAACGAACATGTGCATTTACAAATTATGTTGTTTTACGATGTCTGAATACGTGTTATCGCACTATGTAACAACGACACGAATGTATTTAACAGGGTTGACAACGACGTGCAAACGTGTCAGCTTACATTACGTTGACATGGCTTAAAGCCATTATATCAGCACTTGATAATGGCGTAAGGCCGAAATTGCAATAGTGTAATAAAAAACCTATAACAGTCACTGGCGTAAAAATGTCCTTCAAAAAGTTTTATATCACTGTGAATCCCAGCTACAACAAGTATATTCAGTATTTTTTGTGAAAGAACTCTCGGAAATTGTCAAAGACCTTAGCGAATAGCAGCAAATCGGTTTTCAAATTGTAACGAAAAGGGGACGTCATTAATATTTCAAATTTAAGCAGAATTTGATCCATCTGCATTAAAAGTGGAGGAAACAGATAGGTTTTGTAACGATATGAGTATAAGACCTTGTGCATGCGGATTTGGAGTAACTAAAGCCATAAATTTTTAAATGTTCCTATAATTTACTGAATATTACAATCACTCAGGCCTAAATAATTACTAATAGTCACCAAACAAGTAAGAAAGTTAGCACAGTGGCTACGGAGTACTCTAGTATCACGAGATCTGATGTATAAACAGTCTCCAGATGACCAATCTGTCAGATTTCCAGTTTTCACGCGGTCGAAATGCTTCACCAACAAAAATTCAACTACTCTTTCCTGATTGGTCGAATCCAACTGGTTTAATGACGGATATTATACGAGGTGCTTATTTTACGGCGCACTACATTAAGTCAACGCGTGATTATACATGCCACATGCAGAAAAAAACAGAAGAAAGGATTGACACTCATAATCACTGCATATGCACGTTTATATGTAGTGAAAGATGAAGAAAATATGAAATAAAAAGCAAAATGTGGATCACTGAAGATGCTAATACTACAATAATAAAGAGAAAGCTCTCACAAAAGAAATGAAACTTTTTCTGTAAAAGAACATTTAATTTAAGATTTAAAGCCCCTGGGGTTTAATAAGTGAGATATCTTCATCTATAATCATACTCTGCAAAATACTGTTAAGTGTATGGCAGAGGGTGCGTCAAACTGTGCCAGTTTTAGGTCTATTTCCGGTTCCATTCACGCATGGATGATGCAAACAATGACTGTTTAAATGTCAATGTAAACGCTGTAATAAATTTAGTCTTGTCTTCACGATCTCTATGGGAGCGATACGTACGTGGCTCTAGCATAAAATCATCATTTAAAACCTGTCCTTGAAACTCCGTGGGTAGACTCTCTCGGGATAGTTTATGTCTGGCTTCAAGAGCCTGCCGGTACAGTTTCTTCAGCATCTGACGCTCTCCAACGGGTCAAGCAAATGTGTTACCATTTGCACTGTCCTTCCCTGTATACGTTCAGTATTCCCTAATTTTGGTATATGTACCACAAACGTGACCAGTATTCTAGGATGCGTCGGCCTAGTGATTTGTAAGTAATCTACTTTGTATACTAATTCCATTTCCCTAGTATTTTAGCACTAAAAAAATGGAATCCGGCGCCTGTTTTACCTGCTACTGAACATATGAGATTGTTCCACTTCGTATTCCTACGAAGTGTTATACCCAAGTATTTTGCCCACAGATCGTGGTCTAGTGGCTAGCGTTACTGCCTCAGGATCAGGGGGTCCCGGGTTCGATACCCAACCGGATTGGGGATTTTCGCTGCTCAGGGACTGGGCGTTTGTGTTGTCCTTATCATTTCATCATTATCATCGCCATCATTTCTGACGGCGTCTAGATTGTATTGCGAAAAACGGACTGTGTATGATTTGGGACTTTGTACGGGCACTGATTCGCAAACTCACTGATACTGTAGCTGTGAGAAAATAGTCTTATTTGGTTCTGGGAAACGCACAGTTTTACATTTTTAAAATTTAAAACAAGTTACCAGTATTTGCACCACTTCAAAACCTTACTTAGAATCAATATCCGATTGAATATTTGTGCAGTTTTTTTTTCAGAAACTACTTCATTATGGATAAATGCATCTTCTACGAAAAGTCTAAAGTCACTGTTAACACTGGTATTCTTTTCGAGGTCCTCAGCACGCAGCATTTACGGCGAAGGACCCACGCACTCTTCTCTGGACACACTCGAAGTAAATCTGTCAATGACTTTCCATTCCAGGTAACTTTCTGCTTCCCCCTACCAAATAATCCTCAGTCCAATCGTAAATTTCAGTCAGTAGATGATCCTACTAATGCGCGTTGATGTGGTGCTGATTAAAATGCCTTTCGAAAAGTGAGAAATACTGCACTACCGAATTGCCTTGGTCCGAGGCTTTCACAATGTCAAGTGTGAATTGAGTTTCATATCATCGATGTTCTCATAAATCATGGTCTTTAGTGTGGACGAAGTGATAATGTTCAAGAAACCTCATAACGTTTGAGCTCAGAATACGTTCTAATATTGTACAACAAATCGCTGTCAATTGTACTTGATGGCAGTTTCGTGGAGCACTTCTGCTACCTTTCTGGTACAAGTGCGTGACCTGTGCTTCCCACCAACACATTTGTTTGAAATTCTTACCATAGATTGTAGTTAATAGATCGGCTAACTCAGTCGTGGAGTCTGATAGGGATTCCATAGGAACCTGGAGCTTTTTACAGTTTCAATTATTTCAACTATTTCTCAACGCCACTGAAATTAGTACTTACTTTGCTCATCTTTTCAGTGGTACGCTGATTAAATTTCTCGCATTTTCCTTTGTGAAGGTACGTTTCAAAACTGCTACTCTAAGTTTCAGTTCCTGTCTCATCAGTGTGTTGGTAGACACTGACTGGTGCCACCTACTTCCTTTACATACTATCAGAATTTCATTGCCTTTTGTGAAAGATCATTCGTTAATATTCCACTACGGTAGCCACAGAAGGCTTCACCAGTTTCTCTGTTAACAGCCAAAAGCGTTACTTTCAGCATATCTCTATCTATAGTCCCAGTCTTCCCTTTACTATACTTACACAGTAGACTCTGTTTGTTTACAGGTTTCATTAGAATTACTGTACGTCGTGGAACTGTTCTAATGGGTATCTACCTTGTGCGTAGTTCACTATTTTATACTTGATCTGTAGTTCCACTGCATCCCCTGTCCTCAACTAAGAGCATAAAGTTTCTCGCTGGGATATGACACTACTTTGTTGCCTTACCTCTAACGTATTTCTGTCATTAGTAGGGTTCACAACAATCTGTTCTAATTAGTTATGAGAGACGATATTTAATAATTTATCACATGTCTTGTGGCGCCCACAGTTTACAAAACTGTAATAATCCCAATTGCTTGCCGAATGATTAAAGCTTCCTGCGATGATTATAGTATAATGGGAGAACTTATACAGGGTGGTCCATTGATCGTGACCGGGCCAAATACCTCACGAAATAAACGTCAAACGAAAAAACTACAAAGAACGAAACTTGTCTAGCTTGAAGGGGGAAACCAGATGGCGCTATGCGCTATCGTTGGCCCCCTAGATGGCGCTGCCATAGGTCAAACGGATATCAACTGCGTTTTTTAAAAATAGGAATCCCCATTTTTATTACATATTTGCGTAGTACGTAAAGAAATATAAATGTTTTAGTCTGACCATTTTTTTTCGTTTTGTGATAGATGGCGCTGTAATAGTCACAAACATATGGCTCACAATTTTAGACGAACAGTTGATAACAGGTAGGTTTTTTTAAATTAAAGTACAGAACGTATGTAGGGTTGAACATTTTATTTCAGTTGTTCCAATGTGATACATGTACCTTTATGAACTTATCATTTCTGAGGACGCATGCTGTTAGAGCGTGATTTTCTAAATACCACATTAATGCGATAAATGCTCAAAATGATGTCCGTCAACCTCAGTGCATTTGGCAATACGTGTAGCGACATTCCTCTCAACAGCGAGTAGTTCGTCTTCCATAATGTTCGCACATACAGGGTGTTTCAAAAATGACCGGTATATTTGAAACGGCAATAAAAACTAAACAAGCAGCGATAGAAATACACCGTTTGTTGCAATATGCTTGGGACAACAGTACATTTTCAGGCAGACAAACTTTCGAAATTACAGTAGTTACAATTTTCAACAACAGATGGCGCTGCGGTCTGGGAAACTCTATAGTACGATATTTTCCACATATCCACCATGCGTAGCAATAATATGGCGTAGTCTCTGAATGAAATTACCCGAAACCTTTGACAACGTGTCTGGCGGAATGGCTTCACATGCAGATGAGATGTACTGCTTCAGCTGTTCAATCGTTTCTGGATTCTGGCGGTACACCTGGTCTTTCAAGTGTCCCCACAGAAAGAAGTCACAGGGGTTCATGTCTGGCGAATAGGGAGGCCAATCCACGCCGCCTCCTGTATGTTTCGGATAGCCCAAAGCAATCACACGATCATCGAAATATTCATTCAGGAAATTAAAGACGTCGGCCGTGCGATGTGGCCGGGCACCATCTTGCATAAACCACGAGGTGTTCGCAGTGTCGTCTAAGGCAGTATGTACCGCCACAGATTCACGAAGAATGTCCAGATAGCGTGATGCAGTAATCGTTTCGGATCTGAAAAATGGGCCAATGATTCCTTTGGAAGAAATGGCAGACCAGTACTTTTTAAGGATGCAGGGACGATGGGACTGCAACATGGGGCTTTTCGGTTCCCCATATGCGCCAGTTCTGTTTATTGACGAAGCCGTCCAGGTAAAAATAAGCTTCGTCAGTAAACCAAATGCTGCCCACATGCATATCGCCGTCATCAATCCTGTGCACTATATCGTTAGCGAATGTCTCTCGTGCAGCAATGGTAGCGGCGCTGAGGGGTTGCCGCGTTTGAATTTTGTATGGATAGAGGTGTAAACTCTGGCGCATGAGACGATACGTCGACGTTGGCGTCATTTGGACCGCAGCTGCAACACGGCGAACGGAAACCCGAGGCCGCTGTTGGATCACCTACTGCACTAGCTGCGCATTGCCCTCTGTGGTTGCCGTACGTGGTCGCCCTACCTTTCCAGCACGTTCATCCGTCACGTTCCCAGTCCGTTGAAATTTTTCAAACAGATCCTTTATTGTATTGCTTTTCGGTCCTTTGGTTGCATTAAACCTCCGTTGAAAACTTCGTCTTGATGCAACGACACTGTGTTCTAGGCGGTGGAATTCCAACACTAGAAAAATGCTCTGTTCTAAGGAATAAACCATGTTGTCTACAGCACACTTGCACGTTGTGAACAGCACACGCTTACAGCAGAAAGACGACGTACAGAATGGCGCACCCACAGACTGCGTTATCTTCTATATCTTTCACATCACTTGCAGCGCCATCTGTTGTTGAAAATTGTAACTACTGTAATTTCGAAAGTTTGTCCGCCTGAAAATGTACTATTGCCCCAAGCATATTGCCACAAACAGTGTATTTCTATCGCTGCTCGTTCAGTTTTTATTGCCGTTTCAAATATACCGGTCATTTTTGAAACACCCTGTAGATTGACAATGTGCTGACGCATGTTGCCAGGCGTTGTCTGTGGATCACGATAGCAAATATCCTTCAACTTTCCCCACAGAAAGAAATCAAATAAATCCGGAGACGTCAGATCCGGTGGACGTGCGCGCCATGGTATAGTGCTTCGGCGACCAATCCACCTGTCATGCAATATGCTATTCAATACCGCTTCAACCGCATGCGAACTATGTGCCGTACTACATCATGTTGGAAGTACATCGCCATTCTGTCATGCAGTGAAACATCTTCTACATCGGTAGAGTATTACGTAGGAAATCAGCATACATTGCACCGTTTAGATTGCCATCGATAAAATGGGGGCCAATTGCCCTTCCTCCCATAATGCTGCACCATACATTAACCCACCAAAGTCGCTGGTGTTCCACTTGTCTCAGCCATCGTGGATTTTCCGTTGCCCAATAGTGCATATTACGCCGATTTACTTAACCACTGTTGGTGAATGACGCTTCGTCGCTAAACAGAACAAGTGCAAAAAATCTTTCATCGTCCCGTAATTTCTCTTGTGCCCAATGGAAGAACTGTACATGACGTTGAGAGTCGTCGCCATGCAATTCCTGGTGCACAGAAATATGGTACGGGTGCAATCGATGTTGATGTAACATTCTCAACACCGACGTTTTTGAGATTCCCGATTCTCGCACAATTTGTCTGCCACTGACGTGCGGATTTGCCCCAACAGCAGCTAAAACACATACTAGGGCATCATCATTTGTTGCAGGTCGTGGTTGACATTGAAACGTTCCCTTAGAAAAATTATACATGACTGTAATTAAACTGACACACAATATTTTTAGCGCAACACAATCTGACTTTCAAAAATCCCTACAAAAGAATGGCCCTGACAAACAATAACCTATACCTTTCATGAATCGCTTACCTCACAAAAATCTTCGTTACTCAAACTACTGCAATACAGCGCGCGCCAAAACTGCCAGCTGAATACAAGATTCTAGCTACTGAAGGCACTAACTACTTATAGGCAAATGAAAGATTTTGATAAACAAACAATGTATTTACTTTAATAGTGTTCAAAAGTCATTATATATATATATATATATATATATATATATATATATATATATATATATATATATATATCAGTTCATGACATCCAGTCTTACAAATTTACTGTCTCTGCTGTTAACAGCCAACTGCCCAACACTACAATAGCAAATTCCAACAATGCAAACCAGCCACAGACTGCACACAGCATAGTCAGTGATATTCATACAGAGCGGTACGCGGCGTTACCAGCATAAAAACCTAAACAGCGTACTTACAACGTTACACACGTATCTGAACACTTCCTGTTTCCTTAAATAACCTAACTATCCGGTGAACGGTCCGGACACTTGGATGATGTCGTCCAGGATACCGAGCAGCATACATAGCACACGCCCGTTGGGCATTTTGATCACAACAGCCGTACATCAACACAATATCGACCTTTTCCGCAATTGGTAAACGGTCCATTTTAACATCGCACTTGCGGAACGTTACGTGATACCACGTTTGTGACTATTACAGCGCCATCTATCACAAAGCGAAAAAAGTGGTCCAACTAAAACATTCATATTTCTTTACGTACTACACGGATATGTAACAAAAAATGCGGGTTCCTATTTTTAAAAAGGCAGTTGATATCCGTTTGACCTATGGCAGCGCTATCTAGCGGGCCAACCATAGCGTCATTTGGTTTCCCCCTTCAAGCTACATGAGTTTCGTTCTTTGTAGTTTTTTCGTTTGATGCTTATTTCGTGAGATACCTGGCCCAGTCACTATCAATGGACCACCCTGTATACAAGCAAAATGAGAATTTCTATAAAGTTTTCAGCAGGCGGTGAGGCTGGTGGGTGACAGATGGACGTAATTACATGTTTATGCCCACCTCTGATGCTGAGTCTTCACTAAACAATCTCGCACGCAGCTTCAATTTCTGTCTAGTGGCTTTTGGGTTTCTTGTATACTGCGACAAATACACCACCTCCATTTCCCGTCAGACTATTCTTTTGAGCCGTGTCGTGTTATCTACACTCCTGGAAATGGAAAAAACAACACATTGACACCGGTGTGTCAGACCCACCATACTTGCTCCGGACACTGCGAGAGGGCTGTACAAGCAATGATCACACGCACGGCACAGCGGACACACCAGGAACCGCGGTGTTGGCCGTCGAATGGTGCTAGCTGCGCAGCATTTGTGCACCGCCGCCGTCAGTGTCAGCCAGTTTGCCGTGGCATACGGAGCTCCATCGCAGTCTTTAACACTGGTAGCATGCCGCGACAGCGTGGACGTGAACCGTATGTGCAGTTGACGGACTTTGAGCGAGGGCGTATAGTGGGCATGCGGGAGGCTGGGTGGACGTACCGCCGAATTGCTCAACACGTGGGGCGTGAGGTCTCCACAGTACATCGATGTTGTCGCCAGTGGTCGGCGGAAGGTGCACGTGCCCGTCGACCTGGGACCGGACCGCAGCGACGCACGGATGCACGCCAAGACCGTAGGATCCTACGCAGTGCCGTAGGGGATCGCACCGCCACTTCCCAGCAAATTAGGGACACTGTTGCTCCTGGGGTATCGGCGAGGACCATTCGCAACCGTCTCCATGAAGCTGGGCTACGGTCCCGCACACCGTTAGGCCGTCTTCCGCTCACGCCCCAACATCGTGCAGCCCGCCTCCAGTGGTGTCGCGACAGGCGTGAATGGAGGGACGAATGGAGACGTGTCGTCTTCAGCGATGAGAGTCGCTTCTGCCTTGGTGCCAATGATGGTCGTATGCGTGTTTGGCGCCGTGCAGGTGAGCGCCACAATCAGGACTGCATACGACCGAGGCACACAGGGCCAACACCCGGCATCATGGTGTGGGGAGCGATCTCCTACACTGGCTGTACACCACTGGTGATCGTCGAGGGGACACTGAATAGTTCACGGTACATCCAAACCGTCATCGAACCCATCGTTCTACCATTCCTAGACCGGCAAGGGAACTTGCTGTTCCAACAGGACAATGCACGTCCGCATGTATCCCGTGCCACCCAACGTGCTCTAGAAGGTGTAAGTCAACTGCCCTGGCCAGCAAGATCTCCGGATCTGTCCCCCATTGAGCATGTTTGGGACTGGATGAAGCGTCGTCTCACGCGGTCTGCACGTCCAGCACGAACGCTGGTCCAACTGAGGCGCCAGGTGGAAATGGCATGGCAAGCCGTTCCACAGGACTACATCCAGCATCTCTACGATCGTCTCCATGGGAGAATAGCAGCCTGCATTGCTGTGAAAGGTGGATATACACTGTACTAGTGCCGACATTGTGCATGCTCTGTTGCCTGTGTCTCTGTGCCTGTGGTTCTGTCAGTGTGATCATGTGATGTATCTGACCCCAGGAATGTGTCAATAAAGTTTCCCCTTCCTGGGACAATGAATTCACGGTGTTCTTATTTTAATTTCTAGGAGAGTATTTTGCTACGTTACGATCCAGCCGTCATTCGGCTGTTATAGAAGACATGTACTGCAAATATACCATCACTGAAAAGAATAAGAGGAGAAGACAGTCGCAGAGTGAGATAGAGATGAGTAGTGAGTAAAAAGCGGCGTGCCAGAAGTAGCTGCGCTCACCGACAGATCGAGCCGCTGCTAGCCTAACCGTCCCTCTGCCCACGCAGACAGAAGGCAATGTGTCGACTCAGGTACCGGAGGTGAGGTGGTCAGGATTGAGACAGGTACCTCGCCCTTTGGTGGCAGTGCCACAGGCCTAGGTTATTGTAACGTCACCGGTTTTTCTAGTTGGTAGTTGATACATCAGTATTGATCGGCCCCGGCTAAAACTCGGCGATAGTCGGTAGAGCGATGATACAGTTATTAGGTAAAGACGACGTACAAAAAACAGTGCTAAACTGAACTCTCGACGTGTGCGTGATATTTACTTCACCAATTGTGACCAATGTTACGCTACTCGTCGTAATGAACTCTTTTGTATTCGATGGTTTAACAGTTGCAATTAAAATATTAATGATAAATTCAATTCACCATAGTTTGGTTCTAAACGAAATCTCTAATAAGTCGTAACATTGCTATTGCTTCCTATCGTCAAAGAGTTTCTATACATGCGCCGAGCGCTTCAGTCAAATATTATCGCAGCACGCTAAAGATCACAGTTATGTCTCTAAACAATTTTGTAATTTGGAATCACAAATGCGTAAACTGGCACGAAAGGGTGGTTTATTTCACAATAACAATCACATGCTAACAAGGCCGTGAGGAAGAAGCTTTCCCAGGTGGCGGTGGGCGGAATTTATAAATTGTCTACTTTAAAACTATTACCAAGTTCCAGAGTCCACTTGCAATTACGAATGAAGTTAAATGTCTATCACTGTTCAGTGCCCAACTAGAGTTGAGTCCGAGTTATCTAATTAAAAACTTCACTTCGGTCTAATATAAGGTAGTCCTCTATCTGAATTCTAAACGATGTTATAGTTGAAGCCAATGTTTCGTTTCACAGCGTCATAGTAGATCTCAATTATCAATCCTCGAAAAACAATCTAACCACGCCTACATATACGATTATTCAAACAAGTCTGACCAGCTTCGGCTAACTCTCGTAACGTAGTGACAATGGATCAAATTTTCCTTAGCCATTACTCACGATTCTCAGAGAGTACTCACACGAAGTATTCTTTGACATCGTTGGTTCTACTTTGCTGATTTTAACTATAATGATTTTGCGATTTACTTTTATTTTGAGCAGGAGTTTACTGAGATTCTATCTTTCTTTTGTAAGTTGATAAATTACTACGTATAAGGTTCTTGTTTCAACTACTGGTTATTATCCAAATAATAGTGTTAAATGGAACTTTGGTTACTTGTTCACTTTTCATGGAATTTGGAACTTGTTTTGGCGAAATTTTTGGAGTATTAGTTGCTATTTTTTCTGTTTTCATTTTTCGTCCGAGGAAGTGGCATTACATTATGGTGCGTGAATGACTGCAACACAGGAGCTAGTGATCAGCCACGTTGCGTAAGCGGCAGGTACGTTGACTTTGGGAATTTTGAAACGGCGTTGTGTGAAGGTTTAAAGCAAGAGTATCCATCTGATATCACAACAGTAGGAAGTATTCATATTCTAGAACACAAGTAAGTTGTGTTACGACCATGTTTCAGCGCAAATGTAGCCCATCCGCTAAAGAATTAGTGCGCTCGGTCTAATAATAGTTACAATAATAGTTAAAATAGTAAAAAGGCGAACTGCTCCGAACTTTGGGTCTTATTGAATAATTCACCTCGTTGATGTTAAGACCAGAAAAAGAAGATGCAAGGAAGGCCGGGAACGTGACCAAAAGCAGGGTAGATATTAAGAAGTCAGCTTAATTTTTTTTTAATTATTGTACAGGTTAAGGCTTAAACCATAATGTATTCAGTGTGTTCCGAAACATCCATTAAAAATTTCTGGACTTGTAGAGAGGAGTAAGTGCACAATATTTTGAATAGGAACCAATGTCCGTAAATGTACCATCTCCATTCTGCGACTTTTTAAATTCACGTGTGTAATGCGTCGATGTTTGCTGATGGAAAGAGAAAAGTCTGAGAGTTGCTTGTCCTGAGATGCAAAATGGTAGACAGGATGACGTGTACTTCCTACAAATCGTATTTGACCCGTTCTGGGAAGCTTTGCCACTGAAAGTCAGTCAGGAAATGTCGTTTCAGCATGATGGTGCACCACCCCCCTTCTCACGTGCATTTCGGAGACAGCCAACAGACGATATGGTGAAAGATGGATAGCCCGAAGTGGTCCACCCGCGAGGCCCCCACGGTCGCCAGATTTAACTCCTTCGACCGCACGCAAAGTTAAGTTTACGAGACTCCTTCAGATCTACTGCCACGAGTTGTGGTCGCTGCACTAGAGAATGAAGAGAAACCTGGTGGGAAGGGGACTGTAGACCAGAATATGTTTCGTAGATACAATGCCTGTAACGACGTTGATGGTCGTCGCAATGAGCCGCAATTGCAAAGCATCAGTACTGTTCTGTGGCCGCGCGGGGTTAGCCGAGCGGTCCTAGGCGCTGCAGTCATGGACTGTGCGGCTGGTCCCGGTGGAGGTTCGAGTCCTCCCTCGGGCATGGGTGTGTGTGTTTGTCCTTAGGATAATTTAGGTTAATTAGTGTGTAAGCTGAGGGACTGATGACCGTAGCAGTCAAGTCCCATAAGATTTCACACATATTTGAACATTTTTGAACTGTTCTGTGTTTACAGTATGCTGTTCTTTTCCTGTTTACGAATAAAGTAAACACGTAATGTTCAAGTATTAATACAAAAAATGTGTTTCAGTGAAAAATGAAAGTTTCATTGTGTTTCCCTTCGAATTGCCACCTCATAACTGAGGTTGTGTCGCTCCTAAAGCAGTTTCTCAAGCAGCATTGGATGAGTTAAATATCTGAACTGAAACCGTCGTAGAACGGAAAAGGGGCGTTTTCGGACATATGTTCCTGTTCAAAATATTATGTGCACGCTCTCCTCTACAAGACTTAGAAACTTGTAAAGGGAATTTTCGAACACCCTCTACGTATATGAAAATTGTCATTGGGAATAAGCCTGTTAATAACAAGAGCTGTTATTGAACATTCTGCAGTATAGAAACAGTAAATGTCTTTGTTTTAAGCTTATTTGTTCAAATATAATTTCAACTTGTATTTCTTTTTTGGAAAGCACATGATTCGGTTTAATACATTTTTAATTATGAAAAGGTTGCTAGTTTAATGTGACTGCATTTGTATACAAACAACTTGAAGTGGGCTTTAGTAGTTTCCCGTGTAGTCTGCATGGCCAAATGTTACTCCATTTCGTAAGATACCAAATTAATCTTATTAAAGGTTTTGAGCACTAACAATGATTTGTTAGAGCACGGTGTAATTGTTCATCAATGTTATGATCATATCGAGCTTCTGAGTGCTAAATGAAGTGTTTAAAGTATTTGTTTGACAACCAGTAATCACACAGTGCGTCCCACTTTGCGAACTCCATCTCTCTTCCCAGCTCACCTTCGAATTTACGCTAAAAATTTTCCCTAATATTCTCATTGCTGTCAGCTGAGAGCTTTAAGCAGCTTTCTCTGTGTAGTATAATGTGAACTTCGCTGCTTTTTAGGACCGCTGCACACTGAGGATTTTTGTTGCAGGTGATTCGGCAATTAAGCACTGGGATTTTAATACTCTCGCCTCCAGGGGGACTTTCGTTAGATCTGACGCTGATACTTCCTCGCCTCCTGCAGCTATCGTTATCTCGATTGGCTGGAGAATCGCCCAGTCTAAAAATCCACTCCACACAAAGTCAGGTACCTGGGTAGCAGCCTCTGACGTGCATTTCTCACATGACCCATTTAGGGAAACACTACAACTATCAACGCTATGGCGGAAGTTCAGGAAGTTACAGCCTCGCTTGTCACAGAACATACCTTGCCACTGGTGAAACCTTCCACTCTCCTTAGAACCAGTGGCAATGATCTGTTCTGGAGACATTGCTGCATATAGTGAGCGTCGTTGACTCTCCGTGAACAATTGTTGAGAAATCTCTTGTGCCACTCGGTGGAATAATCCAAGTACGATAACATAGCCCAGAGAACAGGTATTGTTTGTCCCAACATGTGACATAATTTGCAGTTGCTTGCACTCTGTTCCCTCAGTCACTGTCGGACTAGTCTCATCAACAAGCTGAATGAGCCCCCGACATTCAAACTGAGTGCACATGTTTTTCCTTCCCATCCCTTGTGGTAATTCCCCTAATGGGTACCATTATTCTCCATATGTATGAACGGTTAACAGGCCGCTACCCTTTTGAATTTGCCTCCCACTGACATGAACCACAGCGCTCTTCCCAAAAAGTTAAGTGAATCGTACTGGATGCAGGAAAAATGTGAAGACATTGAAAAAGATATGACTGTCGGAAGGACAGACTCAGCATACAGGAAAGTCAAAACAACCTTTGGTGACATTAAAAGCAACCGTGGTAACATTAAGAGTGCAACGGGAATGCCACTGTTAAATGCAGAGGAGAGAGAAGATAGGTGGAGAGAATACATTGAAAGCCTCTATGAGGGTGAAGATTTGTCTGATGTGATAGAAGAAGAAACAGGAGTCGATTTAGAAGAGATAGGGGATCCAGTATTAGAATCGCAATTTAAAAGAGCTTTGGAGGGCTTATGTCAATGAAGTTAAGGAATTCTGCTACCTACTATTCAATTTGTACATCGAGGAAGCAATGATGGAAATAAAAGAAAGGTTCAGGAGTGGAATTAAAATACAAGGTGAGATGATATCAATGATACGATTCGCTGATGACATTGCCACCCAGCCGGCCGAAGTGGCCGTGCGGTTAAAGGCGCTGCAGTCTAGAACCGCAAGACCGCTACGGTCGCAGGTTCGAATCCTGCCTCGGGCATGGATGTTTGTGATGTCCTTAGGTTAGTTAGGTTTAAGTAGTTCTAAGTTCTAGGGGACTAATGACCTCAGCAAATGAGTCCCATAGTGCTCAGAGCCATTTGAACCAACCATTGCCATCCTGAGTGAAAGTCAAGAAGAATTAAATGATCTGCTGAACGGAATGAACAGTCTAATGAGTACACAGTATGGTTTGAGAGTAAATCGGGGAAAGACTAAGGTAATGAGAAGTAGTAGAAATGAAAACAGCGAGGAACTTAACATCAGGATTGATGGTCACGAAGTCAATGAAGTTAAGGAATTCTGCTACCTCGGCTGTAAAATAACCAATGACGGACGGAGCTAGGAGGACATCAAAAGCAGACTTGCTATGGCAAAAAAGGCATTTCTGGCCAAGAGAAGTCTATTAATATCGAATACCGGCCTTAATTTGAGGAAGAAATTTCTGAGGATGTACGTCTGAAGTACAGTATTGTATGGTAGTGAAACATGGACTGTGGGAAATCCGGAACAGAAGAGAATCGAAGCATTTGAGATGTGGTGCTATAGACGAATGTTGAAAATTAGGTGGACTGATAAGGTAAGGAATGAGGAGGTTCTACGCAGAATCGGAGAGGAAAGGAATATGTGGAAAACACTGATAAGGAGAAGGGACAGGATGATAGGACATCTGCTAAGACATGAGGGAATGACTTCCATGGTACTAGAGGGAGCTGTAGAGGGCAAAAACTGTAGAGGAAGACAGAGATTGGAATACGTCAAGCAAATAATTGAGGACGTAGGTTGCAAGTGCTACTCTGAGATGAAGAAGTTAGCACAGGAAAGGATTTCGTGGCGGGCCGCATCAACCCAGCCAGTAGACTGATGACCAAAAACAAAAACAAAACAAAACAAAAGAAAGAAACTGACTCAATTTCGTTTTCAGCGGAAGATAGCACGTCGAACTCGTTCGTTAGAAGTATGGGTGTGATGCCCTGAGTTCTCACAGGTAACTATCTTCCCTGTAGAGGATGCCTATAGCTACCATTAACACGACACTCACAGTCAAGTAGGTGAGTAGTGATAGATCCTGTATCTCGTGTACCCACATGAGATGATAATACTTGAGGTTCGTTTGGTATCTCTGGTACATGAGTCTTAGTAGTCCTACTAACACACCCTACTGAAATACACCGTAACACAAGCTTTCATACACTTGGCAGTAGTAAGAGCGATTTGCAAATACTTACAAACAGCAAACAGCTCATCTCGTGCCCGGAAACAACATGCACAGTGGAAATGCAATTTCTCTGGTGCAGTAACTTACAGAACAGTAAATAGATTCCTTTAATCTAAGCTTGTTGGTTCTCTTTTAATTTACGGGTCTGATTCACCTCTTAGAACTGAAGTCGTTTACAGCCAAAATGAGATATCTAACAAGACAGCAACAAAAAATTGTACAAAATTATCTATTTCTCTGAACGTTTTTCAGTTTATGGTCCCTAACAAATTCGACAATGCCACTAGTGTACCACGAATGCAGAAAGTACATATTCCTGTTAGAAGAGAAAATTAATGTTTCACTATATGAAAATTATTTACTGTAACTGTAAAACACGAACTCCGATTTACTACGATCTTGGTTAGCACAACACTTTTAACTTACGAAGATTATAGAAGATACATGTTACTCGTAGGTTCTGAAAATGTTTCTTTATTCATTACATCGGGTGCTGTAGCGCAAAACAGTTTTTCGCGGCACACAGTCTAAGGAAATACACAATGTATCACGAAACACACACATGATACAATCAGCACGAAAAACAGTTTAAATTTTACCTCAAGTTTTTGGACCTACGTTTTCTAGACGATTTCATTTTATACACGTGGATTTAATCGGACACGAAGGAAATATTTGAAATCGGCTTCTGTAGGAAAACATAAGTTAGTAAACGTGGGAACTGCGTGGATTTAGCACTTAACTGGTTTCTTGTCTCCTTTTAGACTGGAAACAGCAACGATAAGACGTAAAAACTAATACATGAATTTCATTGCATTAATCTCTATGACCCAAATTTATGAAAGAAGAACTCCCTAACAGCCATGACGTCCGATGAAGAAACACCTACCTGTAGGAAATGAGGTGTCGTTATTCCAAGTTTGTGATCCATAATGCTTATTAGTGTAATCCTTATTAAGAAATGGCGTTTCAGTTGCCCTCTTGTATATACAACGGTGTCCAAAATTAAAGCAACAAATGGAAATTTTCCAAGATAGCATTTATTTTGCCACAAAATAGTGTAAACAGGTGATAGTACGATAGAAACAGTGTAAACAATACAGAAAGCAAACAGGTGCAAAATGTATAACAGTGGAGAAGAAATGTTTTTCGTTTCTTCCAACTTAACGAATTTGTAAACACATTCTGACAACTGGTTAAAGTGCTCAGTATGATGTGTGACCGACCACCTCTGGCAGTAATACAGACCTGACAACGAAGGGTCATGCTCTGAATAATGTCATCAATCTCATGTTGAGTCAATAACGCCCATTCTTCCTGCAGGGTTGCTCGCAGTCTTGGAGAGCGGTTAGTGGATGCTGACGTGATGCAAGCCGTCTCCCTAGTGCACCCCCAGACGTTCACTATGGGATTCAAATCTGGAGAGCGTGCTGGTCACGCCATGCGTGCGATATCTCTCGTTTCCAAGAAAAATTCATCCAGCGGTGCTCTATGAGGTCGAGCATTATCGTCCAGCAGTACGAAGTCTGGGCCCACAGCACCTCGCAACAATAGCAGTTGAGGTCCCAAGATCTCGTCACGGTACCTGGCTGCAGTTACACTTGCCGATTCACCCGTACAGATTCATGAAGAGGGCTTCGAGTGGTAAACATAATCGCTGCCCACACTACTAGGGACCCTCCACAACGTTTAGGTTCCGAAATCGTATACCAAGCTACTTCTAAATGCTAATCCATCGAGAATCAATCTCCAGAATAAATCAGAACTCACCTGTGAAATGGCCGAGCGGTTCTAGGCGCTACAGTCTGGAACCGCGCGACCGCTACTGCCGCAGGTTCGAATCCTGCCTCGGGTATGGATGTGTGTGATGTCCTTGGGTTAGTTAGGTTTAAGTACGAGGGCAGTTCAATAAGTAATGCAACACATTTTTTTTCTGAAACAGGGGTTGTTTTATTCAGCATTGAAATATACCAGGTTATTCCCCAATCTTTTAGGTAAACAACACTATTTTTCAACGTAATCTCCATTCAATGCTACGGCCTTACGCCACCTTGAAATGAGGTCCTGTTTGCCTGCACGGTACCATTCCACTGGTCGATGTCGGAGCCAACGTCGTACTGCATCAATAACTTCTTCATCATCCGCGTAGTGCCTCCCACGGATTGCGTCCTTCATTGGGCCAAACATATGGATATCCGACGGTGCGAGATCGGGGCTGTAGGGTGCATGAGGAAGAACAGTCCACTGAAGTTTTGTGAGCTCCTCTCTGGTGCGAAGACTTGTGTGAGGTCTTTCGTTGTCATGGAGAAGGAGAAGTTCGTTCAGATTTTTGTGCCTACGAACACACTGAAGTCGTTTCTTCAATTTCTGAAGAGTAGCACAATACACTTCAGAGTTGATCGTTTGACCATGGGGAAGGACATCGAACAGAATAACCCCTTCAGCGTCCCAGAAGACTGTAACCGTGACTTTACCGGCTGAGAGTATGGCTTTAAACTTTTTCTTGGTAGGGGAGTGGGTGTGGCGCCACTCCATTGATTGCCGTTTTGTTTCAGGTTCGAAGTGATGAACCCATGTTTCATCGCCTGTAACAATCTTTGACAAGAAATTGTCACCCTCAGCCACATGACGAGCAAGCAACTCCGCACAGATGGTTCTCCTTTGCTCTTTATGGTGTTCGGTTAGACAACGACGGACCCAGCGGGAATAAACCTTTGAATATCCCAACTGGTGAACAATTGTGACAGCGCTACCAACAGAGATGTCAAGTTGAGCACTGAGTTGTTTGATGGTGATCCGTCGATCATCTCGAACGAGTGTGTTCGCACGCTCCGCCATTGCAGGAGTCACAGCTGTGCACGGCCGGCCCGCACGCGGGAGATCAGACAGTCTTGCTTGACCTTGCGGCGATGATGACACACGCTTTGCCCAACGACTCACCGTGCTTTTGTCCACTGCCAGATCACCGTAGACATTCTGCAAGCGCCTATGAATATCTGAGATGCCCTGGCTTTCCGCCAAAAGAAACTCGATCACTGCCCGTTGTTTGCAACGCACATCCGTTACGGACGCCATTTTAACAGCTCCGTACAGCGCTGCCACCTGTCGGAAGTCAATGAAACTATACGAGACGAAGCGGGAATGTTTGAAAATATTCCACAAGAAATTTCCGGTTTTTTCAACCAAAATTGGCCGAGAAAAAAAATGTGTTGCATTACTTATTGAACTGCCCTCGTAGTTCTAAGTTCTAGGGGACTGATGACCACAGCAGTTAAGTCCCATGGTGCTCAGAGCCATCACCTGTGAAAACAGTAGCGGCACTCTGTTCGACCGTCCAGGTGGCATGTTGGTGACTCCACTCTAGACGTTCCCTTCCGTGAAGACGCGTCAGAGGTAGACGTGCAGCAGGTGTCCGACACTAAAGGCCACTCTCCCGAAGTCTTCTGCTCACCATTTGCCTCGATACAACACGTCCATTGGATACTGCGAGCTCACATACCAGTTGCCGTGCAGTACTAAGGCGGTACTATCGTGCCCATATAGCCAAATAACGGTGCTCTCTTCTAAAGTCACACGTGTTCGGCCCTGCCCTGGTCTTCAGAACGTAGTTTCCATTCTAAAAACAGTAGCCACATCCGAGAAACAGCACAACGATTCACATTAAGCCGTCGGGCCAAATCAGTCGGCGACTGTCCTGCTTCCGTTCTTTCTGTGGCCCTCCACCGCAGCGAGTCTGGCGGGCATCTTTTCTGTGTCATACTGCACCGCCTGTGATTGTGTACACAGCTATTGTGGATGTGCGGCTCCCTGGCAAACAACCTCGTTTCATAGGTGCCCTGCGTTCATCGTTGGCTTGGTTTTCCGTTGATCAGAATGCCATCTTACGTCCAAAACACGATCGTACGGACATCTGGTTGACAATTTGTATGATTATATAGCGGTTAGACACAGGACGGGGGAATGGCGGTTTGTTGCTTTAATTTAAGACACTAGTGCATTTCTCTGATTTTAACGAACTATTATACATCCGTAACCGAATTATTCGATCATTTCTCTTTAAGGTTTCTGCGATTACTCAGATGAAAACTTTAAGACAGGACAGAACTTCTTGTAGTATCTATTGTAGATGCCTAATGTGAAATTGTTGTGTGTTGTTGTCGTCTTCAGTCCTGAGACTGGTTTGATACAGCTCTCCATGCTACTCTATCCTGTGCAAGCTCCTTCATCTCCCAGTACCTACTGCAACCTGCATCCTTCTGAATCTGCTCAGTGTATTCATCTCTTGGTCTCCCTCTACGATTTTTACCCTCCACGCTGCCCGCCAATGCTAAATTTGTGATCCTTTGATGCCTCAGAACATGTCCTACCAACCGATCCCTTCTTGTAGTCAAGTTGTGCCACAAACTTGTCTTCTCCCCAATCCTGTTCAAAACCTCCTCATTAGTTACGTGATCTACCCGCCTAATCTTCAACGTTCTTCTATAGCACCACATTTCGAAAGCTTCTATTCTCTTCTTGTCCAAACTATTTATCGTCCATGTTTCATTTCCATACATGGCTACACTCCATACAGATACTTTCAGAAACTACTTCCTGACACTTAAATCTATACTCCATGTTAACAAATTTCTCTTCTTCAGAAACGCTTTCCTTGCTATTGCCACTCTACATTTTATATCCTCTCTACTTCGACCATCATCAGTTATTTTGCTCTCCAAATAGCAAAACTTTTTTACTACTTTAAGTGTCTCATTTCCTAATCTAATTCCCTCAGCATCACCCGACTTAATTCGACTACATTCCATTATCCTCGTTTTGCTTTTGTTCATGTTCATCTTATATCCTCCTTTCAAGACACTGTCCATTCCGTTCAACTGCTCTTCCAAGTCCTTTGCTGTCTCTGACATAATTACAATGCCATAGGCGAACCTCAAAGTTTTTATTTCTTCTCCTTGGATTTTAATACCTAGTCCAAATTTTTCTTTTGTTTCCTTTATTGCTTGCTCAATATACAGATTGAATAACATCGGGGAGAGGCTACAACCCTGTCTCACTCCCTTCCCAACCACTGCTTCCCTTTCATCACCCTCGACTCTTATAACTGCCATCTGGTTTCTGTACAAATTGTAAATAGCCTTTCGCTCCCTGTATTTTACCCCTGCCACCTTTAGAATTAGAGTATTCCAGTCAACAGCATCAAAAGCTTTCTCTAAGTCTACAAATGCTAGTAACGTAGGTTTGCCTTTCCTTAATCTTTCTTCTAAGATAAGTCGTAAGGTTAGCATTGCCTCACGTGTTCCAACATTTCTACGGAATCCAAACTGATCTTCCCCGAGGTCGGCTTCTACCAGTTTTTTCATTCCTCTGTAGCGAATTTTCGTTAGTATTTTGCATCTGTGACTTATTAAACTGATAGTTCGGTAATATTCACATCTGTCAACACCTGCTTTCTGTGAAATAGAGAGATGTATTTCGTTGGCTGAAATGCAATTACAATATTTCAAATAGAGGGTATTTCAAGAAGGAAAACTGACTAAATATTTGTTTCGTATAAACTTCTACGGTATTTTTTCCCTCTTGAATAAACATAATTTCTTTCTTGCGCCATCTTGAAATTCCTATTCTCGCACTAGTCACACTCATTACCAAAATAGGACGGCAAGAAAGTCTGTCGATACAGCGCAGGGAGTCAGTCTCTTGCAGTTGTTCCCTCTGGTTTATTTGTCCGACGTCCGTAGAAGTGGCAGGTATTTTTACTGAAGGCGAGCGAGCCTGAAAAATGCACCATTCCGTCTGTCAATGTCCTTTCATATTTCAGGCAGTTGCTGTTTGGAGGCGAACGTGAGTTCAGCAAGTGCTGCAACTTTTAGAGTTCTATCAGAAGGGCATCACAGATTCCGTTATGGACAGAAAGCCGCTTTCCAATGTATCAAGTGGCCGCCGTAGACAGGGAGGATTGCACAAAGTGGTGGAGAAAAAGCGCTGCACACAGGGCGAAAGCCAGAAGCTGAAGGGAAGAATGCAGCGCCGAACCTGTTATATGTCTCTGCGTGGAGGGGAACAGTTATTTTTCTCAGCGAGGCACGTGTCGAAATCATGAGAGGGCCAAAGCAGAACGTCAAAACGTTTAGGTGGATTTGTAGAAGACCTTCACCCAAAACGGGTGTAGTGCTTTATCGCTGACAGAAATGTAGTAATCTGCAAAACAGCCGACATAATGTTTGCTGCCTCAACTGTGATAAAAGTTATACCCTGTAACGTTCAGTATCGTCTGTTTAAAATGTCTCTAGTTACGTTTGCACACGTCCGCATCTCGTGGTCGTGCGGTAGCGTTCTCGCTTCCCACGCAAGGGTTCCCGGGTTCGATTCCCGGCGGGGTCAGGGATTTTCTCTGCCTCGTGATGACTGGGTGTTGTGTGCTGTCCTTAGGTTAGTTAGGTTCAAGTAGTTCTAAGTTCTAGGGGACTGATTACCACAGATGTTAAGTCCCATAGCGCTCAGAGCCATTTGAACCATTTGAACCATACGTTTGCACGACTTGAGAGACAGTTTTCGACTGCGATATATGGCCTATTTTTGTAAATTTGTTCCATGTTCTTACATTTATGAATGAACTTATGTAAAGAAGTCTTACTTTTTCCACGTCACCGATTTCCAGTCACGTTTATTTAATTTAGATTTTCCTGAAGCCATATCACTGAGAATTGTATCCCACTATTACAATTAGCATTTCACTCATTTTTTTGAATTGTACACCAACTTTCACTGCAATATTATCTAACCTCTACTTCAGTTAATTCATACCTATTACATGCGTGTTACTAGTCTACCCTACACATGTCTGATAAATGAAATCCGTTTTTGAACAGGGGGTAAGGGAAGACGGGTGCACATTTACGCGGATTTCCTTTCGGAATTTAATTTTTTTGGTTGGATTTGTCCTGTTTAATATTGTTTAGTTCTATAACACTGTTATAAACTATATCTTGGTGTATTTACTTCTAACTAAACACAGTGAAAAATAATTTTATATAGCCTCAAGTGGAGTGGGAGAACGTGCCCCGCGAATGGGGAAAGTTTAAGTATCCATGAGGGCAAGTTTGCGCATTTCGTAGAACAGGATAACGAGTAAACAGAGCACACTATTACTATTTTCAAAATATATTTTATTGATGTCAAACAAAATTACAGGCCGACTTACACCAATTTCCTCTGCGAGATACAAAAAGTTTACTGGCAGTAAATAAAAATTTTGGCGAATTTCCAAATTTTCGCGTAATAGGGCGTATATGGAAGTGTTAATGATAAAGGCTTAGTCATCATCGCTGTCCGAGATGCATTTAATGCTTACAAAAATAGCATGCTTCCTGTGGCAGAATCGCCGTGAGCCTACCTTTTACGTATAAGGAACTGGACTCGTTTCAAGCGTTAAACACAAAGGCAATTTTCATCTTCTCCGTGAGACAGCTGCAGGTTGTATGAGAAACAAAGAACAACTGGATAGGACATTCGTTCAGACAAGAGTGCTTGCTAACAGACGTTTCCGAAGGACGATTTGGTGAGAGGAGATTGAGAGGGACGAAAAAATGCAAGATGGTGGACGACACAAAGGAAAATGGAAATTACATCGACTTGAAGAATATCTCAGAATACAGAAGAGTATGGAGAGATACCATGCGAAAACCTGCCTTGGGCAGAACACCAATAACATCGCAAAAATATATCTATTCACGTTTTTCCTTGTTCTCGCTTTTAGCAGTTGCTTGCCTTATCAATCCTTGCTGTCATAGAATTAACTATTCCTGCTTGAAGTTAATTAGATTCAAATAGCATTTTTAGTATTTCTAGCCTTTATTCTCCTGTACTTTCACTTTTTTAGGTTGCATTTCTAACTACTGTATCCTCAGAGTTTCCTTGCTTGGGGTATTTGATAGGACGGTAATGAAAAATAGTGCGTAGAAGTTGCCCGACAGACTGCATCAGCGTGCCCTATTATCATGATTTAGAAACTAAAATAGTAACTTTCATGCTTTGAAATTAAAAAAATGTTACTTGTAAACTGCAACAATCGCCTGTAAACCAACATATATTATTTCTATTATCAGCTCTAAAAGATATGTTCCCTAGGAAATTCGGTATTTGAGCAAAAAACTTTATTCACCTTGCACAAAAACATAAATACGTTCTTCGCACTAAGACGTTAACTCAACTGGTGCTGTGAAGTTTGTGAGAACTCTCATTAGATGGCAGCACTAATCTTCCACGTCGGTAGCTCTCTAGCAAGACTGGTTCTCTTGAAAAGTACCCTGCATAGACGTGAGCCTTGCGTAAATGTGTCCCACTCTCTCTCAAATATAATACTAATGCTTTTAATTAAAATTGCAACCGTTTTTCCCAGAATAAATTTATTTGAGATTTCTACTTGATTGTACAACACATTTCCCAATGTAACATATTTGCATATGAGTTCCAAATATTATAGTATGACAAAAGTAAACGTTTTCACATACCTAAAAATTTACGGTCTTCTGTGCATTCTGTGCAGTGGAATAAAGAAATACAACAAAATACTTCAACAAGCAGCAGAAGTATAAAATCAGTTAAATCAAGAATGTTATGTGGTGTAAGATAAAAATTCAGCGAGGTCCATATTAGTAGGTGTGGAGACGCTTACAAATCGGGTGTTATGAGGAAACAGAAAAATCTTTTCAGTTCTCCAATAAATTTTATGTAGTCCATTTTGCACATATTTTTAGATGTAGTCCCCTTTTCGGTTCCTGCACTCTGTCCAAGCCGTGTTTTTAATGTGCAATGTGGGACATTTGAAAAGTATTCGTTTATGGTTGCCGCAACAACTGGACTCAGATCAGTTGTAGCCACAAATCTGTTTGGATGTAGAAATAGGTGGAAGTCACTGGGCGCCAAATACCTAGTACATATAGAATGTTCCAACAATTAGTATTTAAAATACTCATGTTTTCTTAATACCGAAGGACATTTGACAACTAGCACAGACTCCTGATTTCAAAACGGTTTTCTTTCTTGTATGCTCCTCTCCCCGACTCATGTCTTATGTCCAGAAGACGTAAGCTAAGTTCACAGAGTACTTTGCGATGTAGACACCGGAAAACTGATGTAAGTGATCGCAAAATGTATGAAATTCTAAACAAGTCTGATTGTGGTCAGCGTTTGACTGTAAGCAGGATGTGCTCTCTTCCTCATGGATACTGAATCGCTGATCGCCGCTTGTAAGGTGTCAGACAAATAACACACCTTACATTAAATTCTTAAAACAATGCCGGTTAACTCGATATGTCACACGACAAAGTTATGAGAAAAGGTACGAATTTTATTTATACGCAAAGTGTAGAGAATAAAGAAACCAACATTTCGTGAATATAAACCACTAACGGTCACAGTTGTAATTGCACACAAGTAATTTCCCTGACCCGAACTACGAGATGCAGTTCTGAGGGAAAGGAAAATTTTATGACTGCATGCCATCTAGCACAGCTGGAACCCTTACCATGAGACACCGCAGCTACTGTATAGGGCTTCGGCAAAAGCAGCCCTTTTCCCTGTTTTTAACGACGATCTTCTGAAAGCCCTTCTACGGGAACATGGCGGAGATCTCAGATAAATGTCCAGAGAAAGCCAAATCAAAACATTGGTAACTCACTGTAGCCACCTGCGTTAAAACTAGCACGAAAGAGAAAGCTGTTTATCTCAGTATTACATAGCAAAAGTTAAACTGTGCACTACGAAATATATGAGGACTGTGGCAGGCTACAAAAAACTCTAGTAGGTGGAGATATAACACGTATGAACACTCTGAAGGCCAGAAAGAAAATGTGTGCCACCAGCTTTGATATAGGCAAACTGCAGACAGCGTAATTGGCTTCTTCTCTTGTAGAAAATCGTCGAGTATTTGAGCAAGGCGACTTGCGCCATACTGAGACGATTGTGAGAGTCATTATGTGAACACTTGTTCACAGGCTCGTCTTAACTCATAAGGAGCTAAACTGCAAAGTCTCCTAGTATGGAGGATCGCACCGAGCACTGGCAGCTAACACTTGTGAGCTGTTTGAGGGCAACGATGGACGCGCTGTTCCAGCCAGACAGTAAGTAGCTTGAAACATCCTGATAGATTAAAACTGTGTGCAGGACCGAGACTCGAACTCGGGACCTCTGGAAGGTAGGAGATGAGGTACTGGCGGAATTAGAGCTGTGAGGACGGGGCGTGAGTCATGCTTTTGTAGCTCAGTTGGTAGAGCACTTGCCCGTGAAAGGCGAAGGTCCTGATTTCGAGTCTCGGTCCGGCACACAGTTTTAATCTGCCAGGAAGTTTCATATCAGCGCACACACCGCTGTTGAGTGAAAATTTCATTCTAGTAAGTACCTTTCCAGTTATTTTAGCCAGGAAATAAACAGTAGTCTCTGCTTCACCGAAGATGTAGGAAATGTATCGGACTGGTGTTTATCAGTCGGGAGCGATTTAGAATAGATTCTTAAATTCACAGCTCACGCCGACAGCCGCCACTGGCGCCGCCGACGCAAGGTAAGCACACGCAGTCGCGCTATGCTAGCAGGTGATATTCACTTGACACTCAGAACTGTGGTTCTCTCTGTCTCTCCTAATTTTCGTCCATTCAACCATGACTTGTAGTTAAACATATTCACGGTTGTCGAGCTTAATGGAAGCAGACACATGCGATGTCCAATCTAACGAAAAGCATTGATCAGCCACCGTAGAGTTGTGAATTGTTTTAATTATGTACTTCTTTTGATTGTTCCTTACTGACCCCATTCCATTTTGGGTATTTTCATTGTGCTTTTTAGTGTGATTGATATTTCTGGCCCCAATTGTATTTAGTTTGTTAGTATTTGTATCGACCCTGAGACATGATCAACAACCATCTTGAAACTTCCAGGCAGATTAAAACATGTGCCGGACCGAGACTCGAACTCGGGACCTTTGCTGTCACCTGGCAGAATTGAAGCTGTGAGGACGGTTCCTGGGTCGTGCGTAGGTGGCTCGAATGGTAGCGCACCTGCCCGCGAAAAGCAAAGATCCCGTGTTCGAGTCTCGGTCCGGCACATAGTTTTAATCTGCCAGGAAGTTTCGTATCAGCGCACACTCCGCTGCAGAGTGAAAATCTCATTCTGGCTATCGAACATCTTATCGTTAAAGAACCTTAGAATAGTTAGGAATTTTGCTTCACAATTGTGAACACCCAGCTTCAATATTTTACCATCCTGTACGTAATTTTGCTAACATTGCTGTTTCATGAAGTCATACTTAGAGTAAAAATAAACCTTAATAACGAAAATCTAAGATTTTCATTTTCGCTAACATATAGCTACGTCTGAAACCGTACACTAATTTCTGTTAGCGATCACATTTCCTTTACAGGGAGTATAGTGGAACCGACATTGAGATCATTGTCTGATTATATCACTGTCAGTACTGCTGCACTCTTCTGAACCCTGCATGCGCGAGATGGTATCTTCCTACCGTGCAGACCGTAGGTTCATCACCAAATTCCTTAAACACTCATAGAACGTCCTTGTGCAACTGTGGTAGGAAGATAAATCAGAACCAGTCTCACACGTGTTAGAACCTTGCCTGATTAAACACTTTATTGAAGTCTGCGTGTGTGGCTATAGGTTAGGATGTCCTATTGCAAGAGAAGTGCGGCTAATTCTGAAATTAGGTGCTTATTGAAAATTCAGCTAGGTAATCCATAAATATCTGTAGTAATCTTTGATGAGTTTTCATTTATAAACCGCAAAAAAAGAAAGAAAAAAAAAGAATTTATGGAAGATAAGGTATTCCAGTGCATTCACTTGAATGAAACATTCCAACAATATTTACGTATTTTTTGTAATTCTACATTACTTTATCACATAGAAAGGAAATCATTTTAGAGACACTAATAAGCTGGGCAATGAATGCAATGCCATCGTCTCCACGATTTTACTCAAATCGGAGACGACGTAGTGCGCCGATGGCCGAGGTGAGTGGCAACGCAGAGAGCAATTGAATTCCGAGGTTCCACCAGCGAGGGCGCTGCAGCGGGGTAACGTTTTCGGTCTGTCAGCATGAATTTTACGCATGCGCGGAATCTTGCGGCGCGCTACATATATTGCGCAATGGAGGATGGGTGTAGAGGTGAAATATCATGGTGGCCGAACGGTTCTAGGATCTTCAGTCTCGAACCGCACGACCGCAACGGTCGCAAGTTCGAATCCTGCCTCGAGCATGGATGTGTGTCATGTCCTTAGGTTAGTTAGGTTTACGTAGTTCTAAGTCTAGGGGACTGATGACCTCAGATGTTAAGTCCCATAGTGTTCAGAACCATCTGAACCATTTGAAATATCATTGAATGCATTTGAACAATGACCGGCTGTAAGCCGGAAATTTGAACACTGATAATTAATATTATGAATATAATGTTTAGTGGCAATTAGTTTTGGTTATAATATCACACTCAAGCTACATAAACATAAAAATACTAAAAACCTAGAAAGATAAGGCTCAATCATTATGTGTAGTAAATTCTCATGTAAACTTCCGTTTAACTGTCTGAACAAGTTGTATGACACAATTAACGAAAGGCTGACATGTATGCATAACAAGTGAGTCTGGTCTGAGAGGGGCCCATAAAGTGCGCAATACCTACGAACATAGCATAACCAACATTTCATGACACAGTATCTACAGACGTAGCATAAGCAAACTTTCGTTCATACAATAACTACGACCATAGCATTATCAAAACTTCGTTGACACAATAGCTACAAATACAGCATAAGGACGCCAGCGTCATGTAAAGCTCTGTGTGTAAGCAATAAGGATCCACATCTCACTCTGGAACAATAAGAAACGACATTTCACTATGAAACACTATTAAATATTCGATAAATGTTCGCAAATAGCGTAAGTCATATTTTGCGATGAACATCGTTTTTCTTGTAAACGGACATCAATAATTTCACTTTCTTCTTGCGAACATAGGTGAACTGCTGAATGTATGTAAACAACACAGTAACTTTACAGCTGCCTAAGGACAATATCGGTACAGTAAAAGGGTTCGTAAGATGATTACAAAGTTCAGTGCAGCAAGTATTGCATGCAAAAATATTGAATCATGTTGCCCCTGAAGCTGTCTATAGTTGCAAAAGAGTTGCCAGTGCAGGATTTTGTGCACTAACTGACCTCTCGATTATGTCGCATAAATTTCTACGCGATTCATGTTGGGCGGTTCAAGTGGTCAAATAATTCGCACGGATTGTCCAGAACGTTTTTCAAACCAATCGCGGACAATTCTGGCCCAGCGACTGAAAGCATTTTCATCCACAAATATTCCATCATTGCTTGGGATCATAAAGTCCAGTTGCTGACCATAATCATTTCCACTTAATGATCGATTCAGTTGGACCAGAGGAAAGTCCGTTCCATGTAAACACAGCCGACACCGCTACAGAACGACCACCAGTTTGCACAGTACCTTGTTGACAATTTGGGTCCATGGTTTCACGTGGTCTGGCCCTTGTAAACGCTGTGCTAGTGCACACGATACTCATTGAAGCCTGTACTATGGTAAGTTGACGGGCTTCACCTTAAGAGTAAGGATTTTAGTATAGATATTGACCGCGTGTACCTGAATGGAGGCAAATCAGACTTACACCCACTCAGTAATAACAATGATACGTCAAGCAAGTACGAAATGAAACTACACGTCAGGACGGACAAGAAACAACACAGAAGATGCTACCAAATTGTTAGTAATACGGTCGCCAGCCTAATTAGGCATTCACTGAGTTTTTTCCCTGTACAAGTTGATGTACGTTTATGCCAAACAACACGCAATAATACTGCATAATATGGTAAATGTTAGAACCAGAAAATCTACTGAACTGATAATTTTACTTTGAGTACCAATATGGATAAACCATAAATACATAACATTACACTATAATGTTTACTACAAAACTTCGTACTGTCCATTGATCTGACTAAAATCGGGCATAGGTTACCCTAGAAATAGCACTTTCGAAACACATACACAATGTCAATTTTGAAAAAGGTAAAACACTGATAAATTTTGGTTTTTTATTGACTTTAACTTTGCTGATCAAATCAGTTCAGTTCACTTCAGAATTCAAATGAATAGAAAATAAAAAGGGGGGGGGGCTGAAACTGTTATGATCACTGTATTGAAAATTTTGATTATTGAAATCATTAAGCACTCAAGATTTCCAATATATGAGTTACTACTCTTTTTTGTCTTATTTCCTGCTCATTTAACTACCATTATTTTTGTCTCAAATTAATTAAACTTCATTACTAAACCAATTTCAACATTATCGTCCAACTTTGTCAGACCTTTGTTATTTACCTATATATTCATTAACAACAAAGTTCCTTAAACATCATTCTAACATAGCTAGGTCTGCAGGTAATTATTATTAACATAAACTTTGAATCTTCATCTCGGGACACTCGGATTGCACAACATGTGGAAAGGACCCTGTCTAGGTTAGTTGTGAGGATAATTAACTGATAGGACAGTTCTGGTAAAATTTAAATTGTTATTGAACAGTATGGAACAAAAGTAACACTGGTCCACACGAATACAGTGCTAAAAGTTTCAACCTGCTTGTATCGATGCGGCGGTTGGCGGGCGGCGAGATGGCGAGGCACAGAGCACACATACAATCACAGCCATGGCTCTTGATGTATCGGCATTTGCTTCTTCTTAGCGTCGCAATACTTTTCCGTTTAGTGCCTATGGAATATTGCCATGATGTATAGGCGTCGGAAACGGCACATCCGAGGCTCAACGAAATCACGTTTTCCAGGAGAGCCTCCTCGATCCAGAACGTGTTTCTCAGACCGATGCCCAACTCCGACTACTACTGCTGAGCCCGTTATGCCGAGCAGCGCCCGTGTGCATTTTCCCGCGCTCGCCTGTCATCCACCTTTTACCGCTCCCTGACAGACAGGGTATTCACCCGAGGTTTTGCATTCTACATATCCTGATACATTGCCTACGTATGGACCAGACGCACAATTACAATTTTCACATCTTACAATATTTTCAACGTTTCTTACATTTCAATTCTGTTATAATATTGCTTGAAATTTGGCATAAACATTAATATTCACATCGAAAATTTTTTACCGTTTCTTTAACATAATAGCATGAAACAAAAAAGAAATGAAATCAGAACATCGATTATACTAATCTATCGAAAATCAGAAAAAAAAATTATTATATGTACAATAGTATAGCGTTGGTGTTGTTACACCCTCACTCGAACCTTACCATCAACACTTATCAACTGAAATTGGAACTCATCTGAGCAGACCACAGCTTTGCAGTTGTCTAGAGTCCAACCGACATGGCGACGAGCCCAGGAAAGGCGCTGGAGCCGACATCACGCTGTTAGCAAAGGCACTCGCGACTGTCGTCTCGTGCCATAGCTCACTAACACTAGAATTCGCCACACTGTCCTAACGGATACGGTCGTCGTACGTCCCCCACTTATTTCTGCGGATATTTCACGCAGTGTTGCTTGTCTGTTAGCAATGACAGCTTCAAGCAAACGCCGCTGCTCTCGGTCATTACTGAAGGCCGTTGGCCACTAAGTTGGCCGTGGTGAGGGGTAATGCCTGAAATTTCGTATTCTTGGCACCCTCTTCACACTTTGGATCTCAGAACGTCAAAGTCCCTAACGATTTTTCGAAATGGGAAGTCCCATGCGTATACCTCCAACTACCGCGCCGTGTTCAAAGTTCGTTAGTTCCCGTCGTGGGATCACAATCACATCGGAAACCTTTTCACATTGACCACCTGAGCACAAATAACAGTTCCGCCAATGCACTGCCCTTTTATACCTTATGTACGCGACACTAACACCATCTGTATGAGTGCATATTGCTTTTCCATGACTTTTGTCACCTCAGTGTAGACTACTCTCACACATAGTCATAAAATAACCCCTGACACTTAATGATATGCAAATGTAAATGTGTAATACCCGAGAGAACAAAGATCTGTTCGAATAAACATATAGTCATACAAAGACGCTTACATAAATTCAATAGAACATTAGTGAGAATGGGTCTGCATATCGAAATACTTCATGCAATACAGGAATGAAAAGCTGCATGAAAGCAACGGATTACACTGTGTTTTTTAGCGTCCTGTTTGTAGCGTCCAGATGTGCTAAGGGGTAGTCTCCTCTGCTACGTACGCATAAATTCAGAGTGCAGAAATTAGTTAACTAGCTGAAAGCTTATTTAATAAAAGTCCATTTTCGTATATGATACGTTATCATAGCTGTTCTGTGTAGCAGTGCAACCATTAAATCTCATTTCAAAGGTCCAGCAGCACACCATACTGAATTCCTGAAAGCTAACTGCCTTGCATAGAGGCTCTACTGATTATTATTCCGAGTGCCTACTCTGCAGTTGAGTGGCAATTAATTAAACTGACAATTAACGTACTTGACTTCTGTAGGATGACAAGATGTCGGCTCACCACCGTGCCACATTTAAAAAAGCAAGTGTAAAACACAATGCGATGTGATTTTAATAAGACACGTACTGACTTTTAAAGACAACTGGATCACTTCATAACCTCGTAGGTATAATTCAACCTATATTCGTCTTTAGAAACCAAGATAACATCATCAGAATACGTAATCCAGAATCATTAGCGTAAAACTAGGGTAGTGTGGAGAAAGTACACATACCTAAGGAAAAATCGATGTAAATTATTCATTACATCATCAACACCTATTAAAACAAATACGTACCATATTACGGACGTTTTCCGACATATTCCAAGCGACTGAAAACAGTTACAAACATTAATTTGAAAGTTAAAATAAATATAAGGGAAAATGCGTGATGTTGTTGTTGTTGCTGTGGTCTTCAGTCCTGAGACTGGTTTGATGCAGCTCTCCATGCTACTCTATCCTGTGCAAGCTTCTTCATCTCCCAGTACCTACTGCAACATACATCCTTCTGAATTTGCTTACTGTATTGATCTCTTGGTCTCCCTCTACGATTTTTACCCTCCACGCTGCCCTCCAATGCTAAATTTGTGATCCCTTGATGCCTCAAAACATGTCCTACCAACCGATCCCTTCTTCTAGTCAAGTTGTGCCACAAACTTCTCTTCTCCCCAATCCTATTCAATACCTCCTCATTAGTTACGTGATCTACCCACCTTATCTTCAGCATTCTTCTGTAGCACCACATTTCGAAAGCTTCTATTCTCTTCTTGTCCAAACTGGTTATCGTCCATGTTTCACTTCCATACATGGCTACACTCCATACAAATACTTTCAGAAACGACTTCCTGACACTTAAATCTATACTCGATGTTAACAAATTTCTCTTCTCCAGAAACGATTTCCTTGCCATTGCCAGTCTACATTTTATATCCTCTCTACTTCGACCATCATCAGCTATTTTACTCCCTAAATACCAAAACTCCTTTACTACTTTAAGTGTCTCATTTCCTAATCTAATCCCCTCAGCATCACCCAATTTAATTTGACTACATTCCATTATTCTCGTTTTGCTTTTGTTCATGTTCATCTTATATCCTCCTTTCAAGACACTGTCCATTCCGTTCAACTGCTCTTCCAAGTCCTTTGCTGTCTCTGACAGAATTACAATGTCATCGGCGAACCTCAAAGTTTTTATTTCTTCTCCATGGATTTTAATACCTACTCCGAATTTTTCTTTTGTTTCTTTTACTGCTTGCTCAATATACAGATTGAATAACATCGGGGAGAGGCTACAACCCTGTCTCACTCCTTTCCCAACCACTGCTTCCCTTTCATGCCCCTCGACTCTTATAACTGCCATCTGGTTTCTGCACAAATTGTAAATAGCCTTTCGCTCCCTGTATTTTACCCCTGCCACCTTCAGAATTTGAAAGAGAGTATTCCAGTTAACGTTGTCAAAAGCTTTCTCTAAGTCTACAAATGCTAAAAACGTAGGTTTGCCTTTTCTTAATCTTTCTTCTAAGATAAGTCGTAAGGTTAGTATTGCCTCACGTGTTCCAACATTTCTACGGAATCCAAACTGATCTTCCCCGAGGTCCGCTTCTACCAGTTTTTCCATTCGTCTGGAAAGAATTCGCGTTAGTATTTTGCAGCTGTGACTTATTAAACTGATAGTTCGGTAATTTTCACATCTGTCAACACCTGCTTTCTTTGGGATTGGAATTATTATATTCTTCTTGAAGTCTGTGGGTATTTCGCCTGTCTCATACATCTTGCTCACCAGATAGTATAGTTTTGTCATGAATGACTCTCCCGAGGCCATCAGTAGTTTTAATGGAATGTTGTCTACTCCCGGGGCCCTGTTTCGACTCAGGTCTTTCAGTGCTCTGTCAAACTCTTCACGCAGTATCTTATCTCCCATTTCATCTTCATCTACATCCTCTTCCATTTCCATAATATTGTCCTCAAGTACATCGCCCTTGTATAAACCCTCTATATACTCCTTCCACCTTTCTGCCTTCCCTTCTTTGCTTAGAACTGGGTTGCCATCTGAGCTCTTGATATTCATACAAGTGGTTCTCTTCTCTCCAAAGGTCTCTTTAGTTTTCCTGTAGGCAGTATCTATCTTACCCCTAGTGAGACAAGCCTCTACATCCTTACATTTGTCCTCTAGCCATCCCTGCTTAGCCATTTTGCATTTCCTGTCGATCTCATTTTTGTGACGTTTTGCATGGGGGCTTAATTAAATAAATATGATTGTGATTTTATTAGCTGTCTGTCCGATTACGTAAGTCTCGTAATCGGTTGGCCCTGACTAGAATTGTTACGCTATCTGACTGCAAAAAACAATGTAAGAAAATTTCAGTAAACACAGTTAATTAATTAAGTCCCCAGCAACAAAAAAAAACCAACAAAACCAATAAGCACAAAAGTAACTGTTCTGTATGTGGGAGTGTGACTCAACGTCCACATCTGGCACGGTTCTTCTCAAACAAGACAAGAATTCTTAAATACCAATTATACCGACGTGACAAAAGAAATTTAGAAAAACTATAGTTACGCAAGAAAACCAAAATTCACTCTAATACAAGAACACGAGCCAGATGCTTTGTTGACTGAACCTGTAGTGACACATTATTTCAGATACACAACTAATAAAGGAACATTATAAATTTTACCTTCATATATATTGACGAAATGCACTCATTACAATAACATCTGCTATCTCTCCCATCAAATAACTGCATAAGACATGGAACTATACTCTTTACTACAACATCTTGCTCCAACTTCACAACAACCACGAGCTCTCGACAAAACTGTCCTCTACGATCTCTTCACAAGCACTGACTGCTATGAACTCTTAACACGCACTGTGTTCTCTACTAGCACTGACTGCCATGAACTCTAAACAGGCACTGTGGAGGCGGCTTAATAGTACTCTTTGGCGCACTCTCTGGCGCAGTGGCACAGTGTAGCCACCTTTCATATGCCCCTCCTCCACAGGCCAGAATTTGATGGTATTTTTGCCAGCATTGGTGGTGAAAATACCACCAAATTCGTCCACAATAATACAGACAAAAATAAAGATAATATTAATACCTAAACATCACATAATTAGTTAAAATTTTGGCTTTGCACTGACCTTTTACTAACCTAACATATGAAATACAGTAAGCAATACAACTTCTTTTCATACATGTGACTTTACATAATAGTTTACACAATATACAAAAAATCAGTTTATACAAATGTTCACATAAAATGCTTTCAATGATTAGTTTATACAAAAAAAAGATACTAACAGGTGACATCTTTTCAGTAAAAGCAGTCCATCAGTTGCACCCAGTAAAGTTTAGCAGGTACACCCAGCAACAAGTCACATTAGTTCAGTAGAAGCAATCCATCAGATGCACCCAGCAATGTTAAGCAGGTGCAGACGCCAACAAGTGACTTCATTTCAGGAAAAGCAGTTCACCAGTTGCACCCAGCAATGTTGAGAACAGGTGCAGACACCAACAAGTGATACCATTTCAGTAAAAACAGTCCATCTGTGGCACCCAGCAATGTTGAGTAGGTGCAGACAGCAAAAAGTAACATCATTTCAGTAGAAACAGTTCTAACAGTGGCACTCAGTAAAGTTCAAGAGGTACACACAGCAACAAGTCACATTAGTTCAGTAGAAGCAGTCCATCAGAGGCACCCAGCAATGTTGAGTAGGTGCAGACAGCAACAAGTGACTTCATTTCAGTAAAAACAGTTCATCAGTTGCACCCAGTAATGTTGAGCAGGTGCAGACACCAACGAGTGACCATCATTTCAGCAGAAGCAGTTCCATCTGTGGCACCCAGTAAAGTTGCAGAGGTACACACAGCAACAAGTCACATTAGTTCAGTAGAAGCAGACCATCAGTGGCACCCAGCAATATTGAGAGCAGGTGCAGACACCAACAAGTGACACCATTTCAGTAGAAGCAGTCCATTAGTGGCATCAGCAATGTTGATCAGGTGCACACAGCAACAGGGGACATCTCTTCAGTAGAAACAGTTCATCAGAGGCACCCAGCAATGTTGAGTAGGTGCAGACAGCAACAAGTGACTTCATTTCAGTAGAAACAGTTCATCAGTGGCACCCAGCAATATTGAGCAGGTGCAGACACCAGCAAGCAACATCATTTCAGCAGAAACAGTCCATCAGTTGCACCCAGCAATGTTGAGTAGGTGCAGACAGCAAGAAGTAACATCATTTCAGTAGAAACAGTTCTAACAGTGGCACCCAGCAATATTGAGTAGGTGCAAACAGCAAAAAGTCACATCTCTCAGCAGAAGCAGTTCGACAAAATTCACTAACACTGATCACACAGTTCATCAGCAGAAATTAAACATAACTAAATGTTACACATCATGTTGAAAAGTGCAGGTAACAGTTCAGAATATTTATCTTCACTAATCAGACAGTTCAGGCATGAACAATAGTTTGAATGCACATACAAATGCTTTTACAGTAACATACAAATCATAACAAACACACAAATGATGTCAGATAATTTTCATATTAACTATTACAATACACAAATACCAGTAAACCTATAATATTTATGGGTGTCAGTGCAAGCCACTACAAACAAATAAAATAATATTTAGGAGATAGGTGGGTAGGATTAGGAAAGGAAAACACACAGAACACACTCACTCATCTTTCATTCACATTAAATACTACTGTGTAATTGAATAGTGTTAATTGTGTAACTGAAATTCTGTCTAAATCTGATGTTCATCATGTGTATCAAGTAGTACTGGCAGCAATGTATAACAGTCAATAATAGTTAAGTCAACGTCATAGTCATCATGTCAAGACCAATGTTTGCCAAGCCAGATCAAAATGTACTGTTGTTGAACAACTGTCAGTGAGCCACGATATGCAATTACTTCCTCTCTTCAAAAAAAAGTATATACTGCTTAGTGATTTAACAAAGTGTGTGCATAGACTATCTTCCTTCTATTTTAGTGTTCTAGTCTGCTCTCTTCATCCTCCTTGTTCCATAAGACCAACAAAAAATATGCTCCTCACTTACTTTACCTCTTATACACCAAAACTCCAATAATCATACCTCAATAATACCTCTTCAATACGTCTTATCATTAATATCATTTACCTTACCTCTTGTCCACAAACAACTTCAATAATCAACAACTTAATATACTCTCAATACCTCAATAATACGTCGCTAAATATAAACCTCATTACCAATATCATCTCACTTCCAACACAACTCTTTCCTCTAGTCAGTCTCCTTGAACAAGTACAGATAAAATCCTAATGCAACTTCAATTCAGCATCCCATACAATCCGAAGACACATTGCCAACACACAACCTCTGTGTAATCCATCTGACCCAAATTTTCTACTCATTATAAATTATAAGATACATTTTGGTTCCTTGTCCATCATTAAATAAAAGAAATGCATACCTGACCTCTAACAGACTTAGTTTGAATAACTCTCAGTAATTAAGTACGATTACGGAGTGTGAATGATCATAATATTTCACAGTGTGTACACCACTTCAAGAATTATGGCAAACAGAAGCAAACATGTGGAGTATTTTTTGTGTCAAGTGTCACTTCCTATTTCAATTGCTCACGAAAATGCAGTGTAATAACTGTTAATGGTCTAAACCTAGTTTTGGTCTGTCATGTCGTTAGCCTCCTTCCTATTAGCATAAATTTATACAGCTTCCATAAAACCTCCAGCTCATGTGACTTCTATGACTTTCTTGTACTAATGTCGTTCGTCGAATTATAGCAGTGAATTTTCTTATCTTAAAAATATAAGGCACTGAGCGTAAGCAAAACAAGCAATAGCGAGTAAATAGACCAGTAAAGAACAGAATGTCAACAAGTGGATGCAGCACAATTCCTACAACGAGGCTCTGCCAAGCGAACAATCTATAATTAATACCATAGTGTGACCTAAACTCTATGTTTGTACACTGTACATCAGCATTGCTATATTCTAAATTGAAGAGTAGTTATGACAACAACAGATATGTATAGATATGCAATCCATACGCATAGTAGTAAACATATATCTTACGTAATAAACAGGTCATTATCATCATATCAGCGTACGCAAATAAATGTTCATATGTCATCTTAATAAGTAAACATGGAGGCGCAAGCAGATAAATCACAAGGTATAACTTACATACCTAAACACATCAGCACAATTAATCAGGTGACAATTATAATTTAAATAAATAAGCACAGCAGGCACATAATAAAAAAATATGACATCAGTGAAAAAGCATAGCAGCCAAGCGATGCATAATATATACAAATAACAACCCTGTTCATTAATAAACATTGACAAAAATCAGCAATTGTGCGCAAGCGCGTCGCTTCACACGTAAATTCATAGAACATGAAATTAGCACAAAGTATGAGTCACGTAATCGCGAGCAGCAAATTACGTCTAAAGTACGTACCTAAGTGGAAATATGTTACCTGTAAAATGAACTCAATTAATAATTACCCTTTTTTAGTTAATTAGTTTCTTCTTGGAAATTACATTCTTCCTGAAAATTTCTCGATAGCAGGTCGTCTTAACGTCGGAGACACACAGAATTTACCTGTAGGTCTTAAATACTTTATACACCGTATCCTGCAAAATACTGAATGTTAATAACACAATTCAACAAGTCCTTATAGCTTTATACAGAATTTAGTCGAAGAAATTAGACTGTGTATTTGTTTACGGCTGTCAGTGCGTTCGCACTGAGCGCTCGATCAGCTGTAGGCGCGTGACGTAGGAAGCTATTGTTCGCGGTCAACGACTGCCTGGTGCGGCGCGCAGACTTGACTGTTGCTTTGAGTATGTGCCGCCGCCAAAACACAGCGCGGTATCCTTGTACTCTCCGCATGTTTACATCTAGCTGTTAGTTTCTCACAAGTATGTTATTCCACAAAAATTTTAACGTTTGATATGTGATGTATTCCTTTAGAGCGTCGTGATTTAAGAGTTTCTACTTCAACAGTGTTATCATGTATAATTTTGCGAATTCTATATGGACCGTTATAAAGCAAAAAAAATTTGCGACATAAGCCTTTTCCTTTATGAGACAAACGGTGAGACTTAATTAACACTTTCTGACCAACTGACAAGATTTTTAAACGACCAGGACGTTTAGCTGATTTCTCTCTTCTAGCAGCCGCAGATGCAATATTTTGTAGAGCCAGGTTGACAACTTCAGAATGCCGCAGTTTCCGTGAAGGCGGAAAAGGAACGATTTCAGAAATGCGATTTGTTGGTACTTTATTTTTTAATATCAATAGAGGCGGTAAAGAAGTTGAATCATTAGGGAGTTCATTCAGAATGTTTTGAAAAATATGAAGATACTGATCCCAAGTTCTGTGATTCTGATGACAATAAAGACGGCACAATTTATTGATTTCCTTCATCCATCTCTCTGAAGCGTTAGATTGAGGGTGAAAAAGTGAAATGAAAATTGGTTTAATTTTACGACGCTGAAGAGTACGAAGCCAAATTTTAGAACGAAACTGTGATCCATTATCTGATATAACCTTGTCAACATGACCAACTTCTTTAAGAAAATGTTTGATGAAAGCGTTAGATACTGAACGAGCTGTTGCTTTGCGTAAAGGTGTAAAACACACATATTTTGACGTCAACTCCACTGCTACGAAAATGTACGCAAAACCATTAGTAGAACGAACCACTGGACCAAACAAATCGACTGCAGCCATCTCCTTTAATTTCGCTGGAATGACGGGAAACAACGGTGCTCTGTGAGAAATCGTTGGAGGCTTAGCCATTTGACATAATTTGCATTTGGCAAGAACAGATCGAATACGTTTTTCCATATTACTGAAGTAACAATTTTCTCGTAATTTATGAAAGCATTTTCGGGGACCAAAGTGTGCATAACTGAAATGTGTGTACCAAATCAATTTATTGACCCACTCATCAGGAATACAAACTAACCAAACAAAGCTGTCGACCGATTTCCGTTTAAAAAGAACTTTCCAGATAGATCGCAAAAACAAGGTGTGGCCAAATTGTCCAATCTAACAAAGCGTCTAAGAAAATTACAGACACCAAGGAAACTACGAACATCACGTTTTGTGGTAGGAACAGCATAATTACGAATAGCGTCTAATTTTTCTGGATCAGGAAGAATACCTTCTGTAGAAATAATGTGGCCGAGAAATTTCACCTGAGAACGACCAAATTCTGATTTTTCTAAGTTCACTGTCATGCCAACTCGTGCAAAAATACGTAATAATGAATCCAAAATTTTGTTGTGCTCACTCCAAGAACGTTTAACAATAAGAATGTCGTCAACATATGAAATAATATTGTCACGAAGATAAACAGGTAAAATTTCATTTAAGCTAAGAATGAATGCTGCAATAGGTACAGTAAGTCCCATCGGTAATTTCCAAAGTCACTTTTGGGTAAAACAGTCATATCCGGTTATTGTTCACTTACTCACTAGATAGATTGATAGTCGAAGAGCTGGTTTGACAGATGCAAAGAATAGTAAAAGAGTAGGTAGCGGTCCAGAAAACTAAAAGAGAAATAGCACCACTACAGCTCGGGGCCCTATGCTCGCTACCGCACATATTCACTTAAGAGTAGTGAATCCCCTGAGGACATTAATAACTGCACATAATTTCTAGTTTGTGACTTAATGGCAACTTTGGCGGAAGTGCGTACGTAAATTGATCTAGCCATGAACATGGATGTATGTCGTTCTTCGAATTGCGAAATATCTTAATTTTCCGAACAGTTAAGAAGTGTTTATAGTCAATGTTTGCACCTCGTGGCGACAAAGACCTACCGCGTCTGTCCCAGTCCCAATGTCGATTATTGTTAAATTCACGCGCCTCGCGCTCTCTTACTGCCTCTCGTAAATGAAATAAATTACTTTCTTCATACCCTTCTGCTAAACTAACACTTGTCAATTTATCTGAGATCATCTCAACTCTTTCCGATGAGTCACTTAATTGTCCTTTCTGTTTATTTACGTCTTCCGTAAGTGTCGCGACTCGGGTTTCGGTATTGTCACATTTAGTAGTTAAGTGTTCACACTGTTGCGTTAAGTTATTTATTCTGTCATTTGGAACGGATTCCTCGATTCTTTCAATTATTTCTTCCTTGTCTTGTGCACGTTGTAAATTTAACTCTGAAAATTTCTGTACTATCACGCGATCTCTTTCTTCCTGTTCTCTGTCCTGTTCCTCTTGTCTAATTTCTGATGAAATTAAACTATTATTGTGAGAATTCAAAATCGGTTGTACTTCTTCTCTAATTTCTTTCTTTAATTCGTCATTCGTGTATTTGAAAAATGTCCCTGTTCGTGAGCCTAACTGAGTTTCCATTGTTCCCCTATCAGTTTCTAATTCAGATCGTAACTGTGATCCCACTGCTTTCATCTCGGCTTTATTTGTTCCTATTTCTGTTTCAATTGTTCCTATTTTTGAGCATAACCGTGTTGTCATTGCTTGCATCTCAGTTCTAATTTCAGATCGTAATGAGTCTAACTGCGTTTCCATTTGTGATCCCAGATTTAGTATAGCACCCATCAACTGCTTTATCTCTTCTGTCATTAATCTCGTAATCTGTGAATTTTCTGATTGAGAAACATTTTGAACTGTTACCGGACTATTTTCCTTGCTTATTAAATTGTTTTCCACTACATTACTCATGACACTGTTTTCCTCTGTTGGCGAGTTCGCCATGTTAACAATTTCGTTATTCTGACTATTCATCATTTTTGCCTGTTTCATTGACCGCGTAATCATTTACAAAATATACGAAAGATTCGTCACTGTACGAAAATTACACACAATGCCTCCTTATCTCCAACAATACTATTCACATGAAATGTCTCCCTCAGACACGATCAATCGAACAATTGAAATAATTGCACTAATTTGTCAAACGCGTGTACAAGGCAATAAAAATTAAATTTTGAAAAATACCATTAGAAGAATGCCAATTACCAAATCTACACATGCAAAATAGACTACAATTAATAAACTACAAATCACTACAACAATACTACAGTCTACAATTTTCACAATCAGAAGAATCCAAGGGACGATCCGAAGCAGCGGTCGCCACGTGCATGGGGGCTTAATTAAATAAATATGATTGTGATTTTATTAGCTGTCTGTCCGATTACGTAAGTCTCGTAATCGGTTGGCCCTGACTAGAATTGTTACGCTATCTGACTGCAAAAAACAATGTAAGAAAATTTCAGTAAACACAGTTAATTAATTAAGTCCCCAGCAACTAAAAAAAACCAACAAAACCAATAAGCACAAAAGTAACTGTTCTGTATGTGGGAGTGTGACTCAACGTCCACATCTGGCACGGTTCTTCTCAAACAAGACAAGAATTCTTAAATACCAATTATACCGACGTGACAAAAGAAATTTAGAAAAACTATAGTTACGCAAGAAAACCAAAATTCACTCTAATACAAGAACACGAGCCAGATGCTTTGTTGACTGAACCTGTAGTGACACATTATTTCAGATACACAACTAATAAAGGAACATTATAAATTTTACCTTCATATATATTGACGAAATGCACTCATTACAATAACATCTGCTATCTCTCCCATCAAATAACTGCATAAGACATGGAACTATACTCTTTACTACAACATCTTGCTCCAACTTCACAACAACCACGAGCTCTCGACAAAACTGTCCTCTACGATCTCTTCACAAGCACTGACTGCTATGAACTCTTAACACGCACTGTGTTCTCTACTAGCACTGACTGCCATGAACTCTAAACAGGCACTGTGGAGGCGGCTTAATAGTACTCTTTGGCGCACTCTCTGGCGCAGTGGCACAGTGTAGCCACCTTTCAGTTTGTATTCCTTTTTGCCTGCTTCATTTACTGCATTTTTATATTTTCTCCTTTCATCAATTAAATTCAATATTTCTTCTGTTACCCAAGGATTTCTATTAGCCCTCGTCTTTTTACCTACTTGATCCTCTGCCGCCTTCACTACTTCATCCCTCAGAGCTACCCATTCTTCTTCTGCTGTATTTCTTTCCCCCATTCCTGTCAATTGTTCCCTTATGCTCTCCCTGATATATATGCGTGATATTCTCCGCTTATTAGGGTAACGGCGCGCATACTGTGGGCTAGTAACACGCAAAACAAACAGTACATGAAAAGGACCATACAGCTTATTTTTATTAGTTCAGTTAATCAATTACATTTACTAAACAGTCAATAATGAACAAACTAATGTATATATATTACGCCGTTAAATATGATACACCCTCTGTCACATAATTAATGGTGTAAACGCATACAGTTGAAAGTACTTTATACTAGAAGCAAACTACTTTGAAACAAAACTCTTCTACTGCAACTTCTTGGGTTTCCATATTTTGGGAACTGGTAGTATAGTCCAAAACAAGAAAACAGTCGAGTAAACATGTGATCTAAAATGCATTCTTTAAGAGCTAAGGGCACTTGTTCATCTTTGCTACGTTGATACACAACTCTTCTAATAATGAAGTTCTCGTAAATTTTAAGGTATTCTTTTTAGAGCACATGTTTGCTGGGCGTATTTTCTTATTTTGGTCCATACTACCACTTCCCAAAATTAGGAAAGCAAAGAACTTGCAGTAGAAGAGATTTGTTTCACAGTATGGAAGACGAACAATTGCTTCTAACTTTTAAGGTATACATTTTCGACCATATGTTTACTTAGACTTTTTTGCTTCTAGTATCGTGCACTTTCAACTGTATGTGTTTACGCCATTAATTATGATACACCCTGTACATAGCAAACATCCAAACTTGTAATCTTTTGAAGTGTTCCAGGTGCCACATTCTTCACAGATCCACCTAATACACGAAACGTCGGTACTACAGTTATCCATCTTTCCCAAACCCTCCATACAATAAACAGACGCATTATGAAAATCCTATTGGATCAACATAGTCCATTTCATTGTCGTCCTTTAAGTTGATATTTATGTCATCCTCGCTTTTTCTTTCACTTCCCAGTTTGATATTCTTACAGTACGACATCTGTTTCATCTTTCAGCGATTTTTTTTTTTTAATCAGTAGAATTGTGATGCTATGTTCAGTATATTTAAGTTTTCTTTTCTTGTTTTCTTCAGCTTTCTTTCTCATAGCTTCTTTTTATTTCTTTACTGGTAACTCTATTTGCAGTTATTTCTTCTCTGGGATTGCTGTAAGGGTCTCTGACTCTCCTTTACTTTCCTTTGCCTTGTTTTGTCTTAGGAAGAGCTTCTATGTTTTTGGGATATGAGATACGTTAGATACATTGATATGCTCGACACTTGTACTTCATTTTGTTGAGACCTCTTCTAGTAAAAGTGGAACATCTTCTGCTGATGATCTAGGACTGCTCTTGACTGCTTTCTGAGATGTCTTGTTCCTTTGGAGAAGCAACCATCTCATTTTCATTTGCTTCACTCACGAGCTCTTCACCGTTAAGGACAATATCTCTGAAGGTCTCCCATTATTTTAAGTCATTAAGTTGAAATTTGTGTGGGTTGAAAGGGCGAATGCCACATGCCTTATACTTCGACTGTCCGTTGTCCACAGTAGCATTCTTAATATATGCCTTGTTAAACCGTTTATCTTACCATTAGGTGTAATTTTTTTATACAACGTTGACTTTATATACAGGTCCACTCTCGACTGAAGGCTGATTTCAAAGAGCGAGAAACTTTCCAGCTAACCTAGATTACTTATCAAAATTGTTAGCGATCTTGTTAGCGTCTACGAACTCAGATACGATTTTCCGCAGCTGGGTGAATGTAAAGTCACAGAACAGGTTGACCGTGGTCATAACATGATCCTTAATCTCATTTTCCTAAAAATGTACGGTTCCTTGTTAATTTTATACCCTCAGTATTTCACTTTCATTGTCGTATGCACAGTAGCTTCATGAATCTCAAAAGTCTTTTAAACTTATTTTATTTTAGCTTTCTTGGTTTTTATTCTGAATCTCTAGTTATCTGAAATTTAAACAAAAATCATTGGAATTGGTATCATAACCTACTACTTTTATTATCAAGGGGGAATACAACACACTTGAACAACAATGTGCCAATGCCCCAAGTGAGTTCCGTGACTAACCTATGCAGAACTAAGTTTTCAATTCAAATACCTCGTCAAATCTACAATTAAATGAAAGTTCATATCTAGGGCTGGTAGTTGACATGCACACAGTACTTTAAAGTAACTTATAGTAGCACTTTCTTTGCAAAATACAGCTGACAAAATTATGACAAACACGTTATAACTAAACCTCACTTTAGTAGTACCACGATCTAACTGGAAAATGGCTGGCATGAATGGTGCTTCAGGTGTTGCGCTTGCCAGCAGGATGTAGCATCAGCTGGGTAAAGCCTGAGCCATTCAAGCTGCGTAATCCAACCTGCATGTGATCATACCCGCCGATGTATTTCCCTTATCCTCTCCTAATATTACGCTCCCTGAACAGCTAACATCTATAAAATTATGACTGGAAAGAATTTCATAAATGTATCAATGATGCACCAACCAGTTTCCAAGTAGTTAAGAATTTGCAACCAATTCGTACCCATTCCACGGTGCGGAAACAATCAAATATCTGCGCACAGAGTGATACGAGTAACCAAAGCCAGCTAGACTCACAAGCAAAACTAAACTTCATCGCTGAATATAAACTGGACTGATATTACCAAACTTCTTGTACATTATAATAGCTGTTAAACAAAAAGTCTCTCCATCATACAAATGTTATTTCCATCAGAGTAGTGAGTGATCTGGAAAGTAGCTCTCCTGATGTAAGACCGGAACCAGCCTTGGATGCCACTCTATTACTAACTTACATAAAACAGAAAACCACGTGGCTTGCGACCAGTGAGCGCTTGCTATTAAAAAAGACCAAAAGCAAGTCGCCAAACACTACGTTCGACACAGCAATTTAACAAATACATTGCGAATAAGTTCGCCTTCACCTCATGACTAGGAAATGAGATTTTTCACGGGGAATAGGATATGTCTAGGGGTAGCGTCTTTTATTCATAATCAAAGCGTCTTCGGTCCCGGGTTCGATCACCGCCACTGCCTAAATTTTGATAATCAGCATTGGCGGCCGAAGACTTCCGGCATAAGAAGTCAGCCTCATTCTGCCAACGGTCTTGTCAAAGAGGGCGGAGGAGCGGATAGAGGTTCAGGGCACTCTCTTGTCCTAGGGGTGGGAAATTGCCCCTAAAGGCGGAAGAATCAGCAATGATCAACGACATGCGGATGCAGAAGGCAATGTAAGCCACTGCATTAAAGACACGTAACGTGTATCTACAGGACATGTGGCCTGTATTTGAAAAAGTGTCATGATGATCTCTCCATTGGCAAAAGATTCCGGAATAGTCCCCCATTCGGATCTCCGGGAGGGGACTGCCAAGGGGGAGGTTACCATGAGAGAAAGATTGAATAATCAACGAAAGGATAACGTTCTACGAGTCGGGCGTGGAATGTCAGAAGCTTGAACGTGGTAGGGAAACTAGAAAATCTGAAAAGGGAAATGCAAAGGCTGAATCTAGATATAGTAGGGGTCAGTGAAGTGAAGTGGAAAGGAGACAAGGATTTCTGGTCAGATGAGTATCGGGTAATATCAACAGCAGCAGAAAATGGTATAACAGGTGTAGGATTCGTTATGAATAGAAAGGTAGGGCAGAGAGTGTGTTACTGTGAACAGTTCAGTGACCGGGTTGTTCTAATCAGAATCGTCAGCAGACCAACACCGACAACGATAGTTCAGGTATACATGCCGACGTCGCAAGCTGAAGATGAACAGATAGAGAAAGTGTATGAGGATATTGAAAGGGTAATGCAGTATGTAAAGGGGGACGAAAATCTAAAAATAGGGGATCCAGTATTAGAATCGGAATTTAAAAGAGCTTTGGAGGACTTACGGTCAAATAAGGCAGAAGGGATAGATAACATTCCATCAGAATTTCTAAAATCATTGGGGGAAGTGGCAACAAAACGACTATTCACGTTGATGTGTAGAATATATGAGTCTGGCGATATACCACCTGACTTTCGGAAAAGCACCACCCACACAATTCCGAAGACGGCAAGAGCTGACAAGTGCGATAAATATCGCACAGTCAGCTTAACAGCTCATGCATCGAAGCTGCTTACAACAATAATATACAGAAGAATGGAAAAGAGAATTGAGAATGCGCTAGGTGACGATCAGTTTGGCTTTAGGAAAAGTAAAGGGACGAGAGAGGCAATTCTGACGTTACGGCTAATAATGGAAGCAAGGCTAAAGAAAAATCAAGACACTTTCATAGGATTTGTCGACCTGGAAAAAGCGTTCGACAATATAAAATGGTGCAAGCTGTTCGAGATTCTGAAAAAAGTACGGGTAAGCCTAGGGAGAGACGGGTCATATACAATATGTACAACAACCAAGAGGGAATAATAAGAGTGGACGATCAAGAACGAAGTGCTCGCATTAAGAAGGGTGTAAGGCAAGGCTGTAGCCTTTCGCCCCTACTCTTCAATCTGTACATCGAGAAGCAATGATGGAAATAAAAGAAAGGTTCAGGAGTGGAATTAAAATACAAGGTGAAAGGATATCAATGATGCGATTTGCTGATGACGTTGCTATCCTGAGTGAAAGTGAAGAAGAATTAAATGATCTGCTGAACGGAATTAAGAGGTTCTTCGCAGAATCGGAGAGGAAAGGAATATGTGGAAAACACTGATAAGGAGAAGGGACAGGATGATAGGACATCTGCTAAGACATGAGGGAATGACTTCCATGGTACTAGAGGGAGCTGTAGAGAGCAAAAACTGTAGAGGAAGACAGAGATTGGAATACGTCAAGCAAATAATTGAGGACGTAGGTTGCAAGTGCTACTCTCAGATGAAGAGGCTAGCACAGGAAAGGAATTCGTGGCGGGCAGCATCAAACCAGTCAGTAGAGTGATGACAAAAAAAAAAAAAAAAAAAAAAAAAAAGCCCCAAAAAAGAAGCATGCTAACGTTTGACAGACAAACGCAGTCAGCCTAGCATCACAATCGAGCTAACGCTGGCCAGGTAAATGCAGCACTGTGCAAGCAGATAGGGTCCGCCTCGCGATAATCGCTCTAACTTTGGCTAGCTAAACTCCGTCAGCCCAGCATCATAATGGCGCTGAGGCTGACCAGGTAAACGCAACTCTGTACACGCAGAGTCAAATCTCCTCGCACCAGAATTGAAAAATGCTGTCCAGGTAAATGCAGAGCAGTACAAATAAATTCAGTCATCCCCGGGTCATGGCCGCACTAACGTTGGAGCTACCACGTACAGTTAGCCCGTACATCAGAATCGCGCTGACGCTGGCCTCAAAACACAGTCAGCCCAGCTTCAGAACTGCACTAATGCTGGCAAGGTGAATGAAGCTCTGTACAAGCAGATGCAGTCAGCCTCCCATTAGAATCCGTCTATCGATGGCCAGGTAAATGCAGAGCTGTCAAAGCAGATTCAATCAGTCCCGTGTCAATATCACACTAAAGTTGGTCAGGTAAATGCAGAGCTGTACAATGAGATTCAGACACCCCTGCATAAGAAACGTGACAACGCTTTCCATGTGAACACATTGCTGTACAAACGCAGTCACTCAACCCCTCATCAGTATCACGCTATTGCAAGCCCAGTAAACACAGAGATATACTGGCAGATTCAGTCAGAGTTATATCAGAACTGTATAATGCTAGCAGTAAAATGCAGTGCTGTACAAACTGATTCAGTATCAACACACGATAATCACACAAAAGCTGGCCTGCGAAATGCAGAGCTCTATAAGTAGATTCAGTCACTACCGCATCTAACTGCAGTGCTTTACAAGCAAATTCAGTCAGATCTGCATCATAAACGTACTGAACATGGCTGGGTATCCTGGCTGGGTACAAGCAGCTTCAGTCAGCCTAGCATCGGAATCATACTAACACTGACCAGGTAAATGCAGAACCACACAAGTGGATTCACTAGTCCCACATTAGAATAACATTAATATTGGCCAGGTAAACCATGTGCTGAATAGACAAAATCACATAGTCCTGGCATGGTAAATGCAGCAGTGTGTAAGGAGATTCACTCAGCCCCACATCAGAATGGCGCAAGGGTTGGCGATTTATACACAGTCAGAGCAGCACCTCAACTGAGCAAATACTTGTGTGGTAAATGCAGCAGTGTGAAAGCAGATTCAGTCAGCCCATCATCACTACCGCAATAACGCTGGCCAGGTGAACGCAACACTGCAAAAGCACATTACATCATCCCCATAACGTAATCGCGCAATGCTTTCCAGATAAATGCAGTGATGTATCAGCAGATTCAGAACTGTTCAAACGCTGCCCTTGTAAATACAGTGCTGTACAAGCATAATCAGTCAATCGCACTAACCCTGACAAGTTAATCCCACAACTGTGAAAGGAGATTCATTCAGCACTGCATAGAAAGTACGGTAGTATTGGTCTTGGAAATGCAAAACTGTACAAGCAGATGCAGTCGTTCTCGCATGAGAATCACACAAAGCTGGCCAAATAAATCCAGCGCTGTGCAAACAGATAGACAAACGCAGCACTGTAAAAATAAATTTAGTAACCAGCGACAGAACTGCACACTGCTGCAAGCCGGACAGGTAATTACAGAGCTGTGTAAGAAAATTCAGGGCACCCAGATCTGAACCACGCTAATATAGATAAGGTGAACACAGTCAGACCAGATTCATAGTCGCGTTTACGCTCGCTACGTAAATTCGGCACTGTACAAGCACGTTCAGTCAGCCTCGGTTCTTAACCGCACTACTGTAATCCACATAGATGCAGAGCTGTACAATCAGAATAAATCAGCGAACTATCAGAAGCACACAACGCTGGGCAGGTATATGCAGCGCTGTACTAGTAGATTCGTAGCTCCACATCAGATTCGCACAAATGCTGGCCAGGGAACTGTAGTCAGCCCAGCTTCAGAATCACGCCAGCTCTTGCCAGGTAAACACAGCAACGTAGAAGCGGATTCACTCAGCCCCACATCAGAATCGCACTAAATCTGGCCAAGAAAATGCAGATTATTGTAAGGATACTGAGACAGGGCGTAAGACTCGTGCAACGATCGGCAATTGAACATAACGTTGGACAAGCACACTCCTTCTGCTTCACAACACAATTATGGTAACTTACTGCAGTAAACGCAGCACGGATGAAGCATATTCAGTCGGTCCAGCTTCAGAATCACACAAAGACTGTCAAGTCCGCCCGGGTATAGCGCGCTGCTTCCCGATTGGGAAGGATTGTCGGTCCCTGTCACGAATCGGCCCGGCGGATTAGTGTCGAGGTTCCGTGTGCCAGCCAACCTGTGGATGGTTTTTAAGCCGATTTTGCATCTTCCTCTGCGAATGCGGACTGGTTCCCCTTATTCCGCCTCAGTTACACTATGTCGGCGACTGAATTTTTGCACTGGTCATAAAGTACCCCTCTCGTCGATGAAAACATTACGCAAAATGCGTAGGCGTTTCTAAAATTGTGTTAAAATATATATTCCGGTTCTGGGCCCTAGTTAATTATTAGGATCTATCTAATAAAGTGTGCCCTTAGAGAAGAATATGTTTTTCTTCTTTTTAATTGTTGTATGGAGGCATGAAATAACCCTTTCTCCACCACCCTTAGTAATACATGTTATGGAAACTACATTTGTATTTCTGGGGTAAATACATTATGTGGGCTGCCTTGCGTTTCAGTTCGTTCATGTACTCTGCATATAACGGAGTGTGTCCAAAGATGGAAGCTTTTTCTTCCGAAATCTGTCATCTGTAATGTTATCATAACTGAAGACATCGAGTAAAATTATTCTCTTAAATTGTTAAGTAGGCCTCACATCCAGAAAGCCACGAGTGATATTTTAGTTAACCTAGGTATATAAGAAAATTTAAGTTGATCTAGGTATTTTAAGGAAAAAGTTAATTTCTGGATCAATAATATCAGAGCGCAGTAACGACATATCAGGAAATGAACAATTTTCATAAAATCCAGATAATGAACAAATCAAAGATAGCCTCAAACTATACAAAATATTAATAAATTTTACGTTTCTGCACTTACTGTGTGGATAGCCTACAATTTTCAAGGAAAGATTTGAGAACAAAACCTTTGATAGAATTCATCTACCTGCTACACTAACAAAGAAGGTTGGTTCAGTATCATTATTTCTTTCCGAAATAGTGGTTACCACGAACTGACTTATAAGTTAATCAAATATTGGTAATGCTAGCTTGAGAACAGACTGTGTTACTTTTGTAAGGATCTTTTCATGCGGATATTTTCTTCCACATTGTTAAGTCAATTATTCTCAATCCATTTCAGATATTGAGAAACTGAAAAATAATAACTAATTACTGTCCAATTTATTTATAAAATTTTATTTAATAAATTGAACTTATCCAGCACAGTATAATTTACAACCATTTAATAGAGAAAAATTCTCTGTTGAAAATCATTTCTATTTTTTGGAAACCATCAACAGAAATTTTCATATTTACAATAACGTGTAATATACTAGAGACATAATTTATAATTAATTATCTTGCATATAATTGTGGTTTAGCTAAAATTGTGCAACACTGTCTTCCAACTGCATCGCTAGGAGATGCGGGTTATATCTTGTTTTTCAGACCACTCAAGACTCCATTCTTGTAATCTTCTGTTTGACAACAGGTTTGATGCAGCTCTCTTCACTATCTCTGATTAACTGCTGAAGTTCTTACCATGTTCAAGACTACATCTTCTTCTCTGCTTATACCCACCTACTCACCCCCTCCTCGTCTTCCCTTCCCCTTCACAGTCCTCCTTAATTTCCCATCACTAGCAAATTAGCTATTTCTTGATGATTGAGTGTGTCTCCTATCAATCTATCACTTCCTTTAATCAAGATGCGTAGTGAAGTACTTTCTCCACTATTATGTTCAGTTCCTCTTCATTAGTTACTCAATCTCACCATCTAATCTTCACTATTAATGATAAAATTGTAGGAATAAAAAATAAACAAATAATGAAATACTGAAATCATGAACAGACGGTAAACGTAAATGGATTATTATTAGATTTTTAAAAGACTGGGTAAATGTAGTTTGGTACGACATACAAAGCTCTTGGAGCTATACAAATGAACTACTCCATCAACGAGACACAAAGAGTAAGCAGTATACAGGTTATGGATTTACAGATGAGTTACAACTTTATTTTTTAAATCCACCCTCTATGCTGTTCAGCTTAGCTACATATTATGTAGTCAAAATTGCATCTATAGCTGATTTAAAATTAGTGACAGCAATAAAGCCCAAGTATTTGAGTTTCCCTTCGTGATGTAGTTTCATTCGCAAGAATTACTTACTGCATGGAATCCAAGATCATGTTATGTTGATGGATGAAAACACAGAAGAGAAAGAACTTACAACTGTATCTTTAATCAGTATCTATGAAAAGCTCTAAAATCTTTGTACACAACACAGGACCAGAGTTCCTTAACAAAACCCAAGCCCAAAAAAAGCAAAGTAATAATTCCATTCCAGAATAAGCCTAACCAAAGCTTGTATGTGGATGAAACACGAACTGCCAAGCTCCTCGCAGGACCAGGTACTTATTTCCGGTAGTGGGCAGTATCTAGGATCCAAGTGGAAATCTTTACAGTTAACGTAAACGTAAAATTTACCGTCAGAATAATAGTGACTGCGCAATATCTACAGTAACTGTCCAACCACGAAGAACACATATAAGTAACAGCGACAGGAACTAGCGTTATATTCTCTTGGAGGCAACTACACTGCAAACAACTCAAACGATAAAGGGTGAAACGCATCAGAATTGGAACACATAATAAGAATCTGTCGATACTGCACTCAAACATAGTTGGCAGTACCAAGATTGACTACTGAGTAATATGATTCCAGTGTTGTGTATGTGTTTTTATTCGTTAAATAACTTGACTAAAGCGCTCTGGTGATGTATTTGCTGTTAATCTGAGAAGGCACCCATGGCCTTGGGGGTAGCGTCTTTGATTAGTAATCAAAACCTGCTCGGTCCCAGGTTCGAAATCGACCATCGCATAAATTCTGATTCATAATCAGCATTGGCCACCAGAGACTTCCGCCTCATTCTGCCAACGGCCATGCCAGAGAGGACGAAAGAGCGGATGGAGGTTCAGGGCACTCTCTTGTCCTTGGGCTGGGGAAATTGCTCCTAAAGGAGGAAGAATCTGCATTAAAGACACATAACGTGTATCCACAGGATGTATGGTCTGTAACTGAAAAAGTGTCATGATGCTCTCTCCATAGGCAAAAGATTCCGGAATAGTCCCCCATTCAGATCTCCGGGAGAGAGCTGCCAAGGGGGAGATCGCCATGAGAAAAAGATTGAATAATCAACGAAAGGATAATGTTCTACGAGTCGGGGCGTGGAATTCCAGAAGCTTGAATGTGGTAGGGAAAATAGAAAATCAGAAAATGGAGATGCAAAAGCTCAATCTAGATTTAGTAGGGGTCAGTGAAGTGAAATGGAAATAAGGCAAAGATTTCTGGTCAGATGAGTATGGGGTAATATAAACAGCAGCAGAAAATGGTATAAGGGGAATAGGATTCGATGTGATTAGGAAGGTAGGGCAGAGAGTATGTTACTATGAACAGTTCAGTGATAGGGCTGTTTTTATCAGAATCGACAACAATACAACACCGACAACGGTAGTTCAGGTATACATGCCGACGTCGCAAGCTGAAGATGAAGAGATAGGGAAAGTATATGTGGATATTGAAAGGGTAATGCCGTACGTAAAGGGAGATGGAAATGCAGTTGTAGGGGAAGGAGCAGAAGAAAAGATTGCAGGAGAATGTAATCTTGGGGCAAGGAATGAGAGAGGGTAAAGATCAATTGAGTTCTGTAATAAATTTCAGGTAGTAATAGCGGACACTCTATTGAAGAACCACAAGCAGGAGGTGGTACACTTGGAAAAGGCCGAGTGATACGGGAAGATTTCAGTTTGATTACATCATCGTCAGGCAAGAGATTCCAACATCAGATGCTGGATTGCAAGGCCCACCCAGAAGGAGATATAGATTCACGACAAAGGAGAAAATGCCTTCGCCCAAGATTTGGTCTGCTAGGAGAACCTATTCGGAGACCTGTGGGACCTCGAAGGATTTTAATAGCTCTATTGAGTTTCGTGGCGTCTCGTTGTACTGGCGGAAGGACGGCGAAAACGAAGACAGTTCCATCTCCAACTATGTTCGACGGGTCGTCCAGAACGCGGTTTCAACCGAGGAGTATTGATACGCTAAATATGTTCACGTATTTAATGCACTAGAGTTGGAGGTTCGTCTTCCTTCGGGAGGTCTGATTGTTCAACGAAGTCAGCCAGTAGGATTAGTGGTTCACCATAGACGATGTTGGAAAGCGACGCTTGTAAGTACTCTTTGAGGACGGGGCGTATTCCGAGGTGGCTCCATGGTAGTGCTTCTGACCAGGAACGGCAGTGATACAAGAGTGTCGCCGTGAGGACATGATAATGTTCACCCTGGGCATGTAATCAGCGACAGCGCCGTCAGAATCGTATGTGTAGCGTACGTCTGTCGACTACTGGATGTTTAATTTCATGTGCCGCAGGCTTAAGTGAACGGCATCTTTGTTTTCAGATGGCATCTGTAAGCAGCTGATGGTCGGTAAAGAGAGTATACTCAAACTCTCCGACATTGTTGCGTAAATGTCGAATGGCCTCATTGACGCGAGGAGTTTGCAGTCGAATTTACACCGCATGCGTTGAGCAGGAGAGAGGTAGGAGAAAAATCGGAGAGGTACAATAGTATAACCGATATGCTTCTGCAAAACCTCGCCTATTGATGTATCGCTAATGTCAGAAGTGACGCAGATCTGGGCGTCAGGTGCCGGGTGCGCCATGTGATGTGGATGAGGGCAGGTTTGAGGGACTTTAATGCTTGGATCATGTCATCAGTCCACGTAACTTTCCTCGTGGCCAAAGCGTTTTTACCGATCAAGGAGTCCGTGAGCGGTGCCTGGATGGAGGTAGCGTAAGGTATGTGACAATGGGAGAAGTTTATAATGCCTAGAAATCTTCGCAATTCACGTTAGTCTTCTACTAGAGTCCGGTTGCAGATACGTCTACATCTACATCTACGTGGTTACTCTGTAATTCACTCTTAAGTGCCTGGTGGAAGGTTCATCGAACCATTTTCATACTACTTCTCTACCATTCCACTCTCGAATGGCGCGTGGGAAGAAGTAACACCTAAATCTTTCCGTTCGAGGTCTGATTTCTCTTATTTTATTATGACGATAATTTCTCCCTACGTAGGTGGGTGTCAACAAAATACTTTCGCATTCGGAAGAGAAAGTTGGTGATTGAAAATTCGTAACTAGGTCTCGCCACAAAGAAAACTGCCTTTGTTTCAGTGACCGCCACCCCAACTAGCGTATCATATCAGTGACCCTCGCACCCCTGTTGCGGGATAACACGAAACGAGCTTCCCTTCTCCACACTTTTTCGATGTCCTCCTTCAATCCCACCTGGTAAAGATCCCCAGCAATATTCCGGCAGAGGACGGGCAAGTGTAATGTAGGCTGTCTATTTAGTGGGTTTTGTCGCATCTTCTAAGTCTTCTGCCAACAAAGCGCAGTCTTTGTTTCGCCTTCCCCACAATATTACCTATGTGGTATTTCCACTTTAAGTTGCTCGTAATTGTAATTCCTAGGTATTTACTCGAATTGACAGCCCTTAGACTTGTGCGATTTATCGTACACCCAAAATTTATCGGATTTCTTTTAGTACCCATGTGGATGACTTCGTACTTTTCTTTCTTTGGTGCTAATTGCCACATACAGAATTCTCTCTAGATCATTTTGTAATTGGAATTGATCGTCTGATGGTTTTACTAGACGGTAAATTACAGTGTCATCTGCAAACAATCTAAGGGGACTGCTCAGATTATCACCTAGATCATTTATGTAAATTAGAAACAGTAGAGGGCCTATGACACTACCTTGCAGAACGCCATATATCACTTCTTTTCTACTCGATATTGTCCGTCCCTGGTAGCTGAGTGGTCAGCGCGACGGAATGTCATACCTAACGGCCCGGGTTCGATTCCCAGCTGGGTCGGGGATTTTCTCCTCTCAGGGACTGGGTGTTGTGTTGTTCTTATCATGATCGTTTCATTCCCATCAACGTGCAAGTCGCCAAAGTGGCGTAAAATCGAAAGACTTGCAGCAGGCAAACGATCTACCCTACGGGAGGCCCTAGCCACACGGCATTTCCATTACTCTATGATTTACCGTCTGTCACTACGAACTGTGATCTCTCTGAAAGGAAATCGCGAACCCAGTCATACAACTGAGACGATACTCCATATGCACGCAATTTGATTAATAGTCACTTGTGAGGAACGGTATCAAAACCCTTCTGGAAATCTAGGAATATAGAATCTATCTGAGATCCCTTGTCGACAGCACTCATTACTTCATGGGAATAAAGAGCTAGCTGTGTTGCACAAGAACGATATTTTCTGAATCCGTGTTGGTTGTGCATCAATAAGTCATTTTCTTCAATGTCATTCATAATTTTCTTTTACAGTATACGTTCCAAAATCCTACTGCAAATTGAGGTCTTTGATATGGGTCTATAATTCAATGGGTTACTCCAATTTCCCTTCTTGAATATTGGTATGACCTGTGCTACTTTCCAGTCTTTAGGAACAGACCTTTCGTCAAGTGAGCGGTTGTATATGATTGCTAAGGAAGGCGCTATTGTGTCTGCATACTCTGAGAGGAACTTGAATGGTATACCATCTGGACCGGCAGACTTGCCTTTCTTAAGTAATTTGAGTTGTTTCGCAACGCCTAAGATATCTACTTTTATGTCACTCATGCTAACAGCTGTTCTGGTTTAGAATTCTGGAATATTTACTTCGTCTTCTTTCGTGAAGGAATTACGGAAAACTGTATTTAGTAAGTCCGTTTTAGTGGCACCATCATCGGTAACATTTCCATCGCTATCGCGAAGTGACGGTATTGACTGTTTTTTGCCACTGGTGTACTTTACATACCTCTGTATGGTCTGAAGTCAGAGGGAATCCCCCAGCCAGTACCGTATAGCTATGAAAATTTGCACTGGCGTGAATAGTTGAGATTTCTCGTGTTTAATTTTGTGCCAAATTGTGTTCGTGTTCCATGGGGAGGGGTAAGAAATCAAGATGTCAGCCAAACAGCCGTACACAAAAGGAAAGTTGAACATTAAGGAATCAACAGACTGCTGCCAAGTCTCGGGAGCATTTGTGAGACCACAGGACATGAACCAAAACCCGAGCTGTACGAAAGGCGTAATTAGAGCAGTCTTAGGATCGTCGCTCCTGAACATGGAATCTGATGGTAAGCTTTGTGGCGATCAAGTACACTCAACACCCGCATGCCATTGAACAGTTGGGCAAACATGAATGTGTGTGTTCAGATAGTTTTCTGCAATATGAGAGACAGCGAAACTGACGGTTTCGTCGACTTTCGCATTATCAGTATATAGCGTATTCCCTTATTTTTATTACAAACTATCCGACACTGATTGCCAATCCCTGAAGTACTTGTATGTGTTTTGTTTCTTGAGAAATACGTTTGGCTGGGCTGGGAATTTCACAGACAGACATCAGAACAATAAGGGCGGAAAGGTGCCATTAACTTAATGTAGGTTATATAAGAATATACAGCCTACAGTTGCAGGTTAACTTTATCGTTTACCTAGGTTTCAACGTCAGTAATAAGGTCTTCTTCAGAACCCGCAAAAACTTATTATTATAATGTGCTAGTTACTTATATTAGATACGGTCATCTTACAGGATGCAACGTGTAGTACTTACATAAAATATTATTTAAATGTGTGCCTAAAACAGGCCATGTCCTAAGTCAACTTTATAAAACTTGACGCATAACCATAAGGTTTTGTCACTTCTATTAAACAAGCTGTAGCACATTCACTTTAAGCCCATTGTATGGGCCTCGTCGTGTGACAAGAGACTGTGGACCGCGAGGGCTTCGTGGCCTGCTTCACAGAGGGCGGCGCGCATGCGCGAGACGTATAGAATCAAATTCTTATTACGCACGCGTCAGATAACATTTTTGCTATGAATTAATTTTATACTTTACTATTGTAAGTTAATTACAGTATCCAGCATGGCTACGCTTTACATTTTACTACATAACCTTATAAACTGACCAACAAATCTCGTATGAACATCTGTAGGAAAGGTTCTATTATTACAAAAACTGTAATGGTCACATGTTCAGTGTTATTCGTTGTCCCCCTACGTTCGCGTGTGACAAATTTCATCTATGTATGTGTCCAAGTGTCTGAACAAATTTTATCTTGGAAACGGCTCCATGTATTTTATAAAGTGTTTGTCTCCGTTTATATATCCGCCGTATTTTTTCTCTAATTGTCTTCATTTGTATCTTTTGTGATTCTCTGAGGCCAAAGAGCGGCGTAGTATGCTGCTGCTGGCCTGCCTGTAAACAGGTTTAAAATAACAATAAAGAAAAAAAATGGTTACATGCATTATGAATTATTGCAAACCTAATATAGGCTGGAAGCCTTCGAAGTAGGCCCTATTTTTTTGGATACAGTTGATCGTTCAGTAAATTGCCTCTATGAGTCTATATGCCTTAACTTCATGATATAGTAGCTCTATGTCACGTAAAGATTTAGGTGTATGAGCCATTTGCACCAGATGTTCCGCAAAGGCTGACCCACGTGTTTCTACGCCCTTTATTGGAAGATGTTCTTTAAACCTTACTGCTATAGCTCTGCCTGTTTGACCTATGTAATAACATGGGCATGCATCACACATAATCTTATATACGCCTGATTTCGCTGACTTACCACAGTCTTTCTCAAGGGTATGACCCAATTTATCTCTAAACTATTACTCACCGCGAATGAAATTTTAAAACCTGAATTTTTCAACAGGCGCCCTATCTTGTAGGAGACATTACCTATATAAGGAACCGACAACCATTTCTTGTTCTGATCTTGGTTTGAGTATTTGTGTTTACTAAAGTCGTTGTCCTTTTTCGCGTTTTCTTATGATATAATTGCCACACTATCTTTGGATCATAGCCATTATTCTGTGCAATACTCTCGAGAATTTGTAATTCTTTTTCGAGGTTGACATCTGACAACGGGATAGAAATCACCCGATGGGTACTAGAATAGAAAAACGCCATTTTATGCGCTTGGGGGTGGATTAAATCGGCCTGGATAATGTTGTCTGAATGAGTTGCCTTCCGGAATATGTTGAACTCTATTTTAGCACCTTTAATAGTCAACGTTAAATCAAGATAATTTAGTGATCTATCAGCTGATTCCAATTCTTGTGTGAATTTTATTTTTTCATGTAGACTGTTAAACGTTGCGAAAATTTGCTTTATTCCTTCTGGAGAGTTATTAACCAGTAGAAGAATGTCATCCACGTATCTCGCATAAAAGATGATGTTGTTGAGTAATTCCGGGTAATTTCGGAGAAAAACCAATTCCAAAGAATTTATAAAAATTTCAGACATGATACATGCAAGTGGACTCCCCATAGCTAGGCCACATGGCTGTGAATATAATTTTTTATTGAATGAAAAATAATTGTATTTATGAGTCGTTCTAAGAAGTAACATCAGCTCATCAATTTCTATGGTGGATAATTTTTTGTGGTACCTTAAGTTTTGTTCTGTAATGTTCAAGGTCTGATCCACTGGTACGCTTGTGTATAAGCTAATGATGTCAAATGACACAAATTTGGTGTTTTCGGAACATGTTACGGTTTTAAGTCTGTTGGCTAGGTCCACTGAATTTTTAATTGAAAAATTATTTTGAAACACGAAATATTCTTTAACTTTATAATGTAAATGTCTCGCTAATTTATGATAAGCACTATTGGTTCTATCCACAACAGGGCGGATCGGATGGGAAATTTTATGGAGCTTAAATTGACTCCTTAACGTCGGGGGCTTGGGGTTCATGTTTATCAATGCCTTTTTTCTAAATTCTCCGATCAAAAATGTTTGTACTGGACAGGGTTGGTGGACACCTGTCGCGAGTCGACATAATGCGGGCAGCGGGTAATGCTGCGGCCGTCCGGACAGACGCCGAGGAGTCGTTAGGGACTAGAAGACCGCCACTCCCACGATCGTAAAGCGTCTTTTTGCGGTGATGGCGTTGTAAACTAAATTAAAGGTCCCGGAAGGTAGGCAACTACGAGCCTCTGGCGGAGCATCAGAGAAGACGACGCCATTCTGCAGCAGGAGAACATATACACCGAAGAGCGAAAAAAACTGGTACACCAGCATAATACCGTGCAGGGCCCCGCGAGCACGCAGAAATGCCGCAACGCTACGTGGCATGGACTCGACTAATATCTGAAGTAGTGCTGGAGCGAACTGACACCATGAATCCCGCAGCGATGTCCATAAATCCGTAAGAGAACGAGGGGTGGAGATCTCTTCTGAACAACACATTGCAGGGCATCCCAGATACGCTCAATAATGTCCATGTCTGGGGAGTTTGATGACCAGTGGAAGTGTTTAAACTCAGAAGAGTGACCCTGGAGCCACTCTGTAGCAGTTTTGAACGTGTGGGGTGTCGCATTGTCCTGCTGGAATTTCTGAAGTCTGTCGGAATGAACAATGGACATGAACATAACTGCCGTCTGCTTCACACCCCCTGTGCAGCAAGCTACGTAAATTTAAGTATTAACTGTGTTTTTCGTAGTTGTCACTTCACTTTTCGTGTGTTTTTGTTTTTAGAAAGCTTTAATTCTCGAGTACTAGTAATAGTGTTCCACAGATTTCGTGTTTGTTTTAAATACAGTCCAGAGACAGTTAGCGCTTATTTTCATTCTTTCCAACAAGAAGTGCCCGATAACCACAGTTTAGTCAGCTATCAGCCCCCTTTAGTGAATTAGCAGTCTAGTTAAAAGTTGATTACTTAACTCTCTACAGAAAATTGTTGATTTCTTAGGATGGATAGGATGTGTGACTGATATGTATGGACGCAGGAGCAGCTGGCCACGGTTCGCGAACAGCTGAACGTGCTGATGGCCGCGGTCAGCCGTCTTCAGGCTGCTGCCTCGGAGTGTAGCGGCAGTGGGGAGTCTGGTGCGTCGCATGGTACACCCCAGGTATTACATGCTTCACCCACGGTCCCTGCTGGCGAGACATATTCGCAGGTACCGGGCGCGGTTGGGCCACCCTCTCCCCAAGGGCAGTGGCGGGTTCAATGGCGTTCGCGTCGCACGAGACGGAGGGTCAATGTGGAGGCTGGCCGTGTGGCATCGCCCGCTCTGCCTGTGAGTTAACGTGTGATCGCTCCTTCAGCAAGGTCCGAGCAGGCACGTGGGGGGGGGGGGGGGGGGGGGGGTTATTAGTGATTGGGAGCTCCAATGTTAGTCGGAGCCCCTTAGGGAAATAGCGGAAAGGTCGGGGAAGAAAGCCAGTGTTCACTCTGTCTGCTTGCCGTGGGGTCTCATCCGAGATGTGGAAGAGGCCCTGCCGGCGGCGATAGAGAGCACTGGGTGCACCCGACAGCAAATTGTTGCTCATGTCGGCACCAATGACTCCTGTTGCCTGGGTTCAGAGGTCATCCTCAGTTCATATAAGCGGTTGGCGGAGTTGGTGAAGGCGGAAAGCCTCGCTCGCGGGGTGGAATCTGAGCTAACTATTTGTAGTATCATTCCCAGAACCGATCGCGGTCCCCGGGCTTAGAACCGAGTGGAAGGCTTAAACCAGAGGCTCATACGATTCTGTGGAGATCTGGGGTGCAGATTTCTCGACCTCCGCTATCAGGTGGAGAAATGTAGGGTCCCCCTGAATAGGCCAGGCGTGCACTACACGCAGGAAGCGGCTACAAGGGTAGCAGAGTACGTGTGGAGTGCACATGTGGGTTTTTTAGGTTAGAGAATTCCCTCCCTAGGCCCGACAAGACGCCTCCTGAGACGTGACAAGGTAGCAGTAGGCAAAACGCAACAGGGAATGATAATATTAATGTGTTAACAGTAAACTGCAGGAGCGCCTATAGAAAGGTCCCAGAACTGCTCTCATTAATAAACTGTCACAATACCCACATAGGACTAGGGACGGAAAGTTGGCTGAAACCAGATGTAAACAGTAAGGAAATTCTAAATTCATATTGGGATGTATACCGCAGAGACAGGCTGGACAGTGAAGGGGGAGGCGTGTTTATAGTGACAAAAAGTGCAATAGTATCGAAGGAAATTGACGGAGATCCGAAATGTGAAATAATTTGTGTGAAGGTCACGGTTAAAGCAGGCTCAAACATGGTAATTGGATGTCTCTATAGACCCCCTGGCTCAGTAGCTGTTGCGGCAGAACACCTGAAGCAAAATTTGGAAAATATTTTGACTAGATTTTCCGACCATGTTATAGTTTTGGGTGAAGATTTTAGTTTACCATATATAGACTGAGAGACTCAAACGTTTACAGCAGGCTGCAGAGACAAAGAATACAGTGATTAAGTGTATTATCTGAAAACTACCTTGAGCAGTTAAACAAAGAACCGACTCTTGGCGATAGCATATTAGACCTTCTGGTGAAAAACAGACCCGAAGTATTTGAAACAGTTAACGCAGAACAGGGAATCAGCGATCATAAAGCAGGTACAGCATCGGTGATTTCACCCGTAAATAGAAATATTAAAAACGGTAGGAAGATATATATGTTTAGCAAAAGTGACAAAAAGCAATTTCAGATTACTTGACGGCTCAACACAAAAGTTTAATCTTATGTACAGATAGTGTTGAGGATCGGTGGACAAAGTTCAGAACCATCGTACAATATGCATTAGATGAGTATGTGCCTAGCAAGATCGTAAGAGATGGGAAAGAGCCACCGTGGTACAACAACCGAGTTAGAAAACTGCTACGGAAGCAAAGGGAACTTCACAGCAAACATAAACATAGCCAAACCCTTGCAGACAAACAAAAATTACACGAAGCGAAATGTAGTGTGAGGAGGGCTATGTGAGAGACGTTCAACGAATTCGAAAGTGAAGTTCTATGTACTGACTTGGCGGAAAATCCTAAGAAATTTTGGTCTTATATCAAAGCGGTAGGTGGATCAAAACAAAATGGCCAGACAGTCTGTGACCAAAATGGTACTGAAACAGAGGATGACAGACTAAAGGTTGAAATACTTTCCCCAAAGCTGTTTCACAGAGGAAGACTGCGCTGTAGTTCCTTCTCTAGGTTATCGCACAGATGACAAAATGGTAGATATCGAAAAAGATGACAGAGGGATAGAAAAACAATTAAAATCGCTCAAAAGAGGAAAGGCCGCTGGACCTGATACGAACCCAGTTCGATTTTACACAGAGTACACGAAGGAACGTGCCCCCCTTCTTGTAGCGGTGTACCTTAGGTCTCCAGAAGAGCGTAGCGTTCCAAAACGTGGGAAATGGGCACAGGTCATCCGTTGTTTTCAAGAAGGGACGTCGAACAGATGTGCAGACCTATATCTCTAACGTCGATCAGTTGTAGAATTATGGAACACGTATTATGTTCGACTATAATGACTTTTCTGGAGACTAGAAATCTACTCTGTAGGAATAAGCATGGGTTTCGAAAAAGACGGTCGTGTGAAACCCAGCTTGCGCTATTCGTCCACGAGACTCAGATGGTCATAGACACGGGTTCCCAGGTAGATGCCGTGTTTCTTGACTTCCTCAAGGTGTTTGATACCGTTCCCCACAGTTGTTTAATAAACAAAGTAAGAGCATATGGACTATGAGACCAATTGTGTGATTGGATTGAAGTGTTCCTAGACAACAGAACGCAGCATGTCATTCTTCATAGAAAGAAGTCTTCCGAAGTAAGAGTGATTTCAGGTGTGCCGCAGGGGAGTGTCATAGGACCGTTGTTATTCACAATATATATAAATGACCTTGTGGATAACATCGAAAGTTCACTGAGGCTTTTTGCGGACGATGCAGTAGAATATCGAGAGGTTGTAACAATGGAAAATTGTGCTGAAATGCAGGAGAATCTGCAACGAATTGACGTATGGTGCAGGGAATGGCAATTGAATCTCAATGTAGACAAGTGTAATGTGCTGCGAATACATAGAAAGAAAGATCCTTTATCATTTAGCTACAATATAGCAGGTCAGCAACTGGAAGCAGTTAATACCATAAATTATCTGGGAGTAGGCATTAGGAGTGATTTAAAATGGATTGACCATAAAAATTAATCGTCGGTAAATCACATGCCAGACTGAGATTCATTGGAAAAATCCTAAGGAAATGCAGTGCGAAAACAAGTAGGTTACAGTACACTTGTTCGCCCACTGCTTGAAAACTGCTCACCGGTGTGGAATCCGTACTAGATAGGGTTGATAGAAGAGATTGAGAAGATCCAACGGAGAGCAGCGCGCTTCGTTACAGGATCATTTAGTAATCGCAAGAGCGTTACGGAGATGATAAATAAACTCTAGTGGAAGACTCTGCAAGAGAGACGCTCAGTAGCTCGGTACATGCTTTTGTTGAAGTCTCGAGAACATACCTTCACCGAGTAGTCAAGCAGTATATTGCTCCCTCCTACGTATATCACGCGAAGAGACCATGAGTATAAAATCAGTTTAGAGCCCACACAGAGGCATACCGACAATCTTTCTTTCCACGAACAATACGAGACTGGAATATAAGGGAGAACCGACAGAGGTACTGAAGGTACCCTTCGACACACACCGTTAGGTGGCTTGCGGAGCATGGATGTAGATGAAGATGTAGAATGGTAGCAGGTGATCAGACAGGATGCTTACGTACCTGTCATCTGCTAGAGTCGTATCTAGACGTATCAGGTATCCCATATCACTCCAACTGCATACGTCTCACACCATCACAGAGGCTCCTGACATGTAGGGTCCATCGATTCATGAGGTTGTCTCCATACCCGTACACGTACAACCGCTCGATATAATTGGAAATGGGACTCGTCCGACCAGGCAACATGTGTCCAGTCGTCAACAGCAGAATGTCGGTGTTGACGGACCCCGGCTATGCGTAAAGTTTTGTGTCGTACAGTCATCAAGGGCACACGAGTGAGCTTATATCTCCGATAACTCATATCGATGACGTTTCGTTGAATGGTTTGCATACTGACACATTGTAGCAGCAGTAACCGTTCCAACAACTACGTCACACACTTGTTGGGTAATATAGGCGTTGCCTACCGCAGCACCATATTCTGCCTCTTTTCATATCTCTGTATTTGAATGCGCATACCTATATCGGCTTTTTTGGCACTTCAGCATATATATAAAAAGCAGATAAGAATCTATGGAGTGTCGTAGGTAACAACATGCTGTCACGCTCCTTTGAGGGGCCGACAGGACATAATCAAAACACATCCCTTTCTTTAGCTTTGGGCCTCTGGACGTGGAAATTTGGGAATTTCAATGGTCTGACGTAGTAGTTTTGGAAAATTATTGAGAAGTGGGAAGACAGTCCAGGAGAACTGACACATGTCTTTGGATGACTACTCATGAGAGGCTAGGATTGGTCCTCGAAGAATGTCACGAGGGAAGACAGGAGGAACTAAGATGACTCTCGCTCGCTGCTGGTGAGAGAATCGCATAGAACTTTCCTCGCAGAATTCGGTGAGACAAGTAGTCATTTCACTTTGCAACTTTGGAGCATGATGTAAAGTTTGCATTAGGTAGCTTTCTGGGATTCACAGTCATCGCCGACACAGCAGCCGACGACAGCAGCAATGGCGGACAACGCAACGACGCTGTTAAAAATGAATGGTTGTCGTGTCCTGACATGGGTAGGAGAGGAAGAAAACGGCTTACTGGTCAGTCTGCGCTCCCGAGCGGTACACAGCAGAAGGCAGAAGGACAATTCTCAGTGAAGGCATTTGATGTTTTCTTCTATCTAAGCCAATACTGGTACAGGCATTTACTAGAAATGCAGGTGGTGAGACTCGGTAGGGAACTCGTTGTGGAGACTCATGGACAAACAGGGTTTTGAAATAGTTGTTTATTCCAGACAGTACTAACTAATACACTGGAGGCTAGTCCTAGGGTTTAAAAGAAGCATGAATAACACTGTTACAGCAGAAGCCAGTGCAGAAGTCCCAGGAGTGGATGCTAACCACAGCAGCAAACAGTGGCAGCGTCTTAAGGCAACATCTTAGTTGCAAAACAAAATATACTGAATGTGACACTCCAAGTGAGAGAACAGAGTTACGCGGAGCTGGACCGAGGCTGGACGGACGCGGATTCGGCACCTAGATAAACTGACTGAGAACTCCGCCAAAATGCGGAATCGGGGGGGTTTTAAAGATTCGCGTGGGGGCAGTGTTTTTCCCACTTAAAGCCACCCAGCCAATCCCGCAGGTTTCTTGCAGGTGCCTGCCAATCACGGTTTAGTTAGGTCCCGTCTACTGCTCCTAAGGCGGGGATGTTAATGCAGTTGCACTAACTAAGTCAGTATTTGGTATCAGCATTGTTAAGCTAAACGTAACTGCCCTGCCAAATAAGGCTTGCAACATTATTGTTATACGTCATTTAGCCCAGTCCCGGAGTAGGGACTGCTAGGTCAACAGTTTTTGGCGTATTCGCTCTCTTTCTAACCCTTGTAAGCCTACTGACGTTGCTGTTCCTAGTGCTGGTATCAAGCTGGCTTAATACGCTATTACGTGCCTGTTGGTTACAAAGTTCTACGGCGGCAACCTACCACAGCGTGTAGACGACATATGAAGTTACATATTGTGGTGTCACCGCCAGACACCACACTTGCTAGGTGGTAGTCTTTAAATCGGCCACGGTCCGTTTGTATACGTCGGACCCGCGTGTCGCCACTATCAGTGATTGCAGACCGAGCGCCGCCACATGGCAGGTCTAATTTAGAGAGACTTCCTAGCACTCGCCCCAGTTGTACAGCCGACTTTGATGGCGATGGTTCACTGACTACATACGCTCTCATTTGCCGAGACGACAGTTTAGCATAGCCTTCAGGTACGTCATTTGCTACGACCCAGCAAGGCGCCATATTCAGTTACTATGTATCCTGAACAGATAATATTGTGAATCATGTACCGTCAAGAGCGACGTTCATCATTAATGGATTAAAGTTAAGTATCAAATTAATTACGTCCGCTTTCTGAATTCTAATTCCTTGTCATGTTCCAGACCTCATGTCAGTATAGTTCTTCCCTCCTCACGCCAGCCTGCGTGAGCTAAAACGCGTGCATTTCGGCCTCCTCTAGTAACACGGTGTTGGCTCTTCTGCCAACACAACACATATTAATTTCTTGAAGAGCAACTAGCGACATGGGACCGCGTCTGGGGGCGTCTGCATTTTCGCAAGGCTCTCCCCTTACGGTATACTTCTTGTAACAATATCTCTCCTAGCTTCGTCTGCCCTCAGCATCGTCTCTGCTTCCGCGCCTTGCAGCGCCTGTCCTCCGATCTCACAACTTCAAAATAACACTACAGTAGAAAGGAATAATCAATACATTATATGGTAAGATCTGCAATCGGTTTAGGCGTGTATAGTTCATAATGTACTCAATACACGTTTGAGTGTTAATGACTTGGAGGAAGACGGCCTTCCGGCATGCATAATCTTACGAACTCAAACTTTTGCAAAGACTGTCGTCGGATCGTGGAAACGGATCTGTGTGCTAATTATGTAGTAACCTCCCTATCGGTTGTTTGTCTTGAATCTCCGATAACGTTAGTTACTTGTAACTGTTTCATGTTCTTATGATAGTTTGTAACTGAATAGAATGTTATTAAACATGTTAGTCTTATACTTCAGTGCAGCTACTGCGCTCGTTCTGTGTGAAATTTTATAATAAACAATATAACTTATCATAACTCTGACTTTCACTGCATACGCGCCTCACTTGGTCACAAAATTAAAGCCGGCGGTTGTGGCCGAGTGGTTCTAGGCGCTACAGTCTGGAACCGCGCGACCGCTACGGTCGCAGGTTCGAATCCTGCCTCGGGCATGGGTGTGTGTGATGTCCTTAGGTTAGTTAGGTTAAGTAGTTCTAAGTTCTAGGGGACTGGTGACCTCAGATGTTAAGTCCCATAGCACTGAGAGCCATTTGAGCCACAAAATTAAATTACAATGTCACTATTCACCACCCTTTTGAAATCTGTAATTCCATAATGTAGCGTTAATAAGAAAATCCTTATGTAGTTTAGAGTCTTTATCGGGTATATATGTACCGATAAACGTCAACTAACTATAGGTGTAGGCGGTGGGTTAGCACGAATGGTGCGAAAGATCGTAACCCTGTAGTCCTCGCACAGACGGATTAAACCGCTTTTCTTCTGGATGAGGTGTATGGGGGAAGACCAGTTGCTGTCTGAAGTGTTTTTAATATTCATGTCAAGCAGTTCACTAGTAGCTGATTTAACGCGGTGCAGCTGTTTGAGATTGAGGTGGAGAGCCTCGTGCCGGGCGGAAAGTGCCTCGGTAGTATTGATTCTGTGAGAAGTACCATTAGTAATTACACGTACACGTGCATCATATGAGCCTGCAGGAGTAACGTTACTGTTACTGTGAGGGGGGAATGGATTCTCTAGGGACCAAATTGTCACTGACCTTGGAGTCCGGTGTAGGAGATCACACTGGAGGAGGCTGGGGAGGGGCTGCCGAAGCGTTGGTGTGTTCTATATAGAGAGCTCGTCCAGCTGCGTGAACGCTACGCCTATCAACTGGAGGACCACGGCATTGTGCGCTCGTATAGCTTCGGAAGCAGAGCGCTCGAGCATAAACTCAAGCAGTGATGCTGTGAGTGAGCCCTTAGGTTTGAGTATTCGGAAAGAAAGCTATAGAGGGGTCCGTAGACGAGAAAGAAGGAGTGGAGCCTGTCTAGCCAGGGGCTTAGGAGCCAGAGTTGTGGTGTAGCAATGAGGCCGTCTGGATATCAGGTAATAACCCTAAATGTTTAAGGACATCTGCTACATGGAAAGTCCATATAAAATGAAGAACAAAAGGGAACTTGAAGCTCTGCAGAACTGAGGACGATTATACTAGAGTTGTTAGCCATACATAGGGTTAAATTGTTTGTAATTGTGCGAATGGCGGCTGATGTGATGGGAATGACGCTAGTCTGCACCCATATATTAATAATAAATCTTATACCCAACGTTTGGTCCACCATATAGAGACGGTCACCAGAGGAGGAAAAGGTGTCGCCGGCTGTTCTATCGAAAGGCGCGGAGTGATCGAACCCGAGACCTTTCGATGTGTAGACTGACAGTTACCACGGAACCACCAAGATATAGTAACATGTAACCAGTAACATTAAACTTGTAGTAATGAAAAGACAGGTTTTATTTTCAAGACATAAAACGGCACCAAATTTAGTAATAGTTAAACTGACTGTGCCGTGCGCCCGCGTTTAATTTCGCTAATTCCCGCGGATTTGGTATCGCTCTGGGCGCAAGAGCGCATGGAGCGCTACTGTCGCCGGCAGAGGACAGGTTGGAGGAGAAGGTAGTTAAGTGCTGCGGCGACCTGGAGTGAGGGAGAAAGTGACACTTGCAGCGAGGAGCGCAAGTGAGGCGATGTATTGTTGTGGCCAAGCGCCTGCCGTCGCCCGTTGGCAAGACTGGAGCCTTTGCCCACTGCGGGTCTGGCGGGGCCGAGTGTTCGTCGCAGCCGTGAACATTACTCGTTAAAAGCCACTTCGGCAGGACGCACAGTATTCAGCGTGTCCTCTGCTAATGATGTTGCAATCAGTCCGTGTCCATTGTGGTGCCGGGTTGGAGTCCGGTCTGGCCTTCACAAGTACTGGACGCGGTGGCGTCTGCTGGATGATACTCGTGCGTTTTCGACTACGAGTAATCTTCGTTACATCCTTGTCTCGGCCCTCTCTAAGCAATCGTTTGTCAATGGGCGCTGGATTTTACGAGAAATCACGGTGAGCATCCGATTAGGGGACACGTTACCTGGTGTCGTGTGGTGGGTTTTTTGACTGAATATACTGGTTGCATGTTGTTATGTATATAAATGTGTTATTTATGAAGGTATATCTGGTACTACATGAGTCCAGTTCTGTCACTGAGTGTGGGCTAGCGTCTGTCACTATTCCAAGTTGATTTTAGAATCTAAGTGTACAGAATGCACATGTTATTCTTCTGATTTACGAATTGTGCTTTATAGTCAGTGAAAATGGTTGAATCTAGCCACCTTATTTCTGAGGCATGTCTGTAGTTATCTATTGGATAGTATCACGAGCTCGAGCTGTTTACTTAATTGTTTACATCTACAATACAGTTAAAGAAGAATTTCTGCATTTGTACTGTATTCATTTTTACTAAATAATTACCGAGTTGTTAGAATGTTAAATTTGCTAAATAATTAACGAGTTTGTGCGTTAAAGGATAGATGATTGTATATCTTCTTAACTACGATCTTGTTAAAGATGGCTGAGTACCATGAATGAAATTTTTAATGAAGGTTTCTAGTAGTAAAGGAGAAATCACTGCGTCGCCTCTGCCACCGCCTCTGTCATCGAAAATTCGAACAACATTTGTCAGTCATTTTGGCTACTTCGAAGGCAATTGCGTTTTGATAACTACTGGCAATAGCCGATGGTTGATATTTGTGACATTTTCATTTGTTCATATGTTTGGTGTTCGTAATGTAATTTTTCTTTTTACTTCATTTAATATTCCTTACAAAAAGGAAGTGATTGTATACTGTTGCTATTTTGAAGTGTTTACCATCAGTTGGGTATTGAAATTTAGTCTTTTCAGTTAATGTTCTTCTTGGATGTTCGCTTTTAAAAATAAAATCGTTAGTTCAAAAATGGTTCAAATGGCTCTGAGCACTATGGGACTCAACTGCTGAGGTCATTAGTCCCCTAGAACTTAGAACTAGTTAAACCTAACTGACCTAAGGACATCACAAACATCCATGCCCGAGGCAGGATTCGAACCTGCGACCGTAGCGGTCTTGCGGTTCCAGACTGCAGCGCCTTTAACCGCACGGCCACTTCGGCCGGCAAATCACTAGTGTTTTTAGAAACGTTAATAAATTTATTATGGCTCAGTACCTTCCCTTTCAACACCAGCTCCCTACCGTATTTCGGTATGAAACGTCGTAACAACCAAACCGGTTGAAATTTGGATATGCTGTTTTGGGATAACGGAGTGAGCAATCTAGATCCACGAATGGAACGACATCACTTCCGCCTAAAACATTCAAAGCTGTGCCCTCAGCAGGCAAAGTGATGCTCACCAAGTTTTTCGACGTCTGTGGTCCGATACTCATCGGATTCCTCGAGCGCGGAAAAACCATTAACAGTGCGAGACACTCCTTACCCTACGCAGGTCCACCATGAGCAAACGGGCTAGGCAGCTCGTGGAGGGAGTGGTTCTGCTCTACGATAACGCTCGTCCACACAAAGTGTAATGGGCAAGATCAAGTGGAAGCGGCTTGAGCTTCCCTACAGCCCAGGCATGTCGCCCTGAGACTTCCATGTGTTTGGTCCGCTGAAAGAACATCTCAAATTCGGGTGACGAACTGAACTACTGGCTCCTGTCACAGCGTCAGGAATTCTGGGAACATGGAATCTTTTAGCTCCTGAAACAGTGAGATTGTTGCTCTCGGTCCACTGGTGATTATTTTTCAATAAGGACTTCAGTTACACCCACTGTGATGTTTTGTACCTTTTCCTTTGAACGCCCCTCATAATTTTTAAAAACTATAATCATTTAACTTAGGATTTTGTGAATAGATGAGCTATCTAGGAACGAATTTACAAGACGAAGAAAAGGATACTGGATATCTTGCTGTTAACGACAGGTACTTAAACTGACACTGGATGCAAATCTGGATGGACAACTATAAGAAAGAGCAAATATTACAATATTTACCATAATCGATTGGAGTCGTTATGGACAGATGGAATACAGATAATGAGATATCAGCAATGCTTTTACACTATTGGCCATTAAAAGTGCTACACCACGAAGATGACGTGCTACAGACGCTTAATTTAACACACAGGAAGAAGATGCTGTGATATGCAAATGATTAGCTTTTCAGAGCATTCGCACAAGGTTGGAGCCGGTGGTGACACCTACAACGTGCTGACATGAGAAAAGTTTCCAACCGATTTCTCATGCACAAACAGCAGTTGACCGGCGTTGCCTGGTGAAACGTTGTTGTGATGCCTCATGTAAGGAGGAGAAATGTGTACCATCACGTTTCCGACTTTGATAAAGGTCGGATTGTAAGCTATCGCGACTGCGGTTTATCGTATCGCGACATTGCTGCTCGAGTTGGTCGAGATCCAGCGATTGTTACCAGAATATGGAATCGGTGGGTTCAGGAGGGCAATACGGATGACAGGCATCTTATCCCCATGGCTGTAACGGGCCGTGCAGCCACGTCTCAATTCCTGAGTCAACAGATGCAAGACAACAACCATCTGCACTAACAGTTCGACGACGTTTGCAGCAGCATGGACTATCAGCTCGGAGACCATGGCTGGGGTTACTCTTGACGCTGCATCACAGACACGAGCGCCTGCGATGGTGTACTCAACGACGAACCTGGATGCACGAATAGCAAAACGTCCGTTTTTCGGATGAATCCACGTTCTGTTTATAGCATCATGATGGTCGCATCAGTGTTTGGCGACATCGCGGTGAACCGACGTTGGAAACGTGTATTCGTCATCGCCATACTGGCGTATCACCCGGCGTGATGGTATGGGGTGCCATTGGTTACACGCCTCGGTCACCTCTTGTTCGCATTGATGGCACTTTGTAAAGTGGACGTTACATTTCAGATGTGTTACTACCCGTGGCTCTACCCTTCATTCGATCCCTGCGAAACCCTACATTTCAGCAGACATGCACGACTGCATGTTGCGGGTCCTGTACGGGCCTTTCTGGATACAGAAAATGTTCGACTGTTGCCCTGGCCAGCACATTCTCCAGATCTCTCATCAATGAAAACGTCTGGTCAATGGTGGCCGAGCAACTGGCTCGTCACAATACGCCAGTCACTACTCTTGATGAACTGTGGTATCGTGTTGAAGGTGCATGGTTAACTTTACATGTACACGCCATCCAAGCTCTGTTTGACTCAATGCCCAGGAGTATCAAGGCCGTTATTACGGCCAGAGGTGGTTGTTGTGGGTACTGTTATCTCAGGATCTGTGCACCCAAATTGCATGTAAATGTAATCACATGTCAGTTCTAGTATAATATATCTGTCCAATGAATACCCGTTTATCATCTGCATTTCTTCTTGGTGTAGCATTTTAATGGCCAGTAGTGTAAATAGTTTGTGAACTGTGCTAGTGCACTAAGTCAACGATTCGTTTAGTTGCTACTACCTAACAGGATTTTCAGTGACCCTCCTGAAAAAAATCGATGACTAAAACTTCCTTGAAGATGGAAACTGTCTACCAGATTAGGACTTGAACGGGAACCTTGCCTTTCACTGGCAAGGTTGTTGCTCTCCAGACACAGTATACGACCCGTCCTCGCAGCTTCAATTCTTCCAGTACCTCTGTCCTCCCTTGTAGACATTAAAGGAACTGTACGACGTATTTTCTGAGACCTAGTTATCCAGGTACATTGGCTACCGCAGTGAAATTATATGTCGACAGTTTACAGAAGAATCGAAAAGGAATCTTTGAAGCGAGGGTGTGGACTGTTTGAGAAACTTTCTCGAAAAATAGATCTATGTGTTGAACCTCTACTCGATCTTGGAACCATTCACGGGTATTGCTCGGGATAAACAAAGTTCTACCTTTCGAGTTCCAGTCCACTGCACACTTTTAAACTGTCACGAGGTTTAAAGGATGTTGAACAACATTCTGAATGGAGAGAGATTCATTCGGGAAATGATTTACTTTCATGTTGAGGACGCGAGGTCTGCGTCTACTTCCATACTACGCAAGCCACCTGATGGCGAGTATCGAAAGGTCGGTTCAAACAAATTTCGGGCTTGCAGCCGGTCGTCGTTCAATACTTCGCACGATATTTCAACTGGGTACCTGCCAGTCATCTTCAGGTGAGCCGTCGCAGACTGGCAAAAACGTCCTCTGTTCCGCAGTATATAGAGTACTGTAACTATTCTGCGCATGCGTCGAAAATTTGATAGATGAACCACACTGTCCACTGGCAGCGCCCTCGTTGATGGAAATTTTCGGTAAATTCAGGTAAAAGTGGTTTTCCGCCCACCGTGGAAGATTGCGGACCTTGTGGGATCAGTTAAGGACAATCTGTTACTATAGTTCAATACTTTTATCTTGGCGGTTCGCGCATGCCCGCCCAGACGCGGGAGATTGCTGCGTTGCCAGTTGTACGCGCCAAGAGAATCAGCGCCATAGTATAGTTCGCAAGCTTACGTTTACGGGGGAGCGCGAAGTTTATGAAGTAAAGCCACCATGGCCGCATTAACCCTTTCGCTGCTACAGAGACGTGCTTCCCGCATTCCGCGATGTGCGCAATTTTGTCATCATTGCACTGCTCGCCTGTGCAGACACATGGTGTTTCGACTGCTTTGATACACTTTATCATTCGATTTCACAAAAGCTATTTGGCCCAAAAATTTGATATTTACACATCTTCTTGACTGATATCTCCTTCCCCCCCCCCCCCCCCCTCAAATGACTTAATTTTGTTTCGATGTTCAACGCAGTTATTGTGCAGCATTAGATGTAGTAAACCATTGCACGAAATTTTGAAGAGTTTGCAGAGGTAAAAGTCCATAGCGTATACTTTCCGTATGGTCGATTTTAGTTGCCACTACAAAATTCAAAAAATTACATTCAAACGAATAAAATTCATGAAGTAAGACACTTCGATGTAGTTTTTAAATAAAGAAAACATTAGGCACCGAGGAAGGTTTGAACTCAGAACCTTTCGCTTAGCAGCCATACACTTTAACCATTTTTTTGAATTTTTTTCTTTAAATTCTCATGTTGTTCGTTATAGTTCGTTGCAGTTGTTCGTGGCGGGCGTCCCCTGACGCCCATTGAAGTTCGTTATTGATCCATTCACTCAGTTTTTTTTATTACAGTGGGCAGCTAACCCTCTGACCGAACACGCTGAGCTACTGTGCCGGCATCCATTACGCTAACGCAGCTCGTCGTTCAATGATACTTCCCAGAGGACTTTAAATGTCACGCAAAATAACGTCAAACACTGTTGGTATGATTATGAATTACTCACGTTTCGTCGAAGTATAATAGGAAATAAACAATTACCGCTGTTCTTTATGCGAAAAAGCGGTTAGTGAGAATGATACAAACACCTTTCCTTGCTATCGCCTGAATTAGGAGGCTTATTGCTTGTTTGGTTTAATTAATTAATAGAATATGAAGCAATTGCTTTTTCCAAACTTTCTATAAAAGAAAGTCTGCTATCAAGACATTGCTTTTGTTCAATTACTTTATTTATGACTGAACATTTCTAAAATTGAATTCTGTGCTCTACACTGCAGTCGAGCTCTGGCAACGTCGTTCTCTGTTCATTGGCTGACTGTGTTTTGTGACGTCAGACGCGCAGAACGAACCTAAACTCGGCCGCCGTCATAAATGACGCGCACTTTACAAAAGGCCGCAGTTTACAAGATACTGTGCCAATGTGGTATGGCTTACAAAGGTCAAACCACACGCACCGTGAAAGAACGCTACACTGAACATCAACGTTACACCCGCCTTTTGCAGCCAAGCAAGTCCGCTATTGCTGAACATTGTATTTCTACTGGACAATGGAGTATGAGAAAACAATGATTTTGTCCACAGCAACGTCTTTCTGGGACTCCATTATTAAAGAATCCGTAGAAATACGACTGGCGGAAAATCTGCTAAACCGTGACAGCGGCTACCAGCTGGACAGTGCATGGAATCCCGTCATCTCCACGATTTGCTCAAATCGAAGACGACAGAGTGCGTCGACGGCCGTGCCAAACAGCAACGCAGAGGGCGACCGAGTTCCGCTATTCCACCAGCGAGGGCGCTGCCGGCGGGCAGTGTGGTTCACCTATCAAATTTTCGACCCATGTGCAGAATAGTTACAGTAATCTATATATTGCGGAACGGAGGACGTTTTCGCCAGTCTGCGACGGCTCACCTGAAGATGACTGGCAGGTGCCCAGTTGAAATATCGTGCGAAGTATTGAACGACGACCGGCTGCAAGCCCCTAATTTGTTTGAAGAGTCAATTAGTCGAGAAAATTTTAAAATTCATATCGAAGGGTCGTTTGCGTACCACCGTCAGATCTCCCATTTCAATGACTAATCTCTACGGCGAGTGACAAAAACCATTGTTGGTAAGCCTCTGTCTTACCTCGCATATTTAATTTCACCTCCATGGTACACTCGCTAGATATTAACTGGAGGAACGCAGAGTTTTAGAAGATAAACGGTAACGAACACATCGATGCACAACGCCTCCCCTATAGCGACTGCTGCTTAAGTTGGGTGAGTATCTCCGAGGCGCTTTTGCCGACCTGTGACGAAACGTGCTACTCTTCTTTAGATCTTATCAATTCTCTCTTCCACTTCAGTCTGCTACGAGTCCCAAACTGGGTAGTAATAATGGCGTGATCGTACTCTGTAAGCTTAAAGCAAGCACATCCAAACGGAATCACTTCATTTCGTGAGAGCAGGAGAAAGAGGACGCAGACTCGACCAGACGAAATGCTAGGACCTGTCCTCACCCGCGGCACGTCTACGCGCAGACAAACGGGCGCGGCCCGCCTTCAGAGGAATATTTTACTGCACCGGGTATCGATTTCGGATGGGCTGACCGACGAGTTTTTGCGGGCACGGCGGCGGCTCACCTCACCTCACCTGGCAGCCCGGCTCCGTTAGCCGCGGATAACAGGTGGCGCCGCCGGCTGACGCTCCGACGCTGAGCAAACAGCCTTCCTATCGCTCTGGCCACACCACGCCGCGCCGCCGCCGCCGCCGCCGCCGCCGGCGCTGCGTCGCGTCAGATAAACGTCTCGCACACCGACTCTCTTAACCTTTTTAGTTTTATTTTTCTCCCTTCCTTCGTCTGCAGTTCTATTTTCTTTAATTTTGTTCCCCTTTCGCCTTCAATACCACTATTTCATACAGTTTCCATAAATCCTCAGATCCACACAATGGTGATTGAAATTACCCTTTACAGATATTACGATATTAGCCCACAAACTGAATGTGAGACACTATAGGTCAGCATATTAGTATACACAAGGGGCTCCATTGATCGTGACCGGGCCAAATATCTCACGAACTAAGCGTCAAACGAAAAAACTACAAAGAACGAAACTCGTCTAGCTTGAAGGGCGACACCAGATGGCGCCATGGTTCACCCGCTAGATGGCGCTGCCATAGGTCAACTGCGTTTTTTAGAATAGTAGTACGTAAAGAATAAATAAATAAAAAAAATAAAGATAAGAGTGAAGTAATGGTATTTGGAAGAGAGAAAGGGATCAACGGGAACATTACCTTGAACGGTAGAAAATTTCACTTATTTAGGGAGTGAAATATTTAGGGATGGAAGAATGACTAACGAAATTTATAGGAGGTTACAGAAGGGAGGCAATTTCTACCAAACAATAAAACACCTGATTTGGAATAAGAAAGTTTCAGAAAAAGCAAAACTCCTTATGTATAAGAATTATTACTTCCCTATTGTCACCAATGGTTGAGAAACATGGAAAATGACAGAAAGGGACTGGAGCAGACTGAAAGCAGGAGAAATGAAATTTCTCAGAGCAGTTAAGGGAAAAACAAGAATGGACAGAGTAAGGAATGTAGAGATTATGAAGAACCTTAAACAAGAAATTGAAAAAAAGAATTTAAGATGGTATCGGCATGTTAAAAGGATGCATGGGCAGAGACTCCCCAAAATTATGGAAGAACTAAAGATGGGTGGGAAAAGACCTAGAGGGCGCCCACGAACACGGTGGAAAATGGTAGTGAGAATATCTGTAGAAAGGAGAGATGTGACCTGGCAGCAAGTGGAGGAAGAAAAGTGCTAGGAGGACTGGGCCAAATGGAGAGGACTCGTCAGCACCCTGACCCGGCAGCAGCTGGAGCGGGATCCGGACATAGATAGATAGTACGTAAAGAAATATGAATGTTTTAGTTGGACCACTTTCTTCGCTTTGTGATAGATGGCGCTGTAATAGTTACAAACATATGGCTCACAATTTTAGACGAACCGTTGGTAACAGGTAGGTTTTTTAAATTAAAAAACAGAACATACTTATGTTTGAACATTTTATTTCGGTTGTTCCATTGTGATACATGTGCTTTTGTGAACTTATCATTTCTGAGAACGCATGCTGTTACAGCGTGGTTACCTGTAAATACCACATTAATGCAATAAATGCTCAAAATTATGTCCGTCAACCTCAATGCATTTGGCAATACGTGTAACGACATTCCTCTCAACAGCGACTAGCTCGCCTTCCGTAATGTTCGCATATGCATTGACAATGCGCTAACGCATGTTGTCAGGCGTTGTCGGTGGCTCACGATAGCAAATATCCTTCAACTTTCCCCGCAGAAAGAAATCCGGGGACGTCAGATCCGGTGAACGTGCGGGCCATGATATGGTGCTTCGACGACAAATCCACCTGTCATCAAATATGCTATTCAATACCCCTTCAACCGCACGCGAGCTATGTGCCGGACATCCATCATGTTGGAAGTACATCGCCATTCTGTCATGCAGTGAACATCTTGTAGTAACATTGGTAGAACATTACGTAGGAAATCAGCATACATTGCACCATTTAGATTGCCATCGATAAAATGGGGGCAAGTTATCCTTCCTCCTATAGTGCTACACCATACATTAAACCGCCAAGGTCGCCGATGTTCCACTTGTCGCACCCATCGTGGATTTTCCGTTGCCAAGCAGCGCATATGATGCCGGTTTACGTTATCGCTGTTGGTGAATGACGCTTCGTCGCTAAATAGAACGCGTGCAGAAATTCTGTCATCGTCCCGTAGTTTCTCTTGTGCCCAGTGGCAGAACTGTACACGGCGTTCAAAGTCAACGCCGTGCAATTCCTGGTGCGTAGAAATATGGTACGGGTGCAATCGATGTTGATGTAGCATACTCAACACCGACGTGTTTGAGATTCCCGATTCTCGCGCAATTTTTCTGCTACTGATGTGCGGATTAGCCGCGACAGCAGCTAAAACACCTACTTGGGCATCATCATTTGTTTCAGGTCGTGGTTGACGTTTCACATGTGGTTGAACACTCCCTGATTCCTTAAATAACGTAACTATCCGGCGAGCGGTCCGGACACTTTGATGATGTCGTCCAGGATACCGAGCAGCATACATAACACACGCCCGTTGGGCATTTTGATCACAATAGCCATACACCAACATGATATCGACCTTTTCCGCAATTGGTAAACGGTCCATTTTAGCACGGGTAATGTATCACGAAGCAAATACCGTCCGCACTGGCGGAATGTTACGTGATACCACGTACTAATACGTTTGTGACTATTACAGCGCCATCTATCACAAAGCGAAAAAAGTGGTCCAACTGAAACATTCATATTTCTTTACGTACTACACGAATATGTAATAAAAAATTGGGGGTTCCTATTTAAGAAAAAGCACTTGATATCCGTTTGACCTATGGCAGCGCCATCTAGCGGGCCAACCATAGCGCCATCTGATTTCCCCCTTCAAGTTAGACGAGTTTCGTTCTTTGCAGTCTTTTCGTTTGATGCTTATTTCGTGAGATATTTGGTCCGATCACTGTCAGTGGAACACCCTGTCCAGTTATCAGCCTTCTCAGGCCCGCCACGAATTCCTCTCCGGCGTCAGTCTCTTCATTGCAGAGTAGCGCTTTCACCCTACTTGCTGTATGTATTATAATCTCTGTCTTATCCTATCGTTTTGCCCTCTACAGTTCCTTCTAGTACCATGGAAGTTATTCCCTGATGCCTTAACACCTATTATCCTGTCTCCTTTTTGTCAGCGGTTTCCATATACTCCTTTCTTGACACGTCCTGCGGGAAAACCTCCCCACTCCTTACCTTATCATTACACCTCATATTCAACATTCCTCTCTAGCGTCACATCTCAAATGCTTCGATTCTTCAGTTTCCCTTTGTCCATGATTCACTACCACACAACGATGTGCTCCGAACGTACATACTCGGAAATTTCATCCTCACATTATGGCTTATGTTTGATACCAGCTGATTTCGTTTGCTCAGAACTGTCCTCTTTGCCTGCGCTGATCTGCTTTTTATCTCTTCCTTGCCCTGTCTGTCATGGTTTCTTTTACTTCCAACGTAGCAAAATTCCTTAAAATTGTCTACTTCGTGATCACCAATTGCGATGTTAAGTTTCTCGATATTCTCATTTCTGCTGCTTCTCATTACATTGGTATTTTTGATTTACTCTCAGTACATATTCTGTACTCATTAGACTGTTCATTCCATTCAGCAGATCCTGTAATTCTTTTTCACTTTCACTGAGGATAGTAATGCAGTGAATCTTATCATTGGTAGCCTTTCACCCTGGATTTTAATCACGGCGTTGAATCTTTTGGTTTATTTCCGTTGCTGCTTCTTCAAAGTATAGACTCAACAGTAGTGGCGAAAGGCAGCATCCCTGTCTTACACACTTTTTAACCCGAGCACTTAGTTCTTGGTCATCCGCTCTTATTATTCCTTCTTAGTTCTTGTACATACTCTGTATTACATATATTTCCCTATAGCTTATTCCTCTTTTCCTCAGAATTTCGCATTGGCCCATTGTACATGATCGAACACTTTTTCCAGGTCGATAAATCCTATGAGCATGTCTTGGTTTTTCCTCAGTCTTCATTCCACTATCAAATGCAACGTCAGAAATGCCTCCCTGCTGCGTCTGCCTTTAACAAAGCCAAACTGATCGTCGTCTAACAGATCGTCAATTTTCTTTTCCATTCTGCATATTATTCTTGTTATCAGTTTGGATGCACGAGCTGTTAAACAATCTGCACGACATTTTTCGCATCGACCCTTGCTATCTTCGGAATAGTGTGTGTGATATTTTTCCCAAAGTGTGATTGTATATCACCAGCATCATATTTTCTTCACACCATCCTGAATAAAATACTAGTGCGTCTTATTCTGCTGTTCCAGTTTTTGGAACCCTTATCAAATGAATATGACAATAGACATAGAATAAACTTAGTGACAGCAATGATCGTAACAGCCCATACAAAAGTGTAACAGAAATGCTTAAGAAACTTAAATGGGAAAGCTCAAACGCTTACAAGAGAGATGACGTCATTCTCGCGAGACTTTGTTGCGTAAGATTAGAGAACCCCTTTTCTACTGTATTGCCCATTTTCGTGTTTCCCAGATCGGGCTGAGAATCAAAGGCCTTCCTCGTTCCTTCCTCGTTTTCTGTTGCTCCATCGCTACACTCCTTCTTTAAGCACGTCATCCGGTTTCGCTCCGAAGGCTGCTCACTGTACCTGCCCATCTCTTCATACGTCTTGTCTCTTTCCAGCTCACATCTCAGAAAACAGTTCTTTGGCTCTTTCTCCTCTCTCATATCCATCATACGTCCATATCACGGCAGCTTTTTTATTTCGATCTTGTCATGAAGTTTCGACATTGTCGTCCTTTGTCTGAACTTCTCATTTCTGACTCTTTTTTTCTTTCTTGCTTCGATAACTCTTAAAATTTCTTCTCTGCTGCTTTCATTCCACTCTCAACCCTTTTTGTTCTGACCCATGTAGCACTAGCAAAAGAGAGAATTGTTTCATAGTAGAGATTATTTAAATTCCTTTTGGACGTATCTGCCATACTAGAATACCCCTTACACTGTGGCGAAAGCTCTTTTCTTGTATTTTTTCCCAAACTGTTCGGGTATTTTGCCATCATTGATGATATTGCTCCCTACGTACCTAAACCACAACTTCCAAAAATTTTAGGTACAATTTTATGTATTATCTTCCTCCCTTCCTTCCGTTTGTCATCACGACTATCTTCTCTTCTCTGTTCTTAGTCGCAGTATAATTTTTTCTATATATTGTTCCATGCATCTGCTTACCAAACCACTTCCATTTCGTTGTCACCTCTCACTCCATCGTCTGCAAACGATATGGCTTTTGTTTTATCTCTTCTTGACTCTTGATTAACATTTTTATGAATCTGTTCCATGACTATGGCGAATAATGTGGAGATCTGCACGCTTCCCTGTCGTAGACCGATTTCCACTTCGCAACATTTTGTGTATCCACATGGGTCATTAGTTAAGCAATTTTTGTATATAACTCTTATCATTCGCACTTCCACTTCTTATACATCCCTTAATGTTTTGCACACCAACAGTCTACGCATACTTACGTGGGCTTCCTCAACATCAATTAATGTCATCACCATTTCTTATCCAAGTTCCCACCTTTTCTCCATCAAATGCCTTATTGTAGAGATCAGGTCGAACTTTTATCTGTCTTTCCTGGAACTACAGTGCTCTGCTTCCATTCTCCCTCCACTTTTCTGCTCAGTCTTCCTCCAACTTCCTATGTACACTCTCATCTACGCAATCTGTCATTGCCACAAACGATTTGTCAGTATCAATAAATGTTACCACCATATATCCAAATTCTAATATTTCTTCCATCAAATATCTCACTTTCAAGATCAGTCGAAAGTGAAACAGCACTGTTCTGCCTCCATTCTCTTTTACGTTTCCTCCTCAGTTTCCTCCCAATACTCTCTCAAAGATCTTAGCTACATTCACAATAAGGGAGATACCTCTGTCGTTATTACATTTCACCTCAGTCACCTTTTCTTACGTATGGGTACAATGTTTCTCTTTTCCCTCTCTTCTGGGGTATCTTCCTTGTTGTGAATTATTCTTGATAGTTTAAGCAATCACTGTAACCAGCTTGATCCTGCTACTTTTATCATTTCTTTGGTTACCACATTCAGTCCTTTGGCTTTATCATTCTTCATATTATGTATGGCTTCCTCTATGTATAACGTAGATATCTCTTTTTTGTCGTCTTTTCTCCACTGTATCTTCTTTATCTTTCTCCCTACCTTTTCACTGTATTTAATATTCAGCAAAGTTGAGAAGTACTCATCACATATTTTTAATATATCGTCTCCTTGCGTCAAGAATCTATATTCGGAGAAAGCTGTTGTAAATTAACAACTGACTTGTTGAAAAAACTGCCAAGTTTTTGTAAGACAACAGCTGGAGACACGGACAAGATAAACATGAAAAGAAAGAAACCAATGAAAAAAGATGAGGAATGCTTTTCGTACATCATTTGTAATAAACCAATTCGCCTGAACGTAATGAACCAATTCGCCTGAAACTGAAATTTAACAATGAATATTTATTACCATTTTTGACTTGTCCTGAAAGACACATAATTTTAAAACGAAAACCACTTCAATGTTAGTTATAATCCGTCTTGATTGGAAAGATGTTTATTCACTTGACCAGTTTCGGTTCCTTTAGAACCATTTTCAGATCTACAGTTTCGGTTACAGGAGTAACCCGTCCACACACAGCAACCTTCACATGCTGTGTGTGTGGACAAGTTACTCCTGTAACCGAAACTGCAGATCTGAAGATGGTTCTAGATGAACCGAAACCGGTCATGTGAATAAACATGTTTGCAATCAGGACGGATTATAACAAATATTGTACACTCATGCGCATAAATTAAGGAAAATGCTAATACGTGGTGAAACAACGCTCTCCCGGACGGTTTGCGGGTTTAAATCACCTCGGGGTGTCACCATGCGGTGTATTTGACCTGCGGTCATCGCACGGTGGTGCTGGTAGCAGTCCACACATGCAGAGGTGTGTTGGTGCATGTCAGAGTACGGTGCAGCGAGTAAGTTTGCAGACGTTTCCAGGCGTGCTAATGGTGACTGTGTGTTGAAAATGGCTCAAAGAACACATATTGATGACGATATGAGGGGTAGAAGACTAGGGCGACTGGAGGCTGTTCAGACACAGCAGGTCGTAGCACGGGCCCTCCGTGTGCCAGAGTGTGATCTCAACATAATGGCAGCGATTCCAGCAGCCAGGAAACGTGTCCAGGGGCTACAGTACGGGACGTCAACAGTGTACAACATCATAAGAAGACCGATATCTCACCATCAGTGCCCGCAGACGGCATCAGGCGAATGGAGCGGCCGGCCTGTTCTACAGACCTAAACCCCATCGAACACGTCTGGGATGCTCTCGGTCGACTTATCGCTTCACGTCTTCAAACCCCTAGGACACTGCAGGAGCTCCGACAGGCACTGTTGCAAGAATGGGAGGCTATACCCCAGGAACTGCTCGACCACCTGATCCGGAGTATGCCAAGCCGTTGTGCGGCCTGTGTACGTGTGTACGGTGATCATATCCCATACTGATGTCGGGGTACATGTGCAAGAAACAGTGGCGTTTTGTAGCACTTGTGTTTCGGGACGGTTTTCTCAACTTGTCACCAATACCGTGGACTTACAGATCTGTGTCGTGTGTGTTTCCTATGTGCCTATACTATCGGGGCTGGTTTTGTGTAGTATCACGTTGTGTGGCACCAAATTCTGCAATTATCCTTAATTTATGAGCATGAGTGTATAACCAGTGATTGCGGTATCCAATCAGGCACTATATCTGTTTTTGCAAAACCACTTAGAGTTACACTGTGAGTAATGGAGGGATATATTTCAGTATTGCCAGTAGATGTTGGAAAACAACAACTGTGTAAGCAAACAGACTGCAGTGAAGGAGGTGATGAAAGTGAATTGGACTGATGCGGGAAATTCAGACAGATGGCATTTATTGCCGGATTTAGAGATCTGAGAAAATACCTAGAAGACAGCCCATCAGGAGGAGGGCAGACGTTAACAAACAACGCAGGAGCACCATTGATGCGTACATGGAAAATCCTTATACTAAAAAATCTAGAGGAATGCCGTATTTATGAGATGAATGTTGGCGAAATTGTGTAGTATTTATACCAATTTTTCCAGTATCCTTCAGTTGTTTTATTGGTATTTCGTTCTCATTTACTTCTGGCAGGCGACTATTCAGGCAATACGAAAAGGAAACAAAATCGCTAGGGAGTCCGTTCAGTATTGTACGTTACATTTATGGGAGTAGCAAACGTGATGCAGAGTACAAAGATCGCTGACAATTGTTCTGAGTAACGATATTATATGGTTGAAGTCATAATTTGCAGATTTTGCCAAATATTTTTATAACTGTGGATTTCTCTATTATTTTCCTACTCCTACTCTGTCTCTCCGATAGCGTTTTTGTCGCTCGTTATTATTGATAGCAACTGTTATGCCGGAGCTAAGGTATCCCCTGAAGGCTGGCAACCCATATTACACCACAGAGGATGAGGTTGTCTAAGTGCAAGGCGTACAAAAAGCACCATGGTAAACACCAGCTATTTAGATACAAGACGATGGAAACAGACATTTCAAGCACTACTTCCTGCAGGGGAGGCTCGAGTCACGGCATGCAGGAAACATCACTACGCCAAAACCTTATTGGCTGGAGACAGCTATTTAGGGGCTAGAACCAGTTCAGTTCACTCTGGATGCCGACCTCATAGACTTCGACCGCAGAAGATCACGTCTTCGTCTCTGAATTGGACTTTTACCAGTGTGTGTGTTACCACGAACCTTTGTGGAAAATTAGAAGTGAACTTTTGTTTGCCTCAATTAGGAAACTTTTACTGGTATCGTTACTGTTACCTTTGTTATTCTGTTCAGTCATCAATCTTGTAAACTTACACAAATAGTTTTTTTGTTTGTGAAAAACTGGGAATTGTCAGTTACAACAGTACCCATTTCAGAAACTCTGGCTACAACTGAGTACATTAACTTTTACCGTGTATTAGCTGCAACAGAAATATTTTTTTCCCAATGGAAACCTGAGGTACACGTTTGTGACTGTTAACCTTTTCATGTAGCGACAGTTCTGCCAGCTGTTGGGTATCGCTACGGAAATATCAGCAAGTCAATGTATGCAGTGTGCAGCAGCTCCTGAACACCTGAGTACACGTCTGTGTTTGGTTCACTATATTCCAGCTTATAAGTGGATATTGTTATTTTGCATGGTAATTATTCAGTGAGCGTTTCACTATTTATTACAATAGAGAATTTTTCGTAATTACTTATTTTAGTTCATAAAATGAAGGCAAGTGTACAAAGTATGTTTTGAAAACGGATACTTATTTTTGTATAAATCTTGCATCCAAAATAATTTAAAAGTTCAACTAAGAGCATTACCACATAAAGAAAACTTTTCTTCCTCCAGAAAATTCAGATCTAAAAGGTTAAATTAATAATATCACGCGATGATCGTCTTTAGTGGCAGGTTCGTAAATGTAGTTTAACTTTTCAGTTTTGTCTTAAGAGCAAGAAAAGGCAAGAAATAACAACTGGTACGTTCACCTATATCTTTTTAGAATTCCTGTCAGTCCATCTGTCTTTCTGTCTGTCTATCTGCCCGACTGTTCAAAACCCGTTATCTCTGGAACGGGTCTGTGTATTAAGATGAAATTTGCGTCTCATATTAATGTCTGCAGTGCCTTGCCGATGTAAAGAGGTGAAGCTTATAAGCCAATGCAATCCAAAGGTATGTCGATTTATTTCACGTACTTTGTTACTCGCAGACTAATTCGTCAAAACCTGCAGCATACTACCCGTTGACACACAAACATGAAATTTGCCAGGAAGCAATGTTTCACACCACAACCGAAGGAAAAAATTCCAGAAGTGTTAGTCTGTAATTATATCAGAGAAAACAAGATTTTGTCATTTTTTGTCACTCTATATACCAGGCCATACACGTAAACTTGAAATTTTTGTCACATGCTAAGGTCTATGGTTTCTTGGCGGTATAGAAAATGTTAGCTTCTAAGTTAGAGCGGTCAAAAGATGCGGCCATTTGGATCAAAAATTTTGACACTCGCAAAATCACTCATCAAAACGTATAGGGTACTTCCCGTAGTCCCAGCGTAATGAAATTTGGCAAGAAGAAAGATTTCACAGTACAAGTCACGGAAAAAATCAGAAAATTGTTAATCTGTAATCATATCACACAAGAAAAATATCTTTTTGTAATTTTTTATACGGTTTCAAACTTGAAATTACGAGGGGCGGTCGAGAAGTTTCTACCCCGAGATAATTACCATAATGTCTCGCACAAACAAGGCCACCTACTTGTATGGCTATCCTTTGTGGGGATGCAAGTCAAATGTCGCAGCTCTAGCTTCGTTAGTTTTGCCGCTAGGATTCGTTTTATATCGTAGTGTAAGCAAAATTGCGAGTATGGAGAGAATCAATAACCGTGTTGTGATTGAATATCTTCATTTGAAGGAAATTACGCGCAAGGAAATTGTGGAGGACATGCGGAATACACTTCACGACAGTGCTCCGTCTTATGCAACAGTGAAACACTGTGTATCCGACAGCCAACGTGGAAGAACGAATGTGGAAGATGCGCCAAGGAGTGGAAGGCTTGTAACCGTTGCCACTGATGAAACAATGTCTGCAACTCACGATACGAATTTGCGGGATCGTAGAACAATGTTACAGCACATTGAAACCACATTTGGAATCTCCCATTGGCGTGCTCATGATATTTTTGTGTATATTTTGGGAATGCGGAAACTTTCATCTCGGTGGGCCCCGAAAGGTTGAATGCAGTTCAGAGACGGGAGCGTGTGCAGTGATGTGAAGGAATCGCCCACTAATTTGAAGCGGATGAAGACAGCTTTCTTGCAAGGTACATGACATTGAACGAAACATGGGTTCACCACTTTGATCCTGAAACAAAACAACAGTCACAACAATGGAAACATCCTTCATCCCCTGTCCCAAAAATATTTTGGATGGAAAAGTCAGCCGGTAAGGTGATGGCATCGGTCTTCTTGTACGTAGAAGGGGTAATTATGGTGGATTACTTGCAAAGGGGCGTAACTATCCATGCATCATAGTATTTCACCCCCCTGCGCCCTTTGAGGAAAGAGATATTAAAAAAACGCGCGCAAAATGGGTGGGCGGAGTTCTTTTGCATCAGGACAAGGCATCTGCGCTCAAAGCCCTCACAACAGTGGATACTCTGCGTGACTGCGGGTTCGAATTTTTGCGTCATACGCCATATTCTCCATATTTGGCACCATCGGACTTTTTTCTTTTCTCAAACCTAAAAAAAAAGACCTCAAAGGACATCGATCTGACAATAATGATACGGTGTTTGATGGTGTGAACGCTTGGTTCGGCTCGAAAGCGAAGACCTTTTATTTGAATATGAAGATGGCATCGGTTCTTTCGGACGCCTGTCAGCAGCTAACGGTATTGATTTAATTGTAATTTTATTTGAATGGTTTGCAGAAGTTTTATGAGCGTGCCCTGAAGTGTATTAATGTACACGGGTATTATACTGAAAAATAATTTGTTACCGTACTACGAGATTTCTGTGATTGTTTATTCATTAGGGTAGAACCTTTTCGACACCCCCTCGTAAAACATTATTGAAAGTCTTTTAATCCCTGGCATCGATATCTTGCCTGTATCAATGTCGGTAACGGCAAAAATCTGCAAGATTCTCGATTCCCAGAACGGATGAACTGTTTGTACACACAATTAAGCTTCGTAAATTGAAGGTTGAGGGAAGGGGAGAGAACGGAAAGGGAGGGAAAGGGATTAATGATATCGGTTTCTTCAGGACTTTATGCGGAATCAACGAGGGCGGGCGAAAAATAAGTGCTGGACCAGGGCTTGGACCAAGGATCTCCTGCTTATTTAGCAGCAGCCTTCGAACACTGTTCATCGCACATTCCCGGGCTGACCCTACGAATTATTTTACAAGCTAGATTAAGAAACGTAATCACTGCACAGACCGCCGGTAAAAGCAGTCCTTGTCCCTGCATTTAACGACGACCCTTTGGAAAGCTTTTCTACAGGAATAAGGTGGGAGATACCAGCTAAAAGTCCGAAGAAACCACCTCAAGACATTGGCGACTCACTGTAAACACCTGTGTTAAAACTCGCAACGAAGAAAAAGCTGTTTATCTTAGTATTACACAGCAGAAGTTAAACTCTGCCCTACAAAAGAAATGTCACCTTTGATAGGCTACAAAAACTCTAGTGGGTGGAGTTATAACAAGTACAAACGCTCTGATTGGCCAGAAAGTTGTAGGCAAATTTCAAAGTAATTCATTTCTTCTCTTGCAGAAAATAAAAAAAAATGGCTCTGAGCACTATGGATCTTAACATCTATGGTCAAAAAATGGTTCAAATGGCTCTGAGCACTATGGGACTCAACTGCTGAGGTCATTAGTCCCCTAGAACTTAGAACTAGTTAAACCTAACTAACCTAAGGACATCACAAACATCCATGCCCGAGGCAGGATTCGAACACGCGACCATAGCGGTCTTGCGGTTCCAGACTGCAGCGCCTTTAACCGCACGGCCACTTCGGCCAGCATCTATGGTCATCAGTCCCCTAGAACTTAGAACTACTTAAACCTAAATAACCTAAGGACATCACACAACACCCAGTCATCACGAGGCAGAGAAAATCGCTGAGCCCGCCGGGAATCGAACCCCGGAACCCGGGCATGGGAATCGAGAACGCTACCGCACGACCACGAGCTGCGGACTGCAGAAAATCGTCGGGTGTTTAAAAAGGCAACTTGCACCACACTAAGATGGTTGAGAGAGTCATTACACGAACACTTGTTCACAGGCTCATCTTAACCTGTAAGGAATTAAACTGCAAAGTCTCCTACTATGAAGAACCGTACTGAGCACTGATAGTTAATGCTTGCGGGCGATTTGAGGGCAATGACGTAAGAGCTATTCCAGCCAAAAAGCACGCACCATGGTAATTAACTTAGCTTAAGAATAACCAGTTGTACCCGTGGTCTAGGGGTAGCGTCTTTGATTCATGATCAAAACGTTTTCGGTCTCGGGTTCGATCTCCGCCACATCTAAATTTTGATAAATAATCAGCATTGGCGGCCGAAGACTTCCAGCATAAGAAGTCAGGCTCTTTCTGCCAACGGTCTTGTCAAAGAGGGCGGAGGAGCGGATAGAGGTTCAGGGCACTCTCTTGTCCTAGGGGTGGGTAACTGCCCCTAAAGGCGGAAGAATCAGCAATGATCAACGACATGCGGATGCAGAAGGCAATGTAAGCCACTGCATTAAAGACACGTAACGTGTATCCACAGGACATGTGGCCTGTATTTGAAAAAGTGTCATGATGATCTCTCCATTGGCAAAAGATTCCGGAATAGTCCCCCATTCGGATCTCCGGGAGGGGACTGCCAAGGGGGAGGTTACCATGAGAAAAAGATTGAATAATCAACGAAAGGATAACGTTCTACGAGTCGGGGCGTGGAATGTCAGAAGCTTGAATGTGGTAGGGAAACTAGAAAATCTGAAAAGGGAAATGCAAAGGCTCAGCCTAGATATAGTAGGGGTCAGTGAAGTGAAGTGGAACGAAGACAAGGATTTCTGATCAGATGAGTGTCGGGTAATATCAACAGCAGCAGAAAATGGTATAATAAGTGTAGGATTCGTTATGAATAGGAAGGTAGGGCAGAGGGTGTGTTACTGTGAGCAGTTCAGTGACCGGGTTGTTCTAATCAGAATCAAAACAGCAGACCGACACCCACAACGATAGTTCAGGTATACATGCCGACGTCGCAAGCTGAAGATGAACAGATAGCGAAAGTGTATGAGGATATTGAAAGGGTAATGCAGTATGTGAAGGGGGACGAAAATCTAATAGTCATGGGCGACTGGAATGCAGTTGTAGGGGAAGGAGTAGCAGAAAAGGTTACAGGAGAATATGGGCTTGGGACAAGGAATAAAAGAGGACAAAGACTAATTGAGTTCTGTAACAAGTTTCAGCTAGTAATAGCGAATACCCTGTTCAAGAATCACAAGAGGAGGAGGTATACTTGGAAAAGGCCGGGAGATACGGGAAGATTTCAATTAGATTACATCATGGTCAGACAGAGATTCCGAAATCAGATACTGGATTGTAAGGCGTACCCAGGAGCAGATATAGACTCAGATCACAATATAGTAGTGATGAAGTATAGGCTGAAGTTCAAGACATTAGTCAGGAAGAATCAATACGCAAAGATGTGGGTTACGGAAGTACTAAGGAATGACGAGATACGTTTGAAGTTCTCTAACGCTATAGATACAGCAGTAAGGAATAGCGCAGTAGGCAGTACAGTTGAAGAGGAATGGACATCTCTAAAAAGGGCCATCACAGAAGTTGGGAAGGAAAACATAGGTACAAAGAAGGTAGCTGCGAAGAAACCATGGGTAACAGAAGAAATACTTCAGTTGACTGATGAAACGAGGAAGTACAAACATGTCCCGGGAAAATCAGGAATACGGAAGTACAAGTCGCTGAGTAATAAAATAAATAGGCAGTGCAGGGAAGCTAAGTCGAAATGGCTGCAGGAAAAATGTGAAGACATCGAAAAAGATATGATTGTCGGAAGGACAGACTCAGCATACAGGAAAGACAAAACAACCTTTGGTGACATTAAAAGCAACGGTCGTAACATTAAGAGTGCAACGGGAATTCCACTGTTAAATGCAGAGGAGAGAGCAGATAGGTGGAAAGAATACATTGAAAGCCTCTATGAGGGTGAAGATTTGTCTGATGTGATAGAACATGAAACAGGAGTCGATTTAGAAGAGATAGGGGATCCAGTATTAGAATCGGAATTTAAAAGAGCTTTGGAGGACTTACGGTCAAATAAGGCAGAAGGGATAGATAACATTCCATAGCAATTTCTAAAATCATTGGGGGAAGTGGCAACAAAACGATTATTCACGTTGGTGTGAAGAATGTATGAGTCTGGCGATATACCATCTGACTTTCGGAAAAGCATCATACACACAATTCCGAAGACGGCAAGAGCTGACAAGTGCAAGAATTATCGCACAATCAGCTTAACAGCTCATGCATCGAAGATGCTTACAAGAATAATATACAGAAGAATCGAAAAGAAAATTGAGAATGCGCTAGGTGACGATCAGTTTGGCTTTAGGAAAAGTAAAGGGACGAGAGAGGCAATTCTGACGTTACGGCTAATGATGGAAGCAAGGCTAAAGAAAAGTCAAGACACTTCCATAGGATTTGTCGACCTGGAAAAAGCTTTCGACAATATAAAATGGTGCAAGCTGTTCGAGATTCTGAAAAAAGTAGGGGTAAGCTATAGGGAGAGACGGGTCATATACAATATGTTCAACAACCAAGAGGGAATAATAAGAGTGGACGATCAAGAACGAAGTGCTCGTATTAAGAAGGGTGTAAGACAAAGCTGTAGGCTTTCGCCCCTACTCTTCAATCTGTGCATCGAGGAAGCAATGATGGAAATAAAAGAAAGGTTGAGGAGTGGAATTAAAATACAAGGTGAAAGGATATCAATGACACGATTCGCTGATGACATTGCTATCCTGAGTGAAAGTCAAGAAGGATTAAATGATCTGCTGAACGGAATGAACAGTCTGATGAGTACACAGTATGGTTTGAGAGTAAATCGGAGAAAGACGAAGGTAATGAGAAGTAGTAGAAATCAGAACAGCGAGAAACTTAACATCAGGATTGTAGGTCACGTAATCAATTCAGCTACCTAGGCAGTAAAATAACTAATGACGGACGGAGCAAGGAGGACATCAAAAGCAGACTCGCTATGGCAAAAAAGGCATTTCTGGCCAAGAGAAGTTTACTAATATCAAATACCGGCCTTAATTTGAAGAAGAAATTCCTGAGGATGTACGTCTGGAGTACAGCATTGTATGGTAGTGAAACATGCACTGTGGGAAAACCGGAACAGAAGAGAATCGAAGCATTTGAGATGTGGTGCTATAGACGAATGTTGAAAATTAGGTGGACTGATAAGGTAAGGAATGAGGAGGTTCTACGCAGAATCGGAGAGGAAAGGAACATATGGGAAACACTGATAAGGAGAAGGGACAGGATGATAGGACATCTGCTAAGACATGAGGGAATGACTTCCATGGTACTAGAGGGAGCCGTAGAGGGCAAAAACTGTAGAGGAAGACAGACATTGGAATGCATCAAGCAAATAATTGAGGACGTAGGTTGCAAGTGCTAAAAAAAAAAAAAAAAAAAAAATAGGAATAGCCATGAGTCTCGGCCTCACCGTAGATGTATGAAATGTATCCAACTGGCGATTGGAATTGAGAGAGATTTAGAATAGATCCTCAGATTCACAGCTCGCGCCAGCAACACCCGCTGCCGCTGCTGGTGGAAGGTAAACAAGCGTGCTTGCACTATGCCAGCAAGTGATATTCAGTTGACACTCAGAATTGGGGTCGTCTCCATCTCTCCTAATTTTTGCACATTCAACCATAACCTGTTGTTAAACATATTCACAATTGTTGGGCTTAACTGAAGGCCGGCCGGTTTGACCGAGCGGTTCTACGCGCTTCTGTCTGGAACCGCGCGACCGCTACAGTCGCAGGTTCGAATCCTGCCTCAAGCATGGATGTGTGTGATGTCCTTAGGTTAGTTAGGTTTAAGTAGTTCCAAGTTCTGGGGACTGATGACCTCAGATGTTAAGTCCCATAGCACTTAGAGCCATTTTTGAGCTTAACTGATGCAGAAACGCGAGATATGCGATTTAACAAAAAGAAATGATCAGCCACTGCAGAGTGTTTTATACTCTTAAGTTATGGAATTGTTTTAACTGTGTACTTCTTTTTGATTGCTCTTCAGTGACATTTACTTTTATATTTTTGTACATTCAGCCATGACCTGTACTTAAACATATTTGTGGTTGTTGGGCTTAATTGAAGCAAAAATGCGAGGTATCCGATTTAACGAAGAGAATTGATCACTCTGAAGTTTTGGAATTGCTTTTACTGTGCACTTCTTTTTGACTGCCGTTTACCGACCACCATTCAATTTTAGGTATCTTCATTGTGCATTTTAGTATAATTGATATCTGTGACCCCAATTGTATTTAATTTGTTTGTATTTTTATCGACCCCCACACATGGTCATCAACTATTTTACCAGTAAAGAACCTTATAATAGCTAAGAATTTCACTTCACAGTTGTGAACACCCAGTATCAATATTTTACCTTCCTGTACGTAATTTTGCTACCACTGCTATGTCATGAAGTCATACTTAGAATAAAAAATAGACCTTAATAACGAAAATATGAGATTTTCATTTTTGGTAACCTATAGATACGGCTGAACCCGTACACTAATTTCTGTTAGCGATAACGTTTCATTTACAGCGAGTGTTGTGGAACCGACACTGAGATCAATGTATGATTACATCACTGTCCATACAGCTGCACTCTTCTGAACTCTGCATGCGTGAGAAGCTCTCTTCCTACCTCGCAGGCCAAAGGTTCAACTCCAAATTCTTAAAACACTCACAGAGCGTCCTTGCACAACTGTGGTAGGAAGATATATCAGAACCAGTCTCACGTATGTTAGACATTGAGTCACCATTATATTTGACTCACCTTTTACCATGGCGTACATTGGAAAGGGATATAAGTCTATTTCAGAACATTACACATTGCTACTTACTGTACACTACCACCTTTTAAAAGACGTGTTCCACGTGATATCTTCGCATTCGATTACAATAATGTAGGCTACTCATCTCTGCACAGTATGAATTTCATATAATAATTCTGCAAATAATCTTGGAAAGCTCACCAAGGCTATGCAATTCACTGATCTAGTTCTTGATTTTTGAGGTAACACCAGGCAGAAAAATCCAAAGGTGCAGGACCTATTCACCCAGTCTGTCTTGGAACATATTGGCGTGGTAGATACATCAGCACAAAAGTTTGCGGATCCTCCATCAGTATGTTCAACATTTCCCAACCATGCGCCGTGGGTGAAAATTGAGGTTAAGTAGATGGGGACTAGATTTACATTTCAGGTATGTGGTATGTGATATTTTGAAGGATATTTAAAATGGTAGCAACTGCGTGGAGCAGGGGAACGGTCAGTACTTGGTTCCACTACAAGATTTAGTACAATAACTGCTTTCGCAGAGGTCTCCACAAAGGATCTTTGGCACAGTTATTTAAAAGACATATTTCAGTTAATTTAATACAAACTAAATAAAGCACTCTGAAGTACCCATAATTTGAAACTACATGAAAAAAATTATTTAAAAAATCGCGACCTTTCGGGTTACAGCTTGAAGTAAGCAGTTGGAGTTTTCAAAGCAATCATAAAACCCTTAAAATATTAAAGTAACACACTTCAATTACATCTTTAAATACTCACTTACTAGGACGATTGACAGATGGACAGGTTTCAAAGGCAACAAGTCATAACCAGCTTCTCTGTTGCAAGCAAACCCAATCAACCCACCAACTGAGCTCGGCTCCATACAGGTGGTGAATGTGCCTTGTTGTTGTTGTGGTCTTCAGTTCTCAGACTACTCTACTCTATCCTGTGCAAGCTGCATCATTTCCCAGTACGTACTGCAGCCTACATCCTTCTGCATCTGCTTAGTGTATTCATCTCTTGGTCTCCCTCTACGATTTTTACCCTCCACGCTGCCCTCCAATACTAAACTGGTGATCCCTTGATGCCTCAGAACATGTCCTACCAACCGATCCCTTCTTCTAGTCAAGTTGTGCCACAAACTCCTCTTCTCCCCAATTCTATTCAATACCTCCTCATTAGTTATGTGATCTACCCATCTAATCTTCAGCATTCTTCTGTAGCACCACGTTTCGAAAGCTTCTATTCTCTTCTTGTCCAAACTATTTATCGTCCATGTTTCACTTCCATACATGGCCACTCTCCATACAAATAGTTTCAGAAACGACTTCCTGACACTTAAATCAATACTCGATGTTAACGAATTTCCCTTCTTCAGAAACGCTTTCCTTGCCATTGCCAGTCTACATTTTATATCCTCTCTACTTCGACCATCATCAGTTATTTTGCTCCCCAAACAGCAAAACTCCTTTACTACTTTAAGTGTCTCATTTCCTAATCTAATTCCCTCAGCATCAGCCGACTTAATTCGACTACATTCCATTATCCTTGTTTTGCTTTTGTTGATGTTCATCTTATATCCTCCTTTCAAGACACTGTCCATTGCCTTCAACTGCTCTTCCAAGTCCTTTGCTGTCCCTGACAGATTTACAATGTCATCGGCGAACCTCAAAGTTTTTATTTCTTCTCCATGGATTTGAATTCCTACTCCGATTTTGTCTTTTGTTTCCTTTACTGCTTGCTCAATATACAGATTGAATAACATTAGGGATAGGCTACAACCCTGTCTCACTCCCTTCCCAACCACTCCTTCCCTTTCATGCCCCTCAACTCTTAGAACTGCCATCTGGTTCCTGTACAAATTGGAAATAGTCTTTCGCTCCCTGTATTTTACCCCTGCCTCCTTCAGAATTTGAAAGAGAGTATTCCAGTCAATATTGTCAAAAGCTGGTCACCAAACTCCCCAGACATGAACATTATTTAGCATATCTGGGATGCCTTGCAACGTGCCCCTCATGCTCTTTCGCATTTACAGACAGCTCTGCAGGATTCATGGTGTCATTTCTCTCCAGTACTGCTTCAAATATTAGTCAAGTCCATTCCACGTCGTGTTGCTGCATTTCTGCGTGCTCGGGGAAGGCTTACACGATATTATGCATGTGTACCAGTTTCTTTGGCTCTTCACTGTAAATCTGCATGCAATGAAAAAGGCAGACGCTATTACGACCAATGCTGGCCTTTTCTCTGCCCTGGATTACAACACGGTTGTGGGGCACAACCATTCCCATGGATTCAAACGTGATGACCATACAAAATTAATTTCGGGTAAGGCGGATGCCAAACTGACATTCACTGGAAGAATCCTCAAAAATGCTGTCAATCAACAAAATAACGAGCTTGCAAGACGCTCATTCGACCAACGCTGGGATCCGTATCACGTAGGATAGATAGAGGAAATACAGGTCCGAAAGAACGGGAGTGTATTTCATTACAGGTTCATTTACTAAGCTCCAAAGGGTCACGCAGATGCTAATCCAACACCAGAGGCAGACTCTGCAAGAGAGGCGTTCTACATCGTGGTGTGATCTATAATTAAATTTCTGAGAGCTTACGTTTCTTGTAGAGTCAACCAGTACATTGCTTCCCCCTATTAACATCTCGCGAATAGGCCACAATAATAATAAAATCTGAGAGATTCGAACTTACACGGAGGCCTCAGCAGAAATCTCTCTTCCCGCGAATCATACGCGACTGGAACAGGAAATGAGGGAATTGGCAGTAGTACACAAGTACCCTCCGCTACACTCCGTAAGGTGGCTTGCGGAGAATATAAGTAGATCTAGACGCAAATTGGAGTGCTAAATATTCTGATGATGCGAAATTAGAAGGAGCGGTCTGTTTTACCTTCTTAAAAACTTTCTAAAGCCAAGATCGCATTAACACTTTTTTATTTACAAACGACCGTTTTCGGCAAACTTCACTGTCATCTTCACGTCTCCAAAAATTTACGGTATAAATTGTGCTCATTTTGAGCTGGACGCCACGCCAAGTTGCCAAACTACATTTTATCATGCCAATTTGGAGTGAGGTCAGACTCAAAATGAACACATTTTAGAAAAAAAATGTTCAAATGAACTCTAAGCACTAGGAGATTTAACATCTGAGGTCATCAGTCCCCTAGACTTAGAACTGCCTAAACGCAACTGACCTACGGACATTCCACACATCCATGCCCGAGGCAGGATTCGAACCTGCGATCGTAGCAGCAGCGCGGTTCCGGACTGAAGCGGCTAGAACCACTAACCCACAGCAGCCGGCTAAACACATTTTAGATCATAAATAGTCGAAGACCTGAATGTGACAGCAAAGTCTGTCGAAACCAGTTTTTGATTTCAGAATTTTTTTTTTTTTTTTTTCAAATTGAGTGTCACTCTGTCTTTAAATAAAAGCTGTCAAATGTGTAATAAATCGCGACTTTTTGTTGTTTAGCAACTAATCGTTCCCCATTTGCACCAAAAATGCGGTGTTAAGCAATGTGCGGAGAAAGGTTGCACGTAATCGAGACTAAAAAATAACTGTAAGGGTGTTAGGCGTGAGTCGAGACGGCGAGGAGATGGACTGCGTGGAGGAGGGGTGGAAGGGGGGGGGGGAGGAGAGGGGTGGTTCTTATCCGGCGGCGGGCATCACGGAGCGGAGGGGCCTTACAAATTAGGCGCCTCTTAATCGCTCTCAGATGAGGAGAGAGACTTTATTAGGATTCGGCTTAAGCAAGAGACCGGCGGATAAACGGTAAGCCTCATTTATTGCCGGAGACGGAGTGTTCTCTTAAATCCGCGATCGCTGCTCTTCATTGTTATTCCAGAGGTTCCGGGGGCACCCAGGTGCCGGAGCATTATCTCGGTCAACCATCTACTATTATTCTGAAGATTGTGCCAGGGAGCCTGAGGTGTAGCGGACTGCGATTAATAGGAGAATCCTTCATGCTGTCGGAGTGTTGGCGCCGAGTAGATAATTCGCGTATCTTCTGGAAAGCATGAAAATTTTGGTAAGAACATGGAACTTTCTAATGCAGCGGCTAGAGATTATTTTGAGAGGTAAACTAAAGACTGTTTCAAAAACAATTATCTGATTTCAGAACTCCATATTGATTGATAAAATACTACAATGGGATCAATTGGAAAATACAAACTCTTAAAGTTTTAGCTCTGCTGTTACAAAAGCCCTTTGTGTCCACCAGCAGCAATAGCAGCAAGAACAACATCTAGACGATTGATAAATCCGTCATAAGCTTCCCACAAAGAATCTGCTATCAGAAGTTATGGCAGCTGTTACTCAGTTCTTCACTTGTTCTATGTGACGAAGTAAAGGGGAGATAAACACGCTTTCCTTCCCATGTCCCCACATTAAAACAAAATCACGTGGGGTCATGTTAGGCGATGTACGAGGCCAAGAACGCAGGGCAGAATCTCGGGGATGGTTCAAATGGCTCTGAGCACTATGGAACTTAACATCTGAGGTCATCAGCCCCTTAGAACTTAGAACTACTTAAGGCTAACTACCCTAAGGACATCACACACATCCATGCCCGAGGCAGGATTCGAACCTGCGACCGTAGCGGTCGCGCGGTTCCGGACTGAAGCGCCTAGAATCGCTCGGCCACAACCGACAGCAGAATCTCGGGGACCCATGTACCCTATCCAGCGCTTGGCTATCTTCAGATGCTGCAGAATTCTCTTTTTGTACAAGTTCTTAACAGAATGGAATACGCCATGTCGGAACAACAACGTGCGTCAGTTTCTCAATGACACTGCCTTAACGCTGTATAGGGCACACAGGAACCAGAGCCATTGCTCTGTATTCTTGGCCTCCAGGATGGCCAGACATGACCCCATGCGATTTTGCTTGTGGGGATACGTGAGGAAAATTGTGTTCATCTACCTGTTACCTCGAGATACAGAAGAAGTGAAGAACAGGCTGCCATAACTTCTGGTAGCAGACACTTTGTCTGAAGCTTGTGACGAATGTATCTATCTTCTAGAAGCTGTTTGTGCTGCTGGTGGTTGACACAAAGACGTTTTGTAACAGCGCAGCTAAAACTTCAATATTTGTATTTTGGGATTCGTCGCATATCTGTAGTATGTTTCTATCAATAAGTATGAGCGTTTTGACATCAGACTATTATTTTTGAAAACCCTTATATTTATCGTTGGTTTTAAGGCTATTCTAAATTCGTATTTTGAATACTGGTCTACATCAGGTGCACGCGATTTGGAGAAAGAAGATCTCTGCTCGTCGTAGACGATTTTATAAACTGTGATTAGATGGCAGAACAGAATAAATAAATTTCTCTGCTGTCTTTCTATCTCAGTGGTACCTTATGACAATGCAACAGTGAGAAGGGGGAAGAGGCAAATCAAGAGATTGTGCAACCAATCTGAGAAAATGTCAGTGTGAGTAGGAAGTAAGTGAGTACGACTTCGGGTCAGTATGATGCCTGAAGTACCAATGGCGAGATCCATGTAAAATATTAATGTCTCTGATAGCTACTGTCAGTTTTCATTTTAAATAGTCCAGGACACGCAATTATTAGGGGAAATATTATGACAACTGCCCACTGCTATGCTGAACGCCGCCGGCCATGGTGGCCGAGCGGTTCTAGGAGCTACAGTCTGGAACCGCGCGACCGCTACGGTCGCAGGTTCGAATCCTGCCTCGGGCATGGATGCGTGTGATGTCCTTAGGTTACGTAGTTTAAGTAGTTCTAAGTTCTCAGAGCCATTTTTGAGGCTGTACGCCACCTAGTGGTTTGGCCGGCACGTGACGAGTTCAGGAAAGTAAGCTGGTGTGCAAGACTTAAGTACGAAGCCAACTTTCGAATGCTGGGTCACTGCCAAATAACATAGCTCCACGGAACTTGGACCACACTTAGAGAGAACTGATACAGTATAGTACATAGGGTAACTGAAGGAAATCCGCAATGGGACATACAGAAATGATATTTTTAGTCAGAGCCAAAAATTACACTGAAGTCATCACGATTCGTGACGGTCCCCTGGACAGTACAAAATGCGGGACATCATACTTAATACAGTACAAAATGCGGTGCATGGTTCTTAATAGAGTTAGAGTGTACGATCACCACGGACGGCAATGCATGCAACATTATTCCATGGAGGCCACGAGGTTGCTAAGGACTTCTCGTTACGGGTTGTCCCGTTCCTTCGAGCAGATGAGTTATTCTGGATGGTCTTTTGCCCATGGAGTGGAACTTAAATACGTCTCCCACAGTATTCCACGAGTGGTCGATGGAATTTAAGTCGGAGGAATGGACATTCCAGTCCATTCTCAGAATATCCTGCCGTTACGAGTTCTCCTCGACCTGCGCACTTCGGTGCGGGCATGCATTGTCATTAACAAAAATGAAATCACAGCAAAATTCTCTCCTGAAAAGACGCACGTGAGGTTGGCAGTTGATGGTTTGAGTGCTGACACATTGTCTACTTATCCAGTAATGCTGGCAACTGATGTGGTATGTGTGGTGTCACCGCCAGACACCACGCTTGCTAGGTGGTAGCTTTAAATCGGCCGCGGTCCATTAGTACATGTCGGACCCGCGTGTCGCCACTGTGTGATCGCAGACCGAGCGCCACCACAAGGCAGGTCTCGAGATACGGAATAGCACTCGCCCCAGTTGTACGACGACTTTGCTAGCGACTACACTGACGAAGCCTTTCTCTCATTTGCCGAGAGACAGAATAGCCTTCAGCTAAGTCAATGGCTACGACCTAGCAAGGCGCCATTAACCATTTTAAGATAGAGTCTCACTTGTATCATCAAGGAATGCAGTATACAAATGATGGATTAAAAGTTAAGTATTATAGCAGCTACGTACTTTTCTTGCTACCATTCATTACGTATCCTGTTTCAGACCTCTCTCTAGCCTACGTGAGATTAACGCGTGCCTTTCGGCTACTTCAGTGTGGCGTAGCTGTCTTGTTACGCCACAACAGTATGCATCGGGATCATATCAACCTGTATCGCACCAAGGCTTGAAGATGACGCACTGAAGCGTTGAAGCTGGCAGCGACAAAATAAAATAAAACTATAAGGACGGCTGAAGGCATTTTTAGTTATTTGTCACGATAGTAAACGGCCGTCGTCCCAGATACCTCCTGCTAAAAGGATGGACATACAAAAGCACATGAGGAAGGTGTGTGTACAGGATCACAATAACGTTCATCGGTTAGTGTACCGTGTTCAAAGAATTGGAAGTCAGTGTACGCATGCTCCTTCATGCCTCCCCGCGCCATAACACCAGGACCACCAAAACGATTAGTTTCGACAACAATCCTGGGTCCATCAGGTGTTCCCATCCATCGCCATATGAGGGTACGTTCAGAATCACTACACACACTGAACCTGCTTTCATTTAAGAATAGAAGGGCCTGATGACGATGCAGTTTTGTCCCTTTCCCTCCAAACCAACCAACTAACCATTTGAGAAAAGCATGCCACCCCACCCCTCGCTGGTCCAGTTCGTATACTAATGGAGCCTCCGCAAACGACGCCGCCACTGTGCAGGTGTCAACAGAACACAACGTACTGGCCGTCGGGCAGAGAGACCACCCACATGCAGTCGCCGTTCCACTGTGGAGCGTGAGATTGCCTGTCTTGCAGTCCTGTTAAATGTCGTTACAATTGCGTCGCCATTTGACGTGGGTCCCTTTTTGCCGACTGGACAAAGTAGCGGTCATCTGCTGCTGTAGTGGCCTGTAGCTGACCACCTCATCTCGTTCGGAACCTTCCCCTTGCATGTGAAACAATGCCGTGAGCAATATCAAGTTCCCGGGCTACACTCTTCACACTTCGTCCTTCTTCTAGCTTCCCAGAAGACATCGGAATATCTCCCTGCCATGTTGTAACGAAGATCGCCATCACATAGCACTGTAACTGTCCGCCGACTGATTTTCGCGTTCCTTCGACTGCCTCGTGTTGCGGGGTCAGACCAATCTGGCGCCTCATACCATGTGGCACTCAACTTTCTGTCCCCTATAAAAAGGTTCCAATACTCTCATTCATTTCCAATAAGTAGCTAATGGGTTTTGTTTATTTATCTCGCCCATAAGTTTTTCAGAGCAGTGCATATAACTGGAGCACCGACGAATGTGGATGAAACGCCCGCTAAACCCACTGGGCATAACAGGTAACAGGATTGTGAAAAGGGCCAAGGGTGAAGTCAGTTTCTGCTTCTAATTGTCGTTTATTGTAATTTAGCAACTCTTTCATGGCTGAAGGCCACCAACAAGAAATCTAAACAAGATAAAAAGTCAATTAACATAGCAATAAAATAATTTAAACAAACAACATATGCAAGGTGCAATACCAATAGCTGAAGGCCACAATCAGACTTCAAAATTTCAAAATATATTGCCATAATCTTTAACAGCAGAAGGCTGCAGTGTCTAACCTTGAAAGATAAATTTAAAAATTAATTTGCAAAATTTTAAGAAACAAACAATAATCATAAACCCAAAATTTAAAATAGCTAACAACAGATAATTAAATACCGGTGGCACTCAGAAGGCCTCCAGGGAGGTCGGTCACTTAGGTGAGGTAGGTGGTGAGCCCAACTATACTTGATCCATCGGAACCCATCCAGGGGACAGCCACGGACCGACCGACACAACGGCTTCCTTCCCGACAATCAGTACATGAGAACTCAAACCGGCAATGTTACAAACGTGAAAATCCACAATGGAGTATGTATTAGCTGTCAAAATTACACACCATGTTGGACAGCGACAACAGGTGAGGAAAGGACCCTGCCTGAAATTACGTTAGTGGCCAGGGCAGGTAACCGGAACACTAACGGCCACTAGGCAGAAAATTCCGCTGGTGCACTTGAATTTTAAACAAGGTAATATAGTTAACTTGAATCAAAATGACACTGCCTAAATTTATGTCAGTGGCCAGGGCAGGTAACCAGGAAACCAACGACCCCAAGGCGGAAAATTCCATTGGTGCACTCGAATTGTAGTCAACCAAGATATATCCTCCCTAGTCCGCACCAATCGACCGACTGGCCTCACAATGCCAACAGCATCAAAACACGTCTTCAGAGGAAATAACGCCAAGTACACACACAACCTGACAAACACTTGCACAAATACCTGAATAACACACAAAAGTTACTAAACACACACGTAGACAAATCGGGAGTCAATGCACACACACACAGCCGACTCATGACGCTGGACGACCGACCGACGATCCAACAAGACCGCCGCCCGGCTCAAGTAATGCGTGGCGGCAATGGTTGGGCGAACCATGTCGACGCAGACCACACTGCTGCTCCAAACCGACTGTACTAGTGCCGCATTGCAACTCCCAGACTGGCAGGTCCAGACTGCGCTCCAGACGCGTTCCAACTGACTGGCGACCACAACTCGCTAGCGGATTTCCGACCAACTGCCAATCCGAACTGACTTACGACAGACAACCACGGCGAACTAATAGAAGTCAAGTAAAGATACTGCGAGATGGGACATATCGATATGCCCTGCTAACGCCGTTCACGGTCAGGCAAAGCAGTCACTTAGTGCCAGTAGTAATTTAAATTAATGTAGTGAGGTGGAAGTACGTTCAAAACAGGGTGTAAAATACATGATGGCGGGAACACGACCCACGCACGGCTCAGTGGACGCATTGTAGAGACGGTACGTGACATAAATGAGAAAATCAACTGGCATAAGCGACTAAGAGAAAGGTCGGACTGTTTTGAACCACATCTTGGGAAAGTGCATCTCAGAAACGATGAAACCTGTCAGTTGTTCGCCTTTTACTGACGTGAGTATCTATGGATAGTTGTCAAAGTACCGTAAAACCATAAGTAGGCATAAGTGTTGCTTCTCCATACCTCATCACAAAACGAGGTGCTCGAAGGTTTGCCTGCTTTGTAATGTAGGATAGGCGGCGATATGTGGCAGACATGACAACAGAGTGCAATGCTGGTGCAGGCACAGTGTTACATAGTACGTTGGTCAGCACTTCAGTGCTTCCTAGTAGACGACCTTTACCTATTCCTGTGTTGACTCAACTACATCGTCAATAGCGATTACAGTGGGCTTAGGGTCATCCAGATCGGAACATACTAAAGGAAACGTGACACCTGACCGGATGGAACGTGTTCTTTGTTACAGCAGGTCGAAGGCTGTGCCCAGATAAATCGATTCCAGGTCACATCCACCATGTGGTGCATTAACTCAATTTAAAATAAAATCTGCATTCTATAAATAACACAACCGATTTTTAAATTTTTTTGAATTCACTATATTATCTAAACCGATTTTAAAACATTAACTAAATACGTATTTCTTACAATAATACAACTAATGATAATAAACAACTGACCTCTAACTTCATTTACTTCATTTACAACATGATTAAAACACAATAACATTTATTATTTAATGTAACTAAGATATTTTTAACAATTTTACACTGTGGATGTAAGTAAATTAATTAAAATGTATTAGTTAACAAAGCATATAATTTAAAAATTTTCATTTATTATTTTCTATCTTCCTTAAAATGTTTCAGTAATGTATATAAGCATTGAGTTAACACTTTTATAAGTTTCTTAAGTTTTTCATTCATTTATATAGAAGTAAATTTTAATTTTCAGTAAGTAATCTATGCCGAGCATTATAAGTGAGATTTTTCTTTCCATACATAATTCTGTAAGCAAGTGTATCATTTGGAATTTTATCATTAAAGGATGCACTAACTTTCATATTTGTTTTTGTGTAGTTAAAACATTTTTTCTAAATGTCATATTGATTACATATATTGGATAATGAGTTATAAAATTAAATGGATTTATAGCAATATCTCATTTTAGTAAAGTAGTTCTTTAAAATCAAGAAATTCATCATATGCTTTCAGAAAATTATTTGGTGGATTAATATTCCACATTTTGTAAGAAGAAACTGCATATTTACTATTTTTTAAATATATATTAGGTAATTTAACATGATCAAATAATGATGAATAAACTAATTGATTATTTTTACGATTTGTCTGAAATACAACAAAAACAAAATATGGCATATCAAATTCTATAGAGTCATAGTAATTTGTAATATATATATATATATATATATATATATATATATATATATATATATATATATATATATATATATATATATATATATTGTTTTTACCAGATAATCCAGCAACTTCTTCTGTTTGAAGTTCATAAAATCAATTAGGAATTATAGGATTTTTAAAAATAATTTCACATTGTTCAAATTCATCATTTGGTTCATATTTAAAAACAGGTACACGAATTGCCATAGATTCTATAACTATTTTTCCTGCGTTGGGGAGTGTACCTTTTATTTCAGAAACAGCATCATTTATATCAAACCACTGTAAAATTGCATCTCCAGAAAATGAACTATGTGTAAAAATTACTGTTAAGTTTCCCTCAAAGATAATTTCTTTATAATCTTTAAAAATCCACCAAGAATTGATAATGGATGAAGTACTTCATTTTGTTTTACTATTTATTTTTCCTGTTTTAAGAATATGTGCTTCTAAACTTACAATATCAGTAACAGATGAAGTTAAATGTAGCAAAACTGTTGATCAAATAAAAGGTTCTTCAATGCTAGATAATATATTATTTCCTTTGTTTATTGTTATAAAGTTAAACAATTTAGTTACATAGTTATCAATTAATTTTTTGTTTGATTTTCCATCATATGTTGGATAATCTGTACCATCATTTCCAATAATACTGAAATTCATGTATAATTATGTATGATTTGGATGAAGCCAGCCATCACCAATATTTATTTCAATTTCTGTAGCTTTGTTAGGAACATTTAAATTATTTTTAGCATTTCCATTAACAGGAAATGAACAAAACTGATAACTTTCAATTTTATTCATGAATTAATAAGGGAAACGTTTATTAAGATGTTTTTTAAAATAACTGCTACAGTAGCACCATTCAAGTCAATTAAATTAACGTTTCAACAGTTATAGTAACTTCTAAATCTTGAATTGTATTAAAATAAGAACATTTAGAGAATCATTTGGTTCATAAATTATTGGTCCACGAAACTCTGCATTATGTTTAAATGAATCAATAATATTATTTTATTTATGACAATGATCATTATGTCCTATATACATCAGCAAGATTAAAATTCATATTAATTAATTCATGAAGAATCATTTCAGGAACATTTTTACCTACAGCTTTTTCATTAGCATGAACAATATATTTATTAAAACCAATTAAATTTCCAGTACTATCTTCAATACTCGTATACAATTTTTCATCACTTTCAATAACAATTCTGTTTAAAATTTTATCTGCTTTAATGTGTATATTGGGTTTCTTTCAAATGTATGAATACTTTCAAATTTTTTAAACTATATTGACCTACAGGAATTTCTATCGTTTCTTCATCACAATAAAGTTGATTATTTTTTGTTGTTATATTTGCTGTAAAAAAGTTGAATAAAAACCAACTAATGAAACATGAGTATAATTATCACATACTGGAACAGTTAATCGTTTTCTAAGTACAAAAGATTTGTCACTAAGTTGAAATAAACTACTCATTTACTACTGAATAAATTATTAATAAATAAAAAATTATTATCAAATGAAAAAAATATTAATAATTAAAAGATATTATTAATAAATGAAAATATTATTAATAAATGAACAAAATTGATTGGGAACCTAAAGTAAGAATTCCAGAAAATAAGTTAAAAAACTAACATTTTAAATGTCTACCAAATTCTATAAGATGTGTAATAATTGGACCAAGTGGTTGTGGGAAAGCAACATCAATGATTGATAATTATATTTTAGCTACAGGATGGTTAATTTGGAATAAAATTCAACATTTGTATGTTTATTCAAAAAGTTTAGAACAACTAAAATATCAAGAATTAATAAGACAATGAAAAATTAGAAGAAAAAATTAATAAACAAATTGTTAGTTTTATTGAAAATAATGAAGAAATGATTCCATTAAATAAATGTGAAGATAATACAGTTGTTGTATTTGATGACTTTAGTCTACTAAATGAATACACTGTTAGAAACTATTTTATTACAGGTAGACACAAAGGTATAGATTGCATTTATTTGGCTTAGTGTTATTTAAAAATACTGGAAGACTTAGTAAGAGACAATTTAAATTTTTTTTATGTTTTTAGACAAGCTGATACAAATTTAAAACAAATTTATCATGAGTTTTCGGTGGAGATTTAAAATTTAGTAATTTTAAATAATTATGTAGAAAATGATAGAATGATGATTATGGTTTTTTAACTGTACATACGTCTTGGAAACTAAATTAAGGAATTTTTAGAGATAAAATAAAACATTTCTTAACAACATAAACATGCAACAAAAACTTTAAACATTAAAAATTAACTTTAACATTAACATTAACTTAACATTAAACATAAACATAAATATAATTATAAATATAAACATACATATAATCAAAAGGTAAAACATAAACATGAAACACAGTTAATGTTTTTCTTTATTAATAAATATTTGCAATTTATGATAAAAAGTTATCAAACAAGCTAAACAAAATATAAAGAAAGCTGAAGAACTAAAAGAGAAAATTTAAACTTTGGAGAACAGAATATGAGAATTCTAAAAAGGAAGATCGACCTGTTATTGATGCTATTGAAGAAGTAAAACAAGGTATTAAAGGTTTAGGTGATAGTGTTTTAAAGCAATTGAAGAAAATAGAGAAGTTCAAAAACAAATGTTTCCATATCATCATATATAAAATTCTGAAGATTTATCACCAATTAAAAATTAACAGATTGGTCTGATGATATTCCTGGAAAATATGATTATACATTAAGTGAAACAGAAATTAAAGTTACATTTCACAAATATAAAGGAGAAAAAGAAAGTAAAAAATAAATGAAACTAAAAGATACATGTTAGTGAAAGAATGTTAAAGTATATTAATAATAGTGATGATAAAGTTTTTGGTTGAAAACCTGTTGGTATATTTTAATATGTTGGTAACTTACCTATAGATTTGATTGAGATAAATTAACAATTTGTAAAAAAAAGAAGGTACAGATGGATTAATGAGACTTTTAACTGAAAAACAAATTACTATAGATGATTTAAATAAAGAGTTTGATGGTGTAGATATATCAAATTATGCAGATATATTATTAAAGTCAGGAGTATTATATTCTGATGATAATTCAAGTCAAATATAATCAAGTAGGGCAAATAAATATAAATATTTAAGAAAACCAATTGTCAATTGTTACTTTCCAAACTTAAGAATAACAATTATAGATGATTTGGATATTAGTTCTCCTGAGAAAATAGCTGAATGTTTAGTTAAAAAATATACAGATTAATTAATTTAATATGTTTGGTTAAATGATGTTAGACAATTGACAGATTAGCAGCTATTCTTGATGAAGAATAAGCTGAAAATAACAATTATCTTAATGAAAAAGTTAGTAATGCACTAATGTTAACAAATAAATTTAGTGATTTTATAATTGAAAATCCAAAAGGAATTCCATATTTAGTTAGATTTTCAAATAATACATTTTGGAAAAGTGATAAATGTGGAAAACGATTAGTAGATACCTTAATTAACAAACTAACATTTGAAATGATTTTCTGTGTTATAAATTTTGTGGTCCAGATACAAAATTAGAAGAAAGATTAGCTAAGGGCGATAAAGGTATAAATCCATTAGATGTAGCTTGTAAAAACGTGATATTGCTTATAGAGGTAATAAAGATTTAGTAGAAAGACATATAGCTGGTAAAGAACTTCAATTAGCTGCAAAAGAAAGAATGCATGCAAATGGTGCTTCATTTTGTAAACAAGTTGCAGCAACAGCTGTGTTTTGTCCTCCAAATACAACTCATGCAGTGCTGGGGAGCACCAAAGATGACCTCGGTTTGAGGGAGGCCGGCGTGTACCAGATTCCGTGTCAATGTGCCAAGTCGTGTATTGGTCAGACGATGCATACCATCGAGGATCGATTCCGTGAACACCAGAGCACACTCGATTGATGTATCCGAGTAAGTCTGCAGTCGCTGAACATTGTTTGTCGGAAAATCACGCTATGGAGTATGATCGCACGAGGATTCTGGTACAGACGTCGAGATACTGGGACAGCGTTGTTAGAGAGGCCATCGAAATTCGCACCAATGACGACCTCATAAACCGTGACTGAGGCTATAATCTTAGCAAGGCTTGGAAACCAGCGATTGGGTTAATAAAGAGTAAATCGAGCAAACGTATAGTTGTGACGACCACGGCGGACAGAGCCATCCCTCTGACATCAACTCAGACGCTGTCGCAATCTGTTCCACCACGCGACCGTGGACAGTGAACAGCGGAGGGAACGCGCCGTGGGCGGAAGGTATTTAAATCGGCCGCCGCCGCGACCGAACCCAGTTCCCTCTGAGCAGCCATAGCGTACGGATCTCCGTGCCGGCACGTTCACAGGAGCTCAGTCTGTCAGTTCACCTGGTGTGGCCACATGTATGATCGCCAAAATATTGTGCCCGTTGGACACTGCAGACCAGAAGTACACCCGTGGATATTTTGAAGAAAATGAAGTTAGAAATCAGTTGTTTATTATAATTTATTATTGTAAAAAATATGTATTAAGTTAACATTTTGAAATACGTTCAGTTAATTAAATATGCTGAATTTTTAAAAAGTTTTAAAAATCAGGATTTTTTTTAAAATTGCGTTACTGCACCAGAACCTACGAAATATATCTACTATCATTTGATGGTTATAGTTGCAACGAAATTGTCTTATGTGCTTTAAAGTACTGCAATTTGCTTTAAGATCTCATTTGTGATTATTTGCATGGCTATGTGTTAATATGTGATTTAAAGTCTTGCATGCGAGTGGTTGAGTGGCTTCACAGCTGGTGTAAACCAGGCCAAGTTCTTAATGTTCGTTTGGCGTGTTATAGAAGTACCTTGTTGTTTTCTAAGCTGGCTGGGCTGTGCCACACGTGTTGACGTCATCAGTACAACTAAGTGGGACTATGACCGCAGAAGGCTGCTAACTTTGAGCAGTACTTTAATTCGTGCATGTATTCAACCTTTAAGAATTTTATTCTGATTTAAAAATGTAATTATAAATGATTTTGGTGTTTGAAACTGATAAAAGGATTTCATACACTGTCAGAGCTGCCAGGCTTGTTAGTCCTCTGTCAAATGATTTTGTCTGAAGTATTTTCATTGAACAAATATAATATCCGTAAAGTCTTTTCTTGAAAGATCTTGTTTGATTCCAGAATGAGATTTTAACACTGCAGCAGAGTGTGCGCTGATATAAAACTTCCTGGCAGGTTAAAACTGTGTGCCGGACTGTGACTTGAACTCAGAACCTTTGCCTTTCACAGGCAAGTGGTCTACCATCTGCACTACCCAAGCCCTACTCACGACCCATCCTCACAGCTGCAATTCTGCTTGTACCTCGCCTCCTATCTTCCAAACTTCACAGAAGCTCTTCTGCAGAAGGAAAAGGTCCCAAGTTCGAGTCTCGGTCTGGCACACAGTTTTAATCTTCCAGGAAGTTTCATATTGTTTGTTTGTCTGTATTTTTTAAGAATTATATTTTGCAACTAAGTTTTGTCACAAGAAAAACATAAGTTCCAAGTTTTCAAAAAATTCTTTTATTGAAGGAAGTCACTGCGATTTGTCCTGAAATGAAATATGTATTCTTAAATGTTACATTTGTTGCTTTCTAGGGTCTTCCGAACTTTGGACTTCATGTACTATTTGAAGTTATTAAGTTGTAATATCATTGTCTCTGCGCTATTACCAGTGGTGGTTGTTTTGATGCCTGGTAAATAAAGTTTGTTGTTGGGAATCCTCTATTGACTGAGTCCTTTCCCTCCCCTTGACGCCTGCTGGCAACATACCAAACATTTTGGCTTTCCGTTTTCTGTTGACGTCAAATAATGTTTTATTCATGAGTAAATGCTTGAATGAGTTCTTGCTGCTTCAATTTTGTATCCAGTCTCAAGTATCAAACAACTTCCTCTGTCGTCATCACCAGGAGATTTCTGTAGACCCACAGCAATCGTCCCTTTCTTCAGAGCTGCAATAAACAAAATAGGAATTGTTTTGCACTCACTCTTCTCCAGTTATCTGAAGAGTCCTTTACTGTCTCTCACGAAAGTGGAGGACAGATGAAACTCACGGATTCAGAATTGTTGTATAAGATGTATCCTTATGTTTTACTCAGACTTTTTTATTGTAGTTTTGTCATGTTTGGTAGTCTAAGTAAGTATACACATTCTTTCCCGAAGCCCTCTTCTGTTCAATCCGCTCTTCATAATGGTCACCTCTAGGTATAGAAATTTTTCAGTGTTTTACGTATCCATATTTTGTCGGAAAACTTGGCATGGTATCTTTCTACATTGGCCATTACATATATTTTTCTGAAAAAAATATTGGGCACATTCTTAGAAAATTCGTTTAACAGATAAGTTTCGATCTTTCGGTTTCTATGTCACTTGACAGGAAGATGACGTAGTCAGCAAAAGATAGACGGTTTACTGCAATCACTTTAAATCTGGTTTGTATTCTTGGTAGCCTGTGGCAATGTCTTGTTAGTTTACTTTACTGAGTTCAGATAGCCTTTACTAGAACACACATAAAAAGCAAGTAATAGCTTTTTATAATGTGGGGCCACAGTCGTAATATATTTCTTTAAAGTCAGTACCGCCATTAGTCTGTTGTTTATTTACAGTGTTACATTTACACTTACAAAATCATGATTTCGGCTTCAAAGTGCCATTTTGAAGTGTTTTTTGAATGCAGACTAGACAATAACAGTGAAACACGTAACAACTGATATAACCATATAAGAATCTATATTTGTAATGCTTACTTACAAGATGGCATACTGTCATATTAAAATACACTATTAGGCACATTGTCTAAGAGTCGATATTTGTGGCAGAGCCTACTGCTTTGTTTCATTACTAAGTACACCATCTTGACTGAATGACAGTTGGCTAAGTGTCAAATTGTCTTGGTCAAAGAAACTCCTGTTACAATCAGGTCACTTGTTTTTTAATCTTTGGGCTCAGTGTCTGGTAGGATAGGAGATGTTAGGAGCGATTTATTTTCTTTGGTAGTTGTTACATCTTTGCAGTACTTGTTTATCTTAGTATCCAATGAAATTACATGCTCATAAACATAAACAGTAACAAACTTCTCGATAATATTCGCTGTATCCATAAACATAGCAGTCGAGTTAATCACTGACATTTTTTAAAGTACATTTTAGTAGGTAAATATACAGCTTTGAATGTGAAATTAACAATGGCCAATTCTAAGTTGTGTTATTTTGCCTCAATTCAGAATTAATACTATACAGTGCAATTACTTATTCTGCTCACTCATTAATTAACCAGTGAGGTTTGAAGCTATATTTATGATGTATGTATCATCAAGCATGGAAATCCCATTAGATGTGATCGAACATTAATCATGAATAAGTGCAAATAACATGTCTTGTACATGAAAGCATTTAAGCAAATAAAAGAATCAAACGATTTCATGTTAAACATCACATTCAAATTTAACATAATATAAAAGTAGGGGTACTCTAGTAATTGTTAATGGTTGATGAGATGATACAATTACAAATGTGAGTGCACATTTGATACATATGGCTGTAATCTTGGTGGTATAAATCTTATTTACATGTCATAGTAGTGACATCTTACTTACATGATGAAAAGATGGGATAGTAATGTTAACAACTTAATCAGCTACCACATATGAAAGCTCCTAGTTGGTTAATTCCTATTCCTTAACAACAAAGATAAATTTAACATTATTGAGCGTAGTTACTTCTTAGAGACGTAACAAACAATTGAGAAGGAACATAAGGTCAAGAATACTATGAATCATTCATTGAAGACTGAAGGCACATGGAGAGAAAGTGTAAGAAGGGGTGTAGAATTAGGGATGCGGGGGGGGGGGGTATAATATAATTAATGAAATGAAGAAAAAGCTATTATTGTGGGGGGACAAAGGGGTAGCTAATAAAGGCATAAGATTAAAAATGTAAAGTGAATGATTTTTTAAAAAATTAAGATACACCAATGGTAAATGGACACTTTTTAATGTTACAGCTAGGACCAAATACAGTATATGTCATGGCTTTGTGTGGGAATTATGTGTCAGAAGTGAAGGTACAGCTTAAGTATATATTAGTATATTCTCTTAATGATTCATATGTCTTAGTATTTTATATATTAAATAGTTGTGATACTAAAATTTATTCCATAAATTTAATAAAATAAAAGGTTTTATTGAGACTTACTCAGTTTATCCTTTAGTTAATGATAGAAGATTAGGGTGAGGTATGAAGAGGGATATTGAATCCTCATGAAAGTATTATGTCTCAGAGGGAGGAAAGGGTTAGTGATTCAATGGTTAGCAATAACACCTGAGGGGGGTGATGGGCATGCTAACAATACATCCAGGGAAGGGGGAGGGGAGGGGGATGCTGAAGAATAGAGGAATCATGCATAACAATGTGAATAAAACCCTAATAAAGTAGAGAATAGGAAAGAGAATCTTATAAACAGCAAAAGGGAAGAAAAGACATAAATATTGCACATTATGAACTATCAAAGGAATAGTCCAGAAATAGAATATATTCATCTCAAAATATAAATTTGGTGGCCAGGGAATATATCGACTCTTAGACAATGTGTCTAATAGCGTATTTTAATACGACAGTAAGCCATCTTAGGCAATTTATAACACCTGTAAGTAAGCATTACAAATCTGGATTCTTATATGGTTATATCACTTGTTATGTATTTCACTGTTATTGTCTAATCTGCTTTCAGGAAACACTTGATAATGGCACTTTGAAGCCGAAATCGTGATTGTGTAAGTGTAAATGTAACACTGTAAATAAACAATAGTCTAATGGCGGAACCGACTTTAAAGAAATAAAAAGCGAGTGATGGAAATTATAACTTCTTTCTGATTCGTCATTGTGCCCAGCAAGTTTAGGTCGTCCACAAATCCGTTAATGATATGCCTATAGATTACAGCTGAAACCTATGAGTATGGTAGATAAACCAGTGGTTTTTGTCATGTATTATAGAACAGGGGGAAATTCGTAACCTGCTGTTTCGCATAAATCGTTCTCTATGTATTTTACTACCACATCTGTAACATTGTACAGCCAGCCGGAATGGCCGAGCGGTTCTAGGCGCTGCAGTCTGGAACCGCGCGACTACTAAGGTCACAGGTTCGAATCCTGCCTCGGGCATGGATGTGTGTGATGTCCTTAGGTTAGCTAGAGTTAAGTAGTTCTAAGTTCTAGGGGACTGATGACCTCAGAAGTTAAGTCCCATAGTGCTCAGAGCCATTTGAACCATTTTTTTTTTTTTTTTTTTGTAACACTGTACTGAAGGTACAATAGATTTATTCAAATGTTTCTGAACTAAGGTATCTGATAAAAAATACTTATTACATGTGTAGAACTTACTCTTCCTACCTAGACAGATTAATGTATATAAACAAGTAGAATTTTTCAGTAACATCCTTGTTCTTCATAGGAACATATTGCCTCGATTTTTCCTATATTTGTGTTTTGCTCCTTCTACTTCCATTTCCATTTGTCTTGCATGCTGTTGTTCCTAACATTGAATTGCGTCGTTGTTGTTTTAGTTAGCGAGGTATACTGTTCTAGTTACTGGATCTTTTATTAATTACCATACTATGAGAAGGCCTCAAGTAATCTTCTTTATTTCTGTAAGGGTTCAGGTAACACACTTTTGCTCATTACAATATGTGAGCCCGAAACCCCCCAACATGTGTCAATCGGCCAATAGAATGGAATGTACGACCGGCCTTGTTTTCTGGGATGGCACCGAGCTCTGACTTGCCCTAAAATTCCTGACCATGTTGCCGCTTGCCGATGAAGTCTTCCAGAGGGGGTTTAAGCAGTCGTTTGTACAATAGTTCCGGCTGGGAATATTGATAGTATCGTGGCTGGCGCTTCACTGGTGGGCAAGGCTGATGTTCTTGGAATTTCTAGGCCGCAGTTTAGTTTGTAGAGAACATTGTACGAGTGAGGCCATAGAAAAAAAATGGCTCTGAGCACTATAGGACTTAACATCTGTGGTCATCAGTCCCCTAGAACTTAGAACCACTTAAACCTAACTAACCTAAGGACATCACATACATCCAAGCCCGAGGCAGGATTCGAACCTGCGACCGTAGCAGTCCCGCGGTTCCGGACTGAGCGCCTTAACCGCTAGACCACCGCGGCCGGCGAGGCCATAGATCGCTGTAATGCATTAGATTCTGTTTTTCCATCTCTGCCCTCTGGGACCCTACTCTTTGAGTTCATCAGCCCACACGTTGGACGCTGCAAATTATGCGGGGAATTATGCCTTTGTGACTGGACATCGTCCGTAAAATTAGCCCTACTGATGGAGTTGGCGTCTTCCCTCGGAGGGGCGGCGACACCAGCGATTTCGGATTGGTTAGAGTTGCCTCCGTTTCCCAGGGTGGGAGTCCTGCAGAAATTGTTTAAACCCAAATATTATGTGATTGGTTCGTGTTACAACAGACTATGCGGATGAGAGAGGGAAACGTTTCATACTTGGTCTCTCATTGGCGACGGTTCGAACGTTTGATCTGAACGGTTATTTAATAACTTTTGGCGGACTTCGCTGCAGTGAGCTCGGAGGAGTGTCATCTTAAATCTACTCTTGTCTGAGATGCGAAGCAGTGAGGATGCCTGGTTGGAATGCGAAGCAGTGAGGACGCTTTGTCGGGACTCGTACCCGTACAGATTCTTCGTCGAGATCTGAGGCGTGGAATTCATTCTCTGCTCAGGACGTGGCAGCTTTGGTGCCGCAGAAGATGACTGCCGTTGCAGAGGTCGCAGCTCTTCTTGGTAAGTTCTGCTTGTGTGTGTTTGTGTGTGTGGGGGGGGGGGGGGGGAAGTGGGGAGAGGGTGGGAGGGGTGGTTATCAGCGCCCGAGGTGCTAATAACGAGGCAGGAGTAGGCGTATTTTAGTTAGACCACCGGAGATCTTGCTTTAAAGTACGCTCTGGCAAATAATGGCCTATCCAATAATCTGTTATTTGGTTTCCTGCATGCTTTTTCCTGATACCTCCTAAACGACGCAATCACCATGTTCTGAGTAACAGTGAACTTAACTGACAGGAATACTTTCTCTTGTTAGTTACCAGCCAATGTTTTTGCCCTTCCCACGGACTTCGCCGCTCAGTTTCTGGCAACTGTGTAACTTCACAGAGTTGTGATTTACTCTTCTCCAGTGTGTGTGTGAGTGGATAATTACCACAATTTTTATGCTGCTTTGTTCCCCATGCAGTATACTTTGTACCAAATTACCTCTATTTCAGTTAAGGTGAACGCATTGAGCACACATAGCACTATGAAATTCAGCAAGAACCACACCTGCGACTTACTTGATAGGGCAGATCCCTCTTCTTCCGTTAATATTGCACACGGTTCACTAAATACATCTGAGTCCTAGGAGGACAATCTTCGTATGGAAAAATTTCTCTCGATCGAAATTGGAGGCACCATATATGTTAGGCCCTAGCCCAGTGGCGTCTTGCAAGAATAAAAAAAAACACGTTAACTCGGGGATGTGTTTTTCCCCAATTTAAATGTAAAATGACTGGTTGGCAGAGGAAAGTAATTGAAATAATTTACTTAAATATTTCGTATTAATTTTATTGTCCTTTACGGTAAGAAAAGACTATTATAAGGCCAACTCCGATGTACGTAAGTTAACGTTAAGTAAGTGATATTGCGTTGTTGTTGTTGTTGTTGTTGTGGTCTTCAGTCATGAGACTGGTTTGATGCAGCTCTCCATGCTACCCTATCCTGTGCAAGCTTCTTCATCTCCCAATACCTACTGCAACCTACATCCTTCTGTATTTGTTTAGTGGATTCATTTCTTGGTCTCCCTCTACGACTTTTACCCTCCACGCTGCCCTCTAATACTAAATTGGTGATCCCTTGATGCCTCAGAACATGTCCTACCAACCGATCCCTTCTTCTACTCAAGTTGTGCCACAAACTTCTCTTCTCCACAATCCCATTCAATACCTCCTCATTAGTTGTATGATCTACCCAACTAATCTTCAGCATTCTTCTGTAGCACCACATTTCGAAAGCTTCTATTCTCTTCTTGTCCAAACTAGTTATCGTCCATGTTTCACTACCATACATGGGTACACTCCATACAAATACTTTCAGAAATGACTTCCTGACACTTAAATCTATACTCGATGTTAACAAATTTCTCTTCTTCAGAAACGCTTTTCTCGCCATTGCCAGTCTACATTTTATATCCTCTCTACTTCAACCATCATCAGTTATTTTGCTCCCCAAATAGCAAACCTCCTTTACTACTTTAAGTGCCTCATTTCCTAATCTAATTCCCTCAGCATCACCCGACTTAATTAGACTACATTCCATTATCCTTGTTTTGCTTTTGTTGATGTTCATCTTATATCCTCCTTTCAAGACACTGTCCATTCCATTCAACTGCTCTTCCAAGTCCTTTGCTGTCTCTGACAGAATTACAATGTCATCGGCGAACCTCAAAGTTTTTATTTATCTCCATGGATTTTAATACCTACTCCGAATTTTTTCTTTTGTTTCCTTCACTGCTTGCTCAATATAAAGATTGAATAACATTGGGGAGAGGCTACAACCCTGTCTCACTTCCTTCCCAACCACTGCTTCCCTTTCATGTCCCTTGACTCTTATAACTGCCATCTATTTTCTGTACAAATTGTAAATAGCCTTTCGCTCCCTGTATTTTACCCCTACCACCTTCAGAATGTGACAGAGAGTATTCCAGTCAACATTGTCAAAAGCTTTCTCTAAGTCTACAAATGCTAGAAACGTAGGTTTGCCTTTCCTTAATCTAGCTTCTAAGATAAGTCGTAGGGTCAGTATTGCCTCACGTGTTCCAATATTTCTACCGAATCCAAACTGATTTTCCCCGAGGTCGGCTTCTACCAGTTTTTCCATTCGTCTGTAAAGAATTCGCGTTAGTATTTTGCATCTGTGACTTATTAAACTGATTGTTCGGTAATTTTCACATCTGTCAGCACCTGATTTCTTTGGGATTGGAATTATCATATTCATCTTGAAGTCTGAGGGTATTTCGCCTGTCTCATATATCTTGCTCACCAGATGGTAAAGTTTGGTCAGGACTGGCTCTCCCAAGGCCGTCAGTAGTTCTAATGGAATGTTGTCTACTCCTGGGGCGTTGTTTCGAGTCAGGTCTTTCAGTGCTCTGTCAAACTCTTCAGGCAGTATCGTATCTCCCATTTCATCTTCATCTACATCCTCTTCCATTTCCATAATATTATCCTCAAGGACATCGCCATTGTATAGACCCTCTATATACTCCTACCGCCTTTCTGCTTTCCATTCTTTGCTTAGAACCGGGTTTCCATCTGAGCTCTTGATATTCATACAAGTGGTTATCTTTTCTCAAGAGGTCTCTTTAATTTTCCTGCAGGCAGTATCTATCTTACCCCTAGTGAGATAAGCGTTATGGACACAGAAATAATTTTTAGAGAATTAAGTCATTCTTTCATCAGTATTAAGTAAATCTGTAGTTTTATAATTGCAACGTTATAAATACACTGAACGTCATAATTACTCAATGATACGTCATAGCAACCTACACTGTTTGCAGATATTTTGTACTCCCTTTTGCACTAACCACATTGAGCAATAACTACTTTCATTCTTTACTGATGACATCAATAACGAACAACCCACATACAACGCCATTTTGACTCCAGATCGGAAAAGAAACAAAACAAACGTACATTTACATGTAGTGCACATACAGTACCTGAAAGTTATAGTTGTAAAGAGACTCACTCTTCTACCGGACAATGAAATTACTTTATAGAAATTGTTACTTTTGCCTACTCAGTCTCCTGGCTGGATTGATGCAACCTGTCATGAATTCCTCTCCTGTGCCAAACTCTTCATCTCAGAGTAGCACTTACAACCTAAGTCCTGAATTATTTGCTGGATATATTCCAGTCTCCGTCTTCCTCTAGAGTTTTTGCCCTCTACAGCTCCCTCTAGTAGCATGGAAGCCATTCCCTCATGTCTTAAAAGATGTCCTATCGTCCTGTCCCTTTTCCTTGTCAGTGCTTTCCATGAATTCCTTTTCTCTCCAATTCTGCGCAGAACCTTCTCATTTCTTACCTTATCAGTCTACCTAATTTTCAAAATTCGTCTGTAGCACCACATCTCAAATGCTTAGATACTCTACTGTTCCGCTTCTCTCACAGTCTATGTTTCACTACCATACAGTGCTGTGCTCCAAACGTACATTCTCAGGAATTTCTTCCTCAAATTAAGGCCAATGTTTGATACCAGTAGACTTCTCTTGGCCAGGAATGTCCTTTTTGCTATTGCTAGTCTGCTTTTGATGTCCCCCTTGCTCCGTCCGTCATTGGTTATTTCACTGCCTTGGTACCAGAATTCCTTATCTTCATCTACTTCGTGACCATCAATCCTGGTGTCAGGTTTCTCAGTGTTCTCATTTCTGCTATTTACCATTACTTTCGTCTTTCTTCGATTTACTCACAGTCCATATTCTATACTCATGAGATTGTTCATTCCATTCAAATTCTTCTTCACTTTCACTCGCGATAACAATGTCATCAGCGAATCGTATCGTTCATATCCGTTCATCTTGAATTTTATTTCCACTCCTGAAGCTTTCTTTTATTTCCACCATTGCTTCTTCAGATTGAACAGTAGGGGTGAGAGACTACATTTCTGTCTTACACCCTTTTTAATCCGAGCACTTCATTCTTGGTCGTCCACTCTAACTATTCTGTCTTGGGTCTTGTACGTATTGTATATTACCCGTCCCTCCCTATAGCTTAACCCAATTTTTCTCAATATTTCGAACATCTTGCACCATTTTACATTATCGAACGCTTTTTCCAGGTCGAGAAATCCTATGAACGTGTCTTTATTTCACTTTAGTCTTGCTTCCATTATCAATCGCAACGTCAGAACTGCCTCTCTCGTGCCTTTACCTTTAATACAGCCAAACTGATAGACTTCTAATACATCCTCAATTTTCTTCTCCATTCCTCTGTATGTCATTCTTGTCAGCAGCTTGGATGCCTGGGCCGTTACTCTCATTGTGCGGTAATTCTCGCACTTGTCAGCTCTTGGAGTCTACCGAATTGTGTGGATGACATTTTTCCGAAAGTCAGATGGTATGTCACCAGATTCGTACTTTCCTCCCTCATACGGGTCTGCAGCGTACTCTTCCCACCTGTCTGCTCTCTGCATTTAACAGTGGAATTCCTGTTGCACTCTTATGGTTTCCACCGTTGTTTGTAATTTCACTGAAGGTCGTTTTGACTTCCCTATATGCTGAGTCATTCCTTCCGACAATCATTTCTTTTTCGTTTTCTTCACATTTTTCATGCAGCCATATTCTTTAAAATTTGAATCTTCGACAAATTTCTAAAAAATTTGAGTTATTTAGTATATTTACACACAACAAGCTTAACTGGTCGTCTTCTTTCACATAACTAATGATATCACAATATCGTTGGCTGCTATTGTGTGCTTCAGGCAGTTCTAAGTTTTCTCTGGGGTACGTTTCTAGCGTTTACAACTCGTTTACAGACACAGAGCTGGCAACGTCAGCAGTATTTTCTAGTGGCAACACACATCCAGCCACTGCGGGCCTGGGGAGGTGGTTGGAGGGGGGGGGGGGGTATGTACTGAGCCACTCCGCCAGTTTGATCATAAAAACTTTCGCGCGCTTAGGAGCCCCGTAAACGTTTGTTCAGTTCAATCGCTGTCATACTACTTGTTCTCCGCACCTAGCCTGCTCGTCTCGCTTTGCCGACTTCCCCTTATGTACGTGCTTCCCCTGTCTGACTACTCTCTTAGAGACTAATGATACAAAGCAAGTTTGCTCTGTCTAATCTGATCAACGTACCGCTGGCAGCGATATATTCACAATTACGTTTTCCAGAGTAAACTAAACCGCGCACGCCGGTGCAATAGGCGCGCGGGACGACATCGTCTCCGCATTTGTCTTGAGCTTATCTTTGACGGAGTGGCGGCACCTGCTGTGGGCAGAAAATCCGTTGGGAAAGCATATTTAAGATGTTAGTGCGCTTGGCTAGACAAGTTATTGTTCCCATGTGAGCGAACTGTTAACGCCACGAGGACGCCTGTACGTATCTGGTATCGGGGGCAGGCGTGGTGCCACTCTGATGCAGAAGGTACAATATTGTCATTTACGGCAAGATTTGGAAGCAGGAGCTGTTGGGCATCGAAACTGTTATGCCTTATACCGCAGTTATCTGGAAGATTTCGATTTATCATTTTGCCATCGGACTAACCAGCTCATTTTCGGTGAGAACTTTTCCATTTTGGTCTGTAGTTAGGAAGTGTCAAATTTGGATCATTTCTTGAATTGGTGCTGGTTCTATGTGTTCTGAACATACTTTTAGAACTACCTTGTCAGCGTCCTATATCTTTTTAACTGGTAATTCTGCTATGACTTACTCGCATTTGTTCGCGGTCGTGTGTCTTGAGTAAATTGCGTGGCAAGTCATACGGTGATTTCGGCATACCACGTTTCTACCTCTGAGTGTTCGGACCTGAACAGCGAGTGACTGTTTTCACTTGGTTAACTGCTTCTGCACGTGATTCTACTATACCTTATTTCAGCTTATTCTTTAAAGTTGTATATGGTCGTACAGGCTTCTCTTTTTATATTAGAACAGCTCAGTCTCGGTTAGACCATCAGTGAGAGCGCACCGCGAGTTAATACTGCTAGTAAGGCGAGTAGACCGTTAGCTTATTGCTTTTTTTTTTTTTTTTACGAGCTTCAAACAGGAGCGAATTCAGTAATGGAGAGGAACTGTGATTGCTGTGTACAGACGCGAGGTGAGTTGTTGTTGACCTTTCGCTCACAGCTCCAGGCTGTGTTGACTTCCATCACAGATTGAGGCTGCTGCCAACAGGCATCACCATGGGGGGATGGGGGGCGGATCGGACGTGGTTATGTACAGGACGTCGAGCACGTCCCACATGTCCCCCGATCAGTCCACTGCTGTGACCTCCCTGGGTACTGCCCGCACTGACGTTGATCCCTCACCCGTGGTCGAGAGGGAGATCATTCCAAGGTCTGGCCGGCAGCGAAAGACTTTCTGACGGGCCAATCGTAGGGCCTCCCAGCTTCGTTTGATGAACAGGTTTGGGCATTATCTGTGGCTAACGAAGCCTCTGAGCCGCATACAGTCGTCCACCCTGTTCCAGAGTAAGCTTCTCGGCCTGCAACGTCTGGGCGTTCACAGGAGGTGAGTTTGCTGGTAGTTGGGAGCTCCAACGTTAGGCGCGTAATGGGGCCCCTTAGGAACATGGCTGCTAAGGAGGGGAAGGAAGCCACTGTGCACTCCGTGTGCATACCGGGGGGAGTCATTCTGGGTGTGGAAAGGGTGCTTCTGGATGCCACGAAGAGTGCAGGGTGCAGCCTACTGCAGGTGGTGGCCCATGTCGGTACCATTGACGTGTGTCGCTTTGGATCGGAGGAGACTCTCTGGTTTCAGGTGGTTAGTGGAAATGGTCAAGACTACCAGTCTTGTTTGCAAGATTAAGGCGCATCTCACCATCTACAGCATCGTCGACAGAACCGACTGTGGTCCTTTGGTGAAGAGCCGAACGAAGGGTCTGTATCAGAGGCTCAGGGGGTTCTGTAACTGCGTAGGTTGTAGGTTCATTGACTTGGACCATTGGGTGGTGGGTTTCCGGGTTCTGCTTAATAGGTCAAAAGTTAACTACACACAGCAAGCGGCTGCATGGGCAGCGGGGCTGTGTGGAAGAGACTGGAAGGTTTTTAGGTTAGAGGGTCTCAGGAAACCACAGAAAGGGCGTCCGCCTAAAAGGGGCAGGTAAAACACACAGTAAGGTAGTTGTGGAAATGATCTGTATTGTAGTTTTAAAATGTATTGGGGAAGAACGAGAGTTCCAAGCCCGATTAGAAAGCACTGAAACTCAAATAGTTACAACTATGGAAAGCTGGCTAAAGCCGGAAATAAGTCCAACCGAATTTTTTTTAAACGACCTAACAGTGTTCGAAAAGGATAGATCAAATACAGTTGGTAGTGGTGTATTTATTGCTGTCAGATATAGTTTACCTTGCAGTGGAATTGAAGTAGATAGTTCCTGCGAAATACTATGGGTAGAGATTATACCTGACAGTCGGACTAAACTATTAATAGGATCGTTTTACCGACCCCCCGCGCCTCGGAAGATACAGTTTCTGAAGAGTTCAAAGAAAACTTGAATCTCGTTCCAAGTAGGTACCCCACTCACACAACTATAGTCAGTGGTGACTTCAATATACCCTCGATATGCTGGAAAAATTATACGTTTAAATCCGGCGGCAGGCATAAAACGCCATTCAAAATTGTACTGAATGCATTCTCAGAAAATTATTTTGAACTATTAGTTTATGAGGCCACTCGAAGCGTAAATGCTTGCGAAAGTATACTTAACCTCTTAGCAACAAATAATCCTAGACAAATAGGGGGTATCATGACGAATAAAGCCGATAAAAATGCTCCTAACTCCTTTTTAAGAGACAGTCTCCACCCCTTCCGATCTGATCATGTAAGCATATAAAGATGTGGAATGATTTCAGAGAGATAGTATCGACGGAAATTGAGAAATTGAGAGACATACACCACATAAATCAATACGTGATGGCGCTGATCCACCATGGTAAACAAAACGAGTCACATCGCTGTTGCAGAAGCAACCAAAAAGCTTGCCAAATTTAAAAGAACGCGAAATCCACAAGGTTGGCAGTTTTTTGCTAAAGTTCGAAATATAGCGCGTACTTCAGTGCGAGATGCTTTTAATAATTTCCACACGGAAATTCTGTCTCGGAATCTGGCAGAAAACCCAAAGAGATTCTGGTCATACATAAAGGACACCAGTTGCAAGACTTAAATCAATACCTTCAATGTGTGATAACAACGGTCAAATCACTGATGACACCGCCATTAAAGTAGGGTTATTAAACACGGCTTTCCGAAACTCTTTCACCAAAGAAGACGATGTAAATATTCCTGAATTCCAGTCACGAACAACTGCCAAGATGAGAAACAGAGACTTCCTCGGTGTCTCAAAGCAGCTTAAATCACCTAATAAAAGCAAGGCTTCCGGTCCAGATTGTATACCGGTCAGGGTCCTCTCACAGTATGCCGATACAATAGCTCCATATTTAGCAATTATATACAACCACTCGCTTACAGAAAGTTCCGTGCCTGAAGACAGGAAAACTGCTCAAGTCACACCCATACCCAAAAAGGGAAATAGAAGTAATACGTTGAAAAACAATATATCACTAACACCGATTTGCAGTAGGGTTTTGGAACATATATTGTGTTCGAACATTATGATTTAGCTCGAAGAAAACGATTTATTGACACATAGTCAGCACGGATTCAGAAAATATCGTTCTTGTGAAACACAAATAGCTCTTTATGCTCATGAAGTAATGCGTGCTATTGGCATGGGATGTATAATTGATTCCATATTTTAAGATTTCAAGAAGGCTTTCGACACCGTTCCTCACAAGTGTCTTTTAACCAAACTACATGGCTATGGAACATCGCCTCAGTTGTGTGACTGGATTCGTGGTTTCCTGTCAGAAAGCTCACAGATTGTAGTAATAAGCGGTAAGTCATCGAGTAAAACAGCAGTAATATCCGACGTTCCCCAAGGATTTGTTACAGGCTCTCTATTGTTCCTGATGTACACTCCTGGAAATGGAAAAAAGAACACATTGACACCGGTGTGTCAGACCCACCATACTTGCTCCGGACACTGCGAGAGGGCTGTACAAGCAATGATCACACACACGGCACAGCGGACACACCAGGAACCGCGGTGTTGGCCGTCGAATGGCGCTAGCTGCGCAGCATTTGTGCACCGCCGCCGTCAGTGTCAGCCAGTTTGCCGTGGCATACGGAGCTCCATCGCAGTCTTTAACACTGGTAGCATGCCGCGACAGCGTGGACGTGAACCGTATGTGCAGTTGACGGACTTTGAGCGAGGGCGTATAGTGGGCATGCGGGAGGCCGGGTGGACGTACCGCCGAATTGCTCACCACGTGGGGCGTGAGGTCTCCACAGTACATCGATGTTGTCGCCAGTGGTCGGCGGAAGGTGCACGTGCCCGTCGACCTGGGACCGGACCGCAGCGACGCACGGATGCACGCCAAGACCGTAGGATCCTACGCAGTGCCGTAGGGGACCGCACCGCCACTTCCCAGCAAATTAGGGACACTGTTGCTCCTGGGGTATCGGCGAGGACCATTCGCAAACGTCTCCATGAAGCTGGGCTACGGTCCCGCACACCGTTAGGCCGTCTTCCGCTCACGCCCCAACATCGTGCAGCCCGCCTCCAGTGGTGTCGCGACAGGCGTGAATGGAGGGACGAATGGAGACGTGTCGTCTTCAGCGATGAGAGTCGCTTCTGCCTTGGTACCAATGATGGTCGTATGCGTGTTTGGCGCCGTGCAGGTGAGCGCCACAATCAGGACTGCATACGACCGAGGCACACAGGGCCAACACCCGGCATCATGGTGTGGGGAGCGATCTCCTACACTGGCCGTACACCACTGGTGATGGTCGAGGGGACACTGAATAGTGCACGGTACAACCAAACCGTCATCGAACCCATCGTTCTACCATTTCTAGACCGGCAAGGGAACTTGCTGTTCCAACAGGACAATGCACGTCCGCATGTATCCCGTGCCACCCAACGTGCTCTAGAAGGTGTAAGTCAACTACCCTGGCCAGCAAGATCTCCGGATCTGTCCCCCATTGAGCATGTTTGGGACTGGATGAAGCGTCGTCTCACGCGGTCTGCACGTCCAGCACGAACGCTGGTGCAACTGAGGCGCCAGGTGGAAATGGCACGGCAAGCCGTTCCACAGGACTACATCCAGCATCTCTACGATCGTCTTCATGGGAGAATAGCAGCCTGCATTGCTGCGAAAGGTGGATATACACTGTACTAGTGCCGACATTGTGCATGCTCTGTTGCCTGTGTCTATGTGCCTGTGGTTCTGTCAGTGTGATCATGTGATGTATCTGACCCCAGGAATGTGTCAATAAAGTTTCCCCTTCCTGGGACAATGAATTCACGGTGTTCTTATTTCAATTTCCAGGAGTGTATATTAACGACATAGGAGACAATCTAAATAGCCCTATTAGATTGTTTGCAGATGATGCTATTATTTACCGTCTTGTAAAGTCTTCAGAGGAGTAAAACAAGTTGCCGAATGATTTACATACGTAAATGTCAAAAGTAAGGTGTGAAAAGTGGCAATTGACCCTGAATAAAGAAAAGTGTGAAGCTACTCACATGAATACTAAAAGAAATCAGCTAAATTTCGATTACGCGATAAGTCACACAAATCTGAAAGCTGTAAATTCAAGTAAATAGTTAGGCTTTAAAATTACAAATAACCTAAATTGGAACGGCCGGCCAGAGTGGCCGAGCGGTTCTAGGTGCTACAGTCTGGAACCGCGCGACCGCTACGGTCGCCGGTTCGAATCCTGCCTCGGACATGGATGTGTGTGATGTCCTTCGGTTAGTTAGGTTTAAGTAGATCTAAGTTCTAGGGGACTGATGACCTCAGAAGTTAGGTCCCATAGTGCTCAGAGCCATTTATTTTTTAAATTGGAACGATCACATAGACAATGTTGTGGGTAGAGAAAACCAAAGACTGCAATTCGTTGACAGAACACTTAGAAGGTGCAACAGGTCTACTGCAGTGACTGCTTACACCACGATTGTCCGCCCTATTCTGGAGTCCTGCTGTGCGGTGTGGGATCCGCATCAGGTGGGACTGACGGGTGACATCGAAAAAGTTCAAAGAAGGGCGGCTCGTTCTGTACTATTGCGAAATAGGGGAGATAGATCCAGAGACATGACACGTGAATTGGTGTTGCAATCATTAAAACAAAGGCGTTTTTCGTTACGACGGGATCTTGTCATGACATTTCAATTGCCAGTTTTCTCCTCCGATTGTGCAAACATTCTGTTGGCACCCACCTACATAGGGAGAAATGATCATCACGATAAAATAAGAGAAATCAGGGCTCGCACAGAAAAATTTAAGTGCTCCCTTTTCCCGCACGCCGTTCGAGAGTGGAACGGTAGAGAGACAGCTTGAAGGTGGTTCATTGAACCCTCTGCCAGAAACTTTATTGTAAATAGCAGAGTAGATGTAGATGTATGTCGTGAATAAATTTTATTGCTAGTCCTATGGCAGTATGCCGGACGTACGGAGCTGAACAGCGAGAGGCTGTGTACCTGTGTTTTTCTCGCTTATTGATTGGTCTTATGTTTATGTGTTGTTACTTTACAGTACGATTGGCAGATAGATCGTCTCTATGTGATGTTAGCGTCTTCTCTTTAATTGGAGCGATCGACGCAATTTTCAGGAATTGTGTTGAATAAGTAGGGCCAAAGTGGACTGGGCATAAACTGATTGAAATTATATTGCTGAGCCTGTTGCGTATTAGCAGTCCGCTCAAGGCTAAAGGTTTTTCTACTTAGTTTACTTATTTATTTTTTATTTATTTATTTATTATTCCATGGGACCAAATTAAGGATAAGTCTCCATGGTCATGGAACGAGTCAATACATGAAATTATAACACGATAGTACAAACAGGTAAAATGAAATATAAGTAACATATTCAGGCGACAATTCGTAAGTTTAAATAAAGAAAATCAACAATGTAACACTGAAATTTGCTTTATTTTTCAGCTCTTCCAGGAGCTCCTCGACAGAATAGAAGGAGTGAGCCATGGGGAAACTCTTCAGTTTGGACTTAAAAGTGTTTGGGCTACTGCTAAGATTTTTGAGTTCTTGTGGTAGCTTATTGAAAATGGATGCAGCAGAATAGTGCACTCCTTTCTGCACAAGAGTCAAGGAAATGCATTCCACATGCAGATTTGATTTCTGCCTAGTATTAACTGAGTGAAATCTGCTAACTCTTGGAAATAAGCTAATACTAGAATTCATCGTGATTTGCCGTGACCAGGAGATCAACTAAGGATTATCTGGTCGCCTGTACTTTGCTATTATTATTATTATTTGCTATTAAGATTACGGCTTGCGCGATTGTTCTCTAACGTGTTGCAAACTGGAAAAATTCCGCACACTCTCAAAAAGGCTAAAATTGTTGCCATATTAAAACCGGGCAAACTGAGTGACCAACCTCAGAGCTACCGCCCAATCGCCTTACTCAGCATGATCTATAAATTACTGGAGAGACTTATGTACAACAGAATGAGCGAAGTCATCCTGGAGGCTGTACCGGTAGAACAGGCGGGCTTCCGGCCGAAAAGAAGCTGCACGGATCAGGTCCTCGCTCTAACAACCTACATCGAGGCGGGCTTCCAAAGACAGCAAAAAACATCAGTGGTATTTGTTGACCTGACGGCTGCGTTCGACACTGTCTGGAGACAGGGCCTGATTTATAAGCTCCTCCGCATCGTGCCATGTCAGGGAGTGTCGAAAAATCCAAAATAGCCCAGATCTTCCTATCCACACCCTGAGTAATGGAATTGAGCAAAATAGATTGAAATCCAGACACCCCCCTCTCGCAAGTGCCAAAGATCTGGTAAAGAACGCTTTTATTCTTGAGGACCGCTGGAGAGAAGAATGGGAGGAAAAGACACCGCCTCAGGTTAACACCTTATTGGGAACATCTAACAGACCTTGGGGCTTTGATTTGCCCCGCAAAATCTGGTCTACCCTTAACACGATCAGGACGAGCCACGGCCGTTGTGCGGAATCCTTGTACAAATGGAGCATAGTGCCATCACTACAGTGCGACTGCGGCGCTGACAGGCAGACAATTCACCATATCGTGGTAGAATGCCCTCTGAGGGCCTACCCTGGGCCAACAAGGGACTTCATGGATGCGACTAACAGTGCAGTCGATTATATTTCTAACCTAGATGTTTGTTTGTGATATTGTAACTGTTTTGTGTGTTATGTACTTTTAGATTTTTCATACGTGATTTGTACTTGCCATACGCTAAATAAATAATAATAATAAATCTAATACTGCTAACAACAAGCGACATTAAAGAAAATATATACTGTGAGGGCAATGTCAGAATTCCCACACTATTGAATAGGGGTCGACAAGAGGTTCTCGAACTTACACCACATATAGCTCGAACAGCCCGTTTTTGAGCCAAAAATACCCTTTTTGAATCAGAAGAATTACCCTAAAAAATAATACCATAAGACATAAGCGTATGAAAGTATGCGAAGTAGACTACTTTTCGTGTTGAAGTGTCACTTATTTCAGAAACTGTTCTAATGGTAAATAAATCAGCTTTTAGTTTCTGAACAAGATCCTGAACATGGGCTTTCCACAACAGCTTACTATCTATCCGAACGCCTACGAAATTGAACTGTTCCGTCTTGCTTATATTATGCCCGTTCTGTCTGATCAAAATATTGGTTCTTGTTTAATTGTGAGTTAGAAACTGTAAAAACTGAGTCTTACTGTGATTTAACATCAAATTTATTTCCACAAGCCACGAACTTATTTAATGAACTACATTATTTGATAATGTTTCTGTGGTGTCACCGCCAGACTCCACGCTTGCTAGGTGGTAGCTTTAAATCGGCCGCGGTCCATTAGTACATGTCGGACCCGCGTGTCGCCACTGTCAGGGATCGCAGACCGAGCGCTACCACAAGGCAGGTCTCGAGATACGGAATAGCACTCGCCCCAGTTGTACGGACGACGTAGCTAGCGACTACACTGACGAAGCCTCGCTCATTTGCAGAGCAGATAGTTGGAATAGCCTTCAGCTGAGTCAATGGCTGCGACCTAGCAAGGCGCCATTTGTAACATTGCATGTATCTAAAGAGTCTCACTTGTATCGCCACAATCTCCAGATGTACCAAAAGGATGGATTAAAGTTAAGTATTCCAGAAGCTACGTACTTTTCTTTATAGCATTATTATATCCTGCTTTAGCTTAGCGCGTGCCTTTCGGCTTCCTCTCACTGTGTCTAGGCTGTCTTGTCTAAACACAACAGTTTCAATATTACACACAAGATCCTTCATTACCAAGCTGGTGTCATTAGCAAACAGAAATATTTTTGAATCACCTGTAATACTAGAGGGCATATCATTTATACAAATAAGAAACAGCAGTGGCCCCAGCACCGACCCTTGGAGAATGCCCACTTAACAGCGCGCCATTGGGACTGAACATCGCTACCACTCTCAATATTGCGGAGAATTACCTTCTGCTTTCTGTTCTTAAAGTAAGAGGCGAACCAATTGTAAGCTACTCCCCTTACTCCATAATGGTCCAATTTATGCAGTAATATTTTGTGGTCAACACAGTCAAAAGCGTTCGATAAATCAAAGAAAATACCTAGCGTTCGCAACCTTTTATTTAATCCATCCAAAACCTCACAGAGAAAAGAGAATATAGCATTTTCAGTTGTTAAACCATTTCTAAAACCAAACTGAACATTTGACAGCAAATTATGTGAATTTAAGTGCTCCAGTAACCTTGTATATACAACCTTCTCGATAACTTTGGCAAACACCGGTGGCATAGAAATAAGTCTATAATTGTCAACATTATCCCTGTTTCCCTTTTATAAAGTGGCTTCACTACAGAGTACTTTAATCGGTCAGGGAACCGACCACTCCTAAAGGAAAAGTTACAGATATGGCTAAGTACTGGGCTTACATGCATAGAACAATACTTCAGTATTCTGCTAGATACCCCGTCATATCCATGAGAGTTCTTGGTCTTTAGTGATTTAATTATTAACTCAATCTCCCTCCTGTCAGTATCACGGAGGAGCATTTCAGGTAACAGTCTCGGAACACTTTTTTCTACAAGCGCTATATGATTCCCTGTTGGGACTAGGTTTCTATTTAGTTCACCCGCTACATTCCGAAAGTGATTATTAAATACTGTACATATATGCGACTTATCAGTAATACTGACATTCCCACTACGCACTGATTCTATATCCTCGACCTGTCTCTGCAGACCAGCCACTTCCTTTACGACTGACCATATGGTTTTAATTTTGTCCTGAGACTTAGCTATTCTATCTGCATACCACATACCTTTTGTCTTCCTAATAACTTGTTCAAGCACCTTACAATACTGTTTGTAATGGGCTTCTGCATTTAGATTTTGAACTGTTTCTAATGGTTTGATATAATTACCACTTTGTCCTACAAGATATTCTTACCCCTCTAGTCAGCCACCCAGGCTACCTGTTTGTGCTAGTACCCTGTTTTGAACGTTCTAACAGAAAGCAACTTTCAAAGAGCACGAGAAAAGTCTTGAGAAAAGCATTATATTTATCGTCTACTGTATCAGCTCTATAAACAACTTGCCACTCTTGCTCCTTTATAAGGTTTACAAAGGTCTCTACAGGTATTTGGTTTAGGCAAATTTATGTGGTAGCTTTTGATATACAATTGCGTAACATGATTTTGTTTGTTTCATTTGCTTCAATTGTATGCTTAAAGATGTTACTAACGTCGGAGTCTTGCTATGTCTTCACCCTTATTAGTGAAGAAAGTGAAGCTCTGGGCACTTAATGATTTTGTAAACCTCAAGCATTCACACCAGGCAGAAAACACCCGCGGCAAAAGGAAATACATTTTCTTATTTTGCAAGTGACCGAATAAGTTAACTTTGTGTTACTCTTGTGAGTACTCTGTTTTGGAAGACAACTTACGGTACAGATATTAGTGTGTCACTCTGCTTGAATAGTGGTTTGTCGCTCGAGTGCTTACCTTAAAATAATTTTTCGGTGCTTTAACGAGGCCGTGTTAGAGCTGTGGACGCTCGTTCGTTCTTGTTTTGGACCATGGTATAGTTACGTTACCAGGTCCCGTTAGCGTGCCTTGAAATTATCTGTGAATATGTATTGATGTATAGTTCTTGATTCGCTTTCTTAAGGTTGTTGTTTATTGTGCCTTCTTACTGCTAGGTGTTAGTCTTCGCGCCTCTAACTCTTCGACGGTTCTTGCGCTTCAGTCTGGAACCGCGTGACCGCTACGGTCGCAGATTCGAATCCTGCCTCGGGCATGGATGTGTGTGATGTCCTTAAGTTAGTTACGTTTAATTAGTTCTAAGTTCTAGGCGACTGATGACCCTAGAAGTTAAGTCTCATAGTCCTCAGAGCCATTTCTAACTCTTCGAGCATTTTCTGGTTTCTGAATTCCCGGCTTGGTGGCCGTTCGTCTTTATAATCAAGAGCAGTTTCTTACTAACATCTTCGTGAACTGGTAAATGGAAGTTCGGCACTGAATTCTGTTAGCTCGAGGCCCGTGCTGATGACATAATTGTTCTTACGTGCCACAGCACCAGCGTCAAATGTAGCAAGTTGTAATTTACGAAGTTAAGCTGTCACTCACCTGACGTGAATGACGTTGTCCTGTATGTTGATTTATATTGGAAAGTTTTGCTTTGTGTTTCAGATTAGGAATATTTCGGACTTGGGTTATCAGCCCTTAAGCTCCGCAAATGGTCCGTTTGTCTTTATGGTATTTTCTTGGTAATTATCGTTGTCCGGGTAGTGTTGTTTGACCATTGTGTCCAAATTTGGACAGAAGTTACTGTTGTTGTGCAGCATCACCATTTAAATTTATCTGTTTCAAACAACATCCTAAAAACTTTGGTGAACTATGGACGTTCGATGAAGTTAAACAGGAATTTATTTATTTATCTATCATTTATTTATTGGATAAAAATTTGTGATCTGAACCCTCTGGACCTCTGGAAGGTATTCTTTTTCTGGAATTGTTATTAAATGTATTGTTAGCCTCAGACTGTGGTTATTTCGGTATCAACACCCTAACTCTTCGAACCTAGCTCCCTGCCGTCGCATAAATAATTTCACAATATTAATCTTGTTATATAAACATTTAAAGTTAATGACAATGATTTTATAACAAACAAGAAAAAAGGATTCAAATGGTTCAAATGGCTCTGAACACTATGGGACTTAAGACCGGATGTCATCAGTCCCCTAGAACTTAGAACTACTTAAACCTAACTAACCTAAGGGCATCACATACATCCATGCCCGAGGCAGGATTCGAACCTGCGACGTTGTGTGTATTTGTGTTAAAGGTTCAACCGGAATCTTGTTCGTCTAAATTGCACTAAGTTCTGGAAGCGTTTCTAGCGTTTTCGAAATGTCGTACTCCTTACACACTGGCTTAAATTATTGGGATAAAAGCTACTCTGCAACGAGGAGACTGTTTAATAGAGATAAACTTCAGTGGAAATTACATCCGAAACGAATTTATGCTATCCCATTACTTCTTAAAATTTTCTGAGGTCCTATTACTGTGATAAGTTGATATCAAATCTTGTTTGTGCAGTGACATTCGATAGGAGCACGGTTCAAATAGCTGTGAGACCAACGAATTTTACGTTTCCTTTTGCTTCCCTTTACCACCAAAATCGAGCTTCTAGATAGTTCCTCTTAAAAGATTTCATTTTATTTCCTACCTTAGTTCGAGTTCACGATCGTTCTTTAAGGAGCTCTTTCTTTCCTTCTCGTATTACATCAGATAGAAACTCTCGCTTTATGGTGTTCAAGTAGCCTCATGTCTGAGTAAATCAAGTGCCCCACAGATTGCCTCTTAAAAGCTTTTCCGCCAGGCAGTTATCCACTCCCGCACTATTGAGGCGAAGTAATAGAGGACTGAGTCTGACCATCTCGACCTTGGGGACTACAGCTCCACCACTGCCAAACTAAATGTGCGGTTTAAAGAACCAGCAATTTGTAGCCTCCCAGAGTTGCAGCTTTACGGAACTCTACAAATACATTGTGAATTACTGCGTCCAACATTTTGGATGATCAGCATAACGGCAAGCAGGACCGTGATTCGAGACAACGAATCTTCTGGTAATTTTTGTGATATGCTCTGAATGTACTAACCGAATGACAGATCACTCACCATCAGTTAAGATACGTAACTGAATTTTTCACCCAAAGAGCAACGTAATTAGAAAAAAACGTTCTCGTAACTGAATTCTAGGTATTGGTTCTTACAAAATGGATTATAACTGGCGTAGTTTTTTTACTTACGGAATTCATGATATTGGTCCATATTAATCCCAATGTTATTTAGTCTTCGCAAGCGCGCACATACCCAAACACACACCCACACACCCACCCACACACACACACACACACACACACACACACACACACACACACACCCACGCAAGCACTCACGCACGCGCACACACACAAACATACACACACATAAGCAAACGCGCGCGCACACACACACACACACACACACACACACACAAAAAGAGTACACATTAATGAGATTAATAAAATACCAAAAAACGAAATACAAGCTGTAAACATCGGCACAATTTAACCGTGTCTTAGATCCGCTTGACACGTCCGCAAAGAATGAGCTAAATAACACTGACAATCGTATGAACGAGTTCTACACTGGAAGCTCATAATTGCTGTTGGGCACGTAATGATTGGTCAGATCGTACCAAGAAATGAGATATTGGTTCCACATGTAAATATTTAAAACTGCTCAGTCATTGATGAACCCTTTGCTACAAGACGAACTACCGAGTTCAAAAGAAACGAATCTAGCACACGTAACCATTCTCCTCCTGCGGTAGGATGTGTTCAGTACAATACAGTACAGTACATCAGGAACGTACGACTAGGACAGACAAACAAGTCCGCGGTAGCAGAACATAGCATTATCGAGGGACACACCTTAGAATTCGAAAAAACGAAGACGCTGTGCAGCGCCAACGGTTTCTGGGACTCGATCTTCAAAGAGGCAGTGAAGATACGTCTGCATAACAATTTGGTAAACAGGGATAGCAGTGCAGCGTGGAGTCCCACAATTGACAAATTACGTCAGGAACGCTCCAATCTGAAGGCAGCGGCGTCCGGAGACAGATTGGATAGGCACCGGGTCTCAACGCCGGTCGGCCTCCCCCCCCCCCCCCCCCCCCCACTACCGACGAGGTACCCCCTTCCGGAGGAACGTGATTCACCGGCCTACAGTAGCGGATGACGGTCAAGCAGCTATATAGATATGCAGATCACAGCATCCACTCTGCCCCACAACAGGTCATGAGAGTGGTTGAAGCAGCCACAGAGGGCTTCAGCCACTGAGGCTACTGCGGGATAGTGCTACTAGAGGTAGCCAAAGCCTTCGACTCAGTATGGCATAGAGGGCTACTCTACAAGTTGTACACACAAGGGATTCCCGGGAGCACAGTTAAGCTGATCAAAAGCTATCTCACGAATAGAACTTTCTCCGTCAAAGTAGAAACTACCGTCTCCACCAAAAAGGCGTATACGTGCTGGGGTGCCACAGGGATCGGTCCTGGGGCCTGTTTTGTACAGTTTGTACCCTGTGGACACACCAATGCCCCCCTCCCCCCCCCTGGAGCGCACTGCACAGTACGCAGACGACACAGCCTTCTACACGAGAAATGCGAACAAGGACCTGGTCATCCATAGGCTACAAATGGTTTTAGATGACGCAGAACCTTGGGCCCATCGCTGGCGCATCACCATCAACTCTGAAAAGACGCAGGCTATGCTGATTACCCGCAGGCTCGGAAGGCGCGAACCGTCTCAACTTCCCCCCCCCCCCCCCCCTCACAATCTTCACCTAAACGCAACCCAGCTCCCCTGGCGCAGAACCGCCAAGTACCTTGGCGTAACCTAGGACTCTCGTCTCACATGGAAACCCCACATAGACGAGGTCCACAGGAAGGTCTGCGCCAGAATGTCCAGCCTATACCCAATCCTAAACTCAACCAGCTCCCTTCCCTGCCCAGTAGGAGTAAATGTGTACCAGGCCCTGATCCGGCCAGTAATGGAATATGCGTGCCCTGTCTGGGGATACACGGCAAAGCAGCACCTGGACAAACTCCAGAGGCTGCAAAACCGCGCCCTCAGGAGGGCACTGCACCTACCCCCTGGATTCCCCACAGATGATCTGCACGCCGCTGCCAAAATCCCACTCCTCAAAGAAAGATTCTAAGATTTCGCAAGGGCTTTCTACGAGAGCTCTTCCAGATCTGGAAATAACCTCATCCATTCCTTAGGTCGGTATGAGATGTCCCGCAACAAGCACAAACGCCCTATGACGATCGTCGACGACTAAGTCGAAGAGAACATCCTTATATCCAAATCCTAATCCTCTTCTCGCCCCAAAAATAACAATCACCTCGCCAACCCCAGGCAAGTAACAGACACATACAGAACATTCATCACATTTCACAGACACCAAGAAATCACAGATAAATTCACACACACAAGTACACAGAGGGGTAAAAGCCTCAAGGCTACAAACTCCCCCACACGCTTCCCAAAAGAGGGGAAAGTATTAGATGAGGGCAGCAGCAGCATCCCGACACTTCGTCAAAGATGATGGGTACGAAACTCATTGAAACGTTGCGACAAAACGACGCCACCACTCGGCTGATAACCCAAGAAGAATTCATCAACACAGAGAATACAATCAACCCACAAACACAGCGCAACGCGGGATCAGCCGAGCGGTCTTAGGCGCTGCAGCCACGGACTGTGCGGCTGGTCCTGGCGGAGGTTCGAGTCCTCCCTCGGGCATGGGTGTGTGTGTTTGTCCTTAGGATAATTTAGGTTAAGTAGTGTATACGCTTAGGGACTGATGACCTCAGCAGTTAAGTCCCATAAGATTTCGCACACATTTGAACATTTTTGAACACAAACACAGCCTTTATTGACTACGAGAAGGCTTTTTAAAAAGTTAACAGGGCTAAATTATGGAAAGTTTGAGAAAAGAATAGTATACACAAGCATCTAATAAGAATAACTCAAAGTTGCTTATACACAACAAAATTAAAGTACGAAATGGAAAGACTATCATAAAACTTTATCCCGTTCATTCCGAGTTTGATATACAACCAGTATGTATCGTATGAAGTGACAAGCAGTCTCGGTTGCAGTGTTACAAGTTGTTATTATTTCGGAAATACGAATTTCACCTTTATTTAGGCATCTTCGGACTAGTTGGTATTTGGTAGCGATGAGTCCACGGGGTACCGGGCATAAAATATCCCTGCAGGCAAATTTCCCCTGTCAAAGTACGCCTGTGTGATTTGTGCAGCCAGAATATTCACTACGCCTCCGACATGTATATGAGTTAAAGACGTACAGTAGGCCTGGTCCCGTTTGATTTGTACTGGACTGCCCCACATGCTGCAATAATGACACCGCGCAGTGTTTTGGCTTTGAGAAGGGGCATTTACCTACTGGAATATTTTATACACGGTATCCCAGGCATCCATCGCTACCAAATACCAGCCAATCCGAAGATGCTAAAATAAAGGTGAAACGCGTCATTGGGAAATAATAAAAAAAATTGAACATTGCAACCAAGACTGCTTGTCTCCTCATTTCAAACAAAAACGATGTCCATTTGCGAGAAACATCCGCCAAGGAGCGAGACAATGGTGTCCTTTACCACCCACGTTATTTAATACATACATCGACGACGTCATAAAGACATGGCAGAATGAATAGTCCTCATACAAGGTGGCAAATGATTGTAATATGACAATATCTAAATGTAAAACTAAGACAATGGAATTCCATGGTAGGGAGCATTTAAGAACAAAAATAATACTTGAAAAACAAACAAAAAAATTTAATTCCTTGGGGTGTGAGGTCTCATATATCATACACAATTGTCAAGAAAACTCCAAAAAATCCAGCCATTAGTACGTGCTAATAATCTTACTCTCCTCAAAAAACAAACGAGACAGTATTAAAATTTTGTAATGTGATCGAAATACCAGGTCTAATGTATGAGGACTGAGGCAGCAGACATGAGGCTCCTGCAGGCTCATAAATCTGATGAAAAAGAGTAAAATAAAGAATGAACTGAGTGTCAAAAGCATACTTCATAAAATATAGGAGTACAGAAAAAAATGTCATAAACACATTCAAAGAATGCCAGACGAACGAATACCTTAACTTATATACAAAGATACACCTCAAGGGAAAAGGAGTGTTGAGCTCCCTAAGAAGAGATGGGAAGATCACTGCAATCATCTTGAAATTAGAACAGGCAAAGATGCCTAAACCAAAACTGGATATGACGATTATGTGCAATGCCCTCGTGATCGTCGCCATCCTAATTACAGACGTCCAAAGCACGGTAGACAATTGAACCCACTTTGTTTAGTGAACTAAATTCGAGATTACCGATTTTAAAACCTGATTTGTGATTAAATCAGGACTTACTTCCAAATAGAACTCATCACTTTTTCATCACTTTTTCCTCCTGCAGAACTACATCGAGAAATGCAAAGAGAATTCCGGCTGCACAAAAAGGGAATGTTACATGCCACACACAATACTAGCCATTAGACACTGGACTCGCATTCGGGAGGACGACGGTTCAATCTCGCGTCCGGCCATCCTGATTTAGGTTTTCCGTGATTTCCCTAAATCACTTCAGGCAAATGCCGGGATGATTCCTCTGAAAGGGCACGGCCGACTTCCTTCCCCATTCTTCCCTAATCCGATGAGACCGATGACCATGCTGTCTGGTCTCCTTCCTCAAACAAACAACCAACCAACTAGCCATTAAAATTGTTACACTACGAAGATGACATGCTACAGACGCGAAATTGAACCGACAGGAAGAAGATGCTGCGATATGCAAATGATTAGCTTTTTAGATCATTCACACAAGGTTGGCGCCGGTGGCGACACCTACAACGTGCTGACATGAGGAAAGTTTCCAACCGATTTCTCATACACAAACAGCAGTTGACCGGCGTTGCCTGGTGAACAGTTGTTGTGATGCCTCGTGTAAGGAGGAGAAATCACGTTTCCGACTTTGATAAAGGTCGGATTGTAGCCTATCGCGATTGCGGTTCATCGTATCGCGACATTCCTGATCGAGTTGGTCGAGAACCAATGACGTTTAGCAGAATATGGAATCAGAGGGTTCAGGAGGGTAATACGAAACGCCGTGCTGGATCCCAATGGCCTCGTATCACTACCAGTCGAGATGACAGGCATCTTATCCGCACGGCTGTAGCGGATCGCGCAGCCACGTCTCGATCCCTGAGTCAACAGATGGGGACGCTTGGAAGACAACAATCATCTGCACGAACAGTTCGACGGCGTTTGCACCAGCATGGACTATCAGCTCGGAGACCATGGCTGCGGTTACCCTTGACGCTGCATCACAGGCAGGAGCGCCTGCGATGGTGTACTCAACGACGAACCTGGGTGCACGAATGGCAAAACGTCATTGTTTCGTATAAATCCAGGTTCTGTTTACAGCATCGTGAAGGTCGCATCCGTGTTTGGCGACATCGCGGTGAACGCACGTTGGAAGCGTCATTCGTTATCGCCGTACTGGCGTATCACCCGTCGTGATGGTATGGGGTGCCATTGGTTACACGTCTCGGTCACCTCTTGTTCACATTGACGGCACTTTGAACAGTGTACGTTACATTTCAGATGTGTGACGACCTGTGGCTCTACCCTTCATTCGATCCCTGGGAACCCTACATTTCAGCAGGATAATGCACGACTGCATGTTGCAGGTCCTGTACGGGCCTTTCTGGATACAGCACGTTCTCCAGATCTCTCACCAATTGAAAACATCTGGTCAATGGTGGCCGACGAACTGGCTCGTCCCAATACGCCAGTCACTACTCTTGATGAACTGTGGTATCGTGTCGAAGTTGCATGGGCAGCTTACCTGTACGGGCCATCCAAGCTCTGTTTGACACAATGCCCAGGCGTATCAAGGTCGTTTTTACGGCCAGAGGTGGTTAGACTGGTTTAGATTAATACTAGTTCCATGGATCATGAATACGATATTTTGTAATGATGTGGAACGAATCAAATTTTCCAATACATGACATATTTAAGTTAATTTAACAACATAATTAAGTTAACATAACAACTTTTTACTTTTTGTTTTTTATAATTTTTTAAAATTTTTTGTTTGGTTTTTTTTTCTTAATTTATATCTAAAAATTCCTCTTTGGAGTAGAATGAGTTGTCATTCAGAAATTCTTTTAATTTCTTCTTAAATACTTGTTGGTTATCTGTCAGACTTTTGATACTATTTGGTAAGTGACCAGAGACTTTAGTGGCAGTATAATTCACCCCTTTCTGTGCCAAAGTTAGATTTAATCTTGAATAGTGAAGATGATCCTTTCTCCTAGTATTGTAGTTATGCACACTGCTATTAGTTTTGAGTTGGGTTTGGTTGTTAATAACAAATTTCATAAGAGAGTATATGTACTGAGAAGCTACTGTGAATATCCCTAGATCCTTAAATAAATGTCTGCAGGATGATCCTGGGTGGACTCCAGCTATTATTCTGATTACACGCTTTTGTGCAATAAATACGTATCCCGCAGTGATGAATTACCCCAAAATATGATGCCATATGCATGAAATGAGTGAAAACAGACGTAGTAAGCTAATTTACTAAGATGTTTATCACCAAATTTGCAATGACCCTTATTGCATAAGTAGCTGAACTCAAACGTTTCAGCAGATAGTCAATGTGTTTCTTCCAATTTAATCTCTCATAAATGGACACACCTAAAAATTTTGAATATTCTACCTTAGCTGTATGCTTCTGATTAAGGTCTATATTTATTAATGGCTTCATACCATTCACTGTACAGAACTGTTTGTACTGTGTCTTATCAAAATTCAGGGAGAGTCCGTTTACAAGGAACCACTTAGTAATTTTCTGGAAGACATTATTGACAATTTCATCAGTTAATTATTGTTTGTCAGGTGTGATTACTATACATGTATCATCAGCAAAGAGTACTAACTTTGTCTCTTCATGAATATAGAATGGCAAGTCATTAATATATATTAAGAACAACAAGGGACCCAAGACCGATCCTTGTGGAACCCCATTCTTAATAGTTCCCCAGTTTGAGGAATGTGCTGATCTTTGCATATTATGAGAACTGCTTATTTCAACTTTCTGTACTCTTCCAGTTAGGTACGAGTTAAACCATATGCGCACTGTCCCACTCATGCCACAATACTTGAGATTGTCTAGCAGAATTTCGTAATTTACACAATCACAAGCCTTTGCGAGATCACAAAAAATCCCAATGGGTGGTATTCGGTTATTCAGATCATTCAAAATTTGATTTTCTTTTGAAAAACCTTTCTGGAAACCAAACTGACATTTTGTTAGTACTTCATTTTTACAGATATGTGAAGCTGCTATTGAATACATTACTTTCTCAAACATTTTGGGTAAAGCTGTTAGAAGGGAGATTGGACGGTAATTGCTGACATCAGATCTATCCCCTTTTTTATGCAAAGGTATAACAATAGCATATTTCAGTCTATCAGGGAAAATGCCCTGTTCCAGAGAGCTATTACACAGGTGGCTAAGAATCTTATTTATCTGTTGAGAACAAGCTTCTAGTATTTTGCTGGAAATGCTTTCAATTCCATGTGAGTTTTTGCTTTTAAGCAAGTTTATTATTTTCCTAATTTCAGAGTGAGAAGTGGGTGAGATTTCAATTGTATCAAATTGCATAGGCATGGCCTCTCCCATTAACAGCCAAGCATCTTATAATGAACACCTGGATCCTACTATATCCACAACATTTAGAAAATGATTATTAAAAATATTTTCAACTTCTGACTTTTTGTTCCTAAAGTTTTCATTCAATTTGATGGTAAAACTGTCTTCTTGTGCTCTTGGTTGACCTGTTTCTCTTTTAATAATATTCCAAATTGTTTTAATTTTATTATCAGAGTTGTTGATTTCAGACCTGAAACACATACTTCTGGATTTTTTAATAACTTTTCTTAATATAGCACAGTAGTTTTTATAATGTTTGATAGTTTCTGGGTCACTACTCTTTCTTGCTGTCAGATACATTTCCCTTTTCCAGTTACAAGATATTTTTATACCCTTAGTAAGCCATGGTTTGTTACATGGTTTCTTAAGAGTATATTTAACTATTTTCTTGGGGAAGCAGTTTTCAAATGCATTTACAAAACTGTCATGAAATAAATTATATTTTAAATTGGCATCAGGTTCATGGTACATCTCATCCCAGTCTAACTGCTGTAGGCTTCCCCTCAATTTGCAGTTGTTAAATCGTTGACTTTTCCTATTACCCTCTTTCAGAGAATCTACATTGAAGTCCTCACAAATAATAATTTGCTCCCCCCTGTCGGACAGATAGCACAAGGAGTCCAAATTTTTCAGAAATAGATGAAAATTTCCCGAAATTTCCCGATGGGGACCTATATACAGTTACAATTATAAATGTGTCTTTATTTAATTTAAGCTCACAGGCACATGCTTCTATATGCTTCTCTACACAAAACATTTTTGCTTCTATACTTTATGCACAATGATAACTTTTGACATATATGGCGACTCCTCCTTTCTCCATATTATCTCTAATTACATGTGCAGAGAACTTATATCCACTTACATTTACCTTATCCATATCAGTAACAATGTGATGCTCAGACAGGCATAGTATATCTATTTCATCTGCAGCTTCTAAATCTTCTAAACGAACCAGAAACTCATCTATTTTATTTTTTAAACTCCCAATATTTTGATGATATCTACTTACATTATTTTTAATTATACTTTTATGAGAACCTTTCGTTATTCTAACATTTGCAGTACTCTCCTGTCTGAGTTTCTCATTGTGCTTAGGCCTAGTTCCTATACCAGTGGTCACATGGTGTTCAGAGAGGCAGATTATGACAACTGGGTTGGGTGACTTTAATTCATCAATGCAATTACGTAGGACTGAGATACAACTTGGTGGAGATAAAATTTCTGGTGCTTGGTGAAAATTTATAATTGACAGCTGTGATTGGTGATCCAATGTACTAGAATTATGCTGTTTAATTTCTTTCCTAAACTGAAGATTTGTTTCAATCCTGACCTCTAGTAGAACTTGACATCTTTCTGTCTTACCTATTCTAAAAAGGTGCTGCTCCAACACCTGTAACCGTTGGTATTGTACCATTCATGGCAGTGGCTCCCTCCTTAAATTTCCTGCTATTACTCCAGCCAGTTTACCCTTCCCTTTCCAGTTGAGATGTAGGCCATGCCTGGTATAGTCCCACCTACTGAGAGAATCAACAGGAATCACACCAATATGCGCCCCCACACCCGATCCAAGCTGCCATTCCAACTCCAAATTAACTCTCCCAAGAGAAGAGTTCAAATGAGGCCGGTCATGGCGTCTCAGGACAGATACAAATTCAACATTGGTGTGTCTCGATGCCGACGCAATCTTTACCAGGTCACACTCTACACTGTACCCAGGATCTCTGTCGATGCTGTTCCCTGGCCCTCTCACAATAACCACGGTGTCTTCCCCGGTAAATCCTTTACAGAGTGAACCTAAATCCTCTGTCACCCGATCCAGACTAGCACTTGGTTTGAAAAAATTTGTGACATGGTATTCTGATCCTAATTCCTCCTGCAGAAGTTGGCCTACACCTCTGGCATGAGAACTGCCCAACAACAAAACTTTCTTCCTTTTCGATGACTTTCCTACATTCTTTTTCAATTTCCTATTGAAAGTTTGTTGTGTCCTGTCTACAACTACCTATGCTTGAGGCTCATCAGTTTATAACTGAAGCAACAGGTGTAAGTAGGCTGTTTAGGTTTTTGTAGGCTGTTTAGGTTTTTTTATTGGTAACGCCACCTCTGTATGAAAATCACTGGCAGTGCTGTGTGCAGTCTGTGGCTGCTTTGCATTGTTGCAATACTCGCCATTGTAGTGTTAGGCAGCTGGCTATGAACAGCGCGTAGCGTTGCGCAGTTGGAGGTGAGCCGCCAGCAGTGGTGGATGTGGGGAGAGAGATGGCGGAGTTTTGAAATTTGTCATGAACTGCTATATTTATATATGATGATATCAAGGTAAATACATTGTTTGTTCTCTATTAATATCTTTCATTTGCTAACTATCCCTATCAGTAGTTAGTGCCTTCCATAGTTTGAATCTTTTATTTAGCTGGCAGTAGTGGCGCTCGCTGTATTGCAGTAGCTTGAGCAGCGAAGATTTTTGTGAGGTAAGTGATTTGTGAAAGGTATAGTTTAATGTTAGTCACGGCCATTCTTTTGTAGGGAATTTTGAAAGTCAGATTGCGTTGCGCTAACAAAATATTGTGTGTCAGTTTAAGCACAGTCATGTATAATTGTTCAAAAAAGGGGACGTTTCACAGGTCAAACTTATTTTTGACATTCACCACAAAACTGCCAGACTCAGTTCTAGGCCTGTTCCTTCTGTTACCTGTTGCCACTTCCCACCTCTCTTTGCCCTTCTGCCTCATTAACCTGTCCAGATCTTCCCTAGCCTGATCTAGCTCAGCCTGAAGGGCAGCAATTTTCCCCTCCTGTTCCACTATCTTCCTATCTCTGCTGCAAATCCTACATAACCACTGATGAGCCTGATCCACTTTCCCGACACCCACGCCACTGCAGTCCCCCCAGTGAAAAAAACTACTGCATCCATCACACCAAACCCCGGAACTAACACTTCTACGGCAAGTCAGGCACTTCTCACTCATGACAAAAATAATACTTTAGGTAGAATTAATCAATTAAACTAGCGAAAATCAAAAAAGACGTTACAAGAATTAAGCCTATTCACAAATGTATATAAGCAAGTTTCTGATTTAAATTTCCGCTGTTTTTCTGAGATCTGTATTAGAACAGTGAAGGTATACGCTATTTATTATATAATTCATTCGATGGAATGAAAATAGGACTATTAAACGAGTTACTTTAAGTTTGATTCTCCAAAAACGTTACAAGAATTAGGCCTATAAACAAATGCATATAAGCAAGTTTCTGATATAAAGTTACGCTGTTTTTCTGAAATCTGTATTAAAACAATGAAGTTATACGCTATTTACGGTAGTTTACTTATTTGTTACCGAGAAACTAGTCAAATTACCGTGAAACAAGAAACAAACACGTTTACAGAATTTAAGCCTAAACGCGACTTCGCAAAGTTTCGATCTTTTCGTGTTTTCTGAAAAAATACGCAAAGAAAAGTGAAACCTTTGACGGCAAGGCTAAACGATACACTAATGCACGTATTTAATTTGTTGTCGCTGTTAAACTAAATTATATTCCTGTCTAAATCACTTAACTTTCGGGAAATAGTTTCTGGCGTCACTTACTCGGCGGCCATCTGGGTACTGATTTCTCAGGATCTATGCACCCAAATTGAGTGAAAATGTAATTACATGTCAGTCCTAGTATAGTATATTTGTCCAATGAATATCCGTTTATCATCCGCATTTTTTGTTTGTGTAGCAATTTTAATGACCAGTAGCGTATATTACGTCAGCGCAGTAATTATGGTGATAGCTACAACTGACAGCTGTAAACAACAGATTTGCATTCGAACAGTCGGTAGTGAGCAGCTTGTGTTCAGTGGTGCATGTGTGAGTGTAGTGTGTCAACATTGTTGTGTCACAAATCGCAAAGTCGAAACATTCTCGAGACATTCTCGAGAATGTTTTGAAGAACAGAAATGTGTGCACAAGGTTTTTCGCGCGCGCCTCGAGTCCCGAATCTAAACAAAGACGCGTGGGCGCCTGCCGCGACTTGACCGAAATGCAAAACGCGGAGAACTTTTCTCTGGAAAAAATCCGCACAAGTGAAGACTTGATGTTACCAATACGAACCTAACACGAAACGATAAAGAGCATTAACTCACGTGAAAGGTCAACGCTTTGAGTACAAACCGACATTCAGACAAATGTCGAGCGTGATTTGAAGAACTTCCCAAAGAAGAACCACTTTCACGGATTCACGTGCCTTTATGACCGTTCCTTCTGTTTTTCTCAAGTTGAGCCGGGGGTAGACCTTGTTGAACACTGCAGAATTAAAAGCACATCCTTAGCTTTTATCTACTTTTTGTTAAACCGGTGTAGAAACTTTTCGGACTGGCAGTGTGCGCATAGTCAATCCAATCGCCAGTCGTTTGTGGACAGCATCGGCAATGGACTCTCCGTGTTTCGAATCGACGGAATTAGGTTTATTGCATATTCGCGCTGAGTGATATGGTTGCTATTTGATCAGCGAGTGTACCAGGAAATAGTGGTTTCAGTGTCCCATAATTTCCTAAGGATCACCAACCATTGTCAAAATACCTACAGAAAAGCAGTAATTAAGGTGTAACAGGACATTGACTGGATAGAGTAGCACAGGCGAGTAGTCTGTGGTGACACGAACAATGACTAACAGAGTTTAGCGACAAAATAGCTACAGGGTGTCCCAAAACTTGAAACCGGCCAAAATGTCCGGAAAATGGTAAGAAACGGATATGAATACAAGCAAAGGGAGTGGAGCAAAACTTTCTGAATAATCTGCGAGGGCCGTCTGCCATTTTGCTATACGCCAGGTTGGATTCAGCTCACATTTCCTCAGTGGGAGAGGTTTCATCTGATACATGTTTCAAGAGTAGCATTTGACGAGAAACACGATGGTGAGGTCCGTTTTGCAATATCTTATGATAGATAAAATGTTATGCATCATTTGTCACAACATGTGTAATTCGCCATGAATCACGAAGTGAATGGTACGGAATGCATTGCAAAACGAAGTGCATTTTACAGACTGTTATACATGCAGTCGGTGTGTCTGAAGACATTTCCGTATGCGTTGTAGAAACTTTTCATGGAAACCACGCAACGCATTAGATGTAGCAATATCAAACGCCTCGCTAATCCGATATTCCAGGTGCTGGATATCACAAATCTTCACGATATACACCACGGCCTTCAGCTATCCCCACAGGTATAAATCTAGAGGGATCAGATCATGTGAATGTGGCGGTCACTCCACGGGACCAAGACGGCCAATCCAGCAACCACGGGAACTGCCTGTCTAGCTGTTTCCACACACAGGCAGAATAATGTTACGGCACACCACCCCGGTGAAAGTACGGAAGAAATGTCCCGTCTTCGTTGAGAACCACAGACGTGACCATCTCATCCAGCATCTCCAGATAGGTAGCAGTATTGTCTCCTCCAAAAAGATAGGGCCAATGAGGCAAATTCTCTAAGTGCCACATCATACCATCACTTTGCCACGTCCTTGAACTCTACAAGAGACGTCCACATTGAACAGTCTGATGAGCAATATCGCAAGTTGTGCTTATTGACCTGTCAATTGGTGTAAAAATTCGCGTCATCACTACAGAGTATGCTGTAAGACTAAAGAATACCCCGAAAGCAACATCGTAATCTGTGGCGAGTTGTGCAAACACCCACTCAAAAAAATGTATCTTTCTATCAGGGTTGTCTTCCGTCAGATGTTGATGGAGTTGCATTTGGAATGGATGCCATTTCTGTTACTGTGTGATTCGGTGGATACTGCTCCGAGGAACGCCAGGCCGATGGGCAAGTCACCTGCTGCTAACATAACCGTGGTCGTACCCTCATAGTTGCTGTGCGGGGGCGGCTGATACGCGGGGTATCTGCTAACAGTCTCGTTTCTTGAAACCTTCTGATCAGTTTGTTGATGCACTTTCCGTGACGGTTACGCTGCCAGGGTCACGACGGTTAAAGTTCTCGATAATTGCCGTCAACCCCCGGCCCCAAGCTATCAGGATGATTTTGACCCTCTTCTGTAGCCTGCAGCATGCTGTTCCTCGAGATAATGATACATCTGGAACGACAGGAACAAAAAATGTTCAGGTCTGAGCATACTGCATGATAAATTACACGTATTATCACAAACAAATATTAATCTGATATATGCTTTTCTCGCGCCTTAAATTTCGCTTTAAATAAACGCCTAGCTTCTGGAGGCTTTTCGCTAAGTCTGGTTGCTAACCACTGATCAGGTGAGCATACAATTTTGGATCCTTCTGTTTACATGCGGACCTTCATTTCTTTCATTAGTTCATCATCTCCAAGTGTCTCTGCGTTTGATGATAAGTATATCGTATCTAATAATCTCTCTCTCTCTCTCTCTCTGTCTGTCACACACACACACACACACACACACACACACACACACACACACACACACACACACACGCACGCAAACTCACATATATGTATGTTTAACTTCCAAACCGCTGTAGAAATAACACCATTGGTCATAATGACGTCAAATTGCAACGGCATATTATCGAAGAAGGGGGAAAACGTATGGAAGAAGAAAAATAATTAGTTAAAAACTGTAGCAATAGATGGCGCTGTCAGCATCATAATTTAATAGTGGTCAACTAAAATTGACAAATGAATCATACAACAATACCTAAGGTGTACGTTTGACGTTAAAGAAACTGTACTACTCAGTGCAGGGGTGTACAGAAGTGATACTGTTAGTTACATAAGTCCACCAACCACGGCAAATTCATATCATATCGTATGGGAAAAATCGATTTTTAACTCTCCTGAGCCCAAAAACCGCATAAAAAGCATCGATCAAAATCAAATCGGATTATTAATTTTCATGTGACTGGTGCAGAACATGTTCAGTGTGTTGCCCAACAAGTTGAAATCGAGGAACAGCATATTCCACAACTGATCGAAGTGTTTCCGGGGTCTTGTTCAGAATGTGTTGCGCAATGCGTGCCTTCAATGCAGCTAAGTTTACAATCGGAACACTGATATCAACATCTTACAGATAGCCCCACAGCCAGAAGTCACACGGAGTAAGATCAGGTGATCGGGACGGCCAGGCTGTGGGGAAATAGCGGCTGATAATTCTAGCATTTCCGAAATGGCGCTTCAGCAGCTGCTTAACTGGATTTTCCGTGTGTGGAGGTGTGCCATCTACCATAAAAACGATCCCAGCCACACACCAACGCCTTGGAGAGCTGGAATGACGTGGTTGCGCAAAAGACACTCATAGTGCTTACCAGTGACGGTTTAGGTAACAGGACGGGAGGCACCTGTCTCTTCGAAAAAACATGGCCCTCTGATAAATGATGCCGTAAAGCCGCGCCACACAGTGATCTTTTCAGGATGAAGTAGTACTGGTTGATTTGCGTGTGGATTTTCCGTTCCCCATATTCGACAATTCTGTGTATTGACATGTTCTGGCAGATGGAAGCGGGCTTCGTCTGTCCACAAAAATCTTCCACGGCCAATCAATTCTAAAGCAAAGGTCTCTCCAGCTGGCATATCAACAGGAAGGAACTCGTGCATATGGGTAATTGTGAATGAATATCAAGGAAGGATGTTTCGTAGGATTTTACGCACGGTGCTAATCGTAAGCATTTCACCGCAAACATATGAAGCGATTAAGAATAACGCCTTTTCAGACGAGTCCACGTTAGCATAAAACTTCACAATTAACGTCTCCTGTATGGCGGCCCTCAGCACAACTAACGTTACCGTATGCATTTGTTGTAGTTATACGGACTACCAGGGTGTAGTTGGGTACAAAATACCATCAGCTCTGGTTCGCAGTGTCGGTATTATAGACAGAAGGTGTAATACTTCTGAGAGTGATAGACACAATCACTGAGGTCTTCATGTCATCTTTCACCAAGGTAATGCTTGACCTCTTGCTGCCCTCTTTCATCTTTCATATAGCTGAGGAGAGAGTGTTCATTTGTTGTCCTTTAGAGCCCGATCTCCAGGTCCCTCGCTCAATGGAAATACCTGGCCAAGAGCTGACGAAAAATTAGTACTTTCGAGCCACTACAACATAATTTGGAAGCAGAATGTAAAGACGTACCTTTATCTTTCATGCAATCTCAATTCTAATCGATGTGCACTTGAGCTAGAGAAATAGTTGCTGTTAGAGATGACAGCCTGCCATCAGATCGCCTACAAATCTAATTATACAGTCTTCCTACTATACTTTATACGGACAATAACGAAAATTTCTTTATTTTCTATTCCCTGTAGTGTTACAGTTTTAATGGACAGCAGCGTACGTAACTCTTTGTTTATGCTTACTTCAACCCACTTGAAATATGTGTTAAGGGGAGGATTACTATCTTTTGGTTAAAAAAATATATTTTTAATTGCATTTTTGGGTCCATAAAAGAGTTTAGACTCCACCCCTGAAACGGTTTTTGCGAATATGTAACGGAAATGTTTGTTATTCGCGGTTGAACAAAAAAATGCACCTGCCTGAAATCGACCTTTTTCACGCACCAGTTTTTTTTCGGGGATTTCGTCTTTGTAGAGAGGATGGAGAGATGGAGAAGGAAATTTGGGCAACGTACTTCCACAAGTGTTCGACGGATGGCCACCCGCAACACCAAAATAGTCCGGCTGGGGAAACTAGTTTCCGCAAGTGGCGCATTGCAGAGGCTACCGGACATCTGGACGAATATCAACAAACCAGCCGCTCTCCAAAGAAGTACAAAAAGTGGTTCATCCGATCTACGATGGCCTTTCGGAGGACGAGTTATTGCACCGGTGCTTGGGAGGAAACATACAAAATTCAAATGAAAGTTAGAACGCGTGTGTCTGGAAGTTAGCCCACAAGCATTTGCAGTTTGGTGCGAAGACTGTAGAGATTGGGACTTTCCTGGCAGTGAGCAGCTTCAACGAAGGGTATTCAGCGATTCTGAAGACAATGGCAACAATGGACGTCACCCTGAGACTCTATTAGACGCAGTTCGCCAAGCATTCGGACGAATGCCGGATTCGAGCGGCCGAAAACCACTTGTCACCGGCCGTGTGAGCGGCTCTTGAGCAGCGCAGGATGGCCCAGATCGAGCAGAACGCCCTCTAAGAGGAGGCGGAAGGACTAGTTTATGGACCCGGAATAGCAGATTGAACTTAAGTTGCATAATATTGCATTTATATGCAGAAAAAACTTCAAATGCGTTTTTCTCGAAATGAATTTTTTTTATCGCGCGGTATGGTAACTTCAAATCGACTGAGCCGATTGGCATGATTCTTTGTATCCGACGAAGCTAACTAAATTTTCTGGGAGTTGTACTACTTTTATTCCAATCCATCAACTATAAATATTTTTACTTGGCTGACTAAGTCGAAAAATCGTTTAAGAAAGCCTATTTTTTCAAATGGCCGCCATTTTGTTTCCGATGGTCCAAATAACTTAATCGAGATATAACTCCTAAAGAATCTTATATAATTCGCTAACGTCAACTCAGTTTTGATTTCAGGCGAGCCGGCTGACCTGCGACATACCGCGCGTGGAGGTCTACATCGAAATATTGTTTCGTTCCGACGGCTTTTCCGCGTTTGCTCTTCAACATTTCCGGTCGAAAAAATTCCAGTTTGTAGAGGAAATGTCAATAAACAATTTGACCAATTTGACATTGATATCTGTAACACATCCCGAGAAAAAAATTCTCAAAGAACATGCTTTTATCGGGCCAGAGATAGTAAACCTCCCCGTAAGTCTGACGTATGTGATCGACAAGGAAGCAAAGAAATTGTCGCTTCACGTTGAGCACATGACACGTCCCTCGGTATACGTCGGATGCTTTAGAGGACAAAAAGCCACTAAGTAGCAAAAGTCTGGCTCGCCACTAAACAGATACTAAAAGCTTCCGCTTCTGGGAAAAGTGGCGGCGCCAGGCTCTGTTAAAGCGGAGGATTACCACACGCCTCTCCTATGAAATCTCGTGCGTATAACGTGGTGAGAACGGCGACTGCTGGAAACACAGGTCGTCATTCGGGAGTGGATTAGAGGAGATAATCCAGCGGCGGCGGTAGAGGCGGTGTGTCCCTTGGGTTCTCCCGCAAACCCATTCAGCAGCCGCAACTGGCGTCTCTTCCAAAGAGATGAGCCCGCGATATCGCGACCAACACGTGTACGTCCGTGGAACACGTCTTTCACGTCGCTTCCATTTCTTTCTCGCAGTGTAAACCTCCATCCTCTTCTTACGTCTCCTTCATACGATAACATTCAGAGGGCTATGCTCTTGAGTGGCACTTATTTTTGCGACTCTTTACGTGATTAATGTAATCATTTTTCACTTTACTCAGCATCCTCTGATATTTCAAGACATGTGCATCTGAACCTGTCACTCTCTTTTTCGGAAGTATGGATTTTTGCGTCCATGTTTTCGGTAGAGCCTCGTAACAAATTCACAAATGCAGTTGCAAATGTACTTGTAATATATTAGAACGCGTAAAGTATCCATATAACCAACTGAAAATAAGCTACATAACGTAGCCGCAAAGCAAAACAAACAGTACAGATAAAATTAAAGAATCTGTGTGAGTCATCTAACGTGTATACGTGCACAGACGAGAAGAAACGATTGAAACAAATCTAACAGTTCTTCTATATGTGTACTGCGTAATCCACATTGCAGTATATGGTCACAATATTATTCCCCCTGCCCCCTACACCTATTCTGATCAAGAATAGTGCGGTAATTACGAAGATCAATTGTCGGTAGACCTCATTTTTTTCTGATATCTCTTCGCTGTTGTTTGGCGAATTATGTAGCAGTGGCATAAACATTTTCCTTGACTTTTCTTAGAATATACGCTGTCGTAAGTTTAACAGTAAACTTCACTTAATAAGCAACGAATCACCCGTAGCTTCTGCCACTAGACTTTGATGTGCAACTTAGTTCTCTTATTCTGTTTCCGTTTCTTGTGTCGTCACCGTTCTGACTCGTCTGACGCAGCCCACCACAATGCCCTGTTCTTTTCCAATCTCTTTACCTCAGGGAAGCACATACACCCAACGATCTACTTTATTTGTTGGATATATTCCAATCACTGCCTTTTCTTGTAGATTTCCTCCTCTTGCACCAGCTAGTGATAGTTGTTCCCTTACGTTTTAACACACGTCCTATCTGCACCTACATCATATTCCGCAAACTAAATGGAAATTTGTGGTAAGGTCTTATGGTACCAAACTGCTGAGGTCATCGGTCACTAAGCTTATGCACTACTTAATCCAACTTAAACTAACGTACGCTAAGGACAACACACACACCCATGCCCGAGGGAGGACTCGAACCTCCGACGGGAGGAGACTCGCGGGCCGTGACAATGGGCCCTAGACCCTACCCCGCGCGACCCGCATGCTAACTAATGGTGTTTGGTGGTGGGTAGCGTGCTACCAATAACTGATTCCACGTATCCCGTTCCATCCGAGAGAGGGGCGTGGGAAGAATGACTGCCGGTAAGCCTCTGTATTTGCTCTAATTTCTCAAATTCTCTCGTCGTGATCACTATGTGAGATGTATGTTGAAGGAAATAATATGTTGATTGATCTTCCCGTAAAGTGCTTTCACGAAATTTCGGTACTAGTCCTCTCCGTGATGGACAATAGCCCTCTTCTAACGTCTGTCAGTGGCGTTTGTTGATAATCTCGGGCTGGCCGTTGTGGCCGAGCGGTGCTAGATGCGTCAGTCCGGAAACGCGCTGCTGCTACGGTCACAGGTTCGAATCCTGCCTCGGACATGGATGTGTGTGCTGTCCTTAGATTAGTTAGGTTTAAGTAGTTCTAAGTTCTAGGGGACTGATGACTCAGAAGTTAAGTCCCATAGTGCGCAGAGCCATTTCTACCACTTTTTTGATAATCTCGGTAACGCTCTCACGCCGACTAAGCGGTCCAGTGATGCAATGCGCTGCTCTTCATGGGTTCTTATCCATCTCTTCTATCAGTCCTACCTCATAAGGACGTCACATTGATGAACAATACTAAGGAATCGGTCGACTCAAGAGTCTGTTATGCAAGGACCTTATAAGCCACTTCCCTTGTGGATGAGTTATTTTTCCTTTGGATTTTTACTCTGTATCTGTCTGGCATCTGCTTTTCCTACTACTTATTTTATATGGTCATTCGACCTAAGAATTCTCACTCCCCTACATTTTGCATTAGATACTGTTTCTAGCAATCTCTCGTCAATAGTGTAGTGCCACGGCAGTGGATTTCTTTTCCTATGAATTTGCAGTATGTTAGATTTACTTCCCCTCAGGGTCGATTGCTAGAGCCTGCACCGTTCATCAGCCCACTGCAGGTCATTCCTCAAATCGATACTGCCTCCTGGCATTGCTACTTTCTTGTAGATAATCGTATCACGAGCGTACAGTATTAAACAGAATCCGACGATTTCTCCTAGATAATTTACACCGCCCAGTCGAAACATAATGACCAGTTACGTAATAGCCAGTATGTCCACCTTTGGCACGGATAACAGCGACTAAGCGTCGTGGCATAGAATCAATCAGACCTTCGTGTGTTGCTGGAGGGAGATGGCTTCGCATCTGCACACACAAGTCACGTAATTACCCATTCCGGGGAGCGAGGTTGATGAGCTCTGACGCACCCCAGATGTGTTCGATAGAGTTCAGATCTGGTGAGTGGAAGGCCAGCACATCAACTGGAACTCGTCACTATGTTCCTCGAACCACTCCCTTACACTCCTGCCCTTGCGACATGGCGCATTATCTTGCCGAAAAATGCCACTGCCGTCGGGATACATGATAGTCATGAAGAAGTGTGTTTGGTCTGCAACCAGTGTACAATACTTCTTAGCCCTCATGATGCCTTGCACGAGCTCCACAGTCCCATTGATGCCTACGTGAATTTTCCCCAGGGCGTAATGGAGGTGCAACCGGTTTGTCTGTCCCGCAGTTCAGTTGTGAAGGAGCTGTTCCACTGGAATACGACGGATTCGCGACCTCCCATCGACAAGGTGAAGAAGGTATCGAGTTTTTGTATGCCCATCCTTTTAGCAGGAGGTCTCTGGGATGACGGCCGTTTACTATGGTGACAAGTAAATGAGCACACCTACAACCGTCCTTATGATTTTATTTTATTTTGTCGCTGCCAGTTTCATCGCTTTAGTGGGTCAGCTTCAGGCTGTTTTTGATGCGATACAGGTTGATATCATCCCCATGCATACCACATCTGTTGCCAGCATTACTGGATAAGTAGATAATGTGTCGGCACTCCAACCATCAACTGCAGTTGATGATTGGAGTGCCGACACATTATCTGCGTATTCAGTGATGCTGGCAACAGATGTGGTATGCGTGGGGATGATATCAACCAGTATATCATCAAAAATAGCCTGAAGATGACCCACTGAAGCGATGAAATTGGCACCGACAAAATATAATAAAATCATAAGGACGGCTGTAGGTGTTTTTATGTACTTGTCAAGAAACTATAGGGATTCACCAGATTGTGCAACGTCTTGCCACTGTGCCGAAGTCCAGTGGTGATGGTCACGTGCCCATTTCATTTGTGATGTTAACGTTGGCACATGCAAGGATCGTCGGCTGCGGAGGTCCATCATAAGGTATGTTTGGTGCACTGTGTACTCAGACGCAGTTGTACTCCACCCAGCAATAAAATGTGATGGTAGTTCCTCCACAGTTCGCCGCCTATTCTGTTTTACCACTCTGCCGAGCCTACGACGTCCGACATCTGTAAGGAGTAGCCGCCCAGCCCCACGACCTCTGTACATTGTTTCAAATTCGTTTCACCACTCCCCGAACACACGACAAGTTCTACAGTTTCCGAAATGCTCGTGCCAAGACTCCGTGCCATCACAGTCTGCCCTCGGTCAATCTCAGATAGATCGCCATTCTGCACACAGACAGCGCGCTCACTACACCACATGCACCGTGCGTGTGTCTAACTAGCAGTCATTCCTCGCTAGACGACGCAGCTATCGCCTGGACATGATTATATAAACACTAGGTCGGTGGTGAAAATGTTCTGGCTGATCAGTGTATATACATTGTATACAATAAAGATTCTTTCACAGTTCCTCGAGGTACTCCGTAAATTATCTTTACATCTATCGATTTTCTTCCGTTAAGAGCGACGTGTTGAGTTCTGGTCCTATGTATGTATGCATATAGGTATGTATTAAACCGCGGACCTAGAAACGACGGAGAGGATTCGTCCCGCCGTGGCCCTCACTGGTTCACAACCCCTCAACGGGCCTCAGCAGTCCACCCACCCCACCGCCGCCCCACACCGAACCCAGGGCTGTTGTGCGTTTCGGCCCCCAGTGGACCCCTCCAGGAACGTCTCATAGCAGACGAGTGTAACCCCAAATGTTTGCGTGGTAGAATAATTATGGTGTACGCGTACATGGAAAATTTGTTTGTGCAACAATCGCCTACACAGTGTAACTGAGGCGGAATGTTGGGAACTAGCCAGCATTCACCGAGGTAGATGGAAAACCGCCTGAAAAACCATCCACACAGGTGGGCCTCCACACCATGGCGGGGGGGGGGGGGGGGGCGGCGGCACGACTTCCCGCTCGGGAAGTAGCGTGTTAGACCGCGCAGTTTGTCAGGAGGGCTTCTGGTCCTATACTCGATAAGCTCGTATTTTTTCACTGAACGGCAGTGTGGGACAGAGTCAAGTGCCTTCTCGAAATCAAGAAACAGGGCAACAACATGGACACCGTTGTATACAGCGCTATGGGTCTGATGGAAGAACAGAGCAAGCTGTTTCCGAAGACCTCTGTTTGCTGAATCCATGTTGATTTTTATAGAGGAAGTTTTCGTTCTCCAGAAACGTAATAATTCTTGGTTGTAATACATGTACCTTAATCCTACAACAGATTTACGTCAGTGTGAATCTGTCTTGCGGCTGATCTTGAAAAAGCAAATGATCTGAAACTTCCTGGCAGATTAAAACTGTGTGCCGGACCGAGGGTTTTTACTGAAAGCGAATGATCTGGCCTTTTTCCAGTCGCTGTACACTCCGTTGCTACGGCCGGCGATTTTTGATAGACTGCTGCTAGGAGGACAGCAAATTCTTTCGCATAATCTTTGCACTAACTTACAGATACCTCGTCTGGTCCTGACGCCTTTCCACTGCTAAGCGATTGTAGTCGACTTTCCAGTCTGCGATGAGTTGGCTCCATATCTGCCATATCGACATTGGCACGATGACTGAAACGAGGGACAGTGTTGACGATCTTCCGCTGTGAAACAGTTTCGGAAGACTGAATTCAGTACTTTGACCTTCCCTCTTTTATCTTCCTTTTCGGTGTCAGCGCGGTCTTCGAGTAAATTAACAGATGATTTAGAACCGTTTGCTGATATTGCGTAAGACCAAAGCCTCTTAGGGTTTTTACTGAAAGAGATTGACTAAACTTGATTTTCAAAGCCATTGAACGCTTCTCTTGTTAATCTACTTACCCTCATTTTAGCTTCGTTCACCTTCCGTCAGCTAGTGTATGATTTGCCTCGAATCTGAGATGAAGACTCTTGTTTATGGTACAATTTTTCAACAACTTTAGTAGCCATGCTGGCTGGAGTCGCCGAGCGGTTCTAGGCGCTTCAGTCTGGAACCGCGCGACCGCTACGGTCGCAGGTTCGAATCCTCGCTCGGGCATGGATGTGTGTGATGTCCTTAGGTTAGTTAGGCTTAAGTAGTTCTAAATTCTAGGGGACTGATGACCTCAGCTGTTAAGCCCCATAGTCCTCAGAGCCATTTTTTTTAGTAGCCACGATGGGTCTTTGCCGTCCTTTACCACCTTCCTCGGGACATCTCCTTTTAGGCATTTTGAACGGTGCTTCAGAATTTTTTCCGTTTCATTCACAGCTTCGTCCTCACCACTGAATATTTCATGCTGACCACGCAGATACTCTGCAATTTTCCTCCTGTCACTCTTGCTATCAAGATTCATTGTGAAACCCGTAATTAAAATTACTATCCCAGCCTTTTTATCACTCATACCTTCCCCTACGTTAACTGATTCTGTAATTTCCGTTCTGTTTATTGCTAGGGGGTCTGAGATGTCACCTTTACGAGTTGGTTCCCGGACTATCTGTTCAAAATAATTTTGGGACAAGATATTCAAAACAAAGTCCCACGAATCCCTGTCTCTTGCATTAGTTTTGATAGCATGACTCTCCCAATCTATACTTGTCTAGCTGAATTCATTCCTCCATTTATTCTTACCATTTTTTTCACATATTTCTTTCCTTGACGATTCTGCGGAGAACATTTCTTATCTTATTAGCCCACGGCAGCATGACAACTGTTTACAGAGTTAGCCGTTTTTGCTTAGATCCTTGGCCAGAAAGCCAAAAATCATGTCCTTTTGCGCGTCAGATAAATCGATCTGTTTCCACACAACGACAACGACTGCACTAAAGTACGCGTCCGCTCCGACATGCTTTAAGAACTCTTGCTCCTAGTGCTGCTACCTGCCGTATGTGATTGGTTACTGCACCTAGAAATCTAACCTAGGACGTGATCACATTAATCTGATTGAACCGCTTATGATGTATGTTACGATCTTTCCCTATTGCCTGTATTGTTTCTTACCATTTCCAACTATTGCACCAGTCCACTCTGTCGTAAAATCCTCTTAAAGTGTCTTGATTTTTCTTGGAAGTTGATTTTCCTTACGTGTAGCTCCCATTATCAAGTGCATCGCCAGAAATGGCTGTCTGATGCCTTTACCTCTCCCAAAGCCAAACTGATCCTCACCTGCGAGATCGACACTTCTCTTTTCCATTCTTCTCTTCTGCGTAAGAATTGCTAAACAACCCCGTGACATAACAGTCCTCTCCTCTTGCAATTCCGTCTGTCTCGTCTACTAGTTCTATCTCGTGTGATTCCCACACTGACGAGTAACATTCAAAAATCAGTTAAGCGAGAGTTTTGTATGCAATTTTTTTTGTGGATCTGAGCCTCCCGTAAGCTTCTCCTACGTCTATAATGCATTCTGATTCTGTACGAGTGGAAAATAAACTGTAGTTCTTTTTATTTTATCCCTGCTACCTTCAGAATTTCCAAGTTCGTATTCCAGTCAACATTGTAGAAGTTTTACATAAACGTAGGTTTTCCTTCTATCAGGCTATCTTCTAAGAAATCATAGGTTTAGTATTTCCGCTTTGGTTCCTACATTTTTTCAGAAACCAAAGAGATATTCGTTGACGTTGACGTCTACGAATTTATAGATTGTTCTGTAAGTAACAGCTGTTGGTATTTTGTAATCGTTCGGTAATATTTGCCCCTGTAGCACCGGTTTTCTTGGTAATCAGAATTATTTCACTTGTCTCATTGTTGCACACCGGATAGAATAATATCTCCAAACGATCTCAAAAATTATGAAGGAATCTAGTCTACTGTAGGAGCGTTGTGTCGACGTAAGTCATTCTATACTAAGTGAAATTCATGTCGCAGTATCATATTTTCTATCACGTCTTCACTTATTTTCATTTATTTTTCTGTAATTCCCGTAAGTTCATTCCCTTGTGTAGTAGTTTATATATTATTTCCACATTTCAAATTTCCCTTCTTTGGTTAGCACTGGCTTGTAATTTCACATCTTCATATCTAAGCAACTGCTTCTCTTCGCACCAAAGGACTCTCTGATTTTCCTGTAGTTAACTTTTATCTTTTCCCCAGTCATTCACGCGTCCCCTCTGTCCTCTAAGCATTTTGCATTTTCTGTCAATCTCATTTTCTGAACATCCGTGTTCCCTTTCATGTTTCATTTAATACACGTTTACATTTTCTCTGTTCCTCAATGAAATTTAATATCTCATGTGTTACTTAGGAATTTCTATTGGATCTTGTCTTTTTGCCTATTCGATCCCCTCATGTCTTCCGTATTCCATCTTTCAAAGGTATCCATTCGTCTTCTGTTGCGTTCCTTATGCCCTTTCCTGTCAGAAGATACCTAATGCTCTCTTTTAAACTCTCTTCAATGATTCTTCCAGTTTATCTACGTCCCGTCACGTTAATTTCCTACCTCTCAAGTACTTCGATTTTAATCTACAGTTGGTTCATGTGCCGCTGGCATTGTTTAACAGTTTAAAATTTGTCCGAAATTTCTGTCGTACCATTATATGGTCTATCTGAAACTTTCGTATGCCTCTGGATTTCTTCCACGAAAAATATAATTATCTACTTATCATTTCATTTAAAATACATCGTTAATCAGAATGAGATTTTCACTCTGCAGCGGAGTGTGCGCTGATATGAAACTTCCTGGCAGATTAAAACTGTGTGCCCGACCGAGACTCGAACTCGGGACCTTTGCCTTTCGCGGGCAAGTGCTCTACCAGCTGAGCTACCGAAGCACGACTCACGCCCGGTACCCACAGCTTTACTTCTGCCAGTACCTCGTCTCCTACCTTCCAAACTTTACAGAAGCTCTCCTGCGAACCTTGCAGAACTAGCACTCCTGAAAGAAAGGATATTGCGGAGACATGGCTTAGCCACAGCCTGGGGGATGTTTCCAGAATGAGATTTTCACTCTGCAGCGGAGTGTGCGCTGATATGAAACTTCCTGGCAGATTAAAACTGTGTGCCCGACCGAGACTCGAACTCGGGACCTTTGCCTTTCGCGGGCAAGTGCTCTACCAACTGAGCTACCGAAGCACGACTCACGCCCGGTACCCACAGCTTTACTTCTGCCAGTACCTCGTCTCCTACCTTCCAAACTTTACAGAAGCTCTCCTGCGAACCTTGCAGAACTAGCACTCCTGAAAGAAAGGAATTTGCGGAGACATGGCTTAGCCACAGCCTGGGGGATGTTTCCAGAATGAGATTTTCACTCTGCAGCGGAGTGTGCGCTGATATGAAACTTCCTGGCAGTTTAAAACTGTGTGCCCGACCGAGACTCGAACTCGGGACCTTTGCCTTTCGCGGGCAAGTGCTCTACCAACTGAGCTACCGAAGCACGACTCACGCCCGGTACCCACAGCTTTACTTCTGCCAGTACCTCGTCTCCTACCTTCCAAACTTTACAGAAGCTCTCCTGCGAACCTTGCAGAACTAGCACTCCTGAAAGAAAGGATATTGCGGAGACATGGCTTAGCCACAGCCTGGGGGATGTTTCCAGAATGAGATTTTCACTCTGCAGCGGAGTGTGCGCTGATATGAAACTTCCTGGTAGATTAAAACTGTGTGCCCGACCGAGACTCGAACTCGGGACCTTTGCCTTTCGCGGGCAAGTGCTCTACCAACTGAGCTACCGAAGCACGACTCACGCCCGGTACCCACAGCTTTACTTCTGCCAGTACCTCGTCCCCTACCTTCCAAACTTTACAGAAGCTCTCCTGCGAACCTTGCAGAACTAGCACTCCTGAAAGAAAGGATATTGCGGAGCACTTGCCCGCGAAAGGCAAAGGTCCCGAGTTCGAGTCTCGGTCGGGCACACAGTTTTAATCTGCCAGGAAGTTTACATCGTTAATGTTAATTAATACAAGACTGATTAAAAGCTATACGTCATATTCTAGTAAACCTGAAAATATTGTGTAGACCTTATCGTTACCACTGGCTTGTGGTAATACTGAAAGTTATGTCGCTGTGTGATGAGATGTATAGAGTGTCATGACTCCAAACTAGCAATGTCATGCATAGATACGGCACTCACTTATAAGTTTGCGTCTAGATTTGTAGAAATCTAGATTCTTAGTAAAGTTGGATACTCACTCTAGAATTTTATTAGGACATACAGCAAATTTGTTCAGCTGTAATCTCAAACAGTCCGATTCCATTACATCCATCAGTTAACAACCTTCTTTTGCTGTCATTTGTTTAATAATCCTTAGTTTCCACTAATCGTCTGTCGACACATAGTGTACGCAGTAGATACCATCCTATTGTCATACTATCAGTCCAAGCTGGTCGATGTTAATTTCAATACTTCTTTACCTGAAACCTAAAATTTTCATTTAGTACATGTTTGGTAATGCTGGTAGTGATCGTTTAGCATCAACTATATACTTTCAACAGTACTATGAATATCCTCTGAACAAAGTATATTCCAACAAAACGCTTCTAATTGAATCTCGATGCATATCACTGATTTCAGCAGACACAACGTAGACAACATTTTGCAGATAAGCGGCAAGCTCTCACCTCTCCCGTTAATGATGAAATATTTTAAATTTAACTCTGTTTTCTCCCTCCCTCGCTTTATTAGATGGTAGAACTGAGAAATTTCTTCCACCGGGCATCATACAGTTACAGTCTTTTAGCAAACGCTACGTTTGGGCTGCCCGACTGACATGAGAAACTCATCTCCGTATTTGCTCCTCACCCCTCATGCCATTCTCCTCCGCCAACGCAACCCCAAAAAGGCCAAGTGACGCCTTGGCTTATTGCCAGTTCACGCAGGTCGACAACAAGGCATCGGAGCCCCTCGCTATTTTTCTGGATGCTTTTTCGTGGCGTCCGTAAAGAGCCTGCGTAAAAGCATCCAGAGAAAGGGAACAGCCGACTTCAAAAGAGACGGCGATCAAGTCACAAACATCTACTGCTAAAATTCAGTGAAAAAGTTTTTCAAGGAAAATATTTACGATCTTCTGTATACTCTCGTCAAAAGCACTTCTTCCTTGCAAGAGAAATTGCGGCACTTTCCCCTTTAATAGGGCACGTGGCACTGCAACCACGGGACATGTGGCTAACGTAGTCCCATTCTTTTATAAGCTCAGAACTGGGAGTCTAAATTTTTACCTTTTCTCAGCTTACTTTAATGCTCCAACGTACAAAAAAACAAGGAGGAGGTCAAAGTAGAATGCACTGTCTATCTAAACTACTCGTTAACGCTGTATATATTTCTGTACGAAAGCGTCGCTGAAATTGCTTAATAAGACTATTATTGGATGTGATAAGCACTATGACACAAGTATCTCTTCATTCACCCTAATAAAATCAAGATTCAACAAAAAATTTGTGAGGCGTTGCAGAATAACGCGCCTGATATTTCATCGTATGTAGCACGTATAGTTCAGAAACAAGAATTTTTAAATAACTTGTGCATTTAAGGCTGATTTGTTGCTGTAATGCAATTTTTGATGTCCATTGTATTTTGTCATGAATTCATCGTAATAAATATTCAACCTTTTACTCTTAACATAGCTGAACTTTAGAAATAGCGCTACAAATGCTCTGCACAGATTTTTTTATCAAATTTAATGAAACGAAACTGCGTAATTTTGCGAACCGAACATGAGCTGGATAAAATTCTCTTATTCGTACCTTTCTCATTGAACTTAGTGGTGTATGCCTGTCTGGTGGTCGCAGAAAACAGTTCTTTGCGAAATAATTAGTACTGCCTGACTCCTATTCCAGCCTAAGTTTTATACTTGATCTAATTCTTATTTCCGTTTTCCAGTCTGCCAAAACCAGGACTGGAGCAACTGAATTAGATTTTCCACCAGGGTTTCGACTACCTTTCATCGTGCCCTGAAATGAGAAATGTCCCGCCCACTATTCTTATACGTCCATTCCTGCCAGTCCCTGCTTGCAACCCATTATCTCTTGGCTCCTATCCCTGAAATAAAACTACATGTAAGACCTGTCCCATACATCTTCCCACCACCACCTACTTCAGTCCACTCACAAACATCAGCTATACCTTCAAAGGCAGGGCTACTTGTGAAAACAGTCATGTGAACTACAAGCTAAGCTGCAACCACTGTGCTGCATTCTATGTGGGCATGACAACCAACAAGCTGTCTGTCCGCATGTGTGGCCACTGATAAACTGAGGCCAAGAAACAATTGGAACACCCTGTTGCTGAACACACTGTCCAACACGACATCCTTCATTTCAATGACTGCTTCACAGCCTGTGCCACTTGTATCCTTCCCACCTGCACTAGCTTTTCTAAATTGCGCAGGTGGGATCCCTCCATGCAATATATCCTATGTTCTCATAACTCCCGTGACCTCAGCGTTTGTTAGCCGTTTTTATCAGCCATTCAGCCACTTCCCTGTTCCCTTTCCGGCAGTACACAGTTTCATTCTACCAACGCAACCAGTCTTTTCATTTCTCTCCTTTCCCAATATCCTCAAGCACCTCTCCCTTGCCCTCCTTCTAACCTCTGGACTGCACCTAGTTGCCCTACCCTCTCTTCACCTTGCTCCAAAGCAGAACCTCATTGTCTCCTACCCTACCCTGATATCCCTCCTCCCCCACCCCACACCAATCTCCCCCTTACCACACACCTAGTCGCCACTCCCATCATGCACTGCTGCTGTTGCTCGCAGTGTGGCTTCGGCTGCCAGAGGTTGCAGTCATTTGTGTGACAGCTCAGTTTGCGTTAGTGTATGTCGTCTATTTTCGACAAAGGCTGGCTGAAACCTTATACTGTGACAGTCTTTCTGTTGTGCCTATCTCCGACTCAGCATCTCCTCTATATGGTGAGTAGCAGCTTTCCTTTTCATAATATTGTTACATTCCATACTCGATTTTCCATTGTTTGATCTAACTTTGTGTTTAACCCTTCATAGGTTTGCCATCGGTATTTTAACCACACTATGCAAGGCTCCAAATCTCTAATCTATTCCCTCTAAACGACTCTGTCCCATTAAGCTACTGCATGAGAACAATATGTGGCCAACAAAGAAACCACAACGAACTTAAATAGATTTGTCAACAGATCATACTGGCTGTTGTACTTTGTGGTCAATCAAATAACCACAAAGCAACCTCAGCTTTCAGTACACGCAATTAGTCGTAATGTACCTGATAAGTGTTTACGTATAGAAAATTTACTTGATTTTTTATGATTTTATAGTGTAATGTACCCCTCCATGAATCATGGACCTTGCCGTTGGTGGGGAGGCTTGCGTACCTCACCGATACAGATGGCTGTACCGTAGGTGCAACCACAACGGAGGGGTATCTGTTGAGAGGCCAGACAAACATGTGGTTCCTGAAGAGGGGCAGCAGCCTTTTCAGTAGTTGCAGGGGCAACAGTCTGGATGATTGACTGATCTGGCCTTGTAACATTAACCAAAACGGCCTTGCTGTGCTGGTACTGCAAACGGCTGAAAGCAAGGGGAAACTACAGCCGTAATTTTTCCCGAGGACATGCAGCTTTACTGTATGATTAAATGACGATGGCGTCCTCTTGGGTAAGATATTCCGGAGGTAAAATAGTCCCCCATTCGGATCTCCGGGCAGGGACTATTCAAGAGGACGTCGTTATCAGGAGAAAGAAAACTGGCATTCTACGGATCGGAGCGTGGAATGTCAGATCCCTTAATCGGGCAGGTAGGTTAGAAAATTTAAAAAGGGAAATGGATAGGTTAAAGTTAGATACAGTGGGAATTAGTGAAGTTCGGTGGCAGGAGGAACAAGACTTTTGGTCAGGTGATTACAGGGTTATAAATACAAAATCAAATAGGGGTAATGCAGGAGTAGGTTTAATAATTAATAAAAAAATAGGAGTGCGGATTAGCTACTACAAACAGCATAGTGGACGCATTATTGTGGCCAAGATAGACACATAGCCCATGCCTACTACAGTAGTACAAGTTTATATGCCAACTAGCTCTGCAGATGATGAAGAAATTGATGAAATGTATGACGAGTTAAAAGAAATTATTCAGGTAGTGAAGGGAGACGAAAATTTAATAGTCATGGGTGACTGGAATTCGTCAGTAGGAAAAGGGAGAGAAGGAAACATAGTAGGTTAATATGGATTGGGGGGAAGAAATGAAAGAGAAAGCCGCCTTGTAGAATTTTGCACAGAGCATAACTTAATCATAGCTAACACTTGGTTCAAGAATCATAAAAGAAGGTTGTATACCTGGAAGAATCCTGGAGATACTAAAAGGTATCAGATAGATTATATAATGGTAAGACAGAGATTTAGGAAACAGGTTTTAAATTGTAAGACATTTCCAGGGGCAGATGTGGATTCTGACCACAATCTATTGGCTATGAACTGCAGATTGAAACTGAAGGAACTGCAAAAAGGTGGGAATTTAAGGAGATGGGACCTGGATAAACTGAAACAACCAGAGGTTGTAGAGAGTTTCAGGGAGAGCATAAGGGAACAATTGACAGAAATGGGGGAAAGAAATACAGTAGAAGAAGAATGGGTAGCTCTGAGGGATGAAGTAGTGAAGGCAGCAGAGGATCAAGTAGGTAAAAAGACGAGGGCTAATATAAATCCTTGGGTAACAGAAGAAATATTGAATTTAATTGATGAAAGGAGAAAATATAAAAATGCAGTAAGTGAAGCAGGCAAAAAGGAATACAAACGTCTCAAAAATGAGATCGACAGGAAGTGCAAAATTGCTAAGCAGGGATGGCTAGACGACAAATGTAAGGATGTAGAGGCTTATCTCACTAGGGGTAAGATAGATACTGCCTACAGGAAAATTAAAGAGACCTTTGGAGAGAAGAGAACCACTTGTATGAATATCAAGAGCTCAGATGGCAACCCAGTTCTAAGCAAAGAAGGGAAGGCAGAAAGGTGGAAGGAGTATATAGAGGGTTTATACAAGGGCGATGTACTTGAGGACAATATTATGGAAATGGAAGAGGATGTAGATGAAGATGAAATGGGAGATAAGATACTGCGTGAAGAGTTTGACAGAGCACTGAAAGACCTGAGTCGAAATAAGGCCCCGGGAGTAGACAACATTCCATTAGTACTACTGATGGCCTTGGGAGAGCCAGTCATGACAAAACTCTACCATCTGGTGAGCAAGATGTATGAGACAGGCGAAATACCCACAGACTTCAAGAAAAATATAATAATTCCAATCCCAAAGAAAGCAGGTGTTGACAGATGTGAAAATTACCGAACTATCAGTTTAATAAGTCACAGCTGCAAAATACTAACGCGAATTCCTTACAGACGAATGGAAAAACTGGTAGAAGCGGACCTCGGGGAAGATCAGTTTGGATTCCGTAGAAATGTTGGAACACGTGAGGCAATACTAACCTTACGACTTATCTTAGAAGAAAGATTAAGAAAAGGCAAACCTACGTTTCTAGCATTTGTAGACTTAGAGAAAGCTTTTAACAACGTTAACTGGAATACTCTCTTTCAAATTCTGAAGGTGGCAGGGGTAAAATACAGGGAGCGAAAGGCTATTTACAATTTGTACAGAAACCAGATGGCTGTTATAAGAGTAGAAGGGCATGAAAGGGAAGCAGTGGTTGGGAAGGGAGTGAGACAGGGTTGTAGCCTATCCCCGATGATATTCAATCTGTATATTGAGCAAGCGGTAATGGATACAAAGGAAAAGTTCGGAGTAGGTATTAAAATCCATGGAGAAGAAATAAAATCTTTGAGGTTCGCCGATGACGTTGTAATTCTGTCAGAGACAGCAAAGGACTTGGAAGAGCAGTTGAACGGAATGACAGTGTCTTCTATCAACCCTCTCTGGTACGGATCCCACACTGCTGAGCAGTATTCAAGCAGTGGGCTAACAAGCGTACTGTAACCTACTTCCTTTGTTTTCGGATTGCATTTCCTTAGGATTCTTCCAATGAATCCTAGTCTGCTTTACCGACGGTGATCATTCCATTTTAAATCACTGCTAATGCGTACTCCCAGATAATTTATGGAATTAACTGTTTTCAGTTGCTGACCTGCTATATTGTAGCTAAATGATAAGGGATCTCTCTTTCTATATATTCGCAGCACATTACACTTGTCTACATTGAGATTCAATTGCCACTCCCTGCACCTTGCGTCAATTCGTTGCAGATCCTCCTGCATTTCAGTACAATTTTCCATTGTTACAACCTCTCAATACACTACAGCATAATCCGCAAAAAGCCTCAGTGAACTTCCGATGTCATCCACAAGGTCATTTATGTGTATTGTGAATAGCAACGATCCTACGACACTCCCCTGCGGCACACCTGAAATCACTCTTACTTCGAAAGACTTCTCTCCATTGAGAATGACGTGCTGCGTTCTGTTATCTAGGAACTCTTCAATCCAATCACACAATTGGTCTGATAGTCCATATGCTCTTACTTTGTTCATTAAACGACTGTGGGGAACTGTATCGAACGCCTTGCGGAAGTCAAGAAACACGGCATCTACACGGTATCTATGGCCCTCTGAGTCTCGTGGACGAATAGCGCGAGCTGGGTTTCACACGATCGTCTTTTTCGAAACCCATGCTGATTCCTACAGAGTAGATTTATAGTTTCCAGAAAAGTCATTATACTCGAACATAATATGTGTTCCAGAATTCTACAACTGATCGACGTTAGTGATATAAGTCTATATAGGTACTGAATATAGGAAAACGGGGATGACCTGTGCCCTTTTCCAATCCTTTGGAACGCTACGCTCTCCTAGAGACGTACGCTACACCGCTACAAGAAGGGGGGCAAGTTCCCTCGCGGATAAGAAGCCTGTCATCTTGACTGCTAGTGATACGAGGCCGTTGGGATCCGGCACGGAGTTCCGTATTACCCTCCTGAACCCAACGCTTCCATATTCTGCCAACAGTCATTGGATCTCGACCAACGCGAACAACAATGTCGCGATACGATAAACCGCAACCACGATAGGCTACAATCCGACCTTTATCAAAGATGGAAACGTGATGGTACGCATTTCTCCTCCTTACACGAGGCATCACCAGAATGTTTCACTCGGCAACGCCGGTCAACTGCTGTTTGTGTATGAGAAATCGGTTGGAAACTTTCCTCATGTCAGCACATTGTAGGTGTCGCCACCGGCGCCAACCTTGTGTAAATGCTCTGAAGAGCTAATCATTTGCCTGTCACAGCCTCTTCTTCCCGTCGGCTAAATTTCGCGTCTGTAACACGGTTTCTTCGTGGTGTAGCAATTTTAATGGCCAGTAGTGTAGACTCTGGGGTAGATATTCATGACAGGGAATTTCCTACAAATGGTAGTGACCGGTGTGTGCCTGTGGATGGGACTTGGATGAAAACGAGTCACACATCTCTGTATTCAGTTGCATCTATTATTGGTACTGACTCAGGTAAAATTTGAAATGCATAAATTATGTCTAAATACTGCCACCAGTGTGCAACAGGGAAAATATCCAATAATAAAGACAGTGAGAAACTGTGGCAAGAAAAACGTGCAGTAGCATGCCCTAAAAGTTATAGTGCCTCAAGTGGGAGCATGGCGGCTGCAGAAGTTCTGAAGATGTTCTCCAGATCTGAGGACCAGCATGATGTTAGATATACTAAATACCTTGGTGATGGGGACTCCTCTTTATTCAAAGGTGTAACAGATAAAAATTCGTTCAATACAACAACAGAAAAGTTGGAATGTGTTGGTCACATCCAAAAGAGGCCTTGTGGTTGGCTCCATTGCTTGCTGAAACAGACGAAAGTGAAGTACTTGAGGTTAGAAAACCACTAGGGGGAAAAGGCAGGCTTACTCTGAAAGACATTGATTCCCTTCAGTTATTTTATGGGAGAGCTATCAAGAAAAACACACATAATTTAGAGGCAATGAGGCGCGCTGTGTCCACAATTTTTTCTCAAAAACTATCCACTGACCAAACACCAATGCACAATCTGTGTCCAAAAGATGATTGGTAAAAGTTCAACAACAGGAATGGGCGTATTGACATAATCACTCATTATCAGAACCTGTTATGAATGAAATTAAGCCCACATTCAGGGTTCTAGCAAATCATGATTTATTGAGGAAGTGTCTTCATGGAAAGACACAAAATGCAAATGAAAGCCTCAATAATTTAATTTGGATTAGATGCTCAAAAGGGACATTCTGTGGACTTAAAGTATTCAAAATAGGTGTCTATGATGCAGTTTTATGTTACAATAACGGAAATAATGTCAGAATTGAAGTGCTGAAGTGAGTTGGTATAGATACTGGTGTGTTTACAACGAAAGCATTTTACACCATGGACAAGAGCAGGGTCAAGAAAGCTAACAGACCAGTGCCTTACGTGCAAATACAGGCCAGGCAGATTCGAAGAGAAGAGAAACCTGGAGGATGGGGAGTATCAGTGTGGAGAATTTTAAAATTGAGGTAAGCTTATTACATGTAGAAGTATGGAAAGAAAATCTTTGAACCTCATTGTCCCTCTTTTACATTTTTTACCCTATTAGAAGCCTTTTCTCAAAACGTATATGCGCTAATACTATGAAATTTTCAAGAATTGTTTGCAACGTGTTGGTGTCTCTCTGCAACTAAAAAATGCGAGATCCTGCAGTTCAATTCTGGTTTTTAAATGATTTTATGCAGAAAAAAAGTTAATTTTGTATGTGCAAAATTAAAAACCCTGTTAATGAAACAATTTGTACCATAAATTAATAACTGTAGTTCAGTGGTTTTATAACTTTCTCAAAACAACACAAGAAAATTTTCAGATTAATTGCGTTATTAGAATGGGAGTTACAGCTTTTTATAAAAAAGTCAAGAAATTAAAAATTCAAATTACTAGCAAAATATTAATCCTGCCTATTTTATTACATTTTTCCATTAAAAGACAGCTGTTTTGCTTTACATATGCAAAATTTTATGCTTGTACATTAATAAATATGGCTGTACTGATTTTTTAAATAAATGTTTACATCTTCCGTTACATCCCCCCCTTAACTGGTTCTACAGCTGTGGTCTTGTATCGTCTTTTGAGCCTGTGTAAACGTTGTCATTGAATATAGTTTATCCGTTTTCTCTAAAAGTCTTACTGTTCTCTATTCTATACTTGTTACAATTTCTTTACTTACATCGTTCATATTAAGACCTACATTTCCCTCCATTTTTAATTCGTTTATAGCATAAGAAATGTCTTGATTTATCTTTACGTATTATTCGATTTTTTTGTCGCGCTTATAACCATACTATATTCAGTTTTAAATTATTTAAGTTGAATACCAAACCAACCTTTCTTTAAATCCCATATACAAAAAGTCATCCCGAATGTACTCAGGAATCTAGAATCATTGTAATTGCTTCTACGCAACTTTTTTCGAGTTTTACTCATCATTGTATAGTATATAAAAAAACCTTCTACACATTTATGCATACATAACAGCAAAATGTTGAATTTATAACGCTTAAATCTCGCACCTCATCTGAATCGATCAACTCTCACGTAATGCTTGGTGCCTACCTCATAGTAAAACAAACACACACACACACACACACACACAAACACAAACAAACACGTATACACATGCCCGTACTCACATATGTGTGTTTCCGTTGTGGCTGTCAGTGGGAGGGTACATAAGTGCGTGTGTGGGGCTGTGGGTTAGTCTGGATGTGTATTGGTCATAAGTAAGCAGTGAGCAAACGCTGAATAGATGTATATGGCGGCTGCCAGTGGACATGCTGAGAGGTACGACACCATGTTATGTGCCGTAATAATGTGAGCAGAACTCAGAACTAGTCTAACGCAATAAATTATAAATCATGTCGATTTCAGAACGGATTTCAAGATGGTTTTCTTAATATATATAGAAAGAATAAATACTCATGCCATAAAAAGTTTGTCTGTGTTGGTATACTGAAGTCCATTATTGAAGTCAGTTTTTATAAATGAAAGGAGAAGGAATAAGGTGTTAACATTAAACATTTTAGCATTAAACATGGGAAGTAAATGAGTAGTTAAGTTATCATTAACATGAAAGTCAGCGTATTGAGTCCAGAGAGACTAAATATTAAGTGAAATTCACTGTATGTATGCGAGTGGAATTTAATGACTATCAGATTATTCAATGCGGCTTAGGAATAAAAATTAGCTGCCATTTTATCTCATTAAGAGACTTGCTGGGTTATTCGCTTCTCTTTCCTGGAGTTTGGAGACGTTTACTTCGTTCTCCAGTAGAAAAAACAATGCCTCATCCCTGTTATTAAATAGCGTAAAATAGCAGCATGATACATTTGAATTTCTGTGCTTTTGCATCTTAGTAATAGTTACTTAATGCAGCTTACTGCAAAAACACACTTTCAATTTTGGTGACGCTTCATTTGAAACACACATTAGCAGATGACAACCACCACAACAGGCTAAGAGCGCTACAGCTATCAAAAGACGTTGGTGTGACTGCGCTCTGAGAACACGAGTTAGTGTCTGAGCTGAAAATGGACGACGATAAAGTAACAGGTGGCAGGCAGAGCAGCGGCTGTAATCCACCGTCGGCGGCGGGGGCGCTGTGAGAGGAATGCAGCGCTGATAATTGAAGCGGCCGGATAAATGGCATTTTGGCAGAGAACGGGAGAGATCTTCCTGGAACGCGTCGTCGGCCGCCGCCGATATCGAGGCTGTTAATGACTAATCTTGCTCACTTTTTTCTTCCGCTCAAAACACGTGAGAGGCTTAATCGATATGCATGTATTCCCTTTGATGCACTTCCCTCTTTTTCTCCTAGAGAAACCACCTCTAAACTTTCAGCTAATAGTGCATATCAACATGGGGAATCGAGTCTCTAGATTTTGTATGTCGTGCTCAGTTGTGCTAACCGTAATGAAAACTTTGAAACCATAGAAACCTTGTCGTTCTCTTGCTCGTATGTTTATTTCTTACCGCCAGCACATTATGTCGAAACAAATTTTTTATTGTGAAAGATGTGACATTAAGGAATACTTGATGGCAGTTTAACCACTATGACAAGTGTCTACATTAACTGTAACTGTACCCATGAACACATTCTCGTCAGACCATGTGCAACCTTTACGTATGAAGACACGCAAAGATCTGTTACCTCTAATTTATTTTAAAACTAGCCGACTAACCCGGCATTGTGAGTGTAACACCTCAAGAAACCCGAAAACCCACATAAGAATGTCATGATAATTTAAAGTAGGGAACAGTGTTATCCTGACAGGTATGACAACTTTGATAACAATATAGCACCTTAAAGTTTTGATGAACACCAATTTCAGTAATTACTGAGTATGTCATGATATAAAGGTAGAAAGAAAGAAAGGTTATTTTTAATTAGCTATCAAACATCTCAGTAATAACTGAAAATCAGTACGACGAAAGTTAAGTCCAAAGTAATATGTCGGTCCCATATAACATTTATTGTGAAAGAGAGTTGTAAACGCGGCGAAAAGGAAATTCAGTGCGTCTACAATGCTCGATCATGGAAATGTTAGTCGCTTGCTAGCTTGCTTGCAATCACGTCGTGAGACAGCATTGTTTTTTATAGTACTACACACGGAACGCTACGAGATAGTTTCTATCCAAAAAAAGTACTATTGCTGGATAGAGATGCACGGACTTTGTTCTCAGTTATTCTAACCTGAGAACTTGAACTGAAGTGATATTCTGATAGTGTACGACGAGTTAATTAACTCTAATTACTGGAGATATTATTGTTGGTCTCAACCTTCATCAAAGTGAAAAGTTACAACGAAGAATGGACATAGTATCGCAGACTGCAATATCTGATTAGCCTTGAGTAGGAAACATTAATATGACGACACGAAGATAAAACAAATACGCACATTGTATAAGTTGTCGTAATTGTCACGATCACCGAATTGAAAAGAATTGTAATTGATCTGATCCATTTGTGTGTGTGTGGTGAGATGATTATAAACTAACTGCTAAGAAGGAACAACAAAAATTGTTCGTCAGTAATGGAAATCTCACGTGTTGCCTCAATCATTAACTGAACTATGTGATAGTTGATGATCAAAATTAATTAACTGTGAACATTTTAATTGAAAGAGTGACCTAATTAACATTGAGCGTTGAAAGAAGTCTCTTGCCGAAATAATATTACGACGCACGAAAGCAAGATAGCATTATAGATATCTCCGGATGTGCGTCGTGCCGTAGTGAACAATTCTGCCTAGCAACGTAACAACAACTGACCCGCAATTGAAGTTTTCCTCGCTTCAGTGTTGTGAAACGATGCCGGTGATGAATGATAAACTCAATACTGCAATAGCTAACTAACCGGGCATATCAGATCATCATAAAACCATAACAGACTATTAAAATCAGCAGTTCGCATCGCTGAGAAGACTATGTTGACTCGCAAACGGACTTTCATACATTACGCGAGGAACAATTTTCTTTAGAGATTTTCATGTGCTGTTCCACGTTATCCGACGTGGACAACCATCATTGCGCGTCGCGTCTCCATTCCACCGACCAAGTTGTAGCAGTAGCGGCTCAACATCAACATCAACAGCGACAACAAAAGGGGAGAGGGGACGTCACTTGAGGCATTCATTTTGCCAGTTTTCTATTGGAAACAAGAAAATCATTTGTGTTTGTAGCTTCATATCGAAAAAATTTCATTTCCGTGTATTTGTGAAAACACCTTTGCAATTATGAAGCAGTCGTACATATCAGATGGTTCAAATGGCTCTGAGCACTATGGGACTTAACATCTGAGGTCATCAGTCCTCTAGAACTTAGAACTACTTAAACCTAACTAACCTAAGGACATCACACACATCCATGCCCGAGGCAGGATTCGAACCTGCGGCCGTAGCAACCGCGCGGTTCCAGACTGAAGCGCCTAGAAACATGCATAATGTAGAAATGTATAAGTGCAGCTGTTTCGAGATTTTATAAACGTCTCAATGGCAACACCTGTATATAGCTCCATATAGGGCTCATGTTTTCGCTTAAATCCATTTGCGTTCCGGAGGTGAAAGCTGCCAAAAGCGCTGCCAGGCGTCAGGGACTTTCATAAGTTGACTCCACTGCAGTAGTGTCTCAATAGTAAACAATAAGTGTATTAAAACTTCATGCATTTTGTGGCATTTTTGCATGTATCTCAGCGTTCATGACGTCTTGTATCTTGAATTATGTGTCGTATAGTGATGGATTGGTGTAAGTACATTTAGCTGCGTATCTTGATACTGGCTGCGAAATGTGTTGCAAATATAGACTTAGCTGCAAAGAAATAACAAATTTAAAAGTCATGGACGATGCGGCACTTTGTCAGGTCCCTCAGTGTTTATAGCGTCATATCCCCAGAACTATGTGTCAGTATGATATAATTTTGTAGGTTTATTTAGCGGCACGTGTGGATACTCTGCGACATTTATTGCGAATAGACATAGTAGCACAGAAGTAATAAATTTAAACACGATGCGTATCACTGTAGTGTAAAATGACACCCGTCTCTGTATTTGAGGCATTAAGTACTGACCTGGTATTGCATCTAGCCTCTGTGAGAAATCTGTCGGAGACTGATGACCCTGCAGTTAGGTCCCTTTCTATCCAAACCCAACCAGCCAACAAATCTGCCTTACATCCTTTACACACACCTCTCCTAAATCGTGATGATTTGTGTTGCTCGTCCATAATCTATTTTAGCTGTACCTCTTGTGCTGCAAGTCTGCCGTCCACTGGAGAAAGCCTCCCATCATATTCTGTTTGTAACTCTCCTTTCATCTAATTTGTGAGTACATTACGCCTGCCTAAGGTGTTTTCCCCAATAGATTTAAATTTATTTTCCATGTTTTGGATTTCTGATTTTAACACACTCTTGCTAGCTTGCAGTTCCCAAGTTGCTCGTACTTGTTCCCTCAGAGTATCCAAACTATCTTTCTTGTTCTCTGCCGTTAGATTTTATTTTCTCTGCTAATGTCAGTTTGTTTCCTTGAGCTAGTCTTTAACTCTCTGAACGTTCTCTAGCTTTTTTAGTGAAGGACTGGAACGAAGTGGGGTTCATGCTGGGGTGAAGTGGTGGCGTGGCGTGCCAGGACAATTGACAAAAAGTAACCAACAACAAAATAAAAGAATATAATTCCTTAAATGCAGTTTAGATTGGACACCACCCCAGTTAAACAGTAACAACACAACAGATAACAATTCATGGGCTCTTGTCCAATAATAGATTAATCACAAAGGAAAGTAGCTGCCACATGTAACCACAGAGTATAAGCAATAAAACAAAGAAACAGCTCTCCAACGTAGGTGGGCTTTGTTACATTTACATTCAGACAAAATCTAGATCTAGTAACCACTCCCATCATCAGTTATCCATTAAAGCAACAATGCTACCAACCCACTAAAATAGTACATACACATGTTTGGCAATTACTATTCTCTGTATAAATATGCATGCAATTTCAGTTACACTCACAGCAAGATCAATATACAGGGTGATTCAGAAAGAATACCACAACTTTAAGAATTTAAAACTCTGCAACGACAAAAGGCAGAGCTAAGCACTATCTGTCGTCGAATTAAGGGAGCAATAAAGTTTCATTTAGTTGTACATTTGTTCGCCATTTCATCCAATAAAGTTTTTGGTCCCTTTTTCTTCGAAGGTGCTACTGTAACTGGACTACAGTATCTGGAGATGTTAGAGAATTGGCTGTTCCCTCAGCTCGAACAAGATGCACAACAATTCATATTTCAGCAGGATGGAGCGCCACCACATTGGCACTTATCTGTCCGTAACTACCTGAACGTCAACTACACGAGGCGATGGATCGGCCGCCAGGCAGCCCGTGACAGAGCACTTCATCACTGGCCTCCAAGAAGCCCTGATCTTACCCTCTGCGATTTTTTCTTATGGGGGTATGTTAAGGATATGGTGTTTTGGCCACCTCTCCCAGCCACCATTGATGATTTGAAACGTGAAATAACAGCAGCTATCCAAACTGTTACACCTGATATGCTACAGAGAGTGTGGAACGAGTTGGAGTATCGGGTTGATATTGCTCGTGTGTCTGGAGGGGGCCATATTGAACATCTCTGAATTTGTTTTTGAGTGAAAAAAAACCTTTTTAAATACTCTTTGTAATGATGTATAACAGAAGGTTATATTATGTTTCTTTCATTAAATACACATTTTTAAAGTTGTGGTATTCTTTTTGAATCACCCTGTAGTTCTCACTTTCAGGAAACAAGCGCACACGCTCAGCGTGCCAACAGGCACATTAATCATAACACGCCACATGCGTGTCAACAGTCACATTAGCCTCAACACGCCACATTGTAGACACTGTCCTTTGATGTGGAGTATGACTGACAATTTAGTTCACTCAGTGCACAGAGTATACCATTCACTGTACACTAATTTGCAACACTCAACCCATCAACATTCTTACTGTGAGTCACCTCTGTTTGTGCTCATCTTTTAATGTGGAAGCCCCTGTCTGCATCTCCTCTGCAGCTGCTGTACTGTCACCCAGGAAAGACACCAACAACCCTCCTGGCCTTTCATGTCCACATTCAATGGTCCCGCCCCACATTGACCGCTAGTGAAGTCCCGATATCGGCTTGTCAGCACATCAGCTCTGGAGAAGGCTTCGTTTTGGCTCTCCACTGACACTTTACTTGACTTACACTTTCCCTAAAATCAGCAACTGCAGTGGCAGCCACTGTGATGGCTTCAGCCTGCTCTGCTGTTTGAGATGTGTCAAGCTAATACACCAGTTGTGGCCTGGCAACTCACCACGATTCATAAGCTGCACAGCCCAGAGCTAATGGTTGAAGCCCACTCTGTTGCATCTCCCGCCAACTGTCCACACGAATCGGCACTGCCCACTTCAGCAACCTCTGTCACTGCCCCAAACTCGCTCACTCCCTTTGCTGACCAGCGTCGACGCTGCAGGGTTCCCAACTGCCATCCTGCTGTCACTCGCATCAGGGAGCTGTGTCGACGCTGATACCAGAGCAGGTGAATGACGTCCTTCCACCTCGTGCTGCCCCATCAGAACTCAGAGCTCAGAGTGCTGCCGTTCGTTCCACTCACCAGCAACTACTGCAAATGCAGGGTTGCCATACTGGTTAGGACAGCACACTTCCCAGTCTCTTCGTTGGCAATAACTACGTTGTTCTTCCTTATAGAAGAAGTTAAGGCTCAGACAGAATTATTTTTTGGGTTAGAAGTAACATAATACAATTCAGCTTGAACATAACACGCAGTAGTAAGTACAGAATTACTTGATAAGGCACAACTATCGGTGAATTCAAGTGGCAGCACCACAGCACAAGCACCACCAGCTCCACCCACAATAACATAACAGATCTCGTGAGGCGCTACCTCAGAGTTACAAATCACAACACTCGCCGTGTTCAACCCATTGAGCAGTAAGAGAAAACACAGTCTCATTGGAATCACACTGCACTAACAGCCTAGACGACTAACGTCTAAGATACTCCCTAGTCTATTGTTTTTTTTGCCCCTCAATTATTTGCAAAACCTTCTTATAATGGTTGTTAAGAGAACTAAGAAAATGATCAATTGCTCCAGAATCTTACAATAAACTATTGAAATGGAACAGTCACAAGTCAAATAGCTGACGAAGGAAGACAAATAATCCTTCGCTGAGCCACAAAAATTTCTAATTAGTACCACAAGTTAAACAACATAAGACAAAAATGCTCAGTAATTCTTCTGAAGAACCAACAGTACATTCAAAAACTAAGAATGAACTCAGATCAACATTTAATTTTAAAAAAAATTCTACTAGATACATATCGAAATAAAATATTGAATCCACCAAGCCTCATCATTAATCAGAACCAATAGCAGATCAATGTGGTAATTATGAAATGTATCACGAATCATCAGGAAAAATGTTCACCTCCACTTCAGATCTACAGACCACACACACTTTTTCAAAGTCCATTACTTACTTTTCCTGAGTAAACTAATCCATAAAAACATGAAAACTGCCAATTTCAATGTATTCAGCATGAATAATACATGAAAAAATGATCCTGCTCTCAACTATACTCAAAGTCAAACTGAAGTTAACCACAAAGTGTTGTTGAAAATTTCCACTTTCCACTCTTCACTTGAAGCTACCATTTCTCACCACAATAACATACAACCAGTGCATACATAAGCAAGTGATTCCAGACGATCCATTGCAAGGAAACTACTTGTTGAAATAGTCCACATGAGCTCCAGTAACACATCCCACCAAAAATACCACAGATATTTACTGGGAAAAGGTAAAAAGCAAATCCATAAATGTATTCGATTGCGCAAACACTGTTACTGTGACTAAATTAAGAAATTCTGAATTCTATATCCCAGACAATGGGATACTTTTATTTGACAGTAATATTTCATACCTCAAGCAGGATAAATAAAACTTCCTTACTATACAAACACACACACTTTAGTACACTTCCCAACAGTAAACTAACTTCCCATGTACTCAGTTTAAAACCAAGAAAATAATGCTATTCCACTGAACAATTAATGACTTGAATTCCATCTGGTCAGAGAACGTACCACAGACATAACTGGAATCTCACAGAATGCAAGTTCCACACACAAATCATTAAGAACTCGTTGCCATGATATCAATAACACAATAAATGATAACAAAGATCTCAAATTACTCTCTGTTCTAAAAATGTTCACTCTCTTAATTTCACTTACTAGTTGAAGTATTACAAATGTACAGATAAGCAATGAAAAAGCACCAACCTTGGTTATCCTTTACTAATGATAAATAATTTTTTTCTCTATGTTAATAATGTGTCAAATGACATCAAACTATATATAAACCAGAAGATTTATTTTATGTTAACGATTAATCTGCAAGGTTCTGGGCTCTATCAACTGCAATCGTGACTTTAATAAAATGGCAAAGGTAATGTAAATCAGAATAGTGGGAGGCGTTGTGATCTAAATAACAACTGATTTATTCATTCTTAGCATCACATGACAAAACATGGCTAAAGAAACGCCAAACAAACAGTTTTATCTGATAAATGCTTTCAATAGTATGCAGTCTATGGTTAACAAAGTGATCAGCTGGAGATTAACACACCACACTTAGCAGAACTAATCTCTTTATCTGGCTTCATAAATGTGACTCTATGGTATGGCTCAAAAACTATGCTACTATCACGCATCTACACTCTACTATTCCATAAAGAAAAATATGGTTCCAAAGAACAGGGTGCTGAGAATATATTGTAGCCCTATGCCATACTTTACCCTTCTGTAGGTGAGGGCGGCACTGTATGACGCGCTCGCCGACTGCAATCACAGACAGTGGCAATTTGTAGCTAACAGCACACGCCCGGAAATATGCAAGTACGAGGTCTTGCGTTTGGCTGATTTGGTATGCAGATACTTCCCTGTGAGTCTCTGAAAACCCGGTGGGTTCCAGTGTGCAGGTGGACCCATTTTCTGATCTGCCAAACCGATTTGACTCTGTGACACGACTATGCGTGACAGATTATGTCAAACGTTTAGACAGCTGACTCAAAACAAATAAATACACCAACACATAACTTGTGTGCGTGATGCAAGAAGCAGTAGCTCTCTGATGGTTCAGATGGTGAATGGCACAGGCTCTAAGTGACAGACTAACATAGGAAAAGTCTCACCGTCTAGGTAAAGACCTTCCTTTCTTTACTATCGAAGCACCAGTACAAGAGAGATCTCTTTCTCTACAGCTTTCCTCCGCAGCTCGGTAGCATAGCACATTTGCTTGTTTCTAAGCGAGAGCGTACCGTTAAACAGATATTAGGAGCCCAGATGGGAATGCATATGAATTTCTCTCTCATCTCAAAGCACCCTTTATCCACTATGTGCAAGATTTCCATATTAAGTAATGAAAGCGGTGGCCGTAAGTACTTTCCAGCTTTAAGATGTTCTGCGAACGTTGACTTAAAAGCATTCTCGTCATCTTTGTTCAATAAATATTCACTGAAACCCTGTCTTAAATGCCCTTTCTGTATGTTCTGTATAAAAGCCTGGGCATACGATGCACTGAATTTGGTGTATCCAAGATTTTTAGATATTTATCAATAGGAGATCACATTATATATGAAAAGAAGGTCAATGGGATGATTAGTGGTGAACACCACATTGTGTTCTTTAAATATTGTCGCAGTTCGATTGAAAATGTCATCTAAGAACGGAATTGAAAAATATTTCTATTTCTTTTCAGTGGGGCCATTTTTATTTACTACAGATCTACTAGTTCTTATTAGTTCTTGGCATGTAAAGTTTTTGCAAGATACTGGTTTGATATCCGTTAGTGACAGCAATGTGCCTGAGGTTATTAAGTTCCGTGACAACAGCAGGCCATGTTAAACGGGCCTGAAACATTCTGCCAATCAAAACAAGAACGAATGCAATTTTATGCTTCTGGGGATAGCACGAAGACGCGTGGACGATATTATCAGTCTTAGTGGGTTTTCTATAGATGTCGAAGCTAATTTTCCCGTCCGTTAGCCGCAATTTCAGGTCAAGGAAGCCAAGTGCTCGATTTCGTACGTAAATTTCATTTTCTGCCGGAAGCGGTTCTCTGTGTCGATAAGAGATATGAACTCATCGACATCACCTTTGAACAATATGATGGTATCATCCACGTATCGTCTGTAGGAAGTAATTTTACCAGCGAGGATGGGGTAAAATTCAAAAAATCTTATCTCGAATTGATTAATGGAAACGTCAGCTAAAAACCCAGCTAAGCAGATCCCTATAGCGAAGCCTTCATTTTGTTGGAACAGTTGTCCACTAAAACTGAAATAATTGTACTTAAGAAAGATTTTCAAAAGTGTGGTCACTTCTTCAATTTCTACAGTCTGTAATATCTTATTTTTGTTGAGATTGTTTTCAATAACTGTGATTGTCTCCTGTAATGGTATGTTAGTGTAGAGATTGGTAATGTCAAGAGATGTGTGCAAATGGCCAGAAGGAATCGTAACATCTTTTAATGAATCAATAATTTCTCTCCTATTTCGAACAGGCATAGAAATCTGTCGTCACTTATAGGAGTATTATGCTTACATTTCTTAATGCGAACCAGCATATTTTCTTTAATAAGGAGTGTCTTTCAGGAAAACTGGTTCCTAATCATGTGTCAGCTTATGTAAAAATTCAGAAAAATGGCGCTTCATGTACATAATTCACAATGAGGTAAGTGTACTCTACGGCAAGAAGGATGTTCTTAATTCTAAAGTATGTATCTTATATTTTGAAATCTGTAGATTATTGCAGTTTGACGTTATCTTAGAATCAATTCATGAATGGTAGAGTATGATTTGATCGTTCAGCAATACGATAAAAACTTCTTAGCGCTTCAGAATGCCCAGAAACCCCTAGGTCATCAATACGGTAGGATCGGGCTAATTCCCGCATTTTTCTTTCTTTGAGAGGGTTGTTTATAAAACTAATATACTTTTTGACGAGGTTGAACTTGATATTCTAAATGAAGGTCTCAAATGGAATGTAGGAACCCCTTTAGATGAGGCTGCTGATAATAAGTTTGCTGTCGATGTGTAACTTGCTATGGACGCTGTTAAGTTAGCTATTTGTGGACAAGCCAAGATAGGGCGTAAAGTTAACGGTCTCGTTGCTAAAGAGATGAAAAATAGCAGCCAGATTAAGAATAGTTCCAGTGCTACAGTTAAGCACATTACGAGGTGCATTCAAGTTCTAAGGCCTCCGGTTTTTTTTTCTAATTAACTACTCACCCGAAATCGATGAAACTGGCGTTACTTCTCGACGTAATCGCCCTGAAGACGTACACATTTTTTCACAACGCTGACGCCATGATTCCATGGCAGCAGCGAAGACTGCTTTAGGAGTCTGTTTTGACCACTGGAAAATCACTGAGGCAATAGCAGCACGGCTGGTGAATGTTCGGCCACGGAGAGTGTCTTCCATTGTTGTGAAAAGCCAAAAGTCACTAGGACACATCCATAACTCCATCACCACATGTCTCCTTCAACTGTCGATGAATTTCAATTGGTTCCACACCACGGAAATTCAGAAAACGAATGACTGCACGCTGTTCAGGTAAGGAAAACGTCGCCATTTTAAGTATTTAAAACAGCTCTCATTCTCGCTGCTGGCGGTAAAATTCCATCTGCCGTACGGTGCTGCCATCTCTGGGACGTATTGACAATGAACGCGGCCTCATTTTAAAATAATGTGCATGTTTCTATCTCTTTACAGTCCGAAGAAAAAAAGTCGGAGGCCTTAGAACTTGAATGCACCTCGTAGTAAAAAGCTTAGCGATGAAAATGCACTCATCATCAAGGCACAAAACCGTAACTCATTATGTTAACAAAATGTTAGCTTTCTTCTCTGAGAATAATATTCATTCCTTTAAAGTCAGTACCGCCATTACACTGTTGTTTATTTACAGTGTTAAATTTACACTTACACAATAATGATTTCCGCTTCAAAGTGCCATTATCAAGTAAGTGTTAAGTGTTTTAATAGTGTATTTTAATGCGACAGTATGTCATCTCAGGCGATTTTTAACACCTAAAACACTTGATATTGACACTTTGAAGCCGAAATCATGATTGTGTAAGTGTAAATGTAACACTGTAAATAAACAACAGTCTAGTGGCGGTACTGACTTTAAAGAAATATATTATGACTGTGGCCCCACATTATGAAAAAGGTATTAAATATTCATTCCATCAGCAGGAAATCCACAACTAACATCGAGAGAGAAGTCCAAGATTGTTTTGACGTTTGTAATTCTGTTTTTCTTCTAAAAACCGTACAAGATTGTTATGTGTGGACCCCAGGACTTCACCCCTGCGATCACAAGTTAAGATATATAAGGAACAATGGAACCGCTAGCCCTGGATACTTTCAATTCTCAAAATATTTTAAGCGTCTGTTCATCTTTTCCTGTTAAAAATAGGAAAGAAATAACTGATTCATTAAAAGATGTTACGTTTCCTTCTGGCCATTTGCACGTATCTCTTGACATTGTCAATCTCTACACTATCTGTGGTGTCACCGCCAGACACCACACTTGCTAGGTGGTAGCCTTTAAATCGGCCGCGGTCCGTTAGTATACGTCGGACCCGCGTGTCGCCACTATCAGTGATTGCAGACCGAGCGCCGCCACACGGCAGGTCTAGTTTAGAGAGACTCCCTAGCAATCGCTCCAGTTGTACAGCCGACTTTGTTAGCGATTGTTCACTGTCTACATACGCTCTCATTTGGAGACACGACAGTTTAGCATAGCCTTCAGCTACGTCATTTGCTACGACCTAGCAAGCGGCCATATTAAGTCATTATAATTACTATCTTCAAGAATTTTTCCTGAACAGATAATATTGTTAATCATGTACCGTCAAGAGCGACGTTCATCATTGATGGATTAAAGTTAAGTATCAAACTACTTACGTCCGGTTTCTGAATTCTCGTTCCTTGTCATATTCCAGACCTCACGTCAGTATAGTTCTTCCGTCCTCACGCTAGCCTGCGTGAGCTAAAACGCGTGCATTTCGGTCTCCACTCGTAACACGGTGTTGGCTCTTCTGCCAACACAAAACCATGCCTTCTTCGGAACACACTAAAACTACCACAACTGCCTAAAGAGGCATTGTCCAACATCTTTAGGCAGTTTTTAGTTTTTGTGTGTTCCGAAGAAGGCGTGGTTATCCGCGCCGAAACCTAGGTCAACATCCGGTTTCTATTTGCAATCGAGGCGGATTCTTTATAATCATTAAATTATTCACGATTGCTGACACCCTGCAATATTGAAAGTTCTCAAATTGTGGGTAATGCAAAATAAGAAAATCACAGGAAAAGATTTTGAGAAGGTCTAACAGGATAAAGCAAGGAGTATCTACCCAATCTGAATCGAACTGAATAATATTAAATCACACAGAATTCAAATGATGAACAATGAATAAATTTTCAACCTATTTCTAACTTATTCGTATAAATCACCGGTTTCGACAATTCTCTGCTGCCATCTTGCGATCCGACGATGGCAACACATAATTGCCGAAAGCGGCTGTCTGTACGAATAAATAAATATGGCAATCTTGGTAGCTGAAAATCTATTCATTGTTCATAATACTACACATCGCCCACACGCTGAAAAGTGTATAATTCAAAAGATGTTGGCAGGGTAAGTCTGATGTAATTTGCTTTACACAGACAGAGTAGATCATTAAGTGAAATAAATTTCAACCAAATACCAATCAGAAGATCCTCAAGTACGAATATCCTGGCTTGAGGGTCAACAGACTTGAGGTTCCTGCTAGGTTCAGAAAATGGGTTACGTGTGAATGTAAATCGAGATATGCCCAGAATTAAGAAATAGTCCCTCACACAAACATATATGGACCCATGATTTAGACTAGTAATGTTATCTGAATGCAGGGAGTCGTAGAATAATACCTAATCAGGGAACACTTAACTCACATAATAAGTTACGACAAAGATTGCAAAAGGAATGGAGTCGGGCCCTGGAACCGCGATTAATTGTGATTAATTGTCAGGATGGCCACCTCTAAATCCAGCATGGAGTTTTCAGGGCAGTTGATTGTGAAACACCAGCAACTGCACGATCGTGGAATTAGTAGGGGTCATTTGGCAAATGTATTCTTTATTCAGTAATATGCTCGACTCAGTGACGTGTGTTGACGTGTGGCTACCTGTGAATCGCACAAAATGGCGTGTTCAGCCACGGCAGCGAGAGGTCACGTGACAGGAGTGTTGCGTCAGCCAAGTGGTAGGGTCAATGTACGGCATTGCAGAAGTTGTAACTCTCTTATTAAATCGATATCGAATAAACCATAATACGGCACAAGACCAACAGTATGTGTGGAGGACAACGAAGGCATCTATGTTGCGTGTCATGGCGTCACAACCCTGCCTGCGAATTGTGTCAGCCCTTGCTATTGGCTGAGGAAAGTTCCGGCATATAAGGTATGACGAAATTTCCAGGGGCTGTGATTGGCGGAAGAGCTCGAGACAGAAGCTCTTTTCTGGTGGCGGAGAGCGCGGCACTGGCCGCATCTCCGGGCGGTCGGGAATGTTAAGTCACGGATCAGCTATTTTGAAAAACGTTAAACTTTCTTCTGAAACAGTCAGGCATGGATGGGAACTGAATGCTGTCGCTTATGACGAGTAAGATTGTGAAATGGTACTAATCTACAATAGCCAATCAAAGGAAAACGAAACAGCTGGAGAAAAAAGTAAGTAAATTGTGTATCATTTCCAAAGTAATTGCCATAACTCTTACCACGTTTAACCCAGTGTAAGACAGGACGGTCAATGACTTCATGGAAAAATGTTTGCGGTTGCCTAAAGAATAACTATTGTACGCAGACGTGCCCTTCATAGTCCAAACCAAATCGATGGCTACGAATGTCTTTTTAAAGCTATATGTGACGGTAGTATCTGTTCCCGAAGGAACAGTTACCGTAGATGACCATGCAGCTTTGCTAGAAATGAAATGATAATTAAATGGACACCCTAGCTGCAAACAGGGGTTGATGTACTTCATTAGTGACACGTTGAAAATGTGTGTCACGACCGGGACTCGAACCCGGGATCTCGTGCTTACATGGCAGACGTTCTCTACATCTGAGCCACCGAGGACACAGAGGATAGCGTGACTCCAACCCGGGATCTCCTGCTTACATGGCAGACGCTCTCTACATCTGAGCCACCGAGGACACAGAGGATAGTGCGCCTGCATGGACTTATCCCTTGCACGTTCCCCGTGAGACCTACACAACTACATTCTTAGTGCGCCTGTTTGCAGCTAGGGTGTCCATTTAATTATCATTTCATTTCTAGCAAAGGTGCATGGTCATCTACGGTAACTGTTCTTTCGGGAACAGATACTACCGTCACATATAGTTAAAAAATATGGCTTCCCGGCCATTGAAATTCTTGTGCGAACGCACACGCTATGCCCGAACTCGTACGGGACTTGGTAGATTAATCTGCCACGAGTAATGAGTATGATGGGCAAACATCTATTAGGCGCACTACGAATGTAGTGGTGTGGACATGTTGGGAATGTGGGTCTCACGGGGAGCGTGCAAGGGATAAGTCCCTGCAGGCGCTCTATTCTCTGTGCCTTCGGTGGCTCGGGTGGATAGAGCGTGTGCCATGTAAGCAGAAGATCCGCGTTCGAGTCCCGGTCGTGGCACGCACTATCAACATGTCACTAATGAAGTACATCAACGCCTGTTTGCAGCTAGGGTGTCCATTTAATTACCATTTCATTTCTTTTTAAAGCGCTACAGAAATATGGAAATTCATGAGGCGAGATCGGTACGGTATCGGGGATGTGTAAGAACATCCCAGCGAAACTTCTGCAGTGGGCCGACTTGTTGCAACAGTTGTTTCCATTACGTTGCAGAAATTCCGCTGGGAAGCCCTTGTACAACGTCAATACATTCCAGATCTCGTCCCGTACGATTTCCATATTTTTGTAGCCCTCAGCAAAAGACATTCGTGGCCGTCGGTTTGCTTCGGACCAAGAAATGCACGTCTGGTTACAATCACGGTTCCGTAGGCAACCGCAAACATTTTCCCGTGAAGGAATTGAGCATCCTATCTCACAGTGCGACCAAGTGATGAAAAGCAATACCTCCGAAGTTTTTATGTGAAAACTCTTAAAGCCCTCTAAATAAAACAAACATTGTAAACTTCCTACATCTTGATTCTTTATGTTTACGTAGACTGACGGAAAAAATCGCACACCAAGAAGTAATCAACGTAGAGTAATGATGTTTCAGGAATGTATTTCTCTAGCAACGTACTTGCATGATCAAAGTTGCAAGATCAGTGGTTAATTCAAGTGCGAGAAAAGTCATTACAAATGTGAAATGCTGGTACTGTAATATCCGATGTCACCCCCAAACGTTGAACGGAAACATGTAAAAGTGCATGCATAGTGTCCTCGTACAGGCGTCGGATGTCAGTTTGTGGAATATACACTACTGGCCGTTACAATTGCTACACCACGAAGATGACGTGCTACAGACGCGAAGATGCTGTGATATGCAAGTGATTAGCTATTCAGAGCATTCACATAAGGTTAGCGCCGGTGGCGACACCTACAACGTGCTGACATGAGGAAAGTTTCCAACCGATTTCTAATTCACAAACAGCAGTTGACCTTGTGAAACGTTGTTGTGATGCGTCGTGTAAGGAGGAAAAATGCGTACCATCACGTTTCCGACTTTGATAAAGGTCGTATTGTAGCCTATCGCGATTGCGGTTTATCGTATCGCGGCATTACTGCTCGCGTTGGTCGAGATCCACTGACTGTTAGCAGAATATGGAATCGGTGGGTTCAGGAGGATAATACGGAACGCCGTGCTAGATCCCAATGGCCTCGTATCACTAGCAGTCGAGATGATAGGCGTCTTATCCGCATGGCTGTAACGGATCGTGCAGCCACGTCTCGATCCCTGAGTCTACAGATGGGGACGTTTGCAAGACAAAAACCATATGCACGAACAGTTCGACGACATTTGCAGCAGCATGGACTATCAGCTCGGAGACTGTGACTGCGGTGACCCTTGACGCTGCATCATAGACAGGAGCGCCTGCGATAGGGTATTCAACGACGAACCTGGGTGCACGAATGGCAAAATGTCATTTTTTTCGGATGAATCCAGGTTCTGTTCACAGCATCATGATGGTCGCATCCGTGTTTGGCGACATCGCGGTGAACGCACATTGGAAGCGTGTATTCGTTATCGCCATACTGGCGCACCACCCGACGTGATGGTATGGAGTGCCATTGGTTACACGTTTCGGTCACCTCTTGTTCGCATTGACGGCACTTTGAACAGTGGACGTTACATTTCAGATGTGTTACGACACGTGGCTCCACCTTTCATTCGATCCCTGCGATACCCTACATTTCAGCAGGATAATGCACGACCGCATGTTGCAGGTCCTGTACGGGCCTTTCTGGATACAGAAAATGTTCGACTGCTGCCCTGGCCAGCACATTCTCCAGATCTCTCACCAACAGCAAACGCCTGGTCAATGGTGGCCGAGCAACTGGCTCGTCACAATACGCCAGTCACTACTCTTGATGAACTGTGGTATCGTGTTGAAGCTGCATGGACAGCTGTACCTGTACACGCCATCCAAGCTCTGCTTGACTCAATGCCCAGGCGTATCAAGGCCGTTATTATGGCCAGAGGTGGTTGTTCTGGGTACTGATTTCTCAGGGTCTATGCACCCAAATTGATTGAAAATGTAATCACATGCCATTCTAGTATAATATATTTGTCCAATGAATACCCATTTATTATCTGCATTTCTTCTTGGTGTAGCAGTTTTAATGGCCAGTAGTGTAGTTCCACGACTGTTGACTTAGTCGGCCAGTAAAGGGGCAGTTAATGCTGGCTGTGGATGAAGTTTGGATTGTCGCCCGATGATGTCTCATATATGCTCGACTGCAGACAGATCTGGTGATCGAGCAGACCAAGACAACAACTCGACACTGTGTAGAGCATGTTGGGTTACAACAGCGAGACGTCGAGGAGCGTTATCCTGTTGAAACACACCACGGAATGCTGTTCATGAATGGCAGCACAACAGGTCGATTCACAACATTGATACAACCTTACAGTCTGGGTGCGTGGGGTGCCCCTCTGTCAGACGAAATCGCTCCCCAGACCGTAGCCTCAGGTGTAGCTCCAGTGTATCTACTACGCAGACAGGCCCTCAAATTCTCTCCTTCTAATCAGCGCATGACCATCACTGGCGTCGAGGCAGAGCCGTCTCTCATCAGCAAACAGAACAGACCCCCAATCAGCCCTCAAAAAAGCGGTCGCTTGACGCAACTGAAGACGCAGACGGCGGCGGTTTGGGTTCACTGAAATGCTCGCTACAGGGCCCGAAGCTTTCCTTGAAATAACTCCATTTTTAAAAGTTCGCTGTGTTACTGTGGTGCGCACTGCTGCTACAGATCTAATAGCTGCACAACAGCCACACACCAAGAACGACGGCCTTCCCTCTCGGTAGTGCCAAGTGGCTTCTGCAGCCGCATCGTCTTGCGTCTTACCTTCTCGTGAGCACCGCAGCTAGCAAACATGTGCTATGGCTGTATTCCTGCCGAGTCTTTCTGCTGTCTCATGGAAGGAACATCCAGCTTCTCGTAGCCCCATTACATGACCTCATTCAAATTCAGTGCGTTGTTAATAATGGCGTCTTCGTCGTCTTAAAGGCACTGTTGACTAACTTTGACTCATTGCGTCTTATCTCGAAGGTAACTCACACCCACGACCTTTACAGCGTGTGTTTAAAGCAAGGCTAGTTTGCGTCCCCATAGTGGTGCTACTAGCGCCACTGTTAGGTTACTGAGGTGACATTTGAATAGACGTCATCTTTTAGACGTAGAAACAAGCGTGCCAACTTTCATTTGACCCGCACAACTCCTTCTCCGTGCTGAGAGCTTTTTTCCGTCAGTTTATGTGCAGCCCTCTTGCAGTAGAAGGCTCCGAATTGCAGCGTGTAGCTATGTAACTATGCCTATCCGTGTTACAAGCGTGCTATAATCACTTCGAATTAGAAGAGTTCATCTTCACATGGAGTACCCTCTCCTCCAGTATGACGATGCCAGGCCCCACGCGAGCGGAACAAACACTGGTAGCAGTTACTTCTGTAAAAGATCTGGGAGTATGCGTACGGAACGATTTGAAGTGGAATGATCATATAAAATTGACTGTTGGTAAGGCGGGTGCCAGGTTGAGATTCGTTGGGAGAGTCCTTAGAAAATGTAGTCCAACAACAAAGGAGGTGGCTTACAAAACATTCGTTCGACCTATACTTGAGTATTGTTCGTCAGTGTGGGATCCGTACCAGGTCGGGCTGACAGAGGAGATAGAGAAGATCCAAAGAAGAGCGGCGCGTTTCGTCACAGGGTTATTTGGTAAGCGTGATACCGTTACGGAGATGTTTAGCAAACTCAAGTAGCAGACTCTGCAAGAGAGGCGTTCTGCATCGCGGTGTAGCTTGCTGTCTAGGTTTCGAGAGGGTGCGTTTCTAGATGAGGTATCGAATATATTGCTTCCACCTACTAATACCTCCCGAGGAGATCAAGAACGCAAAATTAGAGAGATTCGAGTGCGCACGGAGGCTTTCCGGCAGTCGTTCTTCACGCGAACCATACGCGACTGGAACAGGAACGGGAGGTAATGACAGTGGCACGTAAAGTGCCCTCCGCCACACACCGTTGGGTGGCTTGCGGAGTATAAATGTAGATGTAGATGTAGAGTGCTCCGACATATGCATCACTGCGACGTTCACTGTCATTGATCATCCTCCAAAGGGTCCCGAGTTGTCCCCCTCCGTTTTTCATGTTTCGAGAATTTAAAGAACACCTTCGAGGCATTCGCTCTGATAGTGAAGAAGCGGTACAAGCATAAGTGAGACTGTGGTTCCGTCAACATTCTACAGTGACCGTGTCAACAAATTAGTCTCTCCTAAGGAGAAATATGTTCGTCCGCAGAGTGACTATGTTGAGAAATAAATATTTAGACGTGAAGAATAAATATATAGGATGTTTGATTTATTTAAAGAGCATCATTCACAGTCGTATCTAGACGTATCATGGGTCACATATCACTCCAACTGCACACCCACACACCATTACAGAGCCTCCACTAGCTTGAACAGTTCCTTGCCGACATGCAGACTCCATGGATTCATGAGGTCGTCTCCACACCCGTACAAATCCATCCGCTAAATACACTTTGAAACGAGACTCGTTGGAACAGGCAACATTTTTTCCAGTCATTAACTGTCCAATGTCAGTGTTGACAGGCCCAGGCGAGGCGTAAAGCAGTCATCAAGGGTGCGCGAGTGGGCCTTCGGCTCCGAAAGCCCATATGTTTCGTTGGATGGTTCGCACGCTGACACTTGTTGATGCCCCAGCTCTGAAATCAGTGCAGTTTGCGGAAGGTCTGCACTTCTGTCAAGTTCAACAATTCTCTTCAATCGTCGTTGGTCCCGTTCTTGCAGGATCTTTTTCCGGTTGCAGCTATGTCGGAAATTTGATGTTTTACCGGATTCCTAATACTCACGGACACTCATGAAATGGTAGTACGGATAAGTTCCTACTTTATCGCTATCTCGGAGAAGTTGCGTCTCATCGACAGTACGGCGACTATAACACCACGTTCAGACTCAATTAAATCTTGATAATCTTCCATTGTACCAGCAGTAACCGATCTAAAAACTGCTCCAGACTTTTGTCTTGTATGGGCGTTGCCTTTTTACGTATCTCTGTATTTGAATACGCATGCCTGTACTTTCTTTGGCGTTTCAGTGTATTTCGTTTAAGTTCAGTACGACAACATAATCTATTCATATCATTCTAAAGCAGTCGGTTACTGTTAAATGTGACACTGTTGTTGTTGTTGTGGTCTTCAGTCCTGAGACTGGTTTGATGCAGCTCTCCATGCTACTCTATCCTGTGCAAGCTTCTTCATCTCCCAGTACCTACTGCAACCTACATCCTTCTGAATCTGCTTAGTGTATTCATCTATTGGTCTCCCTCTACGATTTTTACCCTCCACGCTTCCCTCCAATGCTAAATTTGTGATCCCTTGATGCCTCAAAACATGTCCTACCAACCGATCCCTTCTTCTAGTTGTGGTGTTGTTGTGCCACAAACTTCTCTTCTCCCCAATCCTATTCAATACCTCCTCATTAGTTACGTGATCTACCCACCTTATCTTCAGCATTCTTCTATAGCACCACATTTCGAAAGCTTCTATTCTCTTCTTGTCCAAACTAGTTATCGTCCATGTTTCGCTTCCATACATGGCTACACTCCGTACAAATACTTTCAGAAACGACCTCCTGACACTTAAATCTATTCTCGATGTCAACAAATTTCTCTTCTTCAGAAACGCTTTCCTTGCCATTGCCAGTCTACATTTCATATCCTCTCTACTTCGACCATCATCAGTTATTTTACTCCATAAACAGCAAAACTCCTTTACTACTTTAAGTGTCTCATTTCCTAATCTAATTCCCTCAGCATCACCCGATTTAATTTGACTACATTCCATAATCCTCGTTTTGCTTTTGTTGATGTTCATCTTATATCCTCCTTTCAAGACACTGTCCATTCCGTTCAACTGCTCTTCCAAGTCCTTTGCTGTCTCTGACAGAATTACAATGTCATCGGCAAACCTCAAAGTTTTTACTTCTTCTCCATGAATTTTAATACCTACTCCGAATTTTTCTTTTGTTTCCTTTACTGCTTGCTCAATATACAGGTTGAATAACATCGGGGAGAGGCTACAACCCTGTCTCACTCCTTTCCCAACTACTGCTTCCCTTTCATGCCCCTCGACTCTTATAATTGCCCTCTGGTTTCTGCACAAATTGTAAATAGCCTTTCGCTCCCTGTATTTTACCCCTGCCACCTTCAGAATTTGAAAGAGAGTATTCCAGTTAACATTGTCAAAAGCTTTTTCTAAGTCTACAAATGCTAGAAACGTAGGTTTGCCTTTTCTTAGTATTTCGTCTAAGATAAGTCGTAAGGTTAGTATTGCCTCACGTGTTCCAACATTTCTACGGAATCCAAACTGATCTTCCCCGAGGTTGGCTTCTACCAGTTTTTCCATTCGTCTGTAAAGAATTCGCGTTAGTATTTGTGACACTAGCAAACTGTAAATACCTTTCACTGATCGAAATATTGCCAAAAGTTATTATCGTTTGTTTCGTAGGTGGCAGCGAGAGCCGTGAAGTGTCGACGTGAAGCACTCTCCTTTGGCACTTCGTTAGTAGCACCCTTACGCTCATTAGTCTGAGCTGACGAATCCGCAACGAAATTTCTCGGCGCCGAGGCAGGTAATGAAGTGGCTGATGGCGGGGACTCAAGACGCCGGAGAGCGACCCACCCCGCTGGGCTGCAGCGCCGCTGGTGTGGTAATTAGAGGCATTATGCCCGCGCTAATCAGCAATATCCTGCTCTCTAATTGACTGCTGTCTGTGATTACACTGATCCCGCACCATTATCGGCTTCGCTTTGACCTCCCGGCTAGGCGTCAAAAATTTCAGACACAATCTCGCTGGTGGTGTGCGTGTACGCGCACGAAGGAGCACAAGTCGCAGATACATAGGAATACAAGCACGTCTAGTTTATTGAAACAATAGGCTGGCGCAAAGTAGTTCGTTATTCAGGGGACAGAATATGATCCTTTTCATCAGGACAAAGTGGAACATGTGGCATTTGGAAAAATATTAGTTTGAATCACGGTTCAACTGCATCATTCAAGGAGTAGACACCTGACATGAAGATCTGCTCTCCTCTGTCAGCCAGTACTGCTGCTGAATACTTATAATAAAGAATGAAGATAATGGAAAGTGCCACAGAAGCAGGTCCAGGAATTGGTGGTTTTTACTTTTGATAAAATAAGCATTCTGGATTAAAAAAAAAACTGATCACTCCCAGAAGACAGAGTCACCATGTTAATTTCATATAACACCGCCTCAAGTTGGTGAGGATAAGTATCCCTAAGACGCGGAGGTAACGATTAAGACGTTGATCCCGTCTGGGGATACACAGCTCCTATACGCCTGCACCGCCTGCAGATCATACAGAACAAAGTGTTACGCATAATTAGCTACACTCCACGCTACACACTCACCGTTGATCTTCAAAATGAATAGCACCTTGAAACCCTCGAGAAAGTATTCCAAAAACACGCCACATGACTATACAGGAACTCGGAACACTAGAACGATCCTTTGATCCTTACTCTGGTAAACTATGATCGCAACAACCGTAGGTGGGTGTATAAGCGGCCAAAGACTCTACTAGCTAGGACGTAACCACCTATGGCAAGCTACCATAGGCCCACAAGCGACAACATCGCTAAGTCCCTGCAAAACAGTAACATTGACTGGATATACCAGCTGCTATTAAAGCTGACCAACAGGCTACAGTAGGGAAACCGCCAAGATCGCACACTAACGCACAAACAAACCGCCAGCACTACCCTACACAATGAATTTTCTACATGACCTATCGGACACAAAATGATGATGAACCTGTTACAGGTATGCTGATGCTGACCGGCACCCAGCAGCAGCTGCCGAATAACATCACCGCACAAAGTGAATGGATCGACCTACATGATGCCCACTACTAAAAAGCCTACCCTTGCATGACCTTTCGCAGGCAGCAAAACAACCGCTCCTGTCTTGCAACCCAACCCACCTATCGCACAGGCTTTTTTCCCTTGGCTCTCCCCTTGGCACTTTTTTCCCTCTGACCTTGAAACTGCTACCATTCGTTCAACTTTAGACGCCGTGTATCTCCAGATGAGTGCGTATTAATAGTTAATATTAACCAGACGTACGCAAACTTCGTAGTACCCACATCCTGCCAGACCTCACTTTAGCGAAAACTAACACTTATGCAGAGATGGCAGCAGACCTTTTGTGTTGGCCATCATGCCGGTATGGGCGTGAAGGGGTCCCACCTTTATTATTTAAAAAGAAAAAAGAATAGAGGCTCGAAATCGCGACCATTGCCTTTTGCGGGGAAGCTACCAACTGAGCTACCCAAGCATGATCCACGAATCGTCCTCAGAGCTTCACTTCCACCAGTACCTCATCTCTCACCACCCCTGGCTGTGGCCAAGCCTTTCTCCGTAATATCCTTTCTTCCACGCCTGCTAGCCGATAAGGTACTGTCGGAAGTGAAGCTGTGAGGACGACTCCTGGGGCTTGCTTAGGTAGCTCGCATGGTAGTTCTTTGATTCCATACAAATGCCGCGATCGCTACGGTTGCAGGTTCGAATCCTGCCTCGGGCATGGATGTGTGTGATGTCCTTAGGTTATTTAGGTTTAAGTAGTTCTAAGTTCTAGAGGACTGATGACCTCAGAAGTTCAGTCCCATAGTGCTCAGAGCCATACAAATCCTGCTCACGTAGACACTATTTGACTGCAACAGCTTACGTCAACGATGGAAGGTTACATGATTCACTTACACCAATTCTGCAACATTCACGATGCTTTAAAGACACCAGCGTACTAGAATGAGCACTTGTCCGCGAAAGGCAAAGGTCGCGAGTTCAAGTCTCGGTCGGGCACACAGTTTTAATCTGCCAGGAAGTTTCACACCAGCGTACTGTTTTGAGAGTGTGATTAGCATTTTGTCTGCTGAGCGTAAGAGGCATACGTTATTTAATCGAGGTTGATATGTAGTAATCCATCTCTGAAGAATGACAAGACGAATGCTCCGATGACAGATAAACAAAGAAACACCGTCTGAACAGTGCTTGAACGCCCAACAGGACCGATCGGCCGCCATGTCATCCTCAGCCCACAGGCGTCACCAGTTGCTGATACAGAGGGCACGTGGGTAGGACGCCGCTACTTCTCAGTCTAGTAGCTCATCAATTGGCCTCATAAGAGCTGAGTGAACCACTCTTGCTAACGGCACTTATCACACCCGAACAGTGACCCACTAAGTGCTAGTCAAGTCCGACAGCGCTTAACTACGGTAATCTCACGGGAACCGGTGTTACCACTGCGACAAGGCCGTTGGTCTTTGATAGACATTACTGTGGCTCAATATTTTACTATGACTAACGATTTTCACCATGACGTCAACGCATACAGTAAGGTAATAGTTGATGACAACGCTGCTCCAGATACGAGTATCAGTCGCAAACCAAAGAAAATATTTTGTTGAGACCGACCTACATAGGGAGGAACGATCACCACGATAAAATAAGAGAAATCAGAGCTCGTACGGAAAGATATAGGTGTTCATTCTTTCCTCGCGCTATACGAGATTGGAATAATAGAGAATTGTGAAGGTGCTTCGATGAATCCTCTGCCAGGCACTTGAATGTGATTTGCAGAGTATCCATGTAGATGTAGATGTAGAAGAAGCGCGGCTGATGCAGACGCAGGAATTGCTCCTTAGTAAGGACGGTGTTGACAAATGAGTCAAACAAAAAATTGGGAAAGCAGAAATACTTATTTAAATTTGCGCTGAGCAAAGTGGTTGATTATCAGAGGACGTCATCGATGGAAACTTCTGTGGAGTTCACGTCGTATTGCGTCTCTAAATCATGATCGCGTGAGATAAGACCTGGTTCCACAAATACGATCTATAGTAGGTTCAAATGGCTCTGAGCACTAAGGGACTTAACATCTGAGATCATCAGTCCCCTAGAACTTAGAACTACTTAAACCTTATTAATCTAAGGACATCACACACATCCATGCCCAAAGGCAGGATTCGAACCTGCGCCGTAGCGGTCGCGCGGTTCCAGACTGAAGCATTTAGAACCGCTCGGCCACACAGGCCGGCGATCTATAGTAGGGAAATAGATCGTAAAGGCACAGAACACAATGATCCGCATTACATCTCCTCTGAACAGCAGCGTTGTCTGAGGTCAATGAATAGATTAATGAACAATTCTTGTCGCCAGCGGTCATTACTGTCAACTCCAACAAAGCACTTTTCTTGTATCTGATGCTTCCATTTTTATGATTCAGTTTGCAAATCTTTGTAGAAAGCTCTTGAACAGTACTGCGTATTTACAGTTTGCGACTAACCTGCTTGTACTAGTATATAAGGTGCCTCTTTTCTGTGCGTCATAAATTGGTTTTCGTTTTGTTCTGCGCCAGCACGTCACCTACGAGTAGTTTTCACTTTGTGAATGGACTGGCTGGGGGCATGGACTCCACTGAAAACCGACACGTTGTTTAAGGAGTGCTGTAGGCCGATGTACACGTGATTTTAAATCATTAGCAGCGTGAAAAATCATTATGACTAGAGCTCGAGCCCGATGAAAACATTAAAATAAACTCAAAATTTTTACAATTACCCACATAATGTAATACATACCATTTTTGTTAGAACTGACACACCTTGGCAGCGCCTGTTATAGTGACTCGTACTCCTGAAGTCACTTCATTTTATCTCCTTGCCCATTTTATCCCATCGTAAAAAAAAAAAAAAAAAAAAAAAAAAAAAAAAAAAAAAAAAAAAAAAAAAGTGGGTTATCTGTAATTTGCGTCCATTACGAGCTGATGGAGGGGTGTCCCTCGGCCAGTTCATTTGTAAATTTGGATAGTTAATGAACAAATCAACTTACATTTTTCAGTTTCATTATTATTTAATCGTACACTCTACACTGCTACTATGTACGTTTGTGAGACCAGTATCATGAGAATATCACAATTTATTTCAACCGTCCTGTACCCTTTCATGCCCTGCAGAATCGATTCAGTTTAATTCTTTCCAGGAGGATGTACTTTCAGAGTGTCTCGAACAAGATGAAAGATTCATGAGACATCGGCCAGATCCAAGTGTTACTCGACCTTTCCATTCTGATTTCTGGTTTATAGTTTATCAACAGCGATTCGAGACGAAGTGCTGGTGTAGTCGAATCTATGTTTGTATAGCTGATGTATAGTTTACAAATACTTCTGAGAACCATTCCACATTTTTATGCCTCCAAGCTAAATTCAAGAGATCTTTTCTTTGAAAAATTGAATCAGGATGTACACACACGTCTCAAAATTTTGTGCTGATATGTCTCAAACTGATGCTTTCATATAGGACTTTAAGTAACATTTCCCTGCTCCTTTCAGTAGTGAGTTAGACGGCCGAAATATAAGTAAAATAATTAGGGCCAAATAACTAGAATATTTTTATTTCTTTTACATTCTCACATATTTGAGTGTCTAAATTAGGACTACAGAAATACATAAATTACTTAATTTTTGAATTTCGTTTTCATTTCACTCTCACCACTTCATACATGTCTCTTCTGGTTTATTAAGCTTCTACAGTTTTCTCAGATATTCAAATATATTCACATCATGTGCCTTGGACCTCGTTTCAACCAATGATGAATCGAATGGTAGCAGTGATATTGTGCTGTGTGGTCATACCCTCCGGTGTGTTTGAAGTATGAAGTATGAAGTAGTGAATGCTATGTACGGCATTGGCGCTATCTGGCACCCGGTCTTTGATGTGGTCTTCTCACATGTGACAGGAAGTAGTGCGGAACTAGCTAGCAGAATGTGGAGCTTCTTGGCGGTTTTGGTGATAGCTTTCATCGTTCTGCCACCAAAGCGTGAAGAAATATATGTGGAGATCGTTGTGACAGGCTTTCCATAGCACTGTAATGGGCAGTACATTGGAGTTGTGTACTATTTAGTACTCTTCCGTTTAGCTGAAGTGTCTCAAGAGCTGCAACCTGCTGTTTGGATGTGGTTGACAACGGCCTTGCTGCAGTGGTAACACCGGTTCCCGTTGGATCACCGAAGTTAGGCGCTGTCAGACTTGGCTAGCACTTGGACGGATCACCGACTGAGTCTGCCGATTGCTGTTGGCAAGCGGGGTGCAATCAGCCCTTGTGAGTCCAATTGAGGAGCTGCTTAACTGAGAGGTAGCGTCTCCGGTCACGTGAACAGACAATGGCCGGGAGAGAGGTGTGCCGACCACATGCCCTTACAAATCCGCATCTAGTGACGCCTGTCGGCAGAGAACGACACGGTGGTTTGTCGGTACTGTTAGGCCTTCCGTCTTTTCGGTAGAGGTCGCGTAGTGGGTTTGCCGATGTACAACGAAATGGGCACAGTTTTAGGTCCTTTGCAATATGCCTCTGGAAGTGGAAGTGTTTTTGAGTAGTTTTTCTCAGCTGTCACATTTCATGGTATCGTACAGGGTGACGTTGTTGAACTACATGAAATAAATTCGTCGTAACTTCTGAACGGTTTGCGTAAGGACATTCAGACTACAAGGTTGACAGCACGGCGTTTTGGGAATTAGCATGGTTTGGTTTAGCGACGAAGGCCACTTTCATTTCGATAGGTTCGTCAATAAGCAAAATTGGCACATTTGGGGGACTTGAATCGACATTTAGCGACGGAGGAGTCTCTGGTGTGCAATGTCCAGTCACGGAATAATCAGTGCGATATTCCTTGATGGCTCGGAGACTACCGAATGGTACATGAAGGTTTTGGAAGATGACTGCATCGCCATTATCCAAACTGACCTTGATTTCGAAAGAAGTGGTTCATGAAAGATGGAGCTCGACCCCAACGAACCAGGAGGGTGTTTGACGTCCTGGAGGAGCACTCTGGGGACCGCATTCTAGCTCTGGCATCGGCCTCGATTGGTCGACATATTCTCGGGATATGATCACGTGCGGCTCCTCTTGTGGGGCTATATTAAAGACACGATGTACAGCAATAACGCGAAAACCACTGCTGAGCTTGAAACAACCATTCAGGAGGTCATACACAGCATCGATGTTCCGACGGGGCCGGCCGGAATGGCCCAGTGGTTCTAGGCGCTTCAGTTTGGAACCACGCGACCGCTACGTCATCGCCAATGATGGCAGGCACATCGAACATTTCGTAACCTGAATTCGAACATCTGTAGTGACCTTTACATGTTGAATGAAGCGTGTGCACGTCGCACTTTCTAACTCCTCTACGTTTTTTTTTCATATCGTTCACAATTTTCACCCTGTATTTTGAAACGTGAAAATACTGGCTAGCCTCGTTCATGTTCTGTCTTTATCAGGTCGGGGTTTCTTTCCAGGGCAGGCAGCGAGAAACTGTAGTCAGGGTGGGTTTCTAGTGAGTTTGGTTTGTGTATGTGTTCGTGGTCTAACATGTATGCCGTATTCGGGAATCGTTTATAGCTTGATTGTGAGTGGGTTCACTATGAAGTGTTATCAGTGATTGGGCCATACACATGCCATGTGTGTTCTGGTAGTTCCACTGGATGAATTATCAATGCCATACAGTTTGTCTAGGGTTTTGTGTTAGCTGTTGTTTTGGGAGCCTTGTGACATTTGTTTGAAATCTGAGTTCTTTTCTCAGTGTTATGAAACGAGTTATGAGTTTATAGATGAGGAAGGAAGTCCCCCACCACTTACTGGAGTGGGGGGGACTAGAATGTCTGGTGTCGAGCCTTGAGCAAATTAATTAAGCCTGGAGGCACTGCTGTGCGTTATATTATCATTCTGTGGTGTCGTTCGGTGACAGTCTGGGACAGCCGTGTTCCACAGAGTGTTAAATTTAACTGAGTGGATTTAATTAGTCATTATCTTATTCATTGTTCGGTTCTTGGGTGAACGTAAGCGTGCTTTGTTACGTTGTCGCCTTGTGTTGCTGTGTGTTTGCTTTGAGTACTCTCATCGTGACTTTAATTTTACTTGTGTGCCGAATTTTGTGTTGAATAATTTCATTGCCGTTTCTAGACTGAGTAGGCGGATGTTTTTGATGTCCTGTATTGCTATTATTGATTGGGCTGCACGTTCTGTTGTATGTTTTGTGAATCATTTGGCTGTTGGTTGCAATGTCGCCCCTAGGTATTGAAAGTCTGATGAGATTTTTATTTTTTGTCCTCTGATGTCGATCTCCTCATTCTTGGGTGGTTTGCCTCCTTTTCTGAAAATCACCATTTCGGTCTTTGTTACGTTTATGTGTAGTTTCATTTGTACCCTTGTTAAGTAAGCTCTGTGGAAGCCTTTCTTTACTGAGTTACAGTCAGTGTGTAAAACTTGTAATTTGAGTTTGATTTCATATACGTGGCTATCACACTGTCACTCTATTATTTTTGTAGCGCGGTGTCATTAGAAACTGTAATATGAAGAGAGGTGTCAATTTTGTGTGTCTTAGCTGGTTTTAAGGAACCAGGTTCTTGTTTGTTGTGTTATGTTAACATTTGGTATAAGTGCAAGCTGCTTATTTTCTGGTGCATATTTATTAAGTTGTTAAGAACAACGGACATATGCTCGTTGCCGTGGTCGTTCACTTTTCTCAGCGCCTGTCTTTAGCTCTCACGTGTAAAGTCCTTTGGCCAAAGCTGCTCTAATTCTTTTGTGACAAAGCAGTCTTTAACGCTGGTTACTACTAAATCCTACCACCGTATGCCGGGAATTACTGTTATTGCTGATCAAGCTAGAGTTGTTCAATTATTTTATCAGGCTACTGTTGTTAAGTCCCTGTTCTAAAGTCAAAAGCTAGTTTAATCTTGGGCTAGTGCCGATTACTTTAGTCAGATTTTACAGTAAGTGCCCACTGGCATAGTTTTAAGTGATGGTAAACATAGAAAATTTAACAACTGATCACTCTAGCTGCAGGTGTAGTTTAGAGAGCGGCCGCTACTTTGTCTGCTAAGATGTAGTAACTTTTAATACCAACTGGACACATAGATAAATCTTAAGCATGTAATTTCTTGATTGTGAATGCTTGTGTTTGAAACATTTTGCACGTTGCTATCATGTTTAATGTTTATTGAATGTCATTCTGATTTATTCTTAGGACAAGTCGGCAACGGCCTTGCCACAATGGATGCACCAGTTCCCGTCAGATCACCGAAGTTAAGCGCTGTCGGGCGTGGCCCGCACTTGGATGGGTGACCATCCAGGCCGCCATGCGCTGTTGCCATTTTTCGGGGTGCCCTCAGTCTCGTGATGCCAATTGAGGAGCTACTCGACCGAATAGTAGCGGCTCCGGTCAAAGAAAACCATCATAACGACCGGGAGAGCGGTGCGCTGACCACACGCCCCTCCTATCCGCATCCTCACTGAGGATGATACGGCGGTCGGATGGTCCCGGTGGGCCACATGTGGCCTGATGACGGAGTACTACTTAGGATAAGTCTCAGCTGAATGTTTGGTATGATTTTAAATGTCGTCAGCCAGTGGTATTGTTGCTTGAAGTGACATCAATTTGCTTACTCAGACCTCTGCGTAGGGTGCTTCCGCCTTCCGTCAGTCGTCTATACCCAGCAGGTGAGAGACGTGACACGTTGCTGTTACTGGCACCGCGCTTGCTGAGATGAGCTGCCTCTCACAGCTGGCAACCACCTTCAAGCAAACTCAGTCGCAAACGACCCAATGCTCCACTCGCCAACCATGTTCCTGGCCGTTTCAGATACGCTGGTCATAAACGTATGTGTATTCCTCAAGTATTTTGGTTGAATGTCAGACTATCTTCTAAAATTATTTTGCAGTGACTCACATTGTTGATTAAATGAAGAGCTGGACGTTTCGTCACAGGTTGGGGTAGAAAACACATGAACTTTTCGGAGATGTTCAGCGCCAATGGCAGACACTACAAAGGAGGAATTGAGCACCTCCAAGACGTTATGTTCCAAAAAGATACGTGTTACATTCCAGTATCTGTCTTCTCCCATAATATTTACCCTCCACAGCGTCCTCTAGTACCATGGAAGTTACTTCCTGAAAAATTAATACATTTTCAGTCTACCTGCCCGTCTTCTTGTTAGTGTTTCCCCGGTGAAGTCACTGATGACAGTGCCAGTAAAGCAGAGTTATTAAACACGGTTTTCGGAAACTCCTTCACGTCAGAAGATGAAGTAATATTCCTGAATTCCAATCAAGAACATCTGCCAAGTTGAGAAATGTAGAAGTTGGCATCCTCGGTGTAGCAAAGCAGTTTAAATCACTTAATAAAGGCAAGCCCCCGTTCCAGATTGTGTACCAGTTAGCTGTCTTTCAGGGTATGCTGATACAATAGCTCCATATTTAGCAGTTATATACAACTTCTCGCTCACAGAAAGATCCGTATATAAAAACCGGAAAACTGCTCAAATCACACCAATATCGAAAAGGGAAACAGGAGTAATCCACTGAATTACAGGCCTATATCACTAATTTCAATTTGCAGTATGGTTTTGGAACATACACTGAGTTCGAACATTATGAAGTACCTCGAAGAAAACGATTTATTGACACATGGTTCAAGTGGTTCAAATGACTCTGAGCACTATGGGACTTAACATCTGAGGTCATCAGTCCTCTAGAACTTAGAACTATTTAAACCTAACTAACCTAAGGACATCACACACATCCATGCCCGAGGCAGGATTCGAACCTGCGACCGTAGCGGTCTCGCGGTTTCAGACTGAAGCGCCCAGAACAGCTCGGCCACACCGGCCGGCCTATTGACACATAGCACGGATTCAGAAAATATTGTGAAACACAACTAGCTCTTTACGGTCATAAAGTAATGAGTGCTGTCGACAGGAGATGTCAAATTGATTCCATGCTTTTTGATATCCTGAAGGCTTTCTCCACCGTTCCTGACAAACGTATTCTAACCAAACTGCGTGCCTACGGAATAATCGTTTCAGTTGTGCGACTGGATTCGTGATTTGCTGTCAGAAAGGTCACAGTTCGTACTAATAGATCGAAAGTCATCGAGTAAAACAGAAGTAATATCCCGCGTTCCCGAAGGAAGTGTTATAGGCCCTCTGTATTAACGACATAGGGGACAATCTGAGTAGCGCTCTTAAAGTGTTTGCAGATGATGCTGTCATTTAACGTCTTGTAAAGTCATCAGATGACCAAACCGAATTGCAAAATCATTTAGATAAGCTATCTGTATGGTGCGAAAACTGGCAATTGATCCCGAATGAAGAAACGTGTGAAGTTATTCACATGAGTACTAAAATAAATCCGCTAAATTTCGATCGCGCTATAAGTCACACAAATCTGAAGACTGTAAATTCAACTAAATACTTAGGGATTACAGTTACAGATAACCTGAATTGTAATGATCACGTAGATAATGTTGTGGGTAGAGCAAACGAAAGACTACGATTCATTGTCAGAACACTTAGAAGGTGCAACAGGTCTACTAAAGAGCCTGCTTAAACCACGCTTGTCCGACCTATTCTGGAGTATTGCTGTGCGGTGTGGGATCCACATCAGGTGGCACTGACGGATGACTTCGAAAAAGTACAAAGAAGGGCAGCTCGACTTGTATTATCGCGAAGTAGGGGAGATAATGCCACAGACATGGAACGTGAAATGGAGTGTCACTCACTAAAGCAAAGGCGTTTTTCATTGAGACGGGATCTTCTCATGAAATTTCAGTCACCAGTTTTCTCCTCAGATTGTGAAAACATTCTGTTGGCACCCACCTACATAGGGAGAAATGATGATCACGATAAAATAAGAGAAATCAGGGCTCGCACAGAAAAATTTAACTCTCGTTTTTCCCACGCGCCGTTCGAGAGTGGAACAGTAGAGAGACAGCATGAACGTGGTTCACTGAATCCTGTGCCAGGCACTTTATTGTGAATAACAGAGTAATCACTGAGCCGCGGCAGTCTTGCGTTGATGCTGTTCAGTGTCGAGCATTTTGTCACAATCGATTGGGGTCTTATTTCTCCCTGAGTTACTACCATAGCGAGTTGCTGACTTGCCTATGTCAGTGGCAGCAGCAGCGCTTATCGATACTAGTACTGCTGTACCATCTTTGGTGTAACCACTATATTTCCTTGTGTGGTGTGTGTGGCAGTCGGTCGGTTGGGACAGAGCAGCGAGGAAGTCTCCACAGTGCGAGGTCAGAGCAGGACCGATGGAGACAAGCAAGCGCGGTCAGATTATGAGACGCTAGCTGCGAGAGCTACGAAGTTCGTTGCCCACCGAATCTGGACACTGAAGTTGAGTGGTCAGTTAACCTGTTATGAAACCTTAACTGCTGTGACATCTCTTCGTTCATTGCCGGTTGTTGCTTCCTGGGCCGTTCTGGCTAGCAGCAGTGTATGGTGTGCTGGAGTTGGCGAAATTTTACAGCTGTCTTCCTGTATGGTCTTTAACTATTAAATTGGTTGTTACTTATCAGTGAAGTGCATCAGCGATATTTTCTGTCTTGTGGCTGTTAACGTCCCAGTTACCTGCACTGGTCGTGTGTTTTTCCTCGCCGTGTTCATGCTGTCCGTCACAGCGTGTAGGTCGACAGCCTTTTCGTTGCTTGTACATACACTCCTGAAAATGGAAAAAAGAACACATTGACACCGGTGTGTCAGACCCACCATACTTGCTCCGGACACTGCGAGAGGGCTGTACAAGCAATGATCACACGCACGGCACAGCAGACACACCAGGAACCGCGGTGTTGGCCGTCGAATGGCGCTAGCTGCGCAGCATTTGTGCACCGCCGCCGTCAGTGTCAGCCAGTTTGCCGTGGCATACGGAGCTCCATCGCAGTCTTTAACACTGGTAGCATGCCGCGACAGCGTGGACGTGAACCGTATGAGCAGTTGACGGACTTTGAGCGAGGGCGTATAGTGGGCATGCGGGAGGCCGGGTGGACGTACCGCCGAATTGCTCAACACGTGGGGCGTGAGGTCTCCACAGTACATCGATGTTGTCGCCAGTGGTCGGCGGAAGGTGCACGTGCCCGTCAACCTGGGACCGGACCGCAGCGACGCACAGATGCACGCCAAGACCGTAGGATCCTACGCAGTGCCGTAGGGGACCGCACCGCCACTTCCCAGCAAATTAGGGACACTGTTGCTCCTGGGGTATCGGCGAGGACCATTCGCAACCGTCTCCATGAAGCTGGGCTACGGTCCCGCACACCGTTAGGCCGTCTTCCGCTCACGCCCCAACATCGTGCAGCCCGCCTCCAGTGGTGTCGCGACAGGCGTGAATGGAGGGACGAATGGAGACGTGTCGTCTTCAGCGATGATAGTCGCTTCTGCCTTGGTGCCAATGATGGTCGTATGCGTGTTTGGCACCGTGCAGGTGAGCGCCACAATCAGGACTGCATACGACCGAGGCACACAGGGCCAACACCCGGCATCATGGTGTGGGGAGCGATCTCCTACACTGGCCGTAAACCGCTGGTGATTGTCGAGGGGACACTGAATAGTGCACGGTACATCCAAACCGTCATCGAACCCATCGTTCTACCATTCCTAGACCGGCAAGGGAACTTGCTGTTCCAACAGGACAATGCACGTCCGCATGTATCCCGTGCCACCCAACGTGCTCTAGAAGGTGTAAGTCAACTACCCTGGCCAGCAAGATCTCCGGATCTGTCCCCCATTGAGCATGTTTGGGACTGGATGAAGCGTCGTCTCACGCGGTCTGCACGTCCAGCACGAACGCTGGTCCAACTGAGGCGCCAGGTGGAAATGGCATGGCAAGCCGTTCCACAGGACTACATCCAGCATCTCTACGATCGTCTCCATGGGAGAATAGCAGCCTGCATTGCTGCGAAAGGTGGATATACACTGTACAAGTGCCGACATTGTGCATGCTCTGTTGCCTGTGTCTATGTGCCTGTGGTTCTGTCAGTGTGATCATGTGATGTATCTGACCCCAGGAATGTGTCAATAAAGTTTCCCCTTCCTGGGACAATGAATTCACGGTGTTCTTATTTCAATTTCCAGGAGTGTATTTTTTCCGTAGACTGATTATTGTGCCTTGGCTGCTTTTAGACGCCAATTTTGAAGACGTAGTGCTGCTGGTATCCTCGACCTCGGCTGATACTTTCCGTTATCGTGCTATTGGTCGGGCGGAAGGGAATTGATTAGGTTGTTGGTCGGTCCTTCAGCCGTCCCTGGGTCGGGTTGCCATCCGATTATTTAACCTTACTCTTGACTGCCTGTCTCACCTCACCTTACGTTAGAGCTGCCTCCACAGGTCGACCCTTGGAATACTTCTGAGAACCACTGTTCTGTTGGTTTTAGTTTGTGATTTTCATTTCAGTCTGATGTACTGTGCGATGTCTTCACCCGTCTATTAATTTACTTTCTTTTAATTTTGAAGTAAGCCATTCAGCCGCTTAAATTGAAATTTGAACATTTATTTGTTTAAAAACTAAATTTTGAATGTTTGTACTATCTGAAATTTTTGTTATCCAGACCTTAAGCCCTGAGTTGTTCAATGTCCAATGTGTGGCCTCCAGCCGAGCTTTTACGTGAAATATTTTTAAGATAAGGCATTCAGCTGTCTTAAACTAAAATTTTGAAAACTGATTTGTTTAAAACTAATTTTTTTGTAAATTTGCTCTATCTGAAATTCTTGTTATCCGGGCCCTAACCCCTTAGTTGCTCAATGTCTTGTGTTTAGCCTTCAGCCGAGTATTTATGTGAAATATTTTTTTAAGTAAGGCATTCAGTCGTGTGTATTTTTAAAGCAATTTTTCTAGCTTGTGTTCAGGCTTTCAGCCGTTTTGCTTTTAGTGTGGTTTTGGGTCTTCAGCCCAGCAGGTATTGCAAGTTTTTGTAACTAGGCCTTCAGCGTATTGTTTTAATTTGATCCTTTTAAAGCAATGTGTAATTAAGTGGTTCTTAGGAAAATAAAGGTTTGTGTGTTTGGTGCAACTAACAGTAACTGATTACGGCCGCCTCCACAACCACAACCTGATCCGCTCTATACTGCAAAACCAGATTTCAATCACATAGATGTAGATGTAGACGTAGACGATATTCCTCCTCTCCCATCTTTGCAGAGACCTTTATCATTTCTTGTCTTATCAGTCCACCTGATTTTAGGTCCTTCTATAACAACACATCTGAAAACATTTCGATTCTGATAGTGTCAGTGCGAAAAGTTGGATAAACTAATCACTAAAGCAGTAAAAAAGTGTTTTCTCTTTCCTGAAAGGAATACACCAGACATTCGTCTGCAGCTACTATCTCAAGATCGGGCACCTGCTCGTAAAAGTTGTCAGGCGTGAGAGGCATCGCCGCCTTGTGCAGGTTGCGACTTTGGCGTCACTCGCCCGGTGCACACGAGTAGCTGTTCATAATGCACGCGCAGCTCGGCGAACGAGTGCAGGGCACCGCTGTGATTGCGCATTCCGTTTCTCCACCGGCGGCGACAGCGCGACGCGGCCACAGCCCTCTGCCACCCGCAGTGGAGGTGCAGGCGGCTTCTCGGAGGCGCACTTCGCCGCGCGCTGATTGCTTAATGCAGTTAGCATCGTCCCCCTAGTATTCGAAAGTCTGCACGGTATCACCGAATATTTTTTTACAATAAACGTAACTTTTATTTAATTTATTTATCAGGTTCCGTGGCATCATGCGAGCCAGAGTTTCTTGGTCGTGGTACACAGTCGGCATATAGCTGATTTACAAAAAAAAAAAAAAAAAAAAAAAAAAAAATGTTGTAGTAGGAGCGGGGAGGAAGTTCAAAAATGGCTCTGAGCACTATGGGACTTAACATCTGAGGTCATCAGTCCCCTAGAACTTAGAACTACTTAAACCTAACTAACCTACGGACATCACACACATCCATGCCCGAGGCAGGATTCGAACTTGCGACCGTTGCGGTCGCGCGGTTCCAGACTGAAGCGCCTAGAACCGCTCGGCCACAGCGGTCGGCGGGGAGGAAGTGGTAAGGTGCTGAGTCGAAAGTACTTCACATATTCTACAAAACATAATTTACTAGACGAAGACTGGATTTTAATATTAGAGCTCAAAAGTTTTCCTCGCATTTAAGCGACACACACTCTCACTTCATATTACAGCTTCTAATGACACCATTCTACAAAAATAACAGATTGACAGTCTGATAGCCACGAATATGAAATCAAACTCAAATTACAAGTTTTACGCACTGACTGTAAATCAGTGAAGAAAGGCTTCCACAGAGCTTAGTTAACAAGGGTACAAATGAAACTACACCCAAACATAACAAAGAAAGAAACGGTGATTTTCATAAAAGGAGGCAAAACACCAAGAATGCGGAAATCAACATAAGAGGACAAAAAATAAAAATCTCATCAGACTTTAAATACCTAGCGGTGACATTGCAACCAACAGCCAAATGCTTCACAAAATATACAACAGAACGTGCAGCCCAAGCAATAATAGCAATACAGGACATGAAAACATCCGCCTACGCAATCTAGAAACGGCCATAAAATTATTCAACGCAAAAACCTTGCCAATCCTCGCCTACGGGATAGAGGTTATATGGTACAGAAAAAAATCTGCAAACACTAGAAAAGGTAGAGTCGACTTATCTAAAAAGAGAATTAGGTCTCTCAAAGACAACAAGATCTAGACTAGTGTATCTGCTAGCGAGAGAGATGTTTCTAGTCGAAGACATCAAATTTCGATGTACGCTGCCACACACCAAGGCTTCCAGAAATCAACTGACGAACCGCTCATGGACAGCACGAAACTTGGAACTGCGACATGTCGTAACTAGATATCTCTTCACGGCTTTCTTCTTCTTATTTGCATAAACAAAAGTTATCACGACCCAGCCAGATCATGTGTGTGTGAACTGTGTAACGAAGCCTGTGAACAATATCATATAGAACTGTGCAGTAAAAGAGTTAAATCTATAAATGAATATGCAAAAATGTAAAATGTAAATGTAAAATGTTAAGCAAAGTAACTGTATATGACAAATGGCTGCAATTTATTAAATAAATAAATGAAAGAGTTAAAAAACTAAGCTGCGTTTTCGCAAATTTTGACATAATCCAATTTCAGAACAATGAACTTGAAATTACCAAACAAATTACTAAAACTTGTAAAAGGTGCTATAACCAAGATCACGGCAGTGAACAGATTTTTACAAGAGAAACGATAATTACATAACTTCATCTATTGAACGCTTTAAAATTTAAGCTTCAATATACAAATACCAAGTATCGTAAATCTTAGGCACCCAGCCTTTTCAAACAGTATCTACCTTACAGGAGCTGGTGCAGCACATTACAAACAGTGGTAGTTACAAGAAAACGGTTGAGAATGAAATAGCGATTTTCTGTAACTAGCCCCAAGTAATAATTACCACTGACTAGCTTGCAGTATGACAAATTAAAACACTGACTAGCTTAATACGTGACAAATTAAAACCCATTTTACTTAAGAGCGTAGCTCCAAATAATAATGCACAGGCTCCAGTCCCACTGTCAAATGGCTGCTTCCTGGGTTTTAACAAAACGTTGGTTATCAAGGAACTATTTATAGTGCCTTAACAAAGAAAAGTCCGCCCGCAGCTCGTGGTCTCGCGGTGGTGTTCTCGCTTTCCGAGCACGGGGTCACGGGTTCGATTCCCAGAAGGGGCAGGGATTTTCACCTGCCTCGAGATGACTGGGTGTTGTTGTGTCGTCTTCATCATCATCATTCATGCCCATTACGGTCAGAGGAAGGCAATGGCAAACCACCTGCACCTTGGCTAGTGCGGTGGTGTGGGTCTCACGCATTGTTCCCCTACGCTCTGTCAAGGTGTATGGGACATCGTCATCATCAACAAAGAACATCTGGATGGAAATACTTGAAACCTAGATTTGTTACCACAAGCTACAAGCATAACTAGAACATAAGAAACGGCACTTATGCGTTGGTTACGTGCAATAGCTATTGATTTGAATGCTAACAAAACACGATCATCTTCAGGTCACAGCACTGTTCAAATGTTAATATGATAACAAACATAACTCGGTTTTCAGTTGAAACTAGGGAGACGGGACAGTACAAGCCGTTCAAAGATTCTCACCACTTTCTGGAGGACCCTGTGGAAGAAACGATTGACACACACCTCATCTCTCTAGACCAGCTAGAATTAACACAATGCCAGAGCAAGAATAACTGATACAACTCCCTCAATATTCTGCCAGAATGTCACCAATTCATTGCTGGAGGCTCCAAAACAGTCCACTCCACACAGTTCCAGAATAGCACACAGTTTCCTGATCTGCTCTTCGGGATGCTAGCAGAGCCCTTCGAGACACCCGTGCCTCTAGCAATTGCAAGCCGGACCACACTGCTATACAAGTAACAGCCATCTTAGGAAGACCGCAGACGACGGCCCCGGCACCTGTTGTCACCCTCCGCGTCCCTCCCATCACCTCGCGGGGAGCCACCACACGACCCAGGGCGCTACTGTCGAAGCGAAAACCACTGAAGCACGCACAAGCCCAAGTAGCCTCCCACCCGTTGCACAAAAAACCCTCCGAGGGGAAAACTTGGCGAGCACAATCGAATTATCCAAGAAGTTAGAAGAGGCAGCAAAACCATCACCAAAATAAAATGATTAAAGAAAATCGGGCGGCTTCAAAAGAATTAAGGCATTAATAAAACACGAAAGTAACTGAGTCACAGTTTACGTGTAAATATCACGTTACAGAGGAATATTCTGAGCTACTGCGAGGAGCCCCTATACAGAATATAAGGAGTGTGCCAAAAGGAAATTTCATTCAAAGTTCCTTGCAGATTAAAACTGTGTGCCGGACCGAGACTCGAACTTGGTAGAGCACTTGCACGCGAAAGGCAAAGGTCTCGAGTTCGAGTCTCGGTCCGGCACACAGTTTTAATCTGCCAGGAAGTTTCATATCAGCACACACTCCGCTGCAGAGTGAAAATCTGATTCGGGAAATTTCATTACTTTGACAAGGGTAATTGGGGTTTATTACTCATTCTTCTGTTCTGTTGGAAGCCTTCTGAAAATCAAACTTTCCGAACAGTATACAATTCACTTTACAATGGTTAAGAAAGTGTTACCCAAGCCTAGTATTCACAGCATGAATTTTCCAGTTGCTTCTGAATAAGTCATTACTGTCGACAATAAATTTCATGAAGGAATGCGCACACAGCCTACATCAAGTTGTCGAAGATAAACCGCTGACAAGACGAACCCGCTTTTCTGAGCTCTTCAGTGTCAGAGACAGCTCAGATAATTCTTAACGTGAAGATAGTGGTATTCAGTTTCTGCACATCTTGAACGTGACACTTCCAAAATAACCTTCCATCTACGTTCAGTCGCAACTCAGGCTGACTCTTTGTCCACCTTCGGTCACTAAAATTCACCTTCCACAAGAGTGTGAGCCACTTGCTAATATTGTTAACTACCCTATTAGCTGCATCATATATACTACATTCCAAGTCTGTCATAAAAGCACTCGTGTCATCGGAAACGAAAACAAAAATGCTCACTCATCTGTGAAGTACACTGGCAGCTCACGAATATAAACCAGGAAAAGCAACGGACTGACAACAGAGCCCTATGGCACCCCCGACCCCAAACTAGACCGAGTCACAGCGGAGAGACGTGCAATACGAGTTACCGACACAGCCGCCAGAAATACTGCATGCCTGAACTGCATGCAGACCCTCGACACTGAAAAGCGATGAACTTGTCTCATCACTTGGAACTTTTCTATGGCAGAACACCCGATATAGCGTTTAGTCTCAACTTGTGATTATCCAATAATTTGGAAAGCCGCTTTAAACTGTGCTCCAGATAAGGCCATTCTACAGGATTACTTTTCAACTTACATTTATACTGTAAGGGCCTTATAGTTGGGATGATGAAGTGTGGAGTGCGGTCGTGAAGGCCAGTTGGCGCTCTAAGGACTAATGAAATAGCATTAGCAATATAGATATATTTACCAGACGAAAAACGCTCCTGCTGGAGCACAGAAAAGGCGAGTATGTTCCTCTTTGAAAGACTGACAAAAACATTTACATGCCAGATAAAGTTATTTGTATATTTCAACAGATATAAACAATAAACAAGTATGTATAATACTAGCTAAACAAAAAATTGTTTGCTTTCCATTTTTTTTTCATGTATCTGAAAAGAGTAAAAGAGAATTTGTAGTCCTCCCAGATTCACATAATTCTTGACAATCATTTTTAGTTCTTTTCAGGCATGTCAAGACCCTTTGCAGGCCATTTTTTGTCACTGCTGTACCACTCTGGGCATATTTATGTAGGCGTGACGTGCCCATTGTACAGAGACAGCGCATCATAAACTTTTATTGGTAAAAAAATGCTAACCCTTCCGATGACCCTAGGACCTTTGACAAGTTTTCAGTACATCAGTTAAAACTACATTTACGCCTCAGACCGGATATTACGTGCATAACTACGCTAACTTTGAACCTCAGCATCTCGTTAACGGAGAATGATACTGGAAAAAGTTTCACCTTTCTCCTACAAAATCGTTTTATGAAAATATGGTAAAAATTTCGAGAGTTTTCATGAATAGAAATTTTAGAAGCAGCCATCCCCACTGTTGGTACTTTTGGTACACAAAAATCAGGATTGTTTGGGTGTATCATGGTAACGATACAGATTTTCGAAATGTCTGAGGAATGTTTGAGGAATTTGCTGCTAAATTTGAGCCATCTGATATGGTTAGTTATTTGGGTAATTATGCCCCGCAGTACAAAAACGGCTACAAACCGGTTTTTCCGGTTTTCTGCATAAGTAAATAACTTTAAACCTTCGAATTTATGGCCGGCCGCTGTGGCCGAGCGGTTCTAGGCGCTTCAGTCCGGAACTGCGCTGCTGCTACGGTCGCAGGTTCGAATCCTGCCTCGGGCATGGATGTTGGTGATGTCCTTCGGCTAATTAGGTTTACGTAGTCTAGGGGATTGATGACATGTTAAGTCCCATAGCGCTTAGAGCCATTTGAACCAAGAATTTCGGTAACGGATAATGATATCACAAAACGTTTCAAAGTTCTGAGAGGATATTATCATAGGAACATCTTGTTAAAATATCTACGAATTCCGATGTACCTAAAATTCATCGTGTTTCGGTTTTCTGAAAATTGTCCATGAGCCATCTGAGGTCAGCCTCAGACAACACCTGATGCAAAACATCCACCCGGCTGCCCCAAATTGCCTGGGCTGGAGGAAGTGTGTAATGTTTAAATTTTGACACTGGACTGAAGAATAGCTGCTATATGCCTGTTCGTTCGGTCGTATTCACGTGGTTCCTAGGACATGAGCTGTCAAAAACACTTGACTCATTATTTCCGTGATCAGTAGAACCAGAGATATGAACCCCTGAAGAATTTTTGGGAGCGGGGTCTTCAAACATATCGGTACTCCACTATCGAGTGAAGTGTTACAATTAAATCACCCTCTCCTCGGCAGCAACGAGGAAGGCTGCCAATGCAGCACGCAGAGTAGAGGGTGCTGATTCTTACGTCTCAGCAGATTCTCGCGGCCGTTGTCTCCATCCCGGAAGCTCAGATAATACCGCAGTAAGCCTGCTTAGTTGGATGCTAAATTCTCGCGTCCCATACAAGCGGGCCCGGGTTCATTTCCCTGCTGGGTTGGAGATTTACTTCGCTCGAGAACTGGGTTTTGTGTTGTCATCATCATCATCATCATTTCATCCTCATCACCGGAGCGCAAGTCGCTCACTGTGGTGTCGACTGAAATAAGACTTGCACTTGGCAGCCGAACTTCCCCGGATGGGGCCTCCCGGCCGACGATGCCATACGCTCATTCCCATTTTACACAAAACCGCAATCACATGCGGGCAGCAGACTCAGGCGCACGCTGTGCAGTGACGTTGACGACCAGATCGTTGTCCGCTTAAGTGCCACCTGAAACATCGACAGTGAGCGAAAGGATTCCTGTAACACCTGCATACGGAAGTGCCACCGAGCTCCGTAACTGGTGGGAAACACCGTGGCACTTCCAGTCTAAACTCCCTAAAACCGTTAATGGCTTGCTTTGTGCTAAGGTTAGCCCAACAGATTGCTCTGCGTAGCCGGCAGGTGTGACTGCGCGGTTCTAGGCGCTTCAGTCTGGAACCGCGAGACCGCTATGGTCGCAGGTTCGAATCCTGTCTCGGTCATAGATGTGTGTGATGTCCTTATGGTAGTTAGGTTTAAGAAGAAAGATTTAAGAAGAAAGGTTTAAGAAGAAATGTTTAGTGAAGAAAGGTTTAAGAAGAAAGATTAAGAAAAGGCAAACCTACGTTTCTAGCATTTGTAGACTTAGAGAAATCTTTTGACAACGTTAACTGGAATACTCTCTTTCAAGTTCTGAAGGTGGCAGGGGTAAAATACAGGAAGCGAAAGGCTATTTACAATTTGTACAGAAACCAGATGGCAGTTATAAGAGTCGAGGGGCATGAAAGGGAAGCAGTGGTTGGGAAAGGAGTGAGACAGGGTTGTAGCCTCTCCCCGATGTTATTCAATCTGTATATTGAGCAAGCAGTAAAAGAAACAAAAGAAAAAATCCGAGTAGGTATTAAAATCCATGGAGAAGAAATAAAAACTTTGAGGTTCGCCGATGACATTGTAATTCTGTCAGAGACAGCAAAGGACTTGGAAGAGCAGTTGAACGGAATGGACAGTGTCTTGAATGGAGGATATAAGATGAACATCAACAAAAGCAAAACGAGGATAATGGAATGTAGTCAAATTAAATCGCGTGATGCTGAGGGGATTAGATTAGGAAATGAGACACTTAAAGTAGTAAAGGAGTTTTGCTATTTAGGGAGTAAAATAACTGATGATGGTCGAAGTAGAGAGGATATAAAATGTAGACTGGCAATGGCAAGGAAATCGTTTCTGAAGAAGAGAAATTTGTTAACATCGAGTATACATTTAAGTGTCAGGATGTCATTTCTGAAAGTATTTGTATGGAGTGTAGCCATGTATGGAAGCGAAACATGGACGATAACCAGTTTGGACAAGAAGAGAATAGAAGCTTTGGAAATGTGGTGCTACAGAAGAATGCTGAAGATAAGGTGGGTAGATCACGTAACTAATGAGGAGGTATTGAATGGGATTGGGGAGAAGAGAAGTTTGTGGCACAACTTGACTAGAAGAAGGGATCGGTTGGTAAGACATGTTTTGAGGCATCAAGGGATCACAAATTTAGCATTGGAGGGCAGCGTGGAGGGTAAAAATCGTAGAGGGAGACCAAGAGATCAATACACTAAGCAAATTCAGAAGGATGTAGGTTGCAGTAGGTACTGGGAGATGAAGAAGCTTGCACAGGATAGAGTAGCATGGAGAGCTGCATCAAACCAGTCTCAGGACTGAAGACCACAACAATAACAACAAGTAGTTCTAAGTTCTAGGGGACTAATGACCACAGATGTTAAGTCCCACAGTGCTCAGAGCCATTTTTTGCTTTGCGTAACCCACAGGGGGCTTGTGTTTCCTGGAACACCTGCACAATTCAGAGACACCGACAAAACATGAATGGTTTCTTGGACGGCTCCTGAACGCGTGTTTCCAGGGAGGTCGAAGGACACGCTTAAATATGCCCAAGCCTGCAGACCTGCTTTTCCCCAGGATACAGCGTTCCTATTGGATCCCGCCGAATTAGTGGGTGGTGCTTGAGAGTATATAATTCCCAAACCTCACACACTTTCCATCATTCAGCTCTAGTCGGCAGATACGTTTGCTGTTAGTGCAACAGCCCCATCTCTAGTAAATGAAGGCGAAACACTCAGCAGCAGCAAACACCAGCATCGCTAGTGGCAGTGGCATGCATCTCCACCACTGTGACTTGGAGGAATTGCTATTTAAGTACAGGTTAAAAAATTTCTTAGTATGTATTTTTATCAATATGTTAGGATTTCGTTGTACTTAACATGTGTTAGTAGTATACAACAATTCTTACAGTTGTTTCTGTGTTTGTTCCAACATGAACGGTGACTACTGGGAATTTTACACAGTGTCATTGACGATTAAATTAATTTACTCAGTGATTAAGTATATTTGGCAAAATTGTCACCAAACAGTTTTACAGTATTAATGAATATGAACAGAGATTCTGCGTGCTGTAAGTTAAGAAATAATCTATTAACATGGAAGACATTTCAATCCCAATGAAAACAAACCTAAGTAGTTGATCTTAAGGCTTCGACGCCATCACAGAACAAAGCAAAGCCTAAACTTACCAAAGCATAAGCAGCAAATGGAACAATTTTCAATATACAAACACTCAGCGGTACATGAATATCATATTGCCATTAATCAGCAGGATAATAAACTAGCCGACACTGCTCCCACGAAGGGAGTTTTAACCTATAAGAAGAAAAAGATAAATTGTAGCCCAAATAAAGACCTGAAAACTAACGGCCGAGTTATAATTTGATCTCTTGACAGATTTGGTCTAGCGGAATGTTGGGGTGCTTGGGCTCTGAAAAAGATCCCGTAAGTAACTTCTATTCCGGAAATGCAGGACGACATGGCGTGACATAGTCCTGAGTTCCGCGACCAAACACACGACCACGGAACCTCTAGTGTGGGCACAACTCGTCCAAGTCGTAATGAATTCCTTTCGGCCGGCCACAAAAGACCAAACAGGAAAGGAAATGATTGGAGAAACTTGGTATGCGATGGGCAACCACCAGTCCATCTAGGACTAATGTAATCGTGAGGTGACTACCTGCTATACAAAACAAATATCAGCACATTGAAATAACAAGGTTAAAATTAGCATATAAACACCAGCTGTGACAAACAAGAACCAGCTAGACTGTTTATCATAGGATCCTGAACTTTCAGTGACCCTGACCAACTGATAAATAACCGATCACAAATTCCGACCGAAACCTGAGAAGCAATTCATGCTTACATATGAACACACAAGAACCATATTACAATTAATGAGAAGGCATACTTCTGTGCTAAGGCGACCAGAATGATAAACATGAAATATAACCCCAGGTGAGACTATTTGACCTACTATAGTATAAATTGGCAATCATTAAAAATACAAATATAAATTTAAAACCAAACTTTCAAAACACTTAAACAGCCAGATTTGATTATTACCCTGGTTTACGGCAGAGGCATACGAAGGCCAAGATTTGTGAACTTGGAGTAACTGAATGCCTACGGCACTTAATCTGTTATAGTAAATGTTACATACGACAATTTTCCATGAGGCGAGAGACCACAGTCAAATATTTTAAGCTTCTCAGCAGGAGAAACAGATTAACAAATATGTCATCTGTTTCCTCGTACACAAAATAACTGAGCCGTTGAGCCATGGCGGCACATTTCACTATCGATAACTTTTAGCTGACGTCGGCGCAAACGAGAGAGGGAGAGAGAGAGAGAGAGTGGTGCCGGGGCAGTTCACCATTTGGCGGGAGTTTTCGCACAGAGGGGATCGGGAAAAGGGGGGGGGGGGTTGAGCAGCAACATAGCTTCGAGCGACGTTCACGGGCCGTGTGGATCGGCACGACTTCTTTAAGACTGAGCAGAAGGCAAGATCTGGTTCGCTTATGTTGCGCGCGACTAGTTACTCAGCTCTGTGCACAGACTTCCCGCTCCGCAAGCTGTTTGAACAGATGTTCATGTTTACATTTCATTGAGTCGCTATGGCTCTGAGCACTATGGGACTCAACTGCTGTGGTCATCAGTCCCCTAGAACTTAGAACTAATTAAACCTAACTAACCTAAGGACATCACACACATCCATGCCCGAGGCAGGATTCGAACCTGCGACCGTAGCAGTCGCACGGTTCCGGACTGCGCGCCTAGAACCACGAGACCACCGCGGCCGGCTGAGTCGCTATGTACGCCTTGTTGCTTGGCTCTGTGATTTTGTGAATAGTGTATTACCCTGCCTGCTACGTGCTATTTTGAAGTAAGTTGTTTTAATCTACTGCTCAGCGTTCTCTCACAAAAAAAAATAACTTCTGATTATGTAATGGGCCCAGTTGTCACGCATTGCTATATCAGGGGCCTACATCTTATCTAGTTTTCCTTTTTCTTTTTCAATTGAGATTGCCTTAAAATTCTTATGCAAGAGAACCAGTTGTTGTGAGTTTTAATGGTTCTTTTTCACTATGTTTTAGGAGCTGGTGGACTTCTGGTTTTACAATTATCCAGCTCTTTTTAAGCATGTTGTAGCTCCAGCTACTGGTAAGACCCCAGCGAGTTGTTTTTTTGTATTTCTTCCTACATGAAATTGCAGCTCCCTTCCTGTAGTTGTATGTTAGCGAAGCTTATTTGCTAGGGTGTATCAACGTATTGGAAACTCTCTGTAAGTGCAATCATGGTTAAATCATAACTTTACTTCTAGTATAATCTAGTCAGAAAGTTACCTTTCTTGTTTGTTAACAGCACTTACTAAGTTCCTGGCGCAGTGTTCCGTGCCGGCAGCTTCTTATCGCGTGGGCTTTGCTTATTTGCAGCCGTGTGTACAGCTCTCGAGCATTTCCCAGCGGGACTTGCTATTTGTTTGTGTTGTGTACTGGCAAGACAGCCAATCTACAGTGACGGGTAACCGAGAGACACGCGCTTAAACTCACGCAGGCTGGCGTGTGGTCTGAAACAGGATACGTAATGAATGCTATAAAGAAAAGTACTTAACTTTAATCCACAATTGGTGAACATTGGTCTTGTTACTGTACATGCTTCATTAGATACATAGCAAAGGATAAATGGCGCCTTGCTAGGTCGTAGCAATTGACTTACAAGGGGAGGCCGCCAATTGTGAAATTCAGATTCGATTCATACTGTGTATAATAAAAGCTCATGGCCAGAGGTGTAATGTGGCAAAGCACCAAGGTGCACTTCTCAGCCGTGGTCGAGAAAATCGACAGTTAAAAGGAACCGTTGCAATGAAATACTCTCTACGATAAACAATTTTCTACAGCGTTGTGGTGCAGCGGTAAGCGCTTGGGTTTGTAATCCGCAGGTAGCCGGTTCGAATCTCGCGCCATGCAAATTTTTTTTTTTTTTAGTATTTGCTTTTTGTAATTTATATATATAATTCCGGGCAATCAGTTTCAACAATTATGCATATAATAAGTTGTTGAAAGTCGTTTGTCGTGGAAAAACTGGCGACTTCGAACATCATTATGTTTTTCGCAAACAAAGTTGTATTTCACAAATATTATTAATTGTCTTCATAATGTTAACCACGTATAGTTAATGGAAGACGTAGAAACGATATTCCGAAACGAATACGTATAGCGTAAGTCAAACGTTCGAATTAGAATAGAAACCCCACGAACACAAATTTGCTGTGGCAGGTATGAAATATAAACTCCGTTACTCGCTCGTTACACTTGAAGGACAGACGTTGAATGGGCCGAAACGAGCCGCCGCATAACAGCGTAGTTGCCTGCTAACTTCGAAAGATGGTAGATGCGGTCCCTAGCGCAACTTATAACATCGTCGAAAATCAGTGCGGACGGGAGAGCTTTGGTACACCCTGTTAAACAAACGGAAAAATGGAGGCGGTACAATTGGAGAGCGATCCGCCTTCACCAACATGCATAAGCAATACATATATATATATATATATATATATATATATATATATATTTGAATTACAAAAAACTAATAATAAAAAAAAGTTGCATGGCGCGGGATTCGATCCGGCGACCTTCAGATTACGAACCCGAGCGCTTACCGCTGCGCCAGGACGCTCTGGAAAATTATTAATCGTAGAGAGTATTTCACCGCAACGATTTCTTTTAACTGTCGATTTTCTCTACAACGGCTGAGAAGTGCATCTTGGTGCTTTGCCACATTACACCTCTGGCCATGAGCTTTTACTATGCACAGTATGAATCGAATCTGAATTTCACAATTGGCGGCCTCTCCTTGTTAGCTGAAGGCTATGCTAACTATCGTCTCGGCAAATGAGAGCGTAATTCGCAGTGAACCTTTCCTAGCAAAGTCGGCTGTACAACTGGGGCGAGTGCTAGTAAGTCTCTCTAGACATGCCGTGTGGTGGCGCTCGGTCTGCAATTGCTGACAGTGGCGACACGCGGGTCCGTCGTATACTAGCGGACCGCGGTCGATTTAAAAGGCTACCACCTAGCAAGTGTGGTGTCTGGCGGTGACACCACAGTTTGTAATCGCGATTCCTGGCTGTCTGTGCTCAAGTTGAGTACCATATGTTATATGACTTTCACTATAAACGAAATAATTTTGCTGTCAGCCAAGAGGCCTTTGATTAACTGACTTCACACAGGAAATTTTCTCCTTAATGTTTAATATATATTTTACTCTTGTTCTAAGATTTATTGCAAATCTTTTGCGTAAATCTTTGGGAAATCCCTGTGTTATCTTTGTTAATATTTATCTTTTTGGTGTCCGATTTATGTCTCGGACTTGAATTCACTAGAAGAAATTTATCTAGAACTATTTTCGTTATTTTAATTGGCTACTTTCTTTAAAATTGTTTAATTTAAAAATTTAAAAAGCCAATATCGTTAAGGTCTTATTTCTTGAACCTGTTTGACGTTATTATTATTGTAATTTAACCGTTGTCTCACTCGCCATTTTGAACCCCCCTAATGGCAAATTAACTTCAATTTTTCTACCTGTTTTTCAAAGGGGACCTGTTGTCAAAGAAAATATATAAAAATAAATGTTGTTTTTCTTCACAGGCAAATGACGTTAGGTAAAGGGGCCTAGTCCTTCCACGTCTCTTTCCTGATCCTGGTAACTCACGGTTTCAATAGCCTGCAACAGTCTAAATTAAGACCTTAGAAAAGAACGCTTTAACAAACTAATTCGTAGAATATAACGTATAAATGGCAGCATACTACATACAGAAATTTAATAGTATGTCAAAGTAACTTTAAGTCACTGTTCGGGAACAGGCTAACGAATCAGTCACTTCCTTTACCCATAGCAACATACAACAAACGGACTATTCGAAATGTTGCAATTGTGTTAGAGACAAGTCCACTGCTGTTGTAAGTACGGAGGTGCGAACATATGTCATTAGAAACAACAGTTACCATCACCTGAACATGTGACTTCCGCTCCTTATGTGACGGTTTTATTGAAATCATCAGCAGTCCTTCAGCGACTTAAGGTCCACCAATATTCAAGAAAGGCAGTAGGAGCAATCCACTAAATTACAGGCCCATATAATTAACGTCGATATGCAGCAGGATTTTGAAACGCGTATTGTGTTCGAATATTATGAATTACCTCGAAGAAAACGGTCTATTGATACACAGTCGCCGGCCTATGTGGCGGAGCGGTTCTAGGCGCTTCGCTCTGGAACCGCGCGACCGCTACGGTCGCAGGTTCGAATCCTGCCTCGGGCATGGATGTGTGTGATGTCCTTAGGTTAGTTAGGTTTAAGTAGTTCCAAGTTCTAGGGGACTGATGACCTCAGATGTTGAGTCCCATTTGAACCATTTTTTATACACAGCCAATACGGATTTATAAAACATCGTTCTCGTCAAACACAAGTAGCTCCTTACTCGCACGAAGTGTTGAGTGCTGTTGAGAAGGGATTTCAAATTGATTCCATATTTCATGATTACCGGAAGGCTTTTGACATTGTACCACACAAGCAGCTTGTAGTGAAATTGCATGTTTATTGAATATCGTCTCAGTTATGTGACTGGTTTCGTGATTTCCTGTCAGAGAGGTCGCAGTTCGAAGTCATTGACGGAAAGTCATCGAGTAAAACAGAAGTGATTTTGGCGGTTAAAAAAGGTAGTGTTATAGGCACTTTGCTGTTCCTTACATATATAAACGATTTGGGAGACAATTTGAGTTGCTGTGTTAGGTTGTTTGCAGATGAAACTGTCTTTTATCGACTTGTAAACTCATCAGAAGAAACAGCAAAACGATTTAGAAAAGATATCTGTATGGTGCTAAAATTGGCAGTTGACCCTAAATAACGAAAATGTGAGGCCATCCACATGAGTGCTAAAGGAAATCCGTTAAACTTCGGTTACACGATAAATCAGTCAAATCTAAAGGCCATAAATTCAACTAAATACCTAGGAATTACAATTACAAACAACTTAAATTGGGAGGAACACATAGAAAATGTTGTGTGAAGGGCTAACCAAAGACTACGTTTTATTGGCAGAACACTTGGAAAATGTAACAGATCTACTAAACAGACTGCCTACACTACGCTTGATCGTCCTCTTTTAGAATACTGCTGCGCGGTGTGGGATCCTCACCAGATAGGATTGACGGAGTGCATTGAGAAAGTTCAAAGAAGGGAAGCACGTTTTGTATTATCACGAAATAGGGGAGAGAGAGTCACTGAACTGATACAGGATTTGGGGTGGACATCATTAAAACAGAGGCGTTTCTTTCGTTGCGGCGGAATCTTCTCAAGAAATTTCAATCCGCAACTTTCATCTCCGAATGCGAAAATATTTTGTTGACGCCGACCTACATGGGGAGAATCGATCACCATAATAAAGTAAGGGAAATCAGAGCTCGTACGGAAATATACAGGGCTATTACAAATGATTGAAGCGATTTCATAAATTCAGTGTAGCTCCATTCATTGACATATGGTCACGACACACTACAGATACGTAGAAAAACTCATAAAGTTTTGTTCGGCTGAAGCCGCACTTCAGGTTTCTGCCGCCAGAGCGTTCGAGAGCGCAGTGAGAGAAAATGGTGACAGGAGCCGAGAAAGCGTATGTCGTGCTTGAAATGCACTCACATCAGTCAGTCATAACAGTGCAACGACACTTCAGGACGAAGTTCAACAAAGATCGACCAACTGCCAACTCCATTCGGCGATGGTATGCGCAGTTTAAAGCTTCTGGATGCCTCTGTAAGGGGAAATCAACGGGTCGGCCTGCAGTGAGCGAAGAAACGGTTGAACGCGTGCGGGCAAGTTTCACGCTAGCCCGCGGAAGTCGAGGAATAAAGCAAGCAGGGAGCTAAACGTACCACAGCCGATGGTTTGGAAAATCTTACGGAAAAGCCTAAAGCAGATGCATTTCTTAAACAGGAGATTGGAAAACCGATGGATCGGTCGTGGTGGAGATCATGATCAACAATTCATGTCATGGCCTCCACGCTCTCCCGACTTAACCCCATGCGATTTCTTTCTGTTGGGTTTTGTGAAAGATTCAGTGTTTAAACCTCCTCTACCAAGAAACGTGCCATAACTGCGAGCTCACATCAACGATGCTTTCGAACTCATTGATGGGGACATGTTGCGCCGAGTGTGGGAGGAACCTGATTATCGGCTTGATGTCTGCCGAATCACTAAAGGGGCACATATCAAACATTTGTGAATGCCTAAAAAAACTTTTTGAGTTTTTGTATGTGTGTGCAAAGCATTGTGAAAATATCTCAAATAATAAAGTTATTGTAGAGCTGTGAAATCGCTTCAATCATTTGTAATAACCCTGTATAGGTGTTGATTTTTTCCGCGTGCTGTGCGAGATTGGTATAATAGAGAATTGTGAAGGTGGTTCCATGAATCTTCTATCAGGCACTTAAATGCGATTTGCAGAGTATCGATGTACCATACAATGCTGTGGTCCAAACGTACATTCTCTGAAATTTCTAACTCAAATTAAGGTTCAAATGGCTCTGAGCACTATGGGACTTAACAGCTGAGGTCATCAGTCCCCTATAACTTAGAACTACTCAAACCTAACTAACCTAAGGACATCACACACATCCATGCCCGAGGCAGTATTCAAACCTGCGATCGTAGCGGTCGCGCTGTTCCAGACTGAAGCGCCTAGAACCGCTCGACCGCTCCGGCCGGCTCAAATTTAGGCATTGCTTTGATACTAGAAGTCTTCTCTTGGCGAGGAATGCCCTTTTCGCCAGTACTTGTCTGCTTTTGATGTCCTCCTTGCTTTGTCCATCACGTGGTTATTTTGTCGCCTAGGTCTCATCCATATACTCGTACAATCACAAACTACGAGATCGAACTACTACGCTAACAGTCTCACGGCACCTGCCTAACAGAAATGCCTCGCTGCGAAAGCCCCGCTTTCCCCGTCAAGTGTATCCTGTTCGACCCTAATGCCTACGAATCATCGCTGGCAAAGCCCCACAACACCTCACGTTCATAGACTTTGTTTTTACCTCATGTAGTACGCTCGAGCAGGGCCGGACGGGAGTCGCCGTTGAGCGTTCGAGTATTATTTATTTAACATCATCTTCACTCATATAATAAAACAAAACGCTTCCAATCACAATAAATGTCCTAATGTACACGAAAATAGACGAAGTCCAGTTTTATGGGCCAAAATCTATATAGTTTTTCACGTTCGACTTAGAAAGTCATCACCTCTCCGAGCACATTTACGTCTAAACCAGTATTTCCACTTACTAATACAGATTTCCGTGATTTAGCAAATTCCAAATCACGCCCTATAATTTACAAAGTCAAATAACGTCTTTCTCATATCTAGGCAGAAAGTGTCTTCCACCTGCTAGATGTACACTCCACAATCGACCTCCTCTCAACTAAATAAAGAAGTCAAATGCGAAGAAGCACTCTACCGAACAATTTACATGATAACAGAATAATGAACCAGCGCAAACACACGTCCATATTCAATCCTGTCAATTTCCCACTTGATCACAAAAGCTGTCCAACACATACTAAGTATTAGTTCGCTATTATGTCGTCTAGACGACTACACGGTTAATTCAAATGCATTTCCGGATTGTAACAGCCCTCTCCATTTGAAGGCCCCCCCCCCCCCCCCGCCCCCCCACAATTAGCGGGAAACTTGAATCATTCCCACCACAGGCCCCACATAGATAGATTAATCATACCAAATCGAACACATATATATCTGATCGCCATACTTACAACAGAATGACATTCGACAATGAGCGAAGTATCTGAAATACGCCCTGCTTACGGCTCTGAAAAAAGAAATATCTGTAACATTCTTATTACTTGACATACGAGGGCTATCCACAAAGTACATTACGTTTTGGAATTAAAAATAAATAAAGTATTGGAAATTTTTTTAATTATGTACAGATGAAAGCCACACTTAAATACTACTTTTCTACATAGTTGCCATTTCAATTAAGGCACTTATCGTAGCGATGAACGAGCTTGGAAATTCCTTTGTCGTAAAATTCGGCCGCCTGCACCTTCAACCACTAGCCACACGACATTTCCATTATACCACGTGGTTACCTCTTCTTGAAGCTGTGCGTCGTCATCAAAACGCTGCATAGCCAACCAGTTCTTCATTGCTGGGAATAAGTGGAAGTCGCTCGGTGCCAGGTCGGGAATGTACGGCGGATGAGGAAACAACTCCCACTTAAAAGATTCGAGAACTTCACGAGTGGCATTTGCCGTGTGGGCCCGGGCGTTGTCGTGAATCAGCAAGGTCTTTGAGCCCAACTTTCCCCTGCGCTTGTTTTGTATTACTCTTCTGAGGTTGTGCAGAGTTTGGCAGTACCTTTGAGAGTTTATTGTAGTGCCTCTCCACAAAAATCACACCTTTTTGCTGTCCCAAAAGACAGTCATTACGTGGTTGAAGGCGCAGGCGGTCGAATTTTACGACGAACGAATTTCCAAGCTAGTCCATCGCTACGATAAGTGCCTTAATTTAAATGGCAACTATGTAGAAAATTAGTATTTAAGTGTGGCATCCATATGTATATAATAAAAAATTTTCCAATACTTTATTTTTAATTCCAAAACGTAATGTACTTTGTGGATAGCCCTCGTACTCCCCCCTGTGCTATCACAGTATTCCACGCCTTCCTTACCACTGGACGTAATCATCTCCTTCACACTCATCTCAGAACACAAGCATATACTTTATAAACCAGATGCTCACAATTTATAAAATTATTATGCTAAGGAACGTGCTATGAAACCAGTATTTTCAACCCCTTCAAGCCTCCGTGGCTAGATATTTATCCAGTATTTGTAAAGCATTCTCTCTCTCTCTCTCTATGCCATGTTTGAGGTTCAGTGATACATCGACTGGGCTATAGGTCATGCATGATTGAGAAGGATCACAAACAGTGGATGATGTCGTAAGAAATGTACACTAGCTTTTCAGATCTCTAGTGCTACGCTATCCCCTAGAAATGCAGTATACGACTTTGAATCAAGTCCTCGCTATCAAGCACATACCTGGATAGCACCCTATGGAGAAGTCCTTTATTACAGCCACTAATGAATCATATTTCTAGTGCTCTCATATCTCGAAACGACTCGCCTTTCTCGAGCCGATCTGCTACAGTAAAATTCCAACCTCGTTTTAGTTATCCCCCATGCAACTGCTGCCATTTCTCAAGCTTTACGAATCTGATCATTCCAATTTAAGTCTCAACTGAGTAGGAGTCCGGGGGGGGGGGGCGGAAGGGGGAAATAGGGCGGAAGGGGGAAATATATCTACCACCTTCTGCAACCCATGTAGAAACAGGCTAAGCTGCGTTACTGAGACAGGACTGTGTTTTGACCATTCAATGGAAACCAGAACTCCTAGAAGGACAATGACTTTTTCTACCGTACTGTGGTGCGCCCCCCAAACTACATACAACTACTACAGATCCGCGTCCATTCACATCTATCTTCAGCCGGCCGGAGTGGCCGAGCGGTTCTAGGCGCTACAGTCTAGAATCGCGTGACCGCTACGGTCGCAGGTTCGAATCCTGCCTCGGGCATTGATGTGTGTGATGTCCTTAGGTTAGTTAGGTTTAAGTAGTTCTGAGTTCTAGGGGACTGATGACCTCAGAAGTTAAGTCCCACAGTGCTCAGAGCCATTTGAACATCTATCTTCGTTATTCTGTACCATCCAACACAGAAATATTATCAGCTATAAAAGCTCCACTAACTTCAACCAATAGACAAGTCGATAAGATTTTCACCGCATCTCTCTCCTAACATATATGGAAAACAAAATACCGCATTCGTGCAGGCATCGAGCACATGTGACGATCCTATTAAATACTCACATTTTGATCAACTGCACTCCCCAGTTTACAGTTTCATCACCTGTACTGTAAGTCGCAAGAGTCGCAACCTGTGACGCTGTCTCGTTGTTTGAAACATTAGTTTTTCTGCTCTAACACGCTGTGTACACTGTCAAACATTTTATTTATTTTTCCCCCACCACGACTTCGAGGTCTGTGTCAGGTTCTAAACTGACATTAACACAGCCTCTCGCAGAAAACTAGACCTCGCACGGTGACGTGACTGACGTCAGCTGATGACGCGAGTACCGCTACCCAAGATGGCGGGAGAGTGCTGCGCCTCCCTGCCAAGCCCCCCCTCCCACCCCCCCCCCCCACCCCCCCGCCACCCTTTGCGGGAAGTTTGAATTTTGGAAGTGAGATAGGTCAATTGGGACACCTCTAGACTTCGCACGTTACTATAACACAAAGTCGATGATTTTAAATAAAACTCACTTACAAGATAACGAAATTGGAATAGTTTTACAGCGTTCGCGTGGGTTTCCAAACTACAAACTCAATCTGAGTGCTATGCGTTCCGTTTCGACTGATTCCTCATATTGTAGTCATGTGCGCGATCACTGTTTCAGTGCTAGCATCTCCCAGAAGGTGTCACCCCTCAGCAAAACTGTTTCTCCAGCTCGAACAAGCATCTTCAGTCAATCATTATGTGGTAACCAACAACGTGCCAGTGGACGGAAAAGACACCGCCGATCTACTGAAATAATAAGCATTACAATTGATTATATGAACAATTTTACCAATTCTAAATTAATTTCAACTCCGACTAGTGATGTGAGAGCATGTTTCCCAATTTCAGTATCCATAGCTAAACCACCCCTTTTCCACTTTGCGAATCTGGATAGATGACTGTGCAGTACGTCCATTCATTGTTAATTCTCGAACACATACATCATCAAATTATATTAGACAGCGCTCTACATATTTCTAACACCTACAGCATATTGCTTAATTTACGATCTATGTCTATGCTGATGGGAGTCACAGAGCATTCGCACACTCTTATGCTAAAATTAGAGACTGAAAGACCTCCCTTACACTGTCATCGACCAACCCGCCCTGCGGCACTGGCACCTATTTAATCTGCAACCGACCAGAAGTACTCAGCTATATTTCAAGTCCAAGTGTACAAGATTTCTCGAGATGCGTCCATGTCTTGGAGGTTAGCACTCCTTATCGATGTACAGTAACAAATTTTTAAGTGTTGTGATCTAATAGCAGACCGTTAAGAAGAAGAAGAACTAGAAAAGGGCATTTTTACGTAAATCAACAAAGCCATCAATTTTAAACTATTATTCCAGAGTCTAGGATCGGTAGCTGGAAGGTACTGTTAAGAGAGAGAAAATAAACACACGCACTGCTAAGGCTAAACAGAGCGAGGTGGGGCTGTGGTTAGCGCACTGGACTCGCATTCGGGAGGACAACGGTTCAATCCCGCGTCCGGCCATCCTGATTTGGGTTTTCCTTGATTTCCCTAAAGCCCTACAGGCAAATGCGGGATAGTTCCTTTGAAAGGGCACGGCCGATTTCCTTCCCCTTCCTTCTCTAATCCGATGAGACCGATGACCTCGCTGTTTGGTCTTTTCCCCCAAACAATTCAATCCAATCCAAATCCTAAGGCTAAAACGTTCCTCACTTAAAACGGGCTACAATGTTAGATCGCTTAAGTTTCCAACCTATTACTCGTATGGAATGTAGCCCTGTTAATATTCCAATGTGAGAAATATTTTTCAAGTGTATGACGTAAACCCTTCTTCCCGGTTTCTCTAGGATAAACTATGTTATCGAACCGTCATCATCATCATCATCATCATTTAAAACTGATTATGCCTTTCAGCGTTCAGTCTGGAGCATAGTCCCCCCAATAAAATTCCTCCATGATCCCCTACTCAGTGCTAATATTGGTGCCTCTTCTGATGTTAAGCCTATTACTTCAAAATCATTCTTAACCGAATCCAGGTATCATTCCCTTGGTCTATCCCGACTCCTCCTACCCTCTACTGCTGAACCCATGAGTCTCTTGGGTAACATTGCTTCTCCCATGCGTGTAACATGCCCCCACCATCTGAGCCTGTTCGCTCGACCGCTACATCTATAGAGTTCATTCCCAGTTTTTCTTTGACTTCCTCATTGTGGACGCCCTCCTGCCATTGTTCCCATCTACTAGTACCTGCAATCATCCTAGCTACTTTCATATCCATAACCCCAACCTTATTGATAAGGTAACCTGAATCCACCCAGCTTTCGCTCCCATACAACAAAGTTGGTCGAAAGATGGAACGGTGCACAGATAACTGAGTCTTGGTACTGACTTCCTTCTTGCAGAAGAGAGTAGATCGTAGCTGAGCGCTCACTGCATTAGCTTTGCTACACCTCGCTTCCAGTTCTTTCACTATGTTGCCATCCAGTGAGAATATGCATCCTAAGTACTTGAAACCGTCCACCCGTTCTAACTTTGTTCCTCCTATTTGGCACTCAATCCGTTTATATCTCTTTCTAGCGACGAATAGCGACCACTGTTCACATCCGATCACGGTTCAGAAATTATACTATGCGTGCATCAACACTTTACTAACCGGGAAATCCTCTTACCAAGGAAACAGATAAATGCATAGCAGCAGCGCCCGACATGCGAAAATTGCAAATCATTCAGTCACTAACTCGGTAAACAGCACATCTGTCAGGCAAATGTATACACAGGGGGTTGCGGTACCTCACAAGCACCTATCGCTAACTTAGTTATGAAGCAGAAATCTCGATCTTACACCCAAGATGCGACATCACATAAATCATAGCTCGTTTACAGGAATATGTCACGTTTCATCACACATGAGATGGAAGTCAGCTGATGCAGGAGAGGTTTACAGTTAACGATCGCAGGTAGACAGTGCTTTAAGTAATATACAGAACACGCGGCTATATGCGAGTCGAACAAGGGCTACGTCACGTGACCGCAGATACATTTAAGTCTATAGACGGATGGTTCTCTGTCTTCCTGAAAAGCGTCAAGCACAGTAGTCAACTCGCGTGTATCACTGAGACCTCAGTAGACATGCAGTATAATGCTGCCTCAGCGGACAGAAATTGACTGCTTCCCTCATTGCCTTAGCTTGCATGTCGACGTTTTCTCGGATTTCTCTTGTTGCAGCGTACTTGATCTTATGTACAAATTTGTTCTGCACCAAGTAGAAGATACGTAAGTACTTGCTCAATTTCGCGGCATTTATATTTGGTCAATTTATATCTATCCCCGCCCGACACTATTCCCAATTCTATACTATTGGCCATTAAAATTGCTACACCACGACCCGCTAGAGACGCGAAATTTAACTGACAGGAAGAAATTGCTGTGATACGCAAATGATTAGCTTTTCACAGCATTCACACGAGGGTGGCGCCGGTGGCGACACCTACAACGACATGAGGAAAGTTTCCAACCGATTTCTCATACACAAACAGCAGTTGACCGGCGTTGCCTGGTGAAATGTTGTTGTGATGCCTCGTGTAAGGAGGAGAAATGCGTACCATCACGTTTCCGACATTGATAAAGCACGGATTGTAGCCTACCGCGATTGCGGTTTATCGTATCACGACATTGCTGCTCCCGGTGGTCGAGATCCACTGACTGTTAGCAGAATATGGAATCGGTGGGTTCAGAAGGGTAATACGGAACACCGTGCTGGATCCCAACGGCCTCGTATCACTAGCAGTCGAGATGCCAGGTATCTTATCCGCATGGCTGTAACGGATCGTGCAGCCACGTCTCGATCCCTGAGTCAACAGATGGGGACGTTTGCAAGACAATAACCATCTGCACGAACAGTTCGACGACATTTGCAGCAGCTTGGACTATCAGCTCGGAGACCATGGCTGCGGTTACCCTTGACGCTGCATCACAGACAGGAGCGCCTGCGATGGTGTACTCAAGGAAGAACCTGGGTGCGCGAACGGGAAAACGTCATTTTTTTCGATGAATCCAGGTTCTGTTTACAGCATCATGATGGTCTCATCCGTGTTTGACACATTGGAAGCGTGTATTCATCATCGCCATACCGGCGTATCACCCGACGCGATTGTATGGGGTGCCATTGGTTACACGTCTCAGTCTCCTGTCATTCGCACTGACGGCACTTCGAACAGTGGACGTTACATTTCAGATGTGTTACGCCCCGTGGCTCTACCCCTCATTTCATCCCTGCAAAACTCTACATTTCAGCATGATAATGCACGACCGCATGTTGCAGGTCCTGTACGGTCCTTTCTGGATACAGAAAATGTCAGCCGTAGCTAGCACATTCTCTAGATCTCTCACCAACTGAAAACGTCTGGTCAATGGTGGCCGAGCAACTGGCTCATCATAATACGCCAGTCACTACTGTTGACGAATTGTGGTTTCGTGTTGAAGCTGCATGGGCAGCTGTACTTGAACACGCCATCCAATCTCTGTTAGACCCAATGCCCAGGTGTTTCAAGGTCGTTATTACGGCCAGAGGTGGTTGTTCTGGGCACTGAGTTCTCAGGATCTATGCACTCAAATTGCGTGAAAACGTAATCACGTGTCAGTTCTAGTAATATATATTTGTCCAATGAATACCCGTTTATCGCCTGCATTTCTTCTTGGTGTAGCAATTTTAATGGCCACTAGTGTATCTATTTTATGACAGTTCTATCCATGCGATCATGACACAATCTCTCATTCAGGTTTCTAACATTGGTTATAAGATCAGTACAGGTACCAACACCTGGCCCAAATGCACTGATCGGGTGGCACAGTATAGCAATGTACTTGACTGTATCCAGTCACACACACATTTGGGAAGTCTTCTGATGAACGAGAGGTTTACAGTTAATGCTCGCAAGCAGACAATGCTTTCGGTCATATACAGAGCTCGTGACTGTATGCGAATCGAATAAATGCTATGTTACGCGACCGCAGATGGATTTAAGTTTATAGACGTATGGTTCTCTGTGTCCCTGAAAAGCGTCAAAAACAGTAGTATATGGATGGTAAGTACGTCTTTTCGGACGAGGATCTCCCACTGGCTTCGGTAAGGGTGAGTTTTTAGTAGGTGTGGTGTGCGTAATGTAAGACCTTCGGTACACACACCATCAGATTGACTTGTCGCTCTAACGAAGTAGGCGAGTGTCAGCAATATATCTCGTGGTCTTATCGTGGCGTGTTTATCTTCTGCCGTTAGGTCAGACGATAGAAATGCCACTTGCACGCTTAAAGTAGCAGATTGACAGTGACCAACTTTAAACAGAACTTGATTAATTTTCACACACATTTATTAAAATAATAACAAGCATAAAAATTACTTAACTTGGTTCTGGATACTGTTTGCAATTCACAATCTGAAGTTCCTTTGGTACTGGTACGTTAATCGTATTCTCACATATATCTTTGATACTTGACAAAAGTGTCTATACATTTCTCTTCATGGCTATGTACAGGAATATGATAATATTATTAGGCGCAGGCTGAAACTTGACTATAGACTGGTACAGACAAATGCAGACTAATGCAGACTGACTAATCGGAGGTCTGTACACTCGTTATAATACCTCACGCGTTCAGGTATCACTGCACGAGTGTGATCCGCGAGGAGAAAAGGTTCTACATTAGCAGCAATCTCATTGGCTGTGTTACATATTAATACGCGGATCGGCGGAAGCAGAATTTGGTCCGTCTCTAAGACAGCGCCATCTCGTAGTGCGGAATCGGACGAGCGCTGCGCCTGCGCTGTTGTGCTTAGCGGGACGCGCTCTATTGGGAAAGTTGTGTACACGCTGACTACGCTGAACTATGTACACAACAGTAGGCATGTGTAGTGAGCTCTGATGTTAAATGGGGATAGATGGTATATGTTTGGAACTAATAGACTTTTTTAAACTCAACTCTGTGGAACAGCAGGATCTAGTGAGTTGAACGTTTTTCCCCTAGCTTGTAGGTGTAGGGTAGAGTTTGAGAGTTTCTGTCGCTGGTTTCGAGTGGTATAATATTTTTCCCAAACAGGATAACACGAGCTGTCAGTTTTTTGCGTAGTACTACGGTTCTTGTGCAGTGCTATACATTCATTTGTGTAATTAAAGCATGATAACGTGATCTGTATAGTTAGTTTTTGCGATTTTATGTTGTCCTTATGCATAGCTACGCGTATAGTTGTGTAATTAGGACCGATCTTTGTGATTAATTATGTAATTAGAATGGATATTTGTGTCAGTTTCCCGCATCTGGAGAGTTTCCACTCAGTGAATCCGGTGATAAGTTTTACTTGCACTGACTGTTTTTGCATTCAATTATTTTCAGGTGTTTAAACGTTGTGAGCGTGATTGCATGCATTATTTCAGTGATGTGCGTGGTGCGTATGGGATTATTTTGGTTGGGTTGTTTGAGGGAGGATACCAGACAGCGAGGTCATCGGTCTCATCAGATTATGGAAGGACAGGGAAGGAAGTCGGCGGTGTCCTTTCAAAGATACCCTCCCGGCATTTGACCGATTTTTGTATTACGTCATGCAAAGTGACTAAAGTTTTAAAAAGAAAATTCTACTTAATTGATTTTAATGCACTGACAACTTTTTAATGGCTTCAAATGATAATGAAAGTCAATCTGTTACTGTTCCTAACTTGGTTCCAAAAAGTGGGCGTAGGTTTTAGAACCATTAGATAATTCTCTTTATCTCCGGAGCTATAATAAACAAGAACCTGAAATTTTGATAGCATCATTCCATTAATAACAAAAGGCTGTGTACGAAATTTGAACAAAATCGGATAATAACTAATATGGATTATTCAGATTCGTAGATGGTATGAGTATTCGTGTCGACTGAATCTTTCGATATGCAGTTCTCACGGCAGGCAGCGTCAGCTGTGCTGTGAGCAGAGCGGAAAAAAGACATAGCCATCCTGCAGCCCTCGTACTAGACGACTGCGTGGCTTATTGCAACGAATGTTATCTCGTAATAACTTGCTGCGTTACAACTTGATAATGGATGCAAAAAGCAAGACCTACGGAAAATCAAAACAAAGTCACAGGATTTATCGACCTGCAAAATGCCTCCCACTATCTAAAACGGTACAAGATGTACGAAATCCGGAGTAAAGTGTTTTACGCTGTAGGGGAAGACAGGTAATGTACAGTATACATTGATCGAAAAAAATTGCAATATTAAAAATAATTTATGAAGACCAATGAATTTTCTGGAATGCATTTATCTAGGTAACATACACTACTGGCCATTAAATTGCTACACCACGAAGACGATGCGCTACAGACGCCAAATTTAACCGACAGGAAGAAGATGCAGTGATACGCAAATGAGTAGCTTTTCAGAGCATTCAAACAAGGCTGGCGCCGATGGCGACACCTACAACGTGCTGACATGAGGAAAGTTTCCAACCGATTTCTCATACACAAACAGCAGTTGACCGGCGTTGCCTGGTGAAACGTTGTTGTGATGCCTCGTGTAAGGAGGAGAAATGCGCACCGTCACCTTTCCGACTCTGATAAAGGTCGGATTGTAGCCTATCGCGATTGCGGTTTATCGTATCGCGACATTGCTGCTCCCGGTGGTCGAGATCCAATGACTGTTAGCAGAATATGGAATCGGTCGATTCAGTAGGGTAATACGAACGCCATGCTGGATCCCAACGGCCTCGTATCACTATCAGTCGAGATGACAGGGATCTTATCCGCATGACTGTAACGGATCGTACAGCCACGTCTCGATCCATGAGTCAACAGATGGGGACGTTTGCAAGACAACAACTATCTGCACGAACAGTTCGATGACGTTTGCAGCAGCATGGACTATCAGCTCGGAGACCATGGCTGCGGTTACCCTTACCGCTGCATCACAGACAGGAGCACCTGCGATGGTGTACTCAACGACGAACCTGGGTGCATCAATGGCAAAACGCCATTTTTTCGGATGAATCCAGGTTCTGTTTAGAGCATCATGATGGTCGCATTCGTGTTTGGCGGCATCGCGGTGAACGCACACTGGAAGCGTGTATTTGTCATCGTCATACTGGCGTATCACCCTGCCTGACGCTATGGGGTGCCATTGGTTACACGTCTCGGTCATCTCCTGTTCGCATTGACGGCACTTTGAACAGTGGACGTTACATTTCAGATGTGTTACGACCCGTGGCTCTACCCTTGATTCGATCCCTGCGAAACCCTACATTGCAGCAGGATAATGCACGACCGCATGTTGCAGGTCCTGTACGGGCCTTTCTGGATACAGAAAATGTTCGACTGCTGCCCTGGGCAGCACATTCTCCAGATCTCTCACCAATTGAAAACGCCTGGTCAATGGTGGCCGAGCAACTGGCTCTTCCCAATACGCCAGTCACTACTGTTGATGAACTGTGGTATTGTGTAGAAGCTGCATGGGCAGCTGTACCTGTACACGCCATCCAAGCTCTGTTTGACAATGTCCAGGCGTATCAAGGCCGTTATTATGGCCAGGGGTGGTTGTTCTGGGTATTGATTTCTCAGGATCTACGCACCAAAATTGCGTGAAAATGTAAACACATGTCAGTTCTAGTATAATATATTTGTCCAATGAATACCCGTTTATCATCTGCATTTCTTCTTGGTGTAGCAGTTTTAATGGCCAGTAGTGCATTTAAGTGATCAATACTGCAAGAACAGAGGTGGATATAAGCGAGAAACAAGTCATTGCAAATTTGTGAAGTGCTGGTGCTCTAATAACTGGTGTAACTGTCACAATGTTGAATGCAAGTGTGCAAACGTGCATGAAATGCATTGTACAGGTGCCGGATATCAGTTTGTAGAACTTGGTCGGTCGACACAGCGACGATTATCGCTGTTTGTGCATGACACTGGAGTTCTCGTTCAATGATGTCCCCATATGTGCTCGACTGGAAACAGCTTTGGTCATCGTGCAGGCCAAGGCAACAAGCCGACACTCTGCAGAGCACAACAGTAGTTCGCGGACGAGCGTTATCTTGTTGGAAAACATCCCCAAAATGCTGTTCATGAGTGGCAGCGCAACAGGTCGAATCACCAGATTGACGTACAGATTTGTAGTCATTGTGCGTGTGATGACTACGAGAGTGTTCCTGCTGTCATACGAAGTCACACACCCAACGATAACTGTAGGTTTAGGTCCAGTGTGTGTAGCACGCAGACAAGTTGGTTGCAAGCTCTTAACTGGCCAACTGGTGCAGAAATTGGTGCTGCAGATGCAGTACGATGTGCCGGAGCCATACATCGAACACGGCAGGGTTCCCTATCAGCAGTGCCAGGCGGCTGTTCGGAGCCTAGTCTGCTTGCGGCCGTATATTCTCGTGGTCACCGCTGCCACCAATCATGTACAGTGCCTACATCCAAGCGAAGTCTCTCGGCGACATCCCAGATGAAACATCCAGGGTCTCGTAACCCTATTATACGACACCGTTCAAACTCAGTGAGATGCTCATAATAGCGTCTTCGCTGCCTTAAAGTCATTTTTGACTAACATCAATTGCCGGCCGGCGTGGCCGAGCCTTTCTAGGCGCTACAGTCTGGAGCCGCGCGACAGCTACTGTCGCAGGTTCGAACCCTGCCTCGGGAATGGATGTGGGTGATGTCCTTAGGTTAGTTAGGTTTAAGTAGTTCTAAGTTCTAGGGCAATGATGACCTCAGAAGTGAGTCTCATAGTTCTCAGAGCCATTTTGAACTAACATCAATTGACCACGTCCAATCGCAAAGGTAACTAATGCCCACGACCGTTACAGCATGCATTTAAGGGAAAACTGATTTTCATCTCCATAATGGCGCTACTAGCGCCACTTTTATGTCACTTGCTGCTAAATTTAAGTGACATCAGCAAATTTTTTTTCTTTTCTTTTTTTCAGTGTATGGTGGTGAAACACGTCCTCTGTGTCGTGAATGAGTTGAGTGCCCGCATTGAGCGAACAAAGCGACCTGGTTGCGATGTACAGGTGCGAGAGAATCAGCTTTCAGGAAAATTAAAACCGTTGCAGAATAGGATGATGGTGAGCCTATTAATGCATCTCTCTGCTATTACGAAGAGAGCTGTGCGAGTTGTGAAATTCAACTGGTAAAACGTTAGAAAATGTAATGTGATGGGATTGTAAATACTAAGTTCATTGCTTCTTGTGGAGAACATTCATCAAGGTAGCTTGCGACACAGCAAAGTGAACCAGACCTATATGGAAACCGGGCAGTGGATTACCGCCACAGGTCTAGTACACCCGTCATCAGAGTACGGTTCTCAGGCGGTTTTCCGAGTTCTTTTAGGATACCGTTCAGCTGTCCCACAATCTACCTCTACGAAAATAAGACACACAACTAGTTAAAATAAATAACAAAACTTACACTAGAGTAACTACCTTAGAGTTACAGACGATTGCAGTTACTACCGGTATAGACGACTGTTAGATATTAAGTCTGTTGTATCGACCAATATTTTTATTACCTTTTATAGCCATGTAAGGGTCATTTGTCCATTTCCTTGAGCAGCAGCTTCATTTATGTTATAACCAGCTGCATAATATTACTGACGAAGCTTAAATGGGCAACGTCTTTTCTTGAATACTGAATCCCATTGTCTTTTTACTGAAAACATGTCTTGATCCTTGCTCTGTGCCTCAAGTGATGGTTTCCAGAGCATTCCAATAATTTTCTTTGTTTTATCTGCATCATGGGGGCGAACCCTGGCTGAGAGCGTCAATTCCACCTGACGAAGTCGCTGCAAACCCTTAAAATTCTGTTTGTGGGATTACGTTAAACAGGAAACCAACAACTGAACTATATTTTGAGTAACTCACTGCAACTACTCACTTAGATACTTGGTACCAACTTTTAATGTACAGATCAAGTACGACAGCACCTTCTTTGTCAGTCACGTTATGGAGTGGGGAAACGATCACGTTATTTTGTCTATTATTCACTCTTAATACTCTCTCCTTTCCCTAAACAAGAATTTTCCAGTCGTTATACATCGCTAGTTCGGCGCTTGCACGCGCCCACACCCACACATACATATTCCCGACTGCAACCGCACGCCATTCTCTATCCCACTCCTTGTGACCGTCGCCATCTTCCCCTCCCTACAGACTGAGACTTAAGGAACTGCCTCAGTTACGTCCGTCTAGCACCATATCTCCAGCTGCTTATCGCGTTCTGCTCACGTGAATACAATCCAAGGGTTCGCAGCAGCAACTTTTATTTCTCATGTCATAATCTGACGAGCACATCGCTTTTCTGAACGATTATATTTTTCATGATACCTACTTTTACAAACAAAGAATGTAAGAAAAAGTGGGACTGAATCCAACACAAAATTCATGTTCTAATTTCTGTCATAAAATCAAGTCATTTTTAATTTACGTACTAAAAATTAATATTAATGTTAATAAAATGTGGGATGACGTCTGTGGTGTCTGAGGAGACAGTCAACTTACAAAGGCATCAGGCCTTGAAGTTAAATAAAGTAAATTCACAAAGTCTTGAAAAACTGAGTACCCAATTAATCCATTTGTTTCATGATATTATTTCTTAACTTTAAAATAAGATAGAATGTTTCATTCAGCAGATACTTTTATAGCAAAATACTTCAATACATATCACCAACAACGAAACATTTCGTTTGAGTAATTATAAACAATATATGTATTCTTCGTATTAAATAAATAGCTCCAAGGTTCCAAACTCAGAGAAATAACATGACTAACAAAACATACCTTTAATACATTCCAGATATGACAGATAAATTCAGAATTTTCAGTAATGATTAATTCCAGTTTTCTTACAAAATCATGCTCAATATTCACCAATATAATGCAGAACAATATCAACAAGTCACACCTACATGGAATCTGAAATGAATTTAGATTAGATTAGGTTTACTTTCATTCCAATTCACCTCTAGTGAGGAGGTCCTCCAGGATTCCAGGATGTAGAACATGTCAGAAAAGCAATAATACATGATAAATATTTGCAACTAAAACAAATAAGCTAATGTACCTTCCACAGGTCCCAAGTGGAATGATCGTCTTTTTTTAATGAACACTATATGAGAGGATCATTTTACAACAATCATCTACTAAGATTGCATTAATGCATTGAATTTAAAATTTCAAAAATGCGTTTTATTTATAAGGTAATAAACATATAATAGAACTAGTACAATACTTATTTACAATGAACACATTACTGCAGTGAAATGGTGCAGAGTTCAGTAATATATGATAAATATTTACAACTAAAACAAATAAGCTAAGCTACCTTCCACTGGTCCCAAGTGCAATGATCGTCTTTTTTTAATGAACACTATATGAAAGTATCATTTTACAACACTCATTTATTAAGATCACATTCATGTACTGTATTTAAAAGTTATTTTTTTTATTTTGAAGGTAATAAACATATAATAGATCTACTACAATACTTATTGACAAGGAACACATTACTGCAGTGAAATGGTGCAGAAGTTAAATTGAAATTATACTATATATATATAGAAAATCATTTAGTTCCACTGAGAAATTCATCACTGTAGTAGAAGTTGGCCACCAACAATTCCTTTAGGCTTCTCTTAAACTTAATTTCATTGATTGTTAGGATTTTTATGGCTGCTGGCAAGTTACGATTTTTGAATCTTTAAGGACTCTTATTCATTACTATATTTTCTATTCATTCGTGCGTGTCACATCGATAGAGGACGCCGTCTTTACAGCAACCCTTAATGTCTACATAGATCTTCTTTGCTGTCGTTACAACACTCTGTGCCAGCTTTTCAGAATGTCGCATTGATAGAGGACGACGTTTCTACGTCAACCCTCAATGTCTATATAGATTATCTTTGCTAGTAGCTCCTCTCTACCGTTATAGCAACCTTCGACAGTATTCCATATATCTTTACCAACAGCACGTATTTTACAGGCTAGTTCAAATGGCTCTGAGCACTATGGGACTTAACTGCTGTGGTCATCAGTCCCCTAGAACTTAGAACTACTTAAACCTAACTAACCTAAGGACATCACACACATCCATGCCCGAGGCATGATTCGGACCTGCGTCCGTAGCGGTCGCGTGGTTCCAAACTGTAGCGCCTAGAACCGCTTGGCCACTCCGGCCGGCGTATTTTACAGAACCGATAACAAAGGGCAGCCTGGACTAGTTTATTTTAAGCTCATTATTTACTACAGTTTATATTTTCTGACGAATAACTATTTCATAGCAACTTTACGATATATTTTATCTATAACTCCGCTGCAATCTTAGTAATATAGAATATTGTAATACATTTTATGCTAATAGTGCACACTATACTTCTGATTGGTTAGCACTGAAGTCATACACGGAATGGTGAGTGGGATTAGAGCTACTTAAGACCCCTCCCTGCCTATCTGTTTAGCAGTCAATTCAGCGTCGTGGGTCGGCGCAGCTTGCTCCATGGAAGTCCACCTGCAATTCTGGATATATGTACTTCGTAATTGTATTTCAGTGTATATACGATACTCTAAGGCTCCCTCTATCTGTACGTATGTTATTTCAGAATCTGAAGATCATACTTAAGGATTGAAACCGGTCACTGCGATTAAAAGAAATTTGCAATCAAGACTGTTTTTTAATTATCATGCTGGCAAGTTTTTGAAAATGTGTGTTCCTGAATAATGCACATCTCTTTCTACAAGAGTAAGTGACTTTAAATCCTTGTGAAGTTTATTCTTAATTGTAGTATTGATTCCATGAACTGAGCTGTTGCTTGAAAAAGTGATATATTTTTAATGACAAATTTCATTAAGGAATAAATGTATTGGGAAGCAGTAGTTAGTATCCCTAAACGTGACTCTGCAGAATGTTCTTAGTTCACATCACTTGTAACTCTCATTGCACGTTTTTTGTGCCTGGAAAACTTTAGCTTGGCTTGATTAATTACCCCAAAGAATAATCCAATATGACATTATGGAGTGAAAGTAAGGAAAGTATACCGGCTTTTTCATTTTTATATCCCTATGTCTGACAGATTTCGCATAGCGAAAAGAGATTTGTTTAGATGCTTCAACAGTTCTGTAGTGTGCTCCTCCCAGTTGAATTTACTGTCAAGCTGTAATCCCAAAAATTTAGCACTGGCCATTTCTTCTATCTGTTTGTCATCATACGTTAGGCATATAGTCGTGGGACACCCCTTACAAATTCTGAACTGCCTGTAGTGTGTTTTTTCGAAGTTTAGTGGCAAAGAATTGGCCAGTAACCAGTGATTAATGTCCACAAATATTTTATTAACCGATCTTTCTAAGACTACTCTTGATTTGCTATTTGTTGTAATGTTTGTATCATCAACAAACAAAACAAACTTGGCATCCGGTAATGTTACTGATGAAAGGTCATTGATATACACAAGAAAAATTAATTGCCCTAAGATGGAACCTTGTGGGACCCCACATGCAATTAGTTCCCAGTTGGGTGATGACTGATAGCTTAATACATGTCTCTTTCCAAATAACGCCCTTTGTTTCCTGCAAGAGATATAAGATTTGAACCATTTTGCAGCATTAACTGTTACACCATGATATTCTAATTTACTTAAAAGGATATTGTGATTTGCACAGTCAAACGCCTTTGACAGATCAGAACATATACCAGCTGCCTGTAATTTCTTGTCTAATGAATTAATTACATTTTCACTGTAAGTGTAGACAGAACCCTTTATAAATCCGAACTGCGACTTTGGCGCAATGTTGTTTGTGATAAGATGGTACATTACCTTTTCTAAATTTTTTGAGAATGCTAGCAAAAATGAAATTGGACGGAAATTGGACGCTATTTCTTTATTTCCTCTCTTAAACAGTGGCTTAACTTCAGCATACTTCAACCATTCAGGAAATATTCCACTGACAAACGACTGGTTACACAGATAGCTTAATATGCTACTTAACTGAGAATCACATTCTTTAATTGACTTTGTTGATATTTCATCATACCCACTAGGTGGTTTTGATTTTATGATGGACATTACTTCTGCTGGGGTAGTGAGGGTAAAATTCATATTATCGAAGTTACTTGAAATGCCTGGCCTGAGGTATTCCATGGCAGCATCTACAAAACGTGACGACCCCATCTTTTCAATAACAGTTATAAAATATTCGTTAAAAAGTTCTACCACACTTTACACATCTGTCAACAATGTATCAGTTACTCTTAATGCTATTTTCCCCTCCTCATGTCTGGTTCTACTTGTCTCCTCCTCCACTATATCCGATATTGTCTTTATTTTGTTATCCAATGACAATATTTTCCTTTTAATATATTTCCTTTGATGCCCATATTACAGTCTTTAATATTTTGCAGTATTTCTTATAATGTGCTATAGCATCAGCATCAGAACTGTTTCGGATTGACAGATACAGTTTTCATTTTGTTTTGCAAGATACCTCTATTCCTTGAGTCATCTATGACTTCTTTGTAGACTTTGCTCTAACCTTGGTTAGTTTTTGGGGAAAACAGTGTTCAAATAAGGTAAGCACTTTATTAGCAAAAGTGTTTTATTTTTCATTCATGCCATAAGCACTGTAAACATCATTCCAGTGAATGTCTCTGAGCCATGATAAAGTACTGAGCCACGCTGTCGCAGATGTGTTTGCTTATATAACGTGACACTAATCAACTGGCCCTTTTATTTGTCACAACCTATATAAGCAGATTTCTAAAGTTTAATGAATTTTACAAAAGGATTTCTTATTACAAATTATATGGCGCATTTGACAACATATCTTGAATAAAAATTTTTGATTGACATTTGTTTTTTCCTCAGTTACAAAGTTTTCTATTCTGATCTCATGCTTCTTTGAATTATGACTTGTTTTGGTTGCGAAGAGCTTTCACATTCAGTCACAAGAATTGGAAAATTAGTTGGTATGTTCCTCCCTGCAGTAAACAAGAATATAATTGATGCTAACAGTATACTGTTACACATAAGCATACTATTGATTGATTTTGTTAACTTATCCATTTATTGAATACTCATCGTAAATGAAAGAGTAGTTTCAGAGAAAACTGAAAAATACCAACGTAGAAGTGAAAAGGAAAATAATGATTAAAAGGTAAATTTGTTGTTGTTGTTGTTGTAGTAGTAGTCTTCAGTCCTGAGACTGTTTTGATGCAGCTCTCCATGCTACTCTATGCTGTGCAAGCTTCTTCATCTCCCAGTACCTACTACAGCCTACATCCTTCTGAATCTGCTTAGAGTATTCATCTCTTGGTCTCCCTCTACGATTTTTACCCTCCACGCTGCCTTCCAATACCAAATTGGTGATCCCTCGATGTCTCAGAACATGTTATACCAACCGATCCCTTCTTCTAGTCAAGTTGTGCCACAAGCTCCTCTTCTTCCCAATTCTATTCAATACCTACTCATTAGTTATGTGATCTTCCCATCTAATCTTCAGCATTCTTCTGTAGCACCACATTTCGAAAGCTTCTATTCTCTTCTTGTCTAAACTATTTATCATCCACGTTTCACTTCCATACATAGCTACACTCCATCCGAATACTTTCAGACTACATTCCACTATCCTCGTTTTGCTTTTGTTGATGTTCATCTTATACCCTCCTTTCAAGACACTGTCCATTCCATTCAACTGCTCTTCCAAGTCCTTTGCTGTCTCTGACAGAATTACAATGTCATCAGCGAATCTCAAAGTTTTTATTTCTTCTCCATGGATTTTAATACCTACTCCGAACTTTTCTTTTGTTTCCTTTATTGCTTGCTCAATATACAGATTGAATAGCATCGGGGATAGGCTACAACCCTGTCTCACTCCCTTCCCAACCACTTCTTCCCTTTCATGTCCCTCTATTCTTATAACTGCCATCTGGTTTCTGCACAAATTGTAAATAGCTTTCGCTCCCTGTATTTTACCCCTGCCACCTTCAGAACTTGAAAGAAATATTCCAATCAACATTGTCAAAAGCTTTCTCTAAATCTACAAATGCTAGAAACGTAGGTTTGCCTTTCCTTGATCTTTCTTCTAAGATAAGGCGTAGGGTCAGTATTGCCTCACGTGTTTAAAAAGGTAAATTAAGAATGTGAAAAATACATGTGTATCATGTTCTTTTATTTATTGTTTGTGTCGTGTTCTCCTAAACGACACAAAATTGATTGTTACATTAGACCTGAATACCGGAATGAACAGCAGAAAAGTCAGTATCTCTGTACATAGCACTAAGCATATGGCCTTGTGTACAGAAATGACCGAGTCACAGGCTTTATCCAGTAGAAGGACGCCATCCGGATTAACAAGATCCTCTAAAAAACGTCTTAATGGTTGCCTTTATTTGCATCACCGACCAAAGCGACCGTCGGACCAAGTGGACGCGGGGCATATAACGAGCCCGGCCGACGGCTGGCCGGCGAGGCCGCTGCCATTCGGCCAGCCCCGGCTTGGCCTGGCTGCCCTGGCCCCTGTGTGCCAGCGCGGCGCCAGGAAACGAGATTTAATCTGCGCCAGGGACGCCAGCCCGCTAATCGGGTTGCCGACAATTAGGCGCCGCGTCCCCCGCTGAGTGTCGAGTCCGGTGGACCGCCTTCCAGCTACACCCTCCCTGCCTGCTCCCTGCTGCCGGAATCCTCTCCTTCCTATGCACCATTCATTGTCTACTTAGTAGCTTCACCTTTAATGGCTAAAAATGGTTCAAATGGCTCTGAGCACTACGGGACTCAACTGCTGTGGTCATCAGTCCCCTAGAACTTAGAACTACTTAAACCTAACTAACCCAAGGACATCACACACATCCATGCCCGAGGCAGGATTCGAACCTGCGACCGTAGCAGCCCCGCGGCTCCGGACTGCAGCGCTAGAACCGCACGGCCACCGCGGCCAGCTCACCTTTAATATCTCCCGTTTTTCTCAAACGTGCACTGTAATTTGCCTTCTATTGACGTTCATAGCCGAGAGAAAACACGTCTCCATAGTGGAGGTTGCAGATGCACGCAGGTTGTTAATGCACGCGTGTGCAACTGCGCTCATCGCGAAAGCAAGCCAGTTCGAATCCCTGTAACGGCTGAAATTCACAGCCCACGACTACACGTCTAACTCTCTCATATCCTAAGGTAAAAGGACTAATGTTCACAGAGGAATAACACCCTTCCCAATATTCGGCTAAACCTACAAAATAGACTGAAGTACGACAGTGTTAAACCACGGCATAGAAAAGGGGATACGTCTGATGTCAACAACTACCGCCCTATCTCTCTTCTGACTCCTTATCCAAAATTCTTGAAAAAATAATGTATTGTAGAGTAGCTTCACACATTTGTAAAAATATAGTTTTAACAAAATGTCAGTTTGTTCTCCAGAAGGGGTTTTCAACGGAAAATGCTATATATACTTTCACTAATGAAATATTAAATGCTATGAGTAACCGGAAGTCACCCGTTGGGATTTTGTGTGATCTATCAAAGGCATTTGATTGTGTAAATCATGGAATACTTCTAGATAAGCTCAAGTACTGTGGTATGAATGGGACAGTGCTCAAATGGTTTAAATCATACCTAACTGGAAGAGTGCAGAAAGTTGAAATAAACAGTGGTGATTTCTCAAACTGGGGAACAATCAAGAATGGGGTGCCGCAAGGTTCAGTCCTGGGTTCTCTGATGTTCTTAATATATATTAATGACTTGCCATTCTATATTCACGAAGATGCAAAGCTGATACTTTTTGCTGATGACACAAGTATAGGTATCACACCCAATGGACAAGAATTAACGGGTGAAATTGTAAACGATGTTTCTCAGAAAATCATGAAGTGGTTCTCTGCAACTGGGCTCTCATTACACTTTGACAAAATACAGTATATACAGTTCCACACAGTAAATGGAAAGACACCATTAATAAATATAGACTTCCATCAGAAATCGGTAGCTAAGGTAGATTATTCAAAATTTCTAGGTGTATGCATTGATGAGGAGTTGAACTGGAAAAAACACACTGAGGATCTGCTGAAACGTTTGAGTTCAGCTACTTATGCTATTAGGGTCATTGCAAATTTTGGCGATATACATCTCAGGAAATTAGCTTACACGCCTATTTCATTCTCTGCTTTCCTATTGCATCATATTCTGGGGTAACTCATCATTGAGTAAAAGACTGTTCATTGCACAAAACCGTGTAATCAGAATAATTTCTGGAGCTCATCCAAGATCAGCCTGCAGACACTTACTTAAAGAGCTAGAAATCTTCACTGTAGCCTCACAATATTTATATACACTTATGAAATTTGTTATTAACAGTCCAAACGAATTCAAAAGTAATAGCACTGTACATGGCTTCGACACTAGGAGAAAGGATGATCTTCACTACTCAAGGTTAAATCTAACTTTGGCTCAGAAGGGGGCAAATTATGCTGCCACAAAAGTCTTTGGGCACTTACCTAATAGCATCAAAAGTCTGACAGATGCCCATATAGCATTTAAAAGGAAATTAGAAGAATTTCTTAATTGCAACTCCTTCTACTCATTAGATGAATTTTTGGATATAGTAAGTGGGTAATTTCCCAACCCCCACAAAAAATTAAAAATATTGAGTGTCATGTAATATTTTGTGTAATGTAATATCTTGTATAGATACCTTTTATTACCCTGACACGTTCCACATTATTATGAAGTGTCGTATTCATGACCTATGGAACAATTACTGATCTAAACTAATCTAATCTAAAAAAATGGGATTAACTAGCTCATATGATATCTAGTTTTTACTAAGATAGAAACCATCTGATGTAACAGCAGATGCAGGCGCATCCCAAGGCGATGTTGTTGGATCATTAAAATTAGAATACACAGGGTACATAGTAATTAATAGTGATAACTGATACACTCAAGGTTTATGGAAGCAGAATCAAGAACATTCTAGAAAGTATGGATCTATAAATCAGCAATTTGTAATGTTATTCTATGGTGTTCGACGCCAATACTGATTTCAGAACCAAATATTGTCCTAATTAGTAAAAACGTATTTTAAATATGTACTTTTCAAAATCTATACTACTAAATGACTGTATTGGAACCCAGTACCAGCAACACAACCAGCTTCCAGGGTAAAAAAAAAACTTGAATTTCAATATTTCGCATAATTCTTCACCAAATTTAAAATTTAAAAGGCCATCATAATGTAAACGTTAAGAGCTTATGTTATAAGTTAAGCACAATAAGACGAAGACATAAAGAGTTACAAACTGTGTGTTTGCCTTGAGGTAGCTTAACTGACACTGTGCAAATACCCGCAGCACTATATTCATGCAGTACTTGAGAATCAGAGCGCTTAGCGATTGCCACCAAACTTACACATAATTTCAAACCCTAGAGTTTTTTTTTTTTTTTTTCGCTGGCGCCCCGCACAAAATGACGGATAAAGTTTATCGTTTACAACATTTTCGCTGTGCATGCAGTCAAACTGCAACCTCAGTTACTTTATTACCGACTCCACACGCAATACAGTTTGGAGACGATATCTACATTTACTACTGGATGTACCTTGAAAATTACATCTTTGCACGAATGCATGAAAAATTACTTTATACTTTAACTGGAGTACAATTACGCAGACTGCATTCATATGGCGTCAAATAAAGAGAGAAATTAGCGATTTCCATAAGACTTTAACCATAATTTCAAGCATTTCTGGTACTTCGCGTTCTGTACACTCGTAAAGTCAGTTACTTTGCACATTAAATGAATTGTAAAGTAATCACACAATTTATACATGGGAGTTACATTCTTTGGTACCAATAGCCTTGCTGAAGTGGTAACACCGGTTCCTGTGACATCGCAGAAGTTAAATTGCAGTCGGGCTTGGCTAGCACGTGGATGGGTCACCGCATGGTTCTGCCAAGGGCCGTTGGCAAGCGGGGTGCCCCCAGCCTTGTGAGACCGACTGAGGAGCTACTTGACTGAGAAGTAGCAATACTGATCACGTAAACTTACAGCAGCCGGGAGAGCAATGTGCTGACCACAGGCCCCTTCGTATCTGCATAATGTGACGCCTAAGGGCTGAGGATGGCACGGCGGCCTTCAAGGCCTGTTTGAACATTGTTTTTGTTTTTTTTTTTTTTTTAGTTACATTCCTCAACGAATGTGAGGAACTCTGGTCTCATGCAACTGGACTCAGGTTTCGTGCACAATTCATTTTTGGGAATGTGGAACATGCATTTGCGCAGTAGCACAATTCCCTCCTTATGTTAGACGATGTGTCATGCACCCATACGGTGCAAGATTGAGATATCGAGCAGGGCCAGCGCTCACATTATGAGTGAAGTCCATAACATTTCTGTTGATACAGTCGAAGAACAGCCGATTGCACAGCCTTGTCACGATTTACGAGATGATACCGGATTTTTGAAATATTATCACAGCATAGACGGGAAAAGTACTGCGTCAAATGCGGTACTGCGTCACAATGTGTGGACGACATGTGAACCACTAGTTTGTCTATCATCTGCACTAGTAGCGTGACGTTCTTCAGACCACCGTTTCGAACTTGAAATAATACCTGAAGAGTCATCATTATATAGATACTGAATACGTGAAAATTGACCAACTAACATAATACTCTTCATTTAGCAGCAGCAATAGGCTGACGAGTTTCGGTGGTTCGTTTGATCGGTTCCCAAGTTGATTGGGACCTTACAAATTGAAAAACTGTTTTAATAGATTTCAATTGCTGTACTTCCCTCCATTTCTTTCATCCCTGACTATTTTGAATCACATCGTATTTATAAGCAACTGCTATGATTCCTTATTGTCATTTAATACATACGTATTTTAATGTATATTATTATGCTGTATGGGTTGTTCCCTTTAATGATGTGAATTTTGATTATGTTCGTTTTGTCACCCTTGGCTAACTGTGGCCTTGTTGTTGCTTTCTTTAAGTTTTCTTGTCTTTGACATCATTTGAAGCGTTAGTTCTGCATGTCATTTCGCGGGCTTTGGGTTACTACTCCCTGGTTAGCATGATGTGTTCACTTTAATTTTCATATTCAGCCATTGCTCTTTTTTGTTCTTCTCTGTCAAATCTCGTATACTAACATTTTTATGTACGCTGGTATGTATTCTGTATACTGTGCGTGCTGTGAAGTATTTTTGCGCTCATGATGTATATATTTTTTAACACACTGATGATGGGTCACGCCCTAAACAAGCAGTAAAGAGTTTGGATTGAATAGAACATTTCTATGGAAAACCCAATATCTGTTATTAGCGACGTAACAGCATTGTACATATATGTTTATTCGATTAATCACAATGGTCGCATATCTCATGCACGAGTTCAAGTCGCAATTGCAGTACGTTGTGCCACGCTGAGCGTTTCATGAATTCATGAAATATTACATCTCAAGTTAGACAATGAAGAGCCAAATTAAGATCATGCTCAACAATTCCTGTATGCCTCACGGCGTAACATCGAATTTCACTATGTTAAAACTGAAAAAACAAACCATGTAATGCGCGGTGAATTAAGAACAGATTCGAATGCAACTGGGGGCAGGGGTGTGGAAACAGATGCGCACATGGGGCTTAAGACTTGGCTAGCCATGAGGCTAGGTTTCTGCGACCTCATATACACTCCCTTCTCTTTCAGGGGCAGTTTGCTAAATTGTGTGTGCAAGTATGTGATTTTGTATGGTGGGAACGTAGTGTATAAGTAATTTGTCGTAGGCATACACGGAGGCTGAATCCCCTCATAGCACGAGTGCCAGCTTGACTGCAGCAAGCGTCCACCAAGGAAATGGTCAATCTGATCAATGTTGAGTTTCAACTGATGAGTTTTCTGTCCTAAATAAGGGCTTCGGTTTCAGTTTGCACGCAAAAGTTAACGATAGGTTGATAAAGACGACGATTACGGAACAGACAAAAATTTCTGTGTTCTCACAAGCTGTCATTGGTACTGAGACGCTCAGTATCTTACGACATGTCAAGCGTAGTGCTCCTTACGAAAGTGCTTTTCAAATTTCTGTTAATAGTCTGACTGCCAAATTGTTGAAAATAATGTTTTAGTCATGAAGGCTGACAAGGGAGCTCTATAGTTTTAATTACTGATGATGATTACGTTTCTAAGACTTAAATATTTGTAGATGAAATGGTATAGCAGAATTCAAGAAGCAGCCTCTCTTATCCCTATGTCACGACTGAAGAAAATGTGTTAATGATTCAAATTTTTTGTTTAATTGAGATTTTTCTTGAAAGGGGTCTTAAAGTAATGAATTCCACAATGCCTAAATTGCGATCTCAGATTAAGCGCCATAAAGCGGATTTTCCGATCAGGCAAATTGTTTCGTCTATTCAGAGCGCTAATCGCTAAGTTAATAGTTCCTACAACGCAAAACTTAAAGAAATTTATATATTCCCGCAGTCCTGCAGTCTAATAAAATAGCTTTCAATTAGTCAGGTCGCTAAAGGACAGTGACGTACCGGATGGGGCGGTACTTGCTTCTCTAGATATTAAGAATCTTTATTCTAATAGCTCCATTAAAGAAACTATGGAAATCAATATGAAATGTTTTTTGAAGTTTAGCAAAATGACTCTAAGTGAGGAAAGTGAGTTTGCTGAACTCTTACATTTATCCTTTCCTTTTAATTACTTTACATTTAATGGTCGCATTGATAATCATATGCCGGCCGGAGTGGCCGAGCGGTTCTAGGCGCTACAGTCTGGAACCACGCGACCGCTACGGTCGCGGGTTCAAATCCTGCCTCGGGCATGGATGTGTGTGATGTCCTTAGGTTAGTTAGTTTAAGTAGTTCTAAGTTCTACGGGACTTATGACCCCAGAAGTTGAGTCCCATAGTGCTCAGAGCTATTTGAACCATTTTTATAATCATATGGGCTCACGAACAGTATCCTAATCAGACACTGGCATATAGAGGAGCGTGTTAATTCAGCTTTAACTGAAGGGAGACATGAAATGTAAATTAATACTGCTATAACAGATCACGCATCCGCTCTTGTACATAAGGGACATGCCTTTCTCCGAAGGTTTGAAAGTATTCATTAACCTCTTAAAGCTGTCTCCAGAATTCATAATCCGTTGCATACAAGTGTGAACGTTTACAAGTATTAGAACAAATTGATCCTCTCGTGATATTAAAAGCCATACTGATAATAGGATCACCGTAAAATGGACCTAAGAAATCCACTGAGCGAAGCTTGTGACTAGTCATTGTTGTCTGGTTAATAGAAAAGCTAAATTTTCAGGCGCTCTTTTGTAAAACTGCTACCAGTGACACTGGCAAGCTGCTAAATTACGTTGCAACTGTTCAACCGGTTTTGAAAATTCAAAATGCTGCCATAATCTATTTCAAACGGGCTATTCAAATTAGATACACAACTTTTCAGTTTAAAAATTCTAAGATCAAATTTTGTGTTATGCATTGCATGTCAAATTCTTTTTACTATACCTCACTAGATACACAAGTGTGTCATTCGGGATTTTATCGTTGAAAGTTGCACATAGCTTCATCGTTATTTCCTGAGAATCTAACACATTCTTTCTTCTATACATATTTATGACATACACACTTCACAAAATACTTTTCGTCACCTCAATTCCGAGAGATCCGGAACCTGTTGAGAAAATTGGATTATAGATCAACATAAACATCATTTCCGCCCTTTTTACTGCTCATGCAAACTACACATAGCATATTGTACCACCATACCCGAGACCTTCGGAGGTTGTGGTCCAGACTGCTGTACACACCGGTACTTCTGATACCCAGCAGCACGTCCTCTTGTATTGATGCATGCCTGTATTCGTCGTGGCATACTATCCACAAGTTCATGAAGGCACTGTTGGTCCAGATTGTCCCGCTCGTCAAGTCGTAGATCCCTTAGAGGGTTGGTGGATCACGTCGTCCATAAACAACCCTTTTCAAACTATTCCAAGCATGTTCGATAGGGTTCATCTATGGAGAGCATGCTGGCCACTCTAGTCGAGCGATGTCGTTATCCTGAAGAAAGTCATTCACAAGATGTGCATGATGGGGGCGCCATTTGTCGTTCATGAAGACGAATGCCTCGCTAATGTGCTGCCGATATGGTTGCACTATCAGTCGGAGGGTGGCATAAAGGTATCGTGCAGCCGTTATGGAGCCTTCCATGACCACCAGCGGCGTACGTCGGCCCCACACAATGCTACCCCAAAACAGCAGGACACCTCCAACTTGCTACACTCGCTGGACAGTGTGTCTAAAGCGTTCTGTCTGACCAGGTCGCCTGCAAACATGTCACCAACGATTGTCTGGTTCAAGGCATATGCGACACTCTTCGGTGAAGATAATGTGATGCCAATCCTGAGCGGTCCATTCAGCATGTTGTTGGGCCCATCTGTAACACGCTGCATGGTGTCTTGGTTACAAAGATGGACCTCAGCATGGACCTCCGGAGTGAAGTAGCGCATCATGCAGCCTACTGCGCACAGTTTGAGTCGTAACACGACGTCCTGTGGCTGCACGAGAAGCATTATTCAACATGGTGGCATGCGTCACGGTTCCTCCGAGTAATAATCCATATGTAGCAGTCATCCAATGCAGTAGTAGCCTTTGTCGCTCTGAGAGAGGCATGTCATCGGCAGTTCCTGTCTCTCTGAATCTCCTCCATGTCCGAACAACATCGCTTTGGTTCACTCCAAGATACCTGGACACTCCCATTGTTGAGAGCGCTTTGGCCAGCCGGAGTGGCTGAGCGGTTCTAGGCGTTTCAGCCTGAAACCGCGCGACCGCTACGGTCGCAGGTTCGAATCCTGCCTCGGTCATTGATGTGTGTGATGTCCTTAGGTTAGTTAGGTTTAAGTAGTTCTAGGGGACTGATGACCTCAGAAGTGAAGTCCCATAGTGCTCACAGCCATTTAAATCTTTTTTTTATTTTATTATTTATTTTTTTTTATTTTTTTAGAGCGCTTTTTGGCACAAAGTAACAATGTGGACACGAATCGAACGGTATTGACCTTCTAGGCATGGTTGAACTTTCTGGGTGAATTACCGGAGCTGATCGGCTGTCGAACCTCCTCCATCTAATAGCCGCTCTCATCCATGGTTGTTTACATCTTTGGATGGCTTTAGAGGTATCTATTAACAGTCAACGGGACTGTGTCTGTGATATAATATCCACAGTCAACGTCTATCTGCAGGAATTCTGGGAACCTGGGCGATGCAAACCTTTTTTTGACGTGTGTATGAAGGATAGTTTTCAGTAAAGTTGAAGGTGGTTGCATTAACATCACTATTAAAATGTAAGACTCCCTGAAGATCTAGGAAAGCATCGTATGCCTTTAGATCATTACTTGGCAAATTTAGATTCCAGATTTATTGGGGAAAACTTCATTTCGCCTCTTTGTAAGGGTGTGTACTTTGTAGCTAAATCTGCTCGAACAAGGAAGAACCATTTAGTTATTTGTTTCCTTTCTGTCTGGAAAACAAAGAAAATGAAATTGGCGTGTCACGTTCTGCAGAATTATAGCAATTGGTGGTACCTAACTAAAAATTTCTTTTCCCACTTAATTCAGCAATCTCTATGGTTTGTGGTTCGAAGGAAGCTTTGCGATTTTTCAAATTTTTTAGTCTTTCTTATTCTATTTAAGTTTATAATTCGGTCCACATTTAACAGTTGGTACACGAATTTCCATCGATCCCACAGCAATTTTTCCTTTCTTAGAAAATATGGTTGCCTCTTCCACACCAGCTTTATTGTAGTCAGTCTATGTGAGATGTTTTTCTTTCTTTTTATTTCTCATTATTAAGAATGTGTCGTTCTATAGCCAATTAATTTGCTATAGACGAAGTTAAAATATCAGCCGATCATGAAATAAACGGATGTTCCATTCTAGTGAAAATATTGTTTCCTTTCTTTATTGTGGAAACCTGAAACAGCTTTGCCACACAGTTGCCTATTAATTTTTTATGATATTCCACCATATTTATGATAATATGTACAATCAGCTCCAGTAATACTGATGCTCATATATAGCTGAGAATGATCAGGGTGAACCCAACCATCTTCGACATTAATATTAATCTCTGTGGTCTTGAGGAGATTTACGTTATTTTTAGCCTTATCATTCACAGGGAATAAGTGAACCTGAAAACTCTCGATTTTCATCTGTATTCATTAAGGAAAAATAGTCATTAAACGACAGCAAATAAAAAATCTTTTAGTTCCCAACAAAGACATTTCTAAAACAAATTTTACAGAAGCGCCATTAAAGTCAGTCATTCGTCATTTTCATCAGTTATTGTAATTTCCGTATCTTGCTTAGCATCAAAAACAGGAGTATGTACAGGATGATGTGGTTCATGATTATTGGTCCACGAAATTCAGTATTAAGCTTGAATGATGTAGTAACATTAGTTCGTCTCAGAAAATGACCAGTACGCTTTACAAACATTCCATCAGCCAAATTGCAATTAATTTGAATGGAATAGTTGTAGGAACATCATTAGCAATACTCTTTTCGTTAACTTCAACGACTTGGTTACTAAATCCTAATATACTTTATATCCACATATAATGTAACATCACTGTTGATAACAACTCCATTTAAAATTTCAGCTGTTTAAATATGAATATTTGGATGTTTTGTATGAATAAATTTTTTAAGCTTTTTGAGATATACTGACTAACTGAGTAATTTCTATCGTTTCTCCATCACAATACTATTTACTATTTTTTGATGTAACATTTGGAGTCAAAAACGGTTTTGAGAATAGATGATTTATATCTCAACTGAAATAAATGAGACATTTATATCAATAGAATGTTATTTAGTTAAATCTGATGGGGAATCAAAAATATGGATTCCAGAGAAGAAACTGTGCAATAATAGGAGCAAGTGGTTCAGGAAAGGTACATTAATGATTGATAATTATATTCTAGCACCAGGATGGCTAAACTTGCGACAAAATTAATCATTTTCATGTTTATTCTAGAAGTTTGGTCAATCGAAATACTTAGAATTTATAAAAAGCTGCAAAAAATTGAAGGTACAAGTAGTAAACAACTAGCTCCTTTCGTTGAAAATAACGGTGAACTTATTCCATTGGATGAATGTAAAGATAATTTAGTTACCATTTTTGATGGCTTGATTCTTGAAGATCAGAATGTAGTTAGAGAAAATTTTACTAGAGAAAGAGATAAGAGATTCGATTACTTTTATGTAGCTCAGACATACTGTAAAATATCAAAACAATTAGTCAGAGATAAAATGTTCAAATAATAACAACCTAGTATTTACTCATTCTTACATTAATTTAAGTTTAGTTTATAAGTTCATAACATTCCTTAAAATGAGAGGTTCCAAATTAAGTGTAATTGGCAAGGGAGTTTCTGGCTTAATTCAAGGTTTTTGAAACTTGTTCCCATCTTTGAGAATTTGACACTTTGAAAGGAAATTAAGCGGTGGAATCTATAACATTTATGTCAAATTGGTACCCGAAATATGGCGCAATAAGTTAGAAGGCACACTGTGTGACTAGAAGACAGCATTGGGATCATCGTGATCAGTGATGGGGTATCACAACCCACATGGAAACAGTGCCTTCTTCTACCATTGGCTCAGTGAATCATGACCGTAAAAGATAGCGTCGACTTCCTTTGTGATTTGTTAAGACTTTCGACACAGATGCGGTGTTACGAAAGCAGAAATACACTTGTGAGTGAATTTGTAGAGAACGTTCGCGAAGATGACAGCCGAAGCCAATTCCGGTCGCGAATATGCAGTTTTGTTTAAGGTACCGTAAAAGGTCATTGTGTTACGAGTAATTGCATTCAAACTCAGGCGTGAGCCAGAGCCCAGGGATGCCACGTATCAGACGTCGCTGTAAAATTATATTGTGAAATTTTGTTAATCTTTCGGAGGTTTTATGTTCCCCCAGTAAAACCAGAACCCCATCCCCAGGCAAGGGAGGCATATCTGGCTCCCTTGACCTGGCTGACGTACACCCTCAAGGTTTTACCAGTTGCAGGATTGCAGACCAAAAGGTTAACTAGCCTCAGGACTCTAAGGATTTGGCAACGCCCTGCAAAACGCGAAGCGAGCTTCCTAGAAATAGCCGCGTCCCTGCCGCCAATGGCACTGAAATTACGAACAACAACTTTATCCCCAGCTTTAGCATGAAACGACTGCCTCCCCTCGTTGAAGCGCCTCATCTGGCAGCAGTGAGCTGTTTCTATATTGCGCCTAGCCATATCCCAGTTCCGTTTTATGATCTTCGTTGGTATACCTCGAGGCAAAAGGTCATTGATGCTCCACAAGTTGGGTAGACGGGATTTAAGGGAGTAGGCCAACATTGAGGAGGCCACAGTAGCCTTCACCGTCTCGTGTTGAGCAGAATTACATGTGAAACTAATCAAAGGGAGTGAGCTGTCCCAATTGGTTCGAGACATGGTGTGGCAGCTGTTAAGATCAGCCTTGAGATAACTGTTCAACCTTTCGGCAAAAAAGGGCTGATGATAACAGGGGTAGTAGTGACATGGCGTTATCACAGCAAAACTGCTTAAACTCCTTCAACAGAAAGGCTGGGGCATTGTCACTCAACAGGGCTTTAGTTGGCTGGTATGGTCGATAGTGGATGCAAGCGACACAGTAACACCCCTAATAGGGACAAGACAAACGAAACGGCAAAAGGCATCTACCGCAATCAAAATACAACGACCCCCCCTCTCTGCCAGAAAGAGGCCCCAAGTAATCAATAAAAAACTTATCCATGGTGTATTGCTCTCGCTAGAACTGCAAAGGTCTCTTGCATGAACTGTGATTGGGATTTCGCATGTTACATAGCTCGCACTCCCCCGCTAGTCGCCGGATACCCTTGTATAATGACGGTCTTGTCACGTGTTGTCGCACCTTAGCAATGGTCTTGTGCAGCTCCAGATGCCCCCCAAGCAAGGAATCTGTTGGTTAGTGGTGGTTGAAGGGACCAGACTACAAAGGCCATCGGTCCCAGCAAGGAAGCATGAAAGTGATAAAAATCAGAAGGAACCAGCTCCACAGGAAAACATATTAGTAGATCTCCCAACCTCTTGACGAACCATGCCCTTCTTAAACAGATAACCGGATACGTTTCCCCAGCCAGCATATGTTCTCTAATGGGTCCTGAAAGAGGTCCTGGCCCTGTTTAGACTGAAGGTTTGTGAAAAGCTCTCGTACCTCGGTCATGACACTACAAACAGGATTCATGGACGAGGAGTGACACCCTCCTACTCCTTCGGTGCCTTCCTCGAACATGCGACTAAGTGTGGATTGTCAGACTGTTTAATGTGCCAAACTCTGAAGTGGAATTCGGATATCCATACTGCCCATCTGGCCATCCTACTGGTCTTTTAGGTCCCGCTAAAACCCAGCTTAAGGCTTGGTTGCCCGTCTCCAAATCAAACTCCGTGTGGTCGAGATAGAATTTAAATTTATCAAAGATGAATAGAAGGGCCAAAACATCACACTCGTAAACGGAATACTTTAATTCATCAGCAGTTAAACTCCTGAAGTCGTAAGCGATGGGACCCCTTTCCCTGGAACATTCTTGCAAGAGCACGGTGGAGACGCCAGCATTAAACGCATCAGTCTGGACAATGAAGCCTTTCTGGAAGTTCGTTACTGTTAAGGCAGGGTGATTACTCAAGGTGGTTTTAACAGCCTCAGAAGCAGCCTGATGGCTCTCCCCTTAAACAAATGTCTCTCCCTTTTCAGTCAAATTATTAAGAAGGGCAGCGAGCTGATCAAAATTAGGAACAAGCTTCCTAAAATAATTGCCCATGCTGATAAGTTTAACTACCCCATTCTTATTCCTTGGGCGACTGAAACGTAGTAAGACCGAGGTAAGATCAGTTCTGATCTCATCCCTTGACACATGGAGATCGTTAGATGGCTTAACGGTTAATCCAGCTGCTCAAAGCTGTAGCAGAACTGCCTCGACACAAATGTTATTGAAATGAATGGCTATATACAAGATCATCATCAAGGTAGTTATAGACGCTGATAAAGTTAAGGTCGGCCAGAACATGATCCTACAGTTGGGACAGCAAAGCGGCCTCGGTAGATAAAGCAAAGGGCACCCGATTGAACTCATATAGGTTCCGATAAGTGCAAAATGCAGTAACATGGTGAAGTTACTCTGTCAACGTTATCTGGTAACAGGCTTGCTTCAGATCAAGCACCGTGAAGTAACAAGCCGCAGAATACCAAGGAAAACAATTGTGCAGGCAAGGAAGTGGCACAGACTTCAGAATAACCTTTTGATTAAGTGCTCTGTAATCAACAAGCGGCCTGTAATCCTTGCCTTTCCCCTGAGTGACCAGAAATATGGGGAAAGCGTGATGTGGAGGGTCTAATAAGCCCAACCCTAAGAATGTGATTGACATTTTGATCCAATAACCTCATCTTCGGGTCAGGATGGGTGAGGGGGGGACAGATAAGGAGCTTGTCGCACTGGAACATCAGTTAAACTAATCTTGCAATGGATTTTTATCCATTACTCCCAACTGATTAGTGAGGATCCCAGGGTAATTCAGTTGCTGCTTAGCTTCAACCTCCCCCAGATGACTCTCATTGATCTCAGAATCAAATGGGTTAAGCGAACTGACTTTGTTAAGAGTACAACAAGAACAAAGGGCTATCTTCTCTTAAGGACGAAGCTTAAATAAGACGGTCTTGTTACCAAAATCCAGCACCAAACCAGTCCGCTGAATAAAGTGAAAACCGAGAATCAAGGTTATAAACAAATTCTTGACAACATTCCCTCGCACCTCACCTATCAGAGGCAACCATTTCCCATTGACCACCCAACATCTCAGAAAAATAGGCCACAAGGTAGGCATTTTACATAAACCATCACATTCCAAATACCAATCATAGTTCCATAAGGGTACGAAACTCCCCGAATCCAAAAGGCGCAAACAGGTTCTTGACTGAACTCAGAATATATCTCTGGACGGGACACTTGTGCACAAAATGATCCTCTCCCCTCATCGGAAGCACCCCCGGCGCCTCAAAGAATTAGAGTGTGGATCGCGGCTCTTATTAACTCGGATTTAAAGCTCGGATTCTAGCCCTTCGCGTCGGTCACGCTACTCGTCGGCAAACCTAAAAACCTCCATAGAGGAAACCAATTCGTCCACCTCAAGAAAGGTGACCACCTTCCACACAAAGGTAATCCGCAAACGATCTTCCGGCCCCATTCCCTGTAAAACGACTAAAACACTGTCACGTCACATGACTCCCATCTGTAAAGCAAAGACAGCTTTGCGGATGTGCACGATATACTCGACCAAGGTCTCGGTAGGTGTTTGTACTCGCCAATGATGTTCATGCTCCAATTCATTCTGAATGCGGGGCCAAAGCTTTACTTGTACTGGGTGTCCCACTCAAACCACCCTGATTTCACGACCAGGAAGGAAAAACACAGTAGATACGACCTTGAAAGTGCACCACATTGTAGAGCATCTCAAAGAATTTCTGTATTTGTCATCAATACACCTCCACGTGTGACACATTTGTAGCACAAATTTCTGAGCATTGTCCAAAGAATAATCCAGGTCGGTTTATTGTAAATGTTCCTTGGTTTAGTCGACCTGGCGTTCCATCAATTTTAACTCTAGTCTGTATTCAATTTTTTGCCAAGCTCTTTGCAACATTTCCTTTGTTATTGTTTCAATCGCATTAGCGATACGATGTCGCAATGTAGGAATATCGTCCACTTTGGTCGCATACACGCGCTCCTTCACGAATCCCCAAATAAAGAAATTAGGCGGCGTAATGTCGAGTAAACGTGGTAGCCAGGCAATGGGTCCTCCTCGTCCGATCCAACGACTGGGAAATTTCCTATCCAGGAACTTGCGAACAGGCGTTGACCAATGCGGCGGAGGTCCATCTTGTTGAAAAATGATGTTGGATTACAAGTTTTGTATCTGAGGGTACACAAACTGCTCCACTGAGAAATTCACTGTTTATTGCGCAAAGAAGAACGGTCCAACAATTTTGTCGTGCATCAGCCCGCAGCAGACGTTTAATTTAGGGCTATAACGAACATGTTCAATGACAACGTGCGGATTTTGGGAACCTCAAATCCGAATATTATGCCTATTAACCCTTCCTAATAGATGAAAGGTTGTCTCATCTGAGAAGAAACATCTTTCCAGGAAGCTGGTATCAATATCAATACGCTGCAGCAAATTGTTGTCGGTGTGGTTTGTTGTATTCGGCGTCAGATGTTGCAGAATTTGCACTTTGTAAGCACACATACGAAGACGCTGGTGAACTTCATGATGCAATGTTGATCTAGGTACATCATGTTGCCTAGATGCTTGACGAATTGACTTACGTGGGCTTCTGAGAAACGTTTGTCTGGTGTCCTCAACTGCCTCTTCAGAAACTCCGTCACTTGCACCGCCAGAATGTTTCAGAACACTACCTGTTGCCAGAAACTTCCTTCACTGTTCCTTAAATGTTTTCACATCAGGTGGATCACATTCAACCACACGACGACAATTTCTTTGTACAGTAATCTGCAGTTTTGTTTCATTAAACCACACTACCGCTTGCTGGCGGTGCTCTGGAGTCGCCATTTTCACTTCATGCAACCATGCTGCACTCTGGTGATGATTCTTGGCACTTCTGAGGAGGGAATATATATTCTTTTAGATGCTCTACAATGTGGTTCATTTTTCATTGTCGTATCTACTGTAGTTTTTCTCTCCTGGGTCCTTGAAATCAAGGAGGTTTGAGTGGGGCACCTTGTATTAGTATTGGGACAGGGCCGGCACCATTCCAAAATACCGAATGTATCCGGCACGTGTTGCCTCTCTAGTCGTTATTACCGTAGCGGGTTGCGACATAGAGAGAGTCCATTCCAAAGCATCGTTAGTAGACAACAACAAGGTCGCACGCAGTGTATCCGGCAAGTGTTGACTCTCTAGTCGTTATTACCGGCGCGGGGTTGTGACATAGAGAGAGAAACCCTTTCTGGAACTCGAACCCTGCTCCTCCTGGGTGGAAAGGCCAAGTGCTCCCACCTAACACAATTAAACCACCAGACACACATGGAATTGATGGGAAATTAAAAATGCCGGAGCCCTTTCTGGGACTCGAACCCTGGTGTTCCTGGACGGAATGCTCAAGTGCACCCCCAACACATGAAACCTGTCTAGATGCGGGAGAGGAAGGTTAGGTTAGTGTACTTTATTTATTTTGGTCGAGAAACTGACGCAAAGATCGATCCTAATTGCGTAATTAATCACAAAGATAGGTCCTAATTACACAACTATATGCAAAGCACTACAGAAGGACGGCATAAAATCGCAATACGCCGCGAAAACTGACGATACCATACAACTGGTGTTATCCTGCCAAGAAAAAAATTCGCAGAACCACTCGAAACCAGCGACAGAAACATCGAAACTCTACCCTACACCTACAAGCTGCCAGAGTCGATATTAGCTAACTTTGAGACGAGTGTATTTCCTGCTTTTCATGTATGCGTGTTTCTACTGCATTACAGAGAAGTTATTATCAGAGTTTTTTTTTCTTTGTGTACGTCTACGGCATTGCATGTTTCGAATTCTTTAAGTTCAATGGGCTCCATGTACAATTAATCTTAAATAGAGTGATGGTAGTACTGCTGTCTGGACGCTTCCATATGAGGTCTACTTTTTTCGTATTTGGTCTTCGTGGTCCTTATGCGCAATTAATGTTAGCTGCAGTAGAGTCGTTTGGTAGTTACCTTGAAATGAGGGTCTCTAAATTTTGTGTTTACAGTTCCTAGGAAAGAACACCGTCCTCCAAGGACTTCTGTTTGAGTTCTGAAAGCAGCTCCATGGCACTTACAGGTAACAAATCTAGAAGCCATTCGCCGAAATTCTTCAACATGACCTAGAACGGATCAATCCTACCAGTGAAGTAAGCAGGACGATAGTAATACTTCACCTGAAAGTTAATGGTTTATTATTCCTACTCATCAGCATTAACTTGCATTTTTTCCGCATTTAAGGCTAGCGACCATTCATCACACCAAATGGAAATTTTGTCTAAATCGTCTTGTGTCCTCCTACAGTCACTCAGCTTTGATGACTTATCGTAGAACGCTGCATCGTCGGCAGACTACTGACCCGCCAAATCATTTAAGTATAAAGAGAACAGCAGCTATCCAATTGCACTGGGCTGCATATTGGATATAGCCACTCTCTTATCTCTGAGCCTGTTACATATGCTCGTGCCTTCGTTAACGGGCTGCGATGGGAGATCGTGTCATATACCTTCCTGAAATCTAGAATATGTAATCCACCTGTTACCTTCCTTTATAGTTCTAGATATATCACGTGAAATAAAGGCATGCCGAGTTTTGAACGAATGATGCTTTCTAAAATCAGGCTGATTCATCAACATAAACAGCTTAGCCTCAAGAATGTTTATCATATTCGAACTGAGAATACGTACAAAGATTCGGGAGCAGTCCGAAGTTAGGGATATTGGTCTGTAATTTTGCGGTCTGTTCCTTCATCTTTCTTGTATACTGGAGTGACCCGCGCTTTCTTTCTTTCCTTTATACCATTCGTTTCGATCTTCGTGTTGGACGAGAAAGAAAGAGAGAGGGAGAGAGAGAGAGGTGGGGTGATGGACCAATTCCCTGGAGTACTCCTTCTAAAATCTAACAGGAATGCCATCCGGACCAGATGATTTGTCTGTTTTTCAAATCTTGACGGTGCTTCCTTATGTCAGTTACACATCTTCCATACGGGGGTCCGTCCGAAGGTCAAGAGACTGCATGTTTGTACGGTTTTCATGCTTGAACGATGTCTTAAACGTGAAATTTTAAACTTAGGTTTGGCTTTGCTATCTTCAACTGCCGCACCAGACGTGTCAACAAGGAACTGAATGGAATCCTTAGACTCGCTTACCGATTTTACACACGGCCTGAAAGTTCTCGGCTCCCTGCCAAATCTTTTGCTAAGTTGTGACGGTGGCAGTTACGTGCTTCACGCATTAATATTTCGGCAGCAGGCTAATGACTTACGAGGTCTCGATTCAATCTATTAAACGTGCTTGATTCGATTATTCTATTCCCTACAGCTTACAGCCATGAAATATCGGTCAAATTATACATCATCTTCGTTTTCCATTAATGTCGATGGTACTTCATTCCTAAATATACGGCTTACAAGTAGTATTGTTTAGTGCTCGTCGCAGTTATGAGTACCGGTAACTACAAGCGAGGTTCATTACAAAAGCGATTCATTACAAAAGCGATACTATCTGACTCGAAATAGCCAGGTATCTATGACAGGGTATGCTAATACACAGAAAATTCAGTGCATAACTGATTCTTTGTCTATGTGATGCACAAAACTAATTTCATTTTGTTTTGATGTTATTTATTTATTTATTGATTTTAGTTTCAGAAGCTATCCCCGATAGCTCCGCATCGCCGTCACCACTACCATCACTGCCAAGATGGTACTTACTTCCGGAGGAGGGGTATGGAAAAGATGATAATGATGACGATGATGATGATGTAATATTTCTCTGTGAAATAATAAATATCGACTAAAAGCACTACATATTTTGGAACACAACCTACGAGCAGCTTAGAGACAGAAGTGATGACACTTTCTGCGGGACCTGACCATCATTTTGCAGAACAATGCTCAAGCACGTAGAGTGCAAACTGTTACTGATTTGTTTGACTGATGGGAGTGCTGAGTGCTGTACCACCTACTGAGGTCCCCTGACGTAAGTCCTCGTGAGTTCAACTCGATTTCTGACTGAAGGAAACACTTCACGGCATTTGCTTGACGACTGCTGCAACTCATCGATTAACAGACCGCGCCACTCGAACTGTCGACACATGTGACACTGCTAAGAGCATCACTGGCAAGGGTTATACACTATGCTGGAGACTACTTTGAAGGTCAATAAAACTTTGAAAGACATATTTATTTTGTACGAGCTGTAAGTAAATAGTTTCCACTGTTAAATTTACAATCCTCGTATATAAACTCTCTCCTAGTATCCACCATCTTCTACAAGACGAGTCCCTTACAACAGAGTATACCACAGAGGTGCATGTGTGTTTGATGCTTTAGAAATACGCAGTGTGTTGCCTCTACAGTTGCTAAATTCATCATAGCATCCACAGTGAGTAAATGATACACTGTCACTGTTGCGGCCAAGGACGCCAATACAGGGATAGAATGTATTGTACTTAAACTGCCAACAGCCTTGTTCAGTCTATTTCAGTAATGTCCAGCCTCGTACCTATACATATATCCTCAATTTACACTATAACTTTGATGCCACTGGCTGATCTCCATGACAGCAGCAATATCTCCCTCCCTGTAATACTATTACTTGGAGTGCAATAAGACTCTCTTCACCAACTGTTCGGTGTTGTAATCAAGGAAGAAATTAACCGCATATTTACCTTCTCAGAGGAACCGAAAGTATAGGACCACTCGGATTACGTTTCGCAGACTCATCCATCATTCAATTTGATTTCGTTTGGCTCCCATACAGCTCAGCTGATGACGCCATTCTTACGTGCTCTCCGTCCCACTCAGCAACTTGTGTGATGAAGACGCTCGATCTGCTCACCACACAACGAATTCAACCACTGATGGTGTTAAAGATTAATATGTTTTAGAACAGTTAGTCTAATTCTGAAGACGACGCTAGTTTGACTGATTATGGCATTGGTCTTCCGCTCCTAGTCTGCTTCTGTCTGTAACGGCAGGCTCAATTCAACGTCATGCTTATCTGTTGAACAAAACAAGAGTTAGTTTTACACGTTACAACAAGTAAAAATCAGTGATAGTGTTCATGGTTCGTGGATGGACTTGAGAGCGTCTATCTTTTGTGATGACCTTCATTATCATCCTTTAAACTGACTGGCGTATTGTTTTAGCGTCTCTGCTTAACTCAAATAGTTAAGCCTAGACTCGGCTAGCGTCGCTAATACGTCTCTACAACACTCCTACTGCCCAAATCATCAATAAGCTCTGTCGATCACGCTATTGCGTGCGACCAGCCACCTGATTTACGTCTTTCTATGACGGCTCAAAACTCGTCTTTTCACACAACGTCCTCATCGCACCGATTACGAATTATCCATGTTTGATGCGTCCTTATCGCCTAATTTCGATTGACTGGCCACCGGATAGTCGTTTTGATCACCGTACTCACACTATCAACACAATTGAGATAACAGGTGCGTCTCGAACACTACTGCGTCGGACAGACCACCTCATAATTATCACCCGAAACACCCACAATCGCCATACGCCGATAGCGCAACGGGTGGGTCCTGAACACTACCGCATCGGACGTCATACCCTGCACTCGTCTCAAGAAGCGCAACACATTCGGTGGGACGCAATATCCACCTACCACATCACAACACGCTCAACACACCCCAAATCCATCCACCACAGAGCCAGATTTTATCCTGAAAGCTCTCCTGTCCAATAGCCTTGCCATAAAATTTTGAATAGGAAGTTATCTACATAAGATAACCCCTTCTATAATTAATCTAATACTTCTAAATATTGTTTGTGTCATAGCTGAAGCAAATTTTCTATACTAAGCGACCCAGTGCTCCCCATACAACAAAATTTAACATCAAACACATAATATACACACAATCCATACCAAAATAAGACAAGCACATGAAAATAGGAAAATAAATACACACAACATAAAACAAATAATCACAAAACACAAATAAAACACTGCCTATACTAATACAAATAAACATCGCCAACAAATCACAAAATCTAATCTAATTATACACTACTTTGTTCCCGGCCGCGTTCTTCCGCTGCCGAGTGTGACGCCCTAGTCATTCTTGTCTGTTTTGCGCAGTTTGCGTACGGCCAGGGTTCGCCGGACGTATTTTGATTATTTGTGTAGGTTCTGGATTGCGGTCTTCACTCGCTCTCCAGTTCTGCACTGGTTGATCCCTTCCATTTTTATTGGTTGGTTTCCAGTTATTATTACCCTGGTTCCACCTACGTTCCTGTGACGGATAATGTTTGTCCTCTATTATCGCGTCACTGTGGATTGTTTCTTCAAGTTGCATGCTTTGTGGGCTGCACTGCGGAAATTACCCGTAAGATGACAATGGTCTCTACGAGGAGTCTCAGCTTTTCTATCTAAGGCCAGCCCGCAAATATGACAATTAGCAGCCTTTCCATACAAGTCATCATTTTCATTTGATTTGGTCATGGGAATATTGATGCTGTAGAGCTTGTGAACTTGCCATGAAAGTTTTCCAAGCTCAGTGAGAAGCCAAACCGCCGGATCGCCCCCTACATAAGACTGATAGCTATTAAGTTTTACAATCATATGCGCATACAACTTGGAACACAGCCGCATAAGGTACGTGTTTTTGTGTGAAGGTTGTGTGTGAGGCTAAGGGGTTCCCTTCACAACGAGTAATAGGAGTAATAGGAGCGTACACAACAAAAGGACAACGCTGCTGGTGGTGAGCATTTTTAAATTTAATGAAGTTATTTTCCTCAGTGGGCATAACAACATGTACCGGGTACATGCATGCACAATCTAATAGATGTGTCGCTAATAACTCTTGAGATGAAAAATAATTCAAACACCTTATACAAATATGTTGTTTATGTTCATTTTTACTTAACTGGGAGGAAATGAGTCGGAACATGTCTTTGATCCAGACGTAGTGATAATTATCACGTTTGGAGAAGAGCAGCATGTTGACATGCAACTCTCGCTCACATGCAAATTTTGAGAAATGGAGGGGGCCTACTACTGTATGCTTGTTCTGCTTATCTGACTTGCTTTTCCTCTCCAAGCCACAAACGTGGACCGATATTGCGGTATTCTGAACTTAAAACTTAGGTATGTCCTGGATTCTTAAAGGGAACTCTATTCCATCAAAGTTGTACTGTCTCTTAATATCTTTGACTTTGTAACTGCTGGGACGCTCGGGATGATGTTTGTAATTGTAATTGTAATTGTAATTTCTCTCGCAAGCCAGGACTGACCATGCAAAACACGCATTATCATACTTATTTTGAACATTAATGCACGCCTGCTTTTTCTCAATATCTATAGGGAGTTTAATATAACTGAACCCTCCATTCATTGGATCATAGACATGTATATGGATGTCGAGGTCGCCGAGAGAGAGTTAGCGCCATCTCCTCCCCCAGCGCTGTCGCAACCGTTTGGCTGCGCAGCCCATCCGCCGTCGCCACAGCCTGGCCCCTCAAACCGGCTGTCACCCCCTCCTCCTCTAGAAGCAGCAGCTCGCCGCCCACGCATGGTATGCGTTCCGAGACGTATACCTCTCCCCGAAAATGATGATGATTACGATCACCCATCACCAGTCCATTCATCTATCGGATGGACTCCTAGTTGTAGCAACAGTAATAATAGTAATTTCCTTATGGCTAGCGGTAGTTCTCTCCCCCGTCCTATCGATAACGAATTCGATTAGAATAACGGCTTAATGACTCCCTTAGAATACTCAGCAGTTGCTAGAGCGTTTGATGGGCGAATCTCTTTCACCAGAATTGAGAATTCATGCGGGAGGTATCGCGATCCTGTAAGGATTTTGGAGGCGTGCCTCCCCGTCTTGGAGACCGAGCTCCTCAAACTCTTAGAAGATCCGGAATTTAACGCCTTTAAATGCAGTGCGGTATTATGCAGTGAACTGAGTCACCCCCCTAAACATCAAGGTGACGCGGAGACGGCTACTCTGCATTATATATGGGGTGAAAATGGTGTTATTTCTCGGAGCACATCGATTGCTGAGTTGTACCGAGAATCCACCTTGAGCGCTATTATGGCCCGATTTTCCGAGATGGAAGTACGTGGATCCGCTAAAGCGCTCAGCAGTATACCACACCTCGACATCCATATACATGTCTATGATCCAATGAATGGAGGGTCCAGTTATATTAAACTCCCTATAGATATTGAGAAAAAGCAGGCGTGCATTAATGTTCAAAATAAGTATGATAATGCGTGTTTTGCATGGTCAGTCCTGGCTTGCGAGAGAAATTACAATTACAATTACAATTACAAACATCATCCCGAGCGTCCCAGCAGTTACAAAGTCAAAGATATTAAGAGACAGTACAACTTTGATGGAATAGAGTTCCCTTTAAGAATCCAGGACATACCTAAGTTTTAAGTTCAGAATACCGCAATATCGGTCCACGTTTGTGGCTTGGAGAGGAAAAGCAAGTCAGATGAGCAGAACAAGCATACAGTAGTAGGCCCCATCCATTTCTCAAAATTTGCATGTGAGCGAGAGTTGCATGTCAACATGCTGCTCTTCTCCAAACGTGATAATTATCACTACGTCTGGATCAAAGACATGTTCCGACTCATTTCCTCCCAGTTAAGTAAAAATGAACATAAACAACATATTTGTATAAGGTGTTTGAATTATTTTTCATCTCAAGAGTTATTAGCGACACGTCTATTAGATTGTGCATGCATGTACCCGGTACATGTTGTTATGCCCACTGAGGAAAATAACTTCATTAAATTTAAAAATGCTCACCACCAGCAGCGTCGTCCTTTTGTTGTGTACGCCGATTTTGATGCTTGCTGGCTCCTATTACTCGTTGTGAAGGGAACCCCTTAGCCTCACACACAACCTTCGCACAAAAACACGTACCTTATGCGGCTGTGTTCCAAGTTGTATGCGCATATGATTGTAAAACTTAATAGCTATCAGTCTTATGTAGGGGGCGATCCGGCGGTTTGGCTTCTCACTGAGCTTGGAAAACTTTCATGGCAAGTTCACAAGCTCTACAGCATCAATATTCCCATGACCAAATCAAATGAAAATGATGACTTGTATGGAAAGGCTGCTAATTGTCATATTTGCGGGCTGGCCTTAGATAGAAAAGCTGAGACTCCTCGTAGAGACCATTGTCATCTTACGGGTAATTTCCGCAGTGCAGCCCACAAAGCATGCAACTTGAAGAAACAATCCACAGTGACGCGATAATAGAGGACAAACATTATCCGTCACAGGAACGTAGGTGGAACCAGGGTAATAATAACTGGAAACCAACCAATAAAAATGGAAGGGATCAACCAGTGCAGAACTGGAGAGCGAGTGAAGACCGCAATCCAGAACCTACACAAATAATCAAAATACGTCCGGCGAACCCTGGCCGTACGCAAACTGCGCAAAACAGACAAGAATGACTAGGGCGTCACACTCGGCAGCGGAAGAACGCGGCCGGGAACAAAGTAGTGTATAATTAGATTAGATTTTGTGATTTGTTGGCGATGTTTATTTGTATTAGTATAGGCAGTGTTTTATTTGTGTTTTGTGATTATTTGTTTTTTGTTGTGTGTATTTATTTTCCTACTTTCATGTGCTTGTCTTATTTTGGTATGGATTGTGTGTATATTATGTGTTTGATGTTAAATTTTGTTGTATGGGGAGCACTGGGTCGCTTAGTATAGAAAATTTGCTTCAGCTATGACACAAACAATATTTAGAAGTATTAGATTAATTATAGAAGGGGTTATCTTATGTAGATAACTTCCTATACAAAATTTTATGGCAAGGCTCTTGGACAGGAGAGCTTTCAGGATAAAATCTGGCTCTGTGGTGGATGGATTTGGGGTGTGTTGAGCGTGTTGTGATGTGGTAGGTGGATATTGCGTCCCACCGAATGTGTTGCGCTTCTTGAGACGAGTGCAGGGTATGACGTCCGATGCGGTAGTGTTCAGGACCCACCCGTTGCGCTATCGGCGTATGGCGATTGTGGGTGTTTCGGGTGATAATTATGAGGTGGTCTGTCCGACGCAGTAGTGTTCGAGACGCACCTGTTATCTCAATTGTGTTGATAGTGTGAGTACGGTGATCAAAACGACTATCCGGTGGCCAGTCAATCGAAATTAGGCGATAAGGACGCATCAAACATGGATAATTCGTAATCGGTGCGATGAGGATGTTGTGTGAAAAGACGAGTTTTGAGCCGTCATAGAAAGACGTAAATCAGGTGGCTGGTCGCACGCAATAGCGTGATCGACAGAGCTTATTGATGATTTGGGCAGTAGGAGTGTTGTAGAGACGTATTAGCGACGCTAGCCGAGTCTAGGCTTAACTATTTGAGTTAAGCAGAGACGCTAAAACAATACGCCAGTCAGTTTAAAGGATGATAATGAAGGTCATCACAAAAGATAGACGCTCTCAAGTCCATCCATGAACCTTGAACACTATCACTGATTTTTACTTGTTGTAACGTGTAAAACTAACTCTTGTTTTGTTCAACAGATAAGCATGACGTTGAATTGAGCCTGCCGTTACAGACAGAAGCAGACTAGGAGCGGAAGACCAATGCCATAATCAGTCAAACTAGCGTCGTCTTCAGAATTAGACTAACTGTTCTAAAACATATTAATCTTTAACACCATCAGTGGTTGAATTCGTTGTGTGGTGAGTAGATCGAGCGTCTTCATCACACAAGTTGCTGAGTGGGACGGAGAGCACGTAAGAATGGCGTCATCAGCTGAGCTGTATGGGAGCCAAACGAAATCAAATTGAATGATGGATGAGTCTGCGAAACGTAATCCGAGTGGTCCTATACTTTCGGTTCCTCTGAGAAGGTAAATATGCGGTTAATTTCTTCCTTGATTACAACACCGAACAGTTGGTGAAGAGAGTCTTATTGCACTCCAAGTAATAGTATTACAGGGAGGGAGATATTGCTGCTGTCATGGAGATCAGCCAGTGGCATCAAAGTTATAGTGTAAATTGAGGATATATGGATAGGTACGAGGCTGGACATTACTGAAATAGACTGAACAAGGCTGTTGGCAGTTTAAGTACAATACATTCTATCCCTGTATTGGCGTCCTTGGCCGCAACAGTGACAGTGTATCATTTACTCACTGTGGATGCTATGATGAATTTAGCAACTGTAGAGGCAACACACTGCGTATTTCTAAAGCATCAAACACACATGCACCTCTGTGGTATACTCTGTTGTAAGGGACTCGTCTTGTAGAAGATGGTGGATACTAGGAGAGAGTTTATATACGAGGATTGTAAATTTAACAGTGGAAACTATTTACTTACAGCTCGTACAAAATAAATATGTCTTTCAAAGTTTTATTGACCTTCAAAGTAGTCTCCAGCATAGTGTATAACCCTTGCCAGTGATGCTCTTAGCAGTGTCACATGTGTCGACAGTTCGAGTGGCGCGGTCTGTTAATCGATGAGTTGCAGCAGTCGTCAAGCAAATGCCGTGAAGTGTTTCCTTCAGTCAGAAATCGAGTTGAACTCACGAGGACTTACGTCAGGGGACCTCAGTAGGTGGTACAGCACTCAGCACTCCCATCAGTCAAACAAATCAGTAACAGTTTGCACTCTACGTGCTTGAGCATTGTTCTGCAAAATGATGGTCAGGTCCCGCAGAAAGTGTCATCACTTCTGTCTCTAAGCTGCTCGTAGGTTGTGTTCCAAAATATGTAGTGCTTTTAATCGATATTTATTATTTCACAGAGAAATATTACATCATCATCATCGTCATCATTATCATCTTTTCCATACCCCTCCTCCGGAAGTAAGTACCTTCTTGGCAGTGATGGTAGTGGTGACGGCGATGCGGAGCTATCGGGGATAGGTTCTGAAACTAAAATCAATAAATAAATAAATAACATCAAAACAAAATGAAATTAGTTTTGTGCATCACGTAGACAAAGAATCAGTTATGCACTGAATTTTCTGTGTATTAGCATAACCTGTCATAGATACCTGGCTATTTCGAGTCAGACAGTATCGCTTTTGTAATGAATCGCTTTTGTAATGAACCTCGCTTGTAGTTACCGGTACTCATAACTGCGACGAGCACTAAACAATACTACTTGTAAGCCGTATATTTAGGAATGAAGTACCATCGACATTAATGGAAAACGAAGATGATGTATAATTTGACCGATATTTCATGGCTGTAAGCTGTAGGGAATAGAATAATCGAATCAAGCACGTTTAATAGATTGAATCGAGACCTCGTAAGTCATTAGCCTGCTGCCGAAATATTAATGCGTGAAGCACGTAACTGCCACCGTCACAACTTAGCAAAAGATTTGGCAGGGAGCCGAGAACTTTCAGGCCGTGTGTAAAATCGGTAAGCGAGTCTAAGGATTCCATTCAGTTCCTTGTTGACACGTCTGGTGCGGCAGTTGAAGATAGCAAAAGCCAAACCTAAGTTTAAAATTTCACGTTTAAGACATCGTTCAAGCATGAAAACCGTACAAACATGCAGTCTCTTGACCTTCGGACGGACCCCCGTATGGAAGATGTGTAACTGACATAAGGAAGCACCGTCAAGATTTGAAAAACAGACAAATCATCTGGTCCGGATGGCATTCCTGTTAGATTTTAGAAGGAGTACTCCAGGGAATTGGTCCATCACCCCACCTCTCTCTCTCTCCCTCTCTCTTTCTTTCTCGTCCAACACGAAGATCGAAACGAATGGTATAAAGGAAAGAAAGAAAGCGCGGGTCACTCCAGTATACAAGAAAGATGAAGGAACAGACCGCAAAATTACAGACCAATATCCCTAACTTCGGACTGCTCCCGAATCTTTGTACGTATTCTCAGTTCGAATATGATAAACATTCTTGAGGCTAAGCTGTTTATGTTGATGAATCAGCCTGATTTTAGAAAGCATCATTCGTTCAAAACTCGGCATGCCTTTATTTCACGTGATATATCTAGAACTATAAAGGAAGGTAACAGGTGGATTACATATTCTAGATTTCAGGAAGGTATATGACACGATCTCCCATCGCAGCCCGTTAACGAAGGCACGAGCATATGTAACAGGCTCAGAGATAAGAGAGTGGCTATATCCAATATGCAGCCCAGTGCAATTGGATAGCTGCTGTTCTCTTTATACTTAAATGATTTGGCGGGTCAGTAGTCTGCCGACGATGCAGCGTTCTACGATAAGTCATCAAAGCTGAGTGACTGTAGGAGGACACAAGACGATTTAGACAAAATTTCCATTTGGTGTGATGAATGGTCGCTAGCCTTAAATGCGGAAAAAATGCAAGTTAATGCTGATGAGTAGGAATAATAAACCATTAACTTTCAGGTGAAGTATTACTATCGTCCTGCTTACTTCACTGGTAGGATTGATCCGTTCTAGGTCATGTTGAAGAATTTCGGCGAATGGCTTCTAGATTTGTTACCTGTAAGTGCCATGGAGCTGCTTTCAGAACTCAAACAGAAGTCCTTGGAGGACGGTGTTCTTTCCTAGGAACTGTAAACACAAAATTTAGAGACCCTCATTTCAAGGTAACTACCAAACGACTCTACTGCAGCTAACATTAATTGCGCATAAGGACCACGAAGACCAAATACGAAAAAAGTAGACCTCATATGGAAGCGTCCAGACAGCAGTACTACCATCACTCTATTTAAGATTAATTGTACATGGAGCCCATTGAACTTAAAGAATTCGAAACATGCAATGCCGTAGACGTACACAAAGAAAAAAAAACTCTGATAATAACTTCTCTGTAATGCAGTAGAAACACGCATACATGAAAAGCAGGAAATACACTCGTCTCAAAGTTAGCTAATATCGACTCTGGCAGCTTGTAGGTGTAGGGTAGAGTTTCGATGTTTCTGTCGCTGGTTTCGAGTGGTTCTGCGAATTTTTTTCTTGGCAGGATAACACCAGTTGTATGGTATCGTCAGTTTTCGCGGCGTATTGCGATTTTATGCCGTCCTTCTGTAGTGCTTTGCATATAGTTGTGTAATTAGGACCTATCTTTGTGATTAATTACGCAATTAGGATCGATCTTTGCGTCAGTTTCTCGACCAAAATAAATAAAGTACACTAACCTAACCTTCCTCTCCCGCATCTAGACAGGTTTCATGTGTTGGGGGTGCACTTGAGCATTCCGTCCAGGAGCACCAGGGTTCGAGTCCCAGAAAGGGCTCCGGCATTTTTAATTTCCCATCAATTCCATGTGTGTCTGGTGGTTTAATTGTGTTAGGTGGGAGCACTTGGCCTTTCCACCCAGGAGGAGCAGGGTTCGAGTTCCAGAAAGGGTTTCTCTCTCTATGTCACAACCCCGCGCCGGTAATAACGACTAGAGAGTCAACACTTGCCGGATACACTGCGTGCGACCTTGTTGTTGTCTACTAACGATGCTTTGGAATGGACTCTCTCTATGTCGCAACCCGCTACGGTAATAACGACTAGAGAGGCAACACGTGCCGGATACATTCGGTATTTTGGAATGGTGCCGGCCCTGTCCCAATTCTTGTATTATACGCTCACTCAAGTCATTCAAGGTGTCCTGGCTCTGAAGTACTTCGGAAAACACGCCACTCAACAAACCCAGTCAAGGGATATAAGAAACGAAGTATAACAATATCTGAAATTTGTAAAGCATCGGCGTGGAGTTCAAAACGAACAATCAATCGCAACATCATCTCAATCTGGGCTAACTGACCGACGGATAGTCCCGAAATACCCTGAACCAAATGCGTAATCGGATTTGGTAACTTATCAGATAAGTCTGGGACTGATCTGTTCACAAGATGAAAATTTATGTCTTCGATAGTCTGATCCAACCGACTCTCAGTGGAGCTACCTTTCTCTGTACCGCTCGCCTCCCAGTCTAAACCCATTGTGCTTGCGTTAAACTGTAAATCCTCCTCCTGACTGAACAATTGGTTAACCACATCTTGTTACCTACTAAGCTAAAGATGCTCAAAATCTGTGACTCTTTTATCCCAATGAAAGAGTTGAGCCTGAACCCTACTTATCTGTTTACAAGTGGGTTCGCTGACGTCGAGAAACTGAATTTTGTGATGCAATTCGCCCAAAGCGGATGAAAAAGTAAAAATTCCAGCAGCTACCTCGTCACTGATGTCAGGGGAAATATGAACAGGACTGCCAACAATGTGCACAATCTTGCTATCAATTTCTCAACGACGCCCTCAGTCGGCTTTTGCCGTAACTTACGCTCCTCCCCCAGCTGCACCCGTTTTAAATAGGCCAGGCCAATGCGACCGCTCTGCTCCATCACCCTCTGTTTCCCTGAAACAAATACTGTCAAATTTGGGAAAAAGAAAATAATGATGTAGACAATCCAGATTTCAAACAATGAATGATGTCGAGAAGGGAAAACAGTTCTCTCTCACCCCTTACCAAGTAATAAATAACAACACTCTGGGTTACCAACTACAAACTAGCTAGCCAGTTTACAGGAATTCATGAAAGGGCTAGGCTCCAGGTTATGACATTCATTATTTGCCAAGTGATTCATATTAACTAAACAATTTTATTTTTAGGAAAAGGCAATAATAGTATAACAAAACGAAACAAGATTTTAGATGTTTTAAATGACAGACCCAAGATTTAAAGCCGTCCTGACGAATTTAGAGCAAAAATTTTCAAGGTCAAATGTAAAAACGACTAGCACAAATTTAGTTGTTGTTGTTGTGGTCTTCAGTCCTGAGACTGGTTTGATGCAGCTCTCCATGCTACTCTTATCCTGTGCAAGCCCCTTCATCTCCCAGTACCTACTGCAACCTACATCCTTCTGAATCTGCTTAGTGTATTCATCTCTTGGTCTCCTACGATTTTTACCCTCCACGCTGCCCTCCAATACTAAATTGTTGACCCCTCGATGTCTCAGAACATGTCCTACCAACCGATTCCTTCTTCTAGTCAGGTTGTGCCACAAATTTCTCTTCTCCCCAATTCCATTCAGTACCTCTTCATTAGTTACATGATCTAACCATCTAATCTTCAGCATTCTTCTGTAGCACCACATTTCGAAAGCTTCTATTCTCTTTTTGTCTAAACTATTTATCGTCCACGTTTCACTTCCATACATGGCTACGCTCCACACAAATACTTTCAGAAACAACTTCCTAACACTTAAATCTATACTCGATGTTAAATTTCTCTTCTTCAGAAACGCTTTCCTTGCCGTTGCCAGTCTACACTTTATATCTTCCCTACTTCGACAATTAGTCATTTTGCTCCCCCAATACCAAAAATCATCTACTACTTCAAGTCTCTCATTTCCTGAGGTATTTCCCTCACCATCACCTGATTTAATTCGACTACATTCCATTATCCTCGTTTTGCTTTTGTTGATGTTCATCTTACATACCCCTTACAAGACACTGTCCATTCCGTTCAGCTGCTCTTCCACTTCCTTTCCTGTCTCTGACAGAATTACAATGTCATCGACAGTTATCAAAGTTTTTATTTATTCTCTATGTATTTTAATTCCTACTCCAAATTTTTGTTTTGTTTCCTTTACTGCTTACTCAATACACAGATTGAATAAGACTGGGGATACGCTGCACCCTTCTCTCTTTCTCTTCCCAACCACTGCTTCCCATGCCCCTCAACTCTTGTAACTACCATCTGGTTTCTGTACAAATTGTAAATAGCCTTCCGCTCCTTGTATTTGACCCCTGCCATCTTCAGAATTTCAAAGAGAGTATTCCAGTCAACACTGTCAAACACTTGCTCTAAGTCTATAAATGCTAGAAACGTAGATCTGCCTTTCCTTTACCGGTCTTCTAAGCTAAGTCGTAGTATAATCAATATTGCTTCTCATGTTCCAACATTTCGACGGAATCCAAACTGATCTTCCCCGATTATGAATTTAGCAGCAGGTAAAAATGTTTAAACCAATTTAATGTCCAAGTTGACAAATTGGTTTTTAAATTACAAATAAAAATTTAACACGATCTTTTGAGAGAGCTGACAAATTTAAGGTAAGAAGTGCCAGAAAATGGCTCAGCTGACTAGGGAAAAGTTGATACAGGTAGGACGTGACACAAAAGGCATCCAGGGCAAAAGACAAAAATCCGCGAACTTCGAAAACATTTAGGCCCACGTAAACAAGGAAAAAAAAACTTAACTGAAAGAGCAATTACAGTGCCGTAGAGGCTTCATATAGGTTAATGGCAGCGGCGAATCATAAATACGATCAAGTAATATCGTGCCGCCAGTACGTTCACCCCTGCCAAGCCGGGCGAGTTCCAGACATAGACTGCAGAAACAGTAGTTGACCCCTCAGGAAACAGCAGAATGCTCGCAAAATAATCACCGTGAGACAGGAAGATGCTTAGAAACACCAACAGATCAATTAATACGATCAGACACTTTTCAGCAAATAGCTGTCTAAGCAAGCAATTGTGAATAACGTAGAACAAATCCGAAAAACGCTGATTAACAGATTGAACTAAGAATTCCAAGAATAGTGAAATTTAAACATTAGCAAGAACCAAGAATAAGGTTCTTGACGTAGCCAAATTACAAACATAGTTTAAGTAGATTTTCAACAACCATCTGAATTTCCCTTCCAGTTAAAATGGTTGTCCTGGTTCTATTAATAAGGTCAGATACCAGTAAAAGACAGCCGTCAGACCCAATCAGCATCCTAAGGGAAATCGCCTTACAACACTCAAGGGAATGTAAATGTAAAACGGTGCAAGATGTTCGAAATTCTGTGAAAAATAGGGTACGTAGTAGGGAGAGACGATTAATATACAATATGGACAAAATAACCAATGACGAACGCAGCAAGGAGGACACCAAAAGCAGATGAGCACTGAGAAAAAGAAAATTCCTGGCCAAGGAAAGTCTACAGCTTAGGCCTTAATTTTGAGGAAGAAATTTCTGAACATGTATGTCTGTAGCACAGCATTGTATAGTAGTGAAACATGGACTGTGGGAAAACCGGAACAGAAGAGAATCGAAGCATTTGTGATGTGGTGCTACAGACGAATGTTGAAATTTAGGAAGACTAATAAGGTAAAGTGTTGGGTTGTTTGCGGGTAGAGACCAAACAGCGAGGTTATTGGTCTCATCGGATTGGGGAAGGATAGGGAAGGAAGTCGGCCGTGCCTTTTCAAAGAAACCATCCCGGCGATAAGGTAAGGAATGAGGAGTTTCTACGCAGAATCGAAGAGAAAAGGAATATTTGAAAAACACTGACAAGAAGAAGGGACAGGATGAGAGGACATCTGCTAAGACATCAGGGAATGACTTCCATGGTACTAGAGGTAGCTGTAGAGGGTAAAAACTGTAGAGGCAGACAGAGATCGGAATACATCCAGTAAATAACTGAGGACGTAGGTTGGAAGTGCTATTTTGAGATGAAGAGGTTGGCGCAGGAGAGGAATTCGTGGCGGACCGCATCAAACCACTTAAAAGACTGGTGACCAAAGAAAAAAGAAAAAAAAGTAGATCTGTCTTGTCCAGGTCCAGGAATGAACTTTATGTCTATTCTAGTCTGCTTTTTATGTCCTTCCTGCTACGTCTATCACGGGTTATTTTCCTTTGTAGGTGCAAAATTCCTTAACTTCAACTAGTTCGTGATCACCAGTTTCATATTAGGTTTATTGCTATTCTCATTCCCGCTTCTTCTTATTACTTTAGTTTTTCTTCGGGTTATTCTCAACACATATTCTATATTTCTTTCAATTCCATTCAACAGATCCTCTAATTCTTCTTCATCTTCACTGAGAATAGCACCGTCCTTAGAGAATCTTATCATCGATAACCATACATCTTGAATTTTAATGCCACTCATTAACCTTTGTCCTATTTCAGTCCCTGCTTCTTCAGCTTCAACTACAATGGATTCCCGAAACACTAACTGTTCGAAACAGAACTAGTGCGTTTCTGATATGGTCCCCTGAGAACCGTGCATCAAGCCAGTCAGATTGATGCTGCATTTTGACTCAGAATCACAGCAAGGATAGTTAAAGGAAGTACGATCATAAGTGGTATCAAGTAATATCTACAACTGAGCTGATAATTTCTTCGTACGAAAGAACCAGCATGTTACCTCGGGTAGAGAATCATCGGCACAATTAACAGTGAATTAGCCATACCCTGGAGAAATAAATTAAAACCTTTAATGATGACAATGTTAACGGGAGGGTCAGTCATTTTGGAGATGCAGTTATCTACAGTGAAGAAATATTTGAAAAAGCTGCAAAAATATGTAAGAAGGCGAACTCTCATTGCCTCTTCAGTGTACAAATTAGGGATCAGAAGCGAAAATAAGCAGTGCTACCGAATACTATACCTGATTTTGGCCTGTCGTATTATTCCGTCAGTGCAGAATACAGTGAACTGCTTCGCGGAAGGAGAATGGATTACATTTAGGTCCATACTACACTGTCTAAGGATGGAAAGAGAATAGTTAATATTTTCTTCTGTCTTGTGTTACCAGTATGTGACTGTCCCCAACGTAGGCGCAATTTAGTTTACCATAACTGCCTCCTCATTTAAGCATTCTTTATCGTCAGTAAGTTAACCTACATACTCACACGTAGGGCAGGCCCTCCGATCGTACCTCCCGCCACCTCCACTACGAGTGCAACACGTTTTCCTGTTTCTTATGTAAATCCGCATTATTTTTAGATGCGATGCTAAAAATTATTGTCAGATGCTCCTAAATCTAATGAAACCAAGCAGTTTCTGTCCTACTTTAAATTTTCTTTTCCGTTCTTCCGTAAAATGATCCTTGTAGTTTGGACGTCTCTGTTATAAGACTTATTGTGCAAGTATTGCTTTCATATTCTCGTCTAATTTTTTGCTTCCTTTTACCTCTCTAACATTTATTCATTATGTTCAGTGCTCTGTTACGCAGCTACTTATTGACCTGTGTAAAGCACATATGCAATCCTTATTTGATTTGTTTTTACTTTACCTTTCATCCATTTTTACCTTTCCTGCATTTCTGTTCAATTTCATTTCTCAATGACCTATATTGTCTTTTGCTCACTTTCGACTTTTTTCTATTTCGTTGTTTCTTTATTAGTTCCTGCACCTAACTTGTTATCCATGGCTGGCTATTTTCTATCTATTTTAAAGGTAATACTTTTCCTCTTCCATTTATTATATCTTCTGTAATGTTAAGTTCTAGTTTTTAATTTGGTCCATCGTAATTCGCTGTCAGTTAACGGTTACATGCGATGGGAGTGGGTGCAGACCCTCTCCATGTGCTCACTAAGATGTGTCACAGGGATCACTATTTAAATATAATTTTCTGTAAACTTTCTTCATAGCTACATTTGTGATCAATGCCCTCCAACCAACGTTATAGGTTTCTCTTACGCTCTCGTAGACTTAAGCTAATGATAGTGGAACACTTCTTATCGTTGATGAAATTTGCCATCGGACTGTGTTTACTGTAGTTACGGAAACGTACAGTGATTCTCCGACTTTGCTGTTCCAAAGATATTCCAAATGCCATAAATTGTGGCCGGCGTATTATTAATGTATTTTGACTTAATTAGCATTTGTTATTGATCATAGACTTTCATTGTATCTTCACAAAATGAACAGATTTTATATATATATATATATATATATATATATATATATATATATATATATATGTTGTTGTGGTCTTCAGTCCTCAGACTGGTTTGATGCAGCTCTCCATGCTACCCTATCCTGTGCAAGCTTCTTCATCTCCCAGTACTTACTGCAACCCACATCCTTCTGAATCTGCTAGGTGTATTCATCTCTTGGTCTCCTCGTGATGACTGGGTGTTGTGTGATGTCCTTAGGTTAGTTAGGTTTAAGTAGTTCTAAGTTCTAGGGGACTGATGACCATAGATGTTAAGTACCACAGTGCTCAGAGCCATTTGAACCATCTTGGTCTCCCTCTACGATTTTTACCCTCCACGCTGCCCTCCAAAGCTAAATTTCTGATCCCTTCATGCCTCAGAGCATATCCTACTAACCGGTCCCTTCTTTTTGTCAAGTTGTGCCACATACTCCTCTTCTCCCCAATTCTATCCAATACTTCATCATTAGTTATGTGATCTACCCATCTAATCTTCAGCATTCTTCTGTAGCACCACATTTCGAAAGCTTCTATTCTCTTCTTGTCCAAATTATTTATCGTCCATGTTTCACTTCCATACATGGCTACACTCCATACAAATACTTTCAGAAGCGACTTCATGACACTTAAATCTATACTCGATGTTAACAAAATTCTCTTCTTCAGAAACGCTTTCCTTGCCATTGCCAGTCTACATTTTGTATCTTCTCTACTTCGACCATCATCAGTTATTTTGCTCCCCAAATAGCAAAACTCCTTTACTACTTTAAGTGTCTCATTTCCTAATCTAATTCCCTCAGCATCACCCGACTTAATTCGACTACATTCCATTATCCTCGTTTTGCTTTTGTTGATGTTCATCTTATACCCTGCTTTCAAGACACTGTCCATTCCGTTCAACTGCTGTTTCCACGTCCTTTGCTGTTTCTGACAGAATTACAATGTCATCAGCGGACCTCAAAGTTTTTATTTCTTCTCCATGGATTTTAATACCTGCTGCGAATTTTTCTTTTGTTTCCTTTACTGCTTGCTCAATATACAGATTGAATAACATCAGGGAGACGCTGCTACCCTGTCTCACTCTCTTCCCAACCACTGCTTCCCTTTCATGCGCCTCGACTCTTATAACTGCCATCTGGTTCCTGTGTAAATTGTAAATACCCTTTCGCTCCCTTTATTTTACCCCTGCCACCTTTCGAATTTGAAAGAGAGTATTCCAGTCAACATTGTCAAAAGCTTTCTCTAAGTCTACAAATGCTAGAAACGTAGGTTTGCCTTTCCTTAATCTTTCTTCTAAGATAAGTCGTAAGGTCAGTATTGCCTCACGTGTTCCAATATTTCTACTGAATCGAAACTGATTTTCCCCGAGGTCGGCTTCTACCAGTTTTTCCATTCGTCTGTAAAGAATTCGCGTTAGTATTTTGCAGCTGTGACTTATTAAACTGATAGTTCGGTAATTTTCACTTCTGTCAACACCTGCTTTCTTTGGGATTGGAATTATTATGTTCTTCTTGAAGTCTGAGGGTATTTCGCCTGTCTCATACATCTTGCTCACCAGATGGTAGAGTTTTGTCAGGACTGGTACTCCCAAGGCCATCAGTAGTTCTAATGGAATGTTGTTTACTCCCGGGGCCTTGTTTCGACACAGGTCTTTCAGTGCTCTGTCAAACTCTTCACGCGGTATCGTATCTCCCATTTCATCATCATTTACATCCTCTTCCATTTCCATAACATTGTCCTCAAGTACATCGCCCTTGTATAGACCCTCTATATACTCCTTCCACTTTTCTGCTTTCCCTTCTGTGCTTAGAACTGGGTTTCCATCTGAGCTCTTGATATTCATACAAGTGGTTCTCTTTTCACCAAAGGTCTCTTTAATTTTTCTGTAGGCAGTATCTATCTTACCCCTAGTGATACTCGGTTCTACATCGCTACATTTGTCCTATAGCCATCCCTGCTTAGCAATTTTGCACTTCCTGTCGATCTCATTTTTGAGACGTTTGTATTCCTTTTTGCCTGCTTCATTTACTGCATTTTTATATTTTCTCCTTTCATCATTTAAGTTCAACATTTCTTCTGCTACCCAACGAGTTCTACTAGCGCTCGTCTTTTTACCTATTTGATCCTCTGCTGCCTTCACTATTTCATCCCTCAGAGCTACCCATTCTTCTTCTACTGTACTTCTTTCCCCCATTCCTGTCAATTGTTCCCTTATGCTCTCCGTGATACTCTGTACAACCTCTGGTTTAGTCAGTTTATCCAGGTCCCATATCCTTAAATTCCCATCTTTCTGCAGTTTCTTCAGTTTCAATCTACAGTTCATAACCAATAGATTGTGGTCAGAGTCCACATCTGCCCCTCGAAATGTCTTACAATTTAAAACCTGGTGTTTACGTGGATCCGTGTGTAGCGTCTGTGATTTCCACGGAGCAGATAAATGCTGTCTGCTTACTGGAGTAAGCAGTTGGTCGGTTGCGACAGAGGGAATTTATTAGGTTGTTGATTGGTTCCTCAGGCGTCCCTAGGTCGTGCTGCCACCCGATTCTTTAGTGTTACCCTTGGCTGCGTGTCTCGCCTAAACTGTTGTTAGAGTTTCCTCCCCAGGCCGAACCATGGATCGCTTCTGAGCACCACTGTTTGTTGTTTGTCATTGTCATTTTATTTGGTCGCAGGTATTTTGCCAGACCTTCAGCCGTGTATTAATATTGTCTGTTTTATGTTTAGAGTATAGACTTCAGCCGAACTTCATGACAACTATTTTAAGATTAGGCCTTCAGTCGTGTTTTATTTAAAATTCTTGTTGCTCTGTATTTAGGCCTTCAGCCGCGTTTGTTTCAGAACCTTTGGCTTTAATATTTAAATCCTTGTCTGTAAGGTTTCACTTTAATTATCTTGAATTCTTGAAACGGCGTTTCGCCGTGTTCTGTAAATGTTTATCTTAAGGAGGTCTTTAATGGTTTGGGCCTTCAGCCGACAAGATACTTCAAGTTTTCTTAAGATGTTTTGTTGTACTGTGTAAAAGCTTAACTTTAAAGTCTCTCTTTCATTATGTAAAAAACATTTATTGGTCTTTCAGCAGAAGAATTTATTTGAACTTTCCTTAATATGGACTTTAGCTGAAAATTGTAAATGCTTGACTTCTAAAGAATTTCCTTAGCTGCTCTGAAATATTATTTCGGCCTTTAGCCGAAAAGATATTGCAATTTTACGTAAGTAAAGCCTTCAGCTGTTACTCTAAATAGTGGTGTTTTAAAAGGAATCATTTAAACTTATTCTGGAGAAGTTACATGGGCCCTCAGCCGTAAACTGATCCGTGATGTTTTAAAGAGAAAACTGTGTATTGGTTCGAGCAATAAAGTTGTGTGTTCTTGTATAAATAACAGCAATTGACCTTGGCTCATTTTCCCAACCTGATCAGCTCTGTCCTGCAACAAACCAGATCTCAATAAAATTAACTAAATTTTAATATCTAGGTCCCCAATTCATCTAACAGCCGTGTCAACAGGTTTCATGAGGTCGCTCCAAGTCCCCTGGTAGAAACGCAAGGGGCGTGCTTCATTGTCTGGTTCGGAGCCCCATAGTCTCAAAGCCGAGACTCTGTAGCACCCCATTTGCAAAGAGAATCCGCGCATTGGCCATGCCCAGTGCAAGACCTGTTCAATTTTTTCGCACAGTTTCCTGTCGAATTCTACGCCAGTAGTACCACAGCTATACTTTCGGAGGCATTCACGCTCTTCAAGATTTTCAATAAGTTGACACCTCTGGTCCCACAGGTCTCTCACCCCGGTATTGCTGGCATCCAGCTGTTCTGCTTGCCTAAATTGTGGGTTTCTTGAATGGAGTCTATTTCTTTGTACACTTGGTTTGTCTTCCTGCACGGATAATTCCAGGTTCTCCTGTAGCTTGCAGTATTCCCTAAGCAAGGCCTCGCTTCTGCGGATTGCGGGTGGACAGGTGTTGTTCAGCAGAGGAAGCCAATAAATCGGTGTTGGTCGGATTGTCCCAGTTATTAACCGCATAGTGTGGTTCAACTGGACGTCGATCAAGTTGATGTTACAGCTGTTTAGCCACACCGGGGCACAATACTCGGCTGCTGAGAAGACCAGCCCAATGCATGATGTCGGCAAGGTGTCTGCTGAAGCTCCTCATGTCATTCCACACAATTTTTGAGTAATATTGTTAAGAGATTTTGTCTTGGCAGCAGTATTTTCAAGATGTTTTCTGTATGAACGGGGGCGGTCAACGGTGACACCAAGGTAATTAGGATACTTGTTATGGCAAAGAGTGTTTCCGTTAATTTTCACTCTGAGCTCCGCGTTAGATTGTTTGTAGCATTAGGAACTATGAAATTGTAACATCAAAAACGGTAAGCGATTTTCATGGCCTGCTTGTCTACCATTATTTTTAATTTTTCTTTTTTTCCGTTCTGCCTTTTATAGACAAGTATAATATCTATATTTTCACCATATCATCAGAAAAGTGAAATCCACAGAAAACGCAAAAAAAATTAAAAAAATGCAAGATCAGTGCTCTCCAGTTTTGTAGTAGTAAAAAAGTGACAGCCAACAATTTATTTTACGTTTGCTATTGCACTGCTTCATTTTGCTGAATCTATTCTAAATAATTGCGTTACAATGACACTGTATAGGAAATTGTCTCATGCAGAAATACTCAGATACACAAGTGAGTTTGAGAACCTGCATAAATTGGAGGAAATTAATTAGAGTGTCACATACAGATTTTATCCGCAACACCAGTACGTAAACACTTACTGGTAATTTACGCAAATACGCTTCTAAATTTATCTAGCACGTGTCTCGTAAGCACATATCGATAACATTGCTGAAATTGTCGTACAACACGATGATATTTACAATTACACTTTCGTTGTACATATCTATGAAAATTCACTAGTCCTTCTTTAACAAACTCTCTTTCAATCCGCAGCAACGACAACATTGCACCACAGCTGATACTAAAACAAAACTTGCAGAAACGTATATAACACAAGGTGAATAATTGTACTATTCAAGTTTCGCTATTACCGTAGTCAAGCAGCGTCACCCAAAAATCATATGTTTAGCCCGGTTTAATGTTGAGATCATGCGAAGCAGCTTATGCTCACTCCATAGGTATACAGGACTAGTCAAACTTAGGTTAACACTCAAATGGCAGAAACAATTTTGATACCAGTATTACCTCGGCGTATCATAAAGCGCCCAAAGGACTAAGTGGAACGACTGTACCTTAGGGCATGGGACCACTCATCTTTTATTGTCCACAATATTTCAAATGGTTCAAATAGCTCTAAGCACTATGGGACTTAACATCTGAGGTCATAAATACCACAAGCCTTAGAACTACTTAAACCTAACTAACCTAAGGACATCACACACATCCATGCCCAAGGCAGGATTCAAACCGGCGAACGTAGCAGCTGCGTGGTTCCAGACTGAAGCGCCTAGAACCGCTCGACCACAGCGGCCGGTTCATAACATTTATTGAAGTCAATCAACAAAAGTAACAACTATTATAAACTACAAGTGAGAGAACATTTGTACATCAGTCCCATCAGTTGGCTTTAAACACCAAAGAAAGTATAACAACTTTTCAATTGAGAAAGATAATACCATTTTATAAAAAATAGACTACACTGAACGCCTAAAGAGCTACCGTAAGTTCACTTACAGACTGTTTTAAAACATTGCCCAAATATATTTGTTTAGAGGAAACAGTAACCTTACATACGGACTCCCAAATAGACAGGCAATAATATACATCAGACACTTCTCATACAAATAGTTCCCAGCTCGCGGCATCGGCCAAGTGCGGACATGAACGTCCTGCGGAGCAGCCAACACGGGCCACACCTGGTTTTCCGCTAGGGTCCGATTTGTCGGACCGACCGACGGCGCGAAGTGCAGTAGGTGCGTCCGATTTCACTCCACGGATGCACCCCCCCGCCCCCCCGCCACCCCCCACCGAATGGTTAACTCAGAGGGCTGCCAGTGGGTGAACCTGGGCCTTAACGGAACGTTCAGTTGCGGCAGGTGCAAGAAGAAGCGAGAACACGAAGGTGTACCCCAGACCCACTACCTAGGCACAGTTGTAGAACAAATTGTCAACGATTATAGTCCAACAAATCACATGTGCTGACGCAGCAACAACACGCTCCAACCAAATGTCTCATACAGTGCTATGTTAATAAAACCAAAATCAGTCACTTAAAACAACTTTAAATAAACGGTAGCAGCATTGCAAGAGTTAAAACAAATTGCGACAGCTAAACATAGCTTTCAATTAACAGTTAAACAAGACTCAGAGCTGAGATATTTTAAGTGAGCGATTGGGCTCACTTCCACATGTGATGCCTCCAAAAACAAAAATGAAACGTCCCCTTAGAAAAATTATGAATAACTGTGCTAGTAAACTCCTACGTTACCTGATTTTCAAACAACTGACCAAAACTCAACGTACTCAGACAGTTTTCTCTTTACTTATTCTGATATCACTAAACTGCCACACATTATTTTTTGCGCAACGCAATCTGACTTTCAATAATCCCTGCAAAAGAATTGCCCTTACTAACAATAACCTATACCTGTCATAAGTCACTTACCTCACAAAAATCTTCGATACTAGAACTACTGCAATACAGCGAGCGCCAATACTGTCAGCTAAATAAAAAGTTTCTAACTACTGAAGGCACTAACTACGGATAGGCATAGTAAATGAAAGATTTTGATAGAGAACAAACAATGAATTTACCATATATATATATATTACCTAAATCTTTACAAATTTCCTTTTTCCGGCGGACACACGTCCAGATTATTCGCTTATAGCGACCTCTCAGAATTCTGACATCTCCCTCCCCACATCCACCACTGCTGGCGGCTCACATCCCACTGCACAATGCTACGCGCTGTTCACATACGACTGCCCAACATTACACAAGCGAATATTCCAACAATGAGTCCAACCAGTCATAGACTGCACACAGCACAGTCAGAGATTTTCATACAGAGCGCTACGTGGCGTTACCAACATAAAAACCTAAACAGCCTACTTACAAAAACACCAAATGATATTTTATGCTTACGATCATCGAGCCCTTGGTGGATGCCGACATACAACCCTCGACACAAATGTCTCAAGGAGTTAGCGACTTTGGTACATCGTACAGTTCAAAATCCATGATTTTGTCTGGAACTAACTAAACACTCAGTTTTAGAATATTATACACAATAAGCCCGGCGGCTTGGATGGTAAGACAGAATGCCGACGCTACTAGACACCAAGTAACAACAGTTCGATCGGAACAGTGCAACATGGATTACTAACAGATTTTCATAACTGAACACTCGCTAACAGTTTGTCTCAGGTGGGGTTGTAACACCGAAAACGCAAGGGTGCATCTCACCTGCTACCGATTTACAAATTTTTTTGCTGAATTTTATGTAAATATTTGTAATTTAAGTGCTTTCTTTTAATAACTAAGGACATTGCTTCACTGTATGTGTAAATTTTCACTTTTAAGAATTTTAGCCTCAGTCTAATTTCAATTGACTGTTGTACAACAGAGGTTTCAGTATATAAGTAAGGCAAAGCAGTTTCATTTTTCAAGTTTGAGAATCAATCACTGGAAAAAACCAAATCTGAAGAAATGTAAAAATTAACAGTGCGGAGGTTTTATTTATTTTACATATAGCTTTGAGTACATGGCTGCTTGATTTGGTCTGTATCCTATTATTTATTTCTGTTCAAGTCAGTAAAAAAAAGGCTCAGTTGTTTAGACAATAATTTGAAATCCAATTTGCAAAATAAGTAACTGCAAAGTAAAGAGTATTTGCTTTTTTTTCTAAATTTCTTTGATGACGTTACGTTGAGGTCACTGAAAGTCATTGATCATGTAACGAAGTTCAATACTAACATGCAGTTTAATTGCATATTTTCAAATCATTACTCGATTGTTTTTTCAAAATTTAATGAGAAAAATAACGTAAGAGTGACTTCTCAGTTTCCTTTAACATTACATACTCACTTAAAATTAGAGTAAAAAAAAAAAAAAACAAGTGACAACCTCCAGTTGCCACGTCACTGTTTAACAATACATGTTTCCCTTTCCCGTCATCTTGTACAGGATTTTTGATGTAAGTTGCCCTAGTCGGCTAGCGGTCATTAATTATTTCCTTTTCGTTCATCAGTGTAACTTTTGGATTCATTACAAGTGGTTCCCCTTTTCTGTCCAGTGTTGTACGTGAGGGAATACACAAAATAACTTTCATTTTCCCAAATTATAACCCTGTTCGGTTTAACTACATTTTATTTTTAGTAGACTTTCCATCTGAACGGTCTGTTGTACACTTTCCTCCTACTTATCGGCATTATTTCTTCGTGAAAGATAGCCTTATCCAATTAGTAGAAATCCATTAGGTATACACGCCATCCGCGGTCATATTTTATATCGCAAGCAGGATAGGCGATTAGTAAGGGGGAGGTTACACGTGGCGACGCCTGTAACAGAACAATACCAGTTTAGTATTGTTCTGGGCACGAATTTATATTGTGCAGTTTTGTAGGGAATAATAACTTGTTGCTACAAACAAAGTCAAATGGCTCTGAGCACTATGGGACTTAACTTCTGTGGTCATGAGTCCCCTAGAACTTAGAACTACTTAAACCTAAGTAACCTAAGGACATCACACACATCCATGCCCGAGGCAGGATTCGAACCTGCGACCGTAGCGGTCACGCGGTTCCAGACTGAAGCGCCTTTAACCGCACGGACACACCGGCCGGCACAAACAAAGTCGCTCACATACAATAACGGTAGGTGGCAGAAATAAGCTGCACATTTAAGTTCCACAGCAATCAGCAAACTGGGCAACGTGATTAAAATAGGCGAAACGAGTAATTTGATTGTACCAAATGCGGAACAATCGGTCGAACAAAGGACAACCCAGGAAGCGAGACGCATTGTTTAGAGTTCGCCGGCTAGCATCACAGATGCTGCTGCTGAAAATCGAACAATGACGAAATGGAATTCCAGGCGATTCCCAATGCTATGGAATAAAGAATAAAAATTAAAACAGAACCTATTGAGGACGGATAGGAGAAATCTATTAAGACAGAATCGGTGTTGGAACATGTGATTTCTGGAAATATAAAGGATTTGTTCAGTTTGTTAATCAGTAAAATTGATACCCAGTTGGCAGCAATGAATGCTAAAATGGACGCCCAATCATCAGAAACAGACGACCAGAATAAAATAATTAAAACTGTTAACAGTAATACTTGAATTGTTAACACAAAGGTAGATAAATTTGGAGCAGAAGTAGTAGCATTGAGTACTGCAATCGTAATCTGAAGTGCGACATGGAGGAAGCCCAAACAAAGATAGGAGACATAAATAGTCGTTTCTGAACTGACGTAGGGAGGATCGAACAGAAAGTGGTAGAGACTGTTGGTCCCACAATAGCGAGCAAGGTAGCTGAAAAGGTGAAAGTAGCTCGAGAAGAGGATGTAGGGAAAATAACGAGTTAATAGATTTTAGTATCTGACATAGGTGCTAAAGTAAATAGACAATCGGTTGTGTGCAATGAAAAGAAGCAGGAGGTGGAAACGTTATCAGTTAGCACATGCCAAGTAGTTATAAGGATAAATGAGGTAGAGAAGCGATTAAGAGAAAATCAGCACTATGTGTCATACCTCACACACAGTGTTGAAATATTAGCGAAGGACGAGCATTTCGATCCCCTCGAAAAGCAGCGTGGACTGGATGCTAACAACTTCATTAAAAGTTGTGAGTCAGAGGGTATTGCCAGAATCATGGACAGACAAGAGAAAAATAAATGCAGTAATCGATGTGTTAGCAGAGCGTGTATGATATCGTAGTGTCGAGGTCCTTACGATGTAAACACGTACGGCTCCATGAAAGAATTTTGTGAAAACTGGATCCACAAATTGGAATATTTGCGCGATCGGAAAACTGAATCGGAGATTGTCTGGGAGCTGTGGAAGAAGCTTCCAGATGTCTCTAAGAGATATATCGGCAGTAATTTGAGGACGATTGCTACGTTTTTGAGAAAGTAGAAGATGAATACAGTTGGTGAAATAACTGCTAACATGTTAAAAGCTGTGGTAATGGTAACAATTACCACCATCCAGAATGAGAGTTTCATATCAGCGCACACTCCGCTGCAGAGTGAAAATCTCATTCTGGAAACATCCCCCAGGCTGTGGCTGAGCCATGTCTCCGCAATATCCTTTCTTTCAGTAGTGCTAGTACTGCAGGGTTCGCAGGAGAGCTTCTGTAAAGTTTGGAAGGTAGGAGACGAGGTACTGGCGGAGTACAGCTGTGAGGACGGGGCGAGAGTCGTGCTTGGGTAGCTCAGTTGGTAGAGCACTGGCCCACGAAAGCAAAGGTCCCGAGTTCGAGTCTCGGTCCGGCACACAGTTTTAATCTGCCACGAAGTTTCAATTACCACCATAGTCACAATCAGAACAATAACCATAGCAATAATGTAGCAACCACCATGGTAATTAAAATCCACAGCACTATAACAATAATGGTTATAGTAACAACAACAACAAGTGTAGAAATGATAGAGGCCGGTATCAAGTAAATATGGTAAGCGGTCCTTGGAGGAATGATAGTAGACAGGAGCTGAATAATACACCATGGCAGTCTGGTAGCATCAGATCTTTCGAAATTAGCCAGGGAAACAACAAGCCACGCCAGTTAGAGGCCCACCAGGCGTGGGGAGACTTTGGCGGCCCAAACGGAAACCTAGACAATACCACTATGACAAATCCGAAAGGATAACAAAGCGATGGGAGAATGTGCGAGAGAGTAAAGAGAGCGACGCACCTACAGTAATGATAACTGAACTGGGAACGGCAGGCCGGCCGCGATGGCCATGCGGTTCTAGGCGCTCCAGTCCGGAGCCGCGCGCTGCTACGGTCGCAGGTTCGAATCCTGCCTCGGGCATGGGTGTTGTGTGATGTCCTTAGGTTAGTTAGGTTTAAGTAGTTCTAAGTTCTAGGGGACTGATGACCACAGCAGTTGAGTCCCATAGTGTTCAGAGCCATTTGGGAACGGCAGTCGCCGCAGCTGTCACAGCTCGTAAAAGTAATAACGCTATTAGTGTACCGGTAGGGGAGAAGAAAGCGGCAGCTGTTAAAGCAACAACGGTAATACAAGTTTCAGTAGGGTATGAGTCGCCAGCGGAAGTACACTACTGGCCATTAAAGTTGCCACACCACGAAGATGACGTGCTACAGACGCCAAATTTAACCGACAGGAAGAAGATGCTGTGATACGCAAATGATTAGCTTTTCAGGGCATTCACTCAAGATTGGCGCCGGTGGCGATACCTACAACGTGCTGACATGAGGAAAGTTTCCAACCGATTTCTCATACACAAACAGCAGTACACCGGCGTTGCCTGGTGAAACGTTGTTGTGATGCCTCGTGAAAGGAGGAGAAATACGTACCATCACGTTTCCGACTTTGGTAAAGGTCGGATTGTAGTCTATCGCGATTGCGGTTTACCGTATCGCGACACTGCTGCTCACGTTGGTCGAGATCCAATGACTGTTAGCAGAATATGGAATCGGTGGGTTCAGGAGGGTAATACGGAACATCGTGCTGGTTCCCAACGGCCTCGTATCACTAGCAGTCGAGATGACAGGCATCTTTTCCGCATAGCTGTAACGGATCGTGCAGCCACGTCTCGATCCATGAGTCTACAGATGGGGACGTTTGCAAGACAACAACCATCTGCACGAACAGTTCGACGACGTTTGCAGCAGCACGGACTACCAGCTCCGAGACCAAGGCTGTTGTTACCCCTGACGCTGCATCACAGACAGGAGCGCCTGCGATGGTGTACTCAACGACGAACCCGGGTGCACGAATGGCAAAACGTCATTTTTTCGGATGAATCCAGGTTCTGTGTACAGCATCATGATGGTCGCATCTGTGTTTGGCGACATCGCGGTGAACGCACTTTGGAAGCGTGTATTCGTCATCGCCATACTGGCATATTACCCAGCGTGATGGTATGGGGTGCCATTGGTTACACGTCTCGGTCACCTCTTGTTCGCATTGACGGCACTTTGAACAGTGGACGTTACATTTCAGATGTGTTACGACCCATGGCTCTACCCTTCATTCGATCCATGTGGAACCCTACATTTCAGCAGGATAATGCACGACCGCATGTTGCAGGTCCTGTACGGGCCTTTCTGGATGCTGAAAATGTACGATTGCTGCCCTGGCCAACACGTTCTCCAGATCTCTCACCAACTGCAAACGTCTGGTCAATGGTGGCCGAGCAACTGGCTCGTCACAATATGCCAGTCACTACTCTTGATGAACTGTGGTATCGTGTTGAAGCTGCATGGACAGCTGTACCTGTACACGCCATCCAAGCTCTGTTTGACTCAACGCCCAGGCGTATCAAGGCCGTTATTACGTCCCGAGGTGTTTGTTCTGGGTACTGATTTCTCAGGATCCATGCACCTAAGCTGCGTGAAAATGTAATCACATGTCAGTTCTAGTATAATATATCTGACCAATGAATACCCACCCGTTTATCATCTGTATTTCGTCTTGGTGTTGCATTTTTAATGGCCAGTAGTGTAATTGAAAGCCATGTAGATTACACTATCTACGAGGTCAAACCCGACGTTATACAGTCAGACGAGAGTGACCAGGGTTGCATGAGCTCGGAAGATGAGACAGAAGAGAAAACAGAGCACATTTCTCCAAAAATCTCGGAAGACGACAGCCATCTTTCCGAAGAATACCTACCTGACACGACAATTAGCGAACTGTTGGTGAATGAAATTGATAGTAATATTATGGTGTTGAAACCAAAAAGAGTTCAAATACCGCAGGTCAGACAAATAGAGATCAAAAACGTTCAAACACAAAGAACTAGAAAACCGCTGATTAAATGCTGTCAGCATTGGAACCGGATGGATTTTTCTGGGATGACCTGGATATAGATGAGGATTTGTTGTGGGAAGACCAAACCATTGATTACGGCAGGTGTAGACTGATTGTAGTGCCCATTAATATGCACGGCCTACAAATGAAAATTTTAAATGACACAGGGGCAGAGCTAAGTGCTATGTCGGGAAAAACTTTTGAATTACTGAAAGATAAACCCGAAGTAGTAGAAATGCCAGTAATGGGAGTCAAAATAATCGGTGCTACCGGAAGGAATAGCAAACCGATAACAAGCCAAATATCTGTAGGTTTTGAGATTCAAGGAGAACCATCTGAACAGGAATTTGTCGTTGTGCCAGATATGTGCACCGATATTATTGCGGGGTTAGATTGGTTGTTAAAATATTGTGCAATTATTAACTGCAATAATAAGACCATTAAGTGCATTTCCAGATACAAGACCAAAGCAAATGTGAGTTTTGATGAAACGAGTGACGATTTGAGTAGAAAATAGAAACCTATTCATCTTGTTACTTGTCCTAATGAGATTTGTTTAGGCAGAAAAACGGAATACTATGGTATCTACAATTGTTTGGAAGACGAATTAGAGAGCATTTTAGACAAATTGCCAAACACCTCACCTGAACAAAAACGAGACCTATATGACATAATAATGAGAAACAAGACCATATGCTGTACTGCTATCCAAAAAGGAGGCTGTCCTACAAGAGATATCTCGAATGTTTGAAGGGAATGATATAATGAGGAGTAGCATCCCCTATAACAATCCCTCAATAATAGTAGGAGAGAGAGATAGAGAGATGGTAGTGTCAGGATTGTGATAGACGCACGCACATTGAACAAGGTCGTTCAACGTGAGATGGATAGACCAGAAAGTGTGGAAGAATACTGCAAATATTTCATGATGTGATGTTTATGACTAGCTCGGACCTCACAGTTGGGTACTGGCAAATAGCCTTAGAAGAAGAGTGTAAGAAACAGACGGCGTTTTTATATGCAGGCAGGTGTTACCAGTACAAGGTAGTGCCATTCGGTCTGAATATATCTGTTTCTGTCTATATCAGGGCCCTACATAAGGTGTTAGGCGCTGCCCTGCGCTCAAAACTGACAGTGTACCCGGACGATTTGCTGCTGGCGAATTCGTCGTAGTGGGAACATTGCGAATTATTAGATGAAGTTTTCGTTGTGTTGTGCAAAGGTGGAATGACGCTGAAACTGAAGAAGTGCGAGTTTGTGAAGAAAGAACTGAATTTTCTTGGTCACATTGTGACTGCAGTGTCACTAAAGATCGACAGGAAGTGGAGGCTATAAAGAACTGTCGTATGCCGAAGACTAGGAAACAGTTAAGGAGTTTCCTAGGGCTCTCAGGATTCTATCGCGAGTTAATGCAGGGGCGTCCCTTCAACGATCCAAACCTGAACAACTTGTTGGGAAAAAATACGCCATTTGTGTGGACTGACGAGTGTCAGGCCGCATTTGAAAGACTGAAAAATGAATTACTACAGAATAACATACTGTACCATCATAATCACGCGTTTCCATTTCATATCGGAAAGGACTCATCTACTTATGGCTTAGGAGTAGAATTGCTTCAAGAGGTAGGAGGAGGAGAAAATAAAGACCACAGAACAGTCGCGTTCGCAAGCCAAAAGTTGACTAAGTGTGACTGAAACTACACGATTTCTGAGAAAGAATGTCTCACTATCGTATGGGGTTTCAGAAAATTTAAAGGTTATTTGTGGGACCAAAAGGCGACAATTCACACGGATCACAAGGTGCTCACTTATCTAAAGGACTGTCGTTTACTGCATAAAAGATTGACACGGTGGTATCTTTTCTTGCAGCAGTTTTACTATGACATTTGATACTTGAGAGGATGAGACAAATGTATAAAGGGCGCGCTGTCACGTTTGCCTGAAACCGATCATCGGCTTGTGGAGGACGAGTCTGAATGTGTACCGAAATTGTACTGCTTTCAAGATGTAGAAAGTCGTAAAAGAGTAGAGAGCACCTGTAAAAACATGCGTCGTCATCAAAACGAGGACGACTGTCTAATAATTGTTAAGAACAAGTATGACGACAAGAGTAGAGAAGGGGAGAAACTGAGAAAGTATTACAATATATATAACCATATCTTGTACATACGTAAAGGGGAAGACAGTAATAACTGGCGAGCACGTTGGCCAGCCAAGTACGTCACAGATATAATTGACTACTATCATTTAGCTTATGGTCATTGCGGACCAAAGAAGTGTGCTGAGAAGCTAGCGGAAGTTGTAAATTTTAATAATATGGAAGAGAGAGTTGCTGAAAGAATAAAGACATGTGATAAGCGCCAGAGGGTGAAGGTAAAGAATTGCACGAACCGTAGCCTTATGCAGAGTATAAGTCCTAACGATGTGCTGGATTTGGTTTGTACGGACCTCTATTGTCCATTGCCCAGGAATTCAGGGAATGTCGCGTACATATTAGTGGTGCTAGAATCTTTTCTAAGTTCATCAAGTTATATCCGATAAGAAAGGCAACAGCTAGAGCGGTTTCTAACAGATTTGTTAATGATTACTTTGTGCACGTCGGCAAACCAAAAGTGTTCTTGTCCGATAAAGGAGCGCAATTTACTCCCAAATTATGGAATGAAGGAGCTAAAAGTAATGGAATTGAAGTAATACACATTTTGGCCTAATGCCTGAGCGGGAATCCCGCGGAACGGTACATGTGGGAATTAGGTCGGCTTTGCCGAACGTATTGTCACCACAATCACATATCGTTGGTCATTTACGTCGGTGAATCCGAAAAAATAATGAACGCCTTGACGCAAGAAACCACGGGCTACACTCCAGAGGAAATACTAGTAGATCACAAGTCTAAAAGTTTAGTGGAAGAAATGATTGATTTCCCTCCGAGAGTTGATATTAACCTTGAAGTAAAGAAAGAACACCTACAAGAAATGATGAAAAAGAAAACTGAAGCGCAAATACTGCGTTATGACGCTAAAGTGCGGTTTGCCAAATTTGCTATTGGCGATCTTGTACTTGTTAAAGCACACGAAAATTCAAGCGAGATCGACCATTAAATTTCAAAATTTAAATTCATTTACAATGGACCATTTGGGATTATTAGTGTACCTCATACTAACGCTTACTGTTTAGCTTTTCCGAAATCATTCAAGCTGTTTGGTGTGCATAATATTTTCGATTTAAAATTATATCAGTCAAGGACTAAGTAGGCCGAAATGAGAAAAGAGAAACCAAGCCATTACGTGCTATTCTAGTACTAGTAAATTTTGTGAACTTTGTATATGTACATATTATGTTAAAATTTCATTATAATCTGTATGATGTGAGTTATTACCGATGCACTTAGACGAACTCTAAGTTTCAGGTCTGTGTACATGTGTGTAATAACGGACAGTGTTGAGTTATCCACTGTGATGGAATTAGAAAGAGGACTTCTTGAGATTACTTGGGAGTGAGTAACAACAATTTGGGGCAGGTGGATGTTGTGGAATGCTTCTGCATACACAAACACGGAGATCTAGCGTGCCGCTATAGCACGCGCAACAACGCTCCGCTTGAACTGAGTCGTTGCCGGCTCTTGTAGCGCTGGGTCGTTCTTTGTCAATGAGCGTGTGCATCGTGAATTGTTTTTCCTTCAGTGCCAGCTGTTAAAGCTGTTAAAGGTTTTAATGTAAATGTTTGTTTGTTATCGACGTTATTTAAAACACACTCACTCGCGCAATGCGAGAGGACACTTGAAAAAAAAATTTCATGTTCTTTATACACATTTATGTAATGAATTTTTGTAATGACTATTTCTTATCCTGTTTCTGAACTTTTTTTACTATTCTTTATGTACCTTTAAATGATGCTTCAATTTTTCCATGCCAATATTGAGTATGCTTCTCATAATATTTGTAGTATTTTTAAACTTACTGATTTCTTGAAGGAAGTGTTTGATTTAGGATGTGTTGTCATACTATAAAGTTTTGAGTAATAATGATACAGGGTTGTCATGTAAATAACGTGCCCCCTACATAACTGGAATAATTATTTGAATTAAGAACCTAACAATTAATAGATTTTATGCACTCAAAATTGTTTAACTGTATGCATCTGCATTTCCGTTTGTTAAAATTTTAGGACATTCCCTCAATTTTTTTCCCTCCAGAAAAGATAGTTATGAAATTTGGGGCACGTGTAACACCGAATATGCAGGATGTATGGCACCTCCTACCGATACATAATTTTTTTTGCTGAATTATATGTAAATATTGGTAATTTAAATGATTATTTTTTATAAGTAAGTACATTGCTTCACTGTATGTGTAAATTTAGGTAGAAGTCTATTGACATTTCACTGTATTTATCTGTGTCTAACTGTGAAACTTACAAGCTCTGGGGAAAATGCCAAAGCAATTATTTGCATCTACTAACAACGATAATAGCAGCGCTTCTGCATTGTAAAATCTTGGGGTAGGGAGTTGTTGCGGGGAGCGTGCGGAGAGAGGGAGACGGGTTCCAGCGCTTGCAGTGTGTGGAAGTGTGGTGTTAACGCTCTCGCAGTAGAGAGTACCATTTCGGCGGCAATATGTAAACGCGCTGGCCAGATGTCTAGTAGCAGCTCCAGCAACACAGATTCGTCTTCGGCTCGAGTTTCGTCGTATGCATAGCACTGAAGTAAGAGAGTCCAATGGTAGAAAGTATTAAGGGCTAACCCAGCAGCACAACTCAATGTGATTTGATTGATACAATTTATTTAAATAGTAATCAGTTAAACTCAGGACGATTGTGTCCTCATTGCTCCCAGACATTATTACCAAGCAGGGTTCTTGTTCCTTTTTTTTTACATGCTAACCGAGTGTCATAAGAAACAAATTGAATAGTTACAGCCAGTTTATTAATGAAAAATTTAACTTTTAAGAACTTTAGTCTCAGTGTACTTTCAATTAACTGTTGTACAATAGATGTTTCAGTATATGAGAAAAGTAAAGCAATTTCATTTTTCAAGTATGAGAATCAATCACTGGAAAAAACCCAAATCTAAGGAAATGCACAAATTAAGAGTGTGGAAGTTTTATTTATTTTACTTATAGCTTGGAGTTCATGGCTGTTTGATATGGTATGTATTCTATTATTTATTTCTGTTCAAGTTAGTAAAAAAAGGCTCAGTTGTATGGACAATAATTTGAAATCCAATTTGCAAAATAATTAACTGCAAAGTAAAAAGTGCTTGTGTTTTTTCTAAATTTCTTTGATGATGTTACAATGAGGTCACTGAAAGTCATTGTTCATGTAGCGAAGTTCCATACTAACATACAGTTTAACTTCATATTTTCAAATCATTACTCGTTTGTTTTTTTCAACATTTAATGACAAACATAACGTAAGAGTGGTTTCTCAGTTTTCTTTACCATTACATACTGAAAATTAGTGTAAAGAAAAGTGACAACCTTCATTTGCCACGTCAGTGTATAACAATACATGTTTTTCTTTCCCTCATCTTGTACAGGATTTTGGATGTAAATTGCCCAAGTGTAATGGCGCCCGTTAATTATTTCCTTTTCGTTGATTAGTGTAACTTTTAGATTCATGATCAGTGGTACCCCTTTTCTGTCTAGTGTTGTTCGTGAGTGAATGCACCAAATAACTTTAATTTTTCCAAATTATAACTCTGTTCGGTTTAGTTACTTTTTATTTTTCGTAGACTTTTCCATTAGAAGGGTCTGTTGTACACTTTCGCCGGCCGGGGTGGCCTAGCGGTTCTAGGCCCTTCAGTCTGCAACCGAGCGACCTGCCTTGAGCATGGATGTGTGTGATGTCCTTAGGTTAGTTAGGTTTAAGTAGTTCTAAGTTCTAGGGGACTCATGACCTCAGATGTTAAGCCCCATAGTGCTCAGAGCCATTTGAACCATTTTTGTATACTTTCCTCCTACTTATTGGTATTATTTCTGCGGAAAAGATAGCCTTATCCAATTAGAAAAAATCCATTAGGTATACACGCGATCCATGGACATATTTTATATCGCAAGCAGGATAGGCCGATTAGTAAGGGGGAGGTTACAAGGTACACTTCCAATACGGAAGTCAGAATGTGCAAGGCCAGCGAAATACAAATAGAATGATGTAATCTTATCAGGTCAGCGAAATAATGGTCCAACAGCATCTGAAAAGTAAGTCATCAGTACAATCTCCCAATACAATCTAATCGGTAAAAGGCCACCAACTGCTTGGCTGCGCAGACCATCTCAAGACACAGCCGTTACAACTGCCCCTGAACAATGCCTTTTCAAAAGACCTCTTCACAAACCGGGTTACCTCCCCTGCTCGGGCAATCGCACGGTCTCCTCCCCACCTCCCAAAAACCTCTCACGCCCGCCCGTCAATCCACTCACCGCAGTGCCACCTCGCGACTGACCCACAAGCGCCGAAAAGCTAGAATCTCTGAACGAATATCGATAGCTGCACAGCCTTTCTTATCTTTACTTAATCTATAAACGAAATACATCGAATGTATTTGTTGCAAGTGCTAAATAGCTGCGAACTCAGTCTGTTCGCCATCACGTTGAACACATAAAAACCAACGATTAACAGAAGCATTTAAAGTCTGTACACACATTTCACTGGGAATGGATGATATCATATCCCGTATAGCTCCTTTAGGTCATTGATGTCGAGAACTTTCCTACTGTAAACGCGATCCTTTATCATGCCCCATAACCAGAAATCGTATGGTGTTAAGTCAAGAGATTGTGGAGACCTGCACAATGGTCCAAATCTGTTATTGTTGTGGTCTTCTGTCCTGAGACTGGTTCGATGCAGCTCTCCATGCTACTCTATCCTGAGCAAGCTTCTTCATCTCCCAGTACGTACTGCAGCCTACATCCTTCTGAATCTACTTATTGTACTCATCTCTAGGTCTCCCTCTAGATCTGGAAACGTAACATCGAGATAGTCTCTAACAGCATGGGCCCAGTGCCGTGGACCGCCATCTTGTTGAAAATATCCTGCACGACGGATTTCTAGTCATAATTCACCAATGGTATACTGCTGCAACATCCGTAAGTAGGCGTCAGAAGTTGCTGATCATGTATCGAAAAAGTAGGGTCCAATTCCTCCAGGGTGGTCACAGCGTACCAAACTTTAACTTTGGGGAAGTCACGTTCATGCTCACGAAAGACAAACTGGTTTTCGGTGGCCAGAAAATCGTGTTACGTCGGTTCACAAATCCATTTACGTGAAAAGTGGCTTCATCAATGAACGCCTCTACATTCAGAATATCTCGCCGGATATCCGTCTTTTCAGCAAAAATCTGACAGCATTCCCCTCGCTTACGATTCTGTGCCAGTGTTAAGACTTGGGTCATAGGGTATGGTATGGCCTTACCCCAAGGTCATGTTTCAACATGCGCCACACTGTTTCTTGCGGAATTCCTGTTTCCAAACTGCATTGTACGCTCGATTTCGGCCGACTCTGCCGCACGGCTTCCTGTACAACAGCGATTTTTCGTTCAGATCTTCCTAAATTTGGATGTCCTGTATTGCGTTGATAGATGTTACCTACCGATCCAGTAGAAGCAGTACACTGATAAACGGCTTCGTGGCGCACGTGCAAATCGATGTACAAACTTTTCACCGACCAGAGTCGGCGAACCATACACTTCCATCAGGCTTACTGCAAATCTTTTATGTTCCATTGTAAATCGTTCAAACGTCGTGTTAACTAAAACAGAAGAGACTGAAGACGTTACAATGATCAGCTGCGCAACAATTAAAAATACAATACAATACTTGTTACAACACATTGCAATAAATTATTTCTGTCCTCTATGTCTTAGGGGAACTCGGGGCAGAACGGGATAGCGGGCCGCACTGCAAAATTGCTCTTTTCTAGACTGAACAGTGCTGCAACCTGTTGTGTGGGCACATAACTATTTCTCTGAATGGAAGGGAAGTCATGGCAGCCATTTTGATTTATGTGATGCTTGAGGCTTTCCCGACGGCCATGTTGCATATATGGTTCTCGGGCGAAACGTCGGATGTCATAGAGAGAACTCCACAATATTTCATCAGCGCAACTGGCCGACATCTTCAGGTGCAACGAACACATTGCTAAGGCATGACTAGAGATCCCTATTTATGCCAGTCTCTAACAGAAGCCGCAAGCAAAAATGCGCTTTCGCGTGGGCGCGTGACTATCCTCCCGTTGTCAACAGAATATTTATGTTGCTGGCGAATCGTCATCCGTCGTATGATCAATAGTACTCCTCACTGCTCGATGTGACTTCAATACGGCCACTGGTGGATCCCAAGCTGTACTGAGCTTAAAGCCCATGCTTCCGACAGAGGTCGCTGGGGCGGCCGATGACAGCGCAGAGCAGCAGCGGCAGCCTCCGCGCGTGCGCCGGAGTCTTTGGTTCTTCATCTTGCAGGTGGCGTTGCTGTCCTTTCAGCTATCGGTTGATATCGTCGCTATTGGCCATCGAATTTGTCGCCTCCACGCAAGCGCACTTCCTGCCTAAGACTGGCATAAATAGGGGACTCTAGTCATGCCTCAGCAATGTGTTCGTCGCACCTGAAGATGTCGGCCAGTTGCGCTGATGAAATATTGTGGAGTTTTCACTATGCCCTCCGACGTCTCGCCCGAGAACCATATATACATTTTGATTTTGTTTGAAGTGTGAGTGTAAGTGAATTGTTGTCCGTCACGATACCGCTTGCGTTGTTCTAACTTTTGGTGAATTTCAACGCCAGGTAAGGTGTTAATTGTTAATGGTATACCCTAAAATGGATTTTGTTATACTTTAGTTATTTAATGCGTTTAAATACGTCAGTTATTACACTCCATAAAAGTTGTTAACCTCAAAAGTGCTCTTGGGGCAGAACGGGATGGGGCAGAATGGGATAGTGTCCCGTTCTGCCCCGTCATATTTTGATGCAAGTAGAAAGCAAACTATATAATTTTTTCTTTCCCCCTTGCTGTTCCAGATGGTGCGAACGTATATGAAAAAGACTGATAGACAGCAATGGGACGTAAAAGCGAAGGAAATGGCAGTTTCAGCCGTTTTATCTTCCCAAATGGGATTTTTAAAAGCATCCATGCAGTTCAACGTACCGAAATCAACATTGGAAATATATGTGCGTAAACCTGCAAATAATCCTTACTACATAATTGACAAATGAGATGGGAAATTTAAAAAGGTGTTCACTACAGAACAAGAACATGAGCTGGAAACATATCTCAAGTCAATGGGAAGCAGACGTTTTGGTCTAACAATGAAAGATCTCAGACTACTAGCCTATCAACTAGCCGAAAGAAATGGCTTATTACACAGATTTGACAAACAAACTAGCCTAGCTGGACAAGTCTGGGTTGAAGGATTTATTACGAGGCATGCTACACTGTCTATTCGCAAGCCAGAAAATAATTCTGGTGCTCGAGCAATGGGATTCGACAAAGTATCAGTTTCACAGTTTAACTCTCTTCTCCATAATGTTATTGATAAGTACGAGCTGACTGCTAACAAAATAATCAGTTGTAATGAAAGCGGCTTGACAGTTAATCCTAAAAGTCAGCCGAAAATAACAGCACTTAAGGGAAAAAGGCAAGTAGGAGCGGTAACGTCTTCAGAACGTGGAGAAACCGTTACAGCAGTCATCTGCAGTCATCTGGTTATACATGACACCCATGCTTACCTTTCCAAGGAAGAAGAAGAAACAAGAATTTGAGCTTGGATTGCCTCCAGGAGGCTGGTCTGAAGATCACCCCTCGGGGTGGATCACTAGCGAATTATTTCTAGTACGGTTTAGAAAGTTTGTGGGCTTTTCTAAGGCCACGAAAGAATCACCTGAGCTTCTAATTGTTTATGGACATTCAACTCACACTAAAAACCTGGAGCTGCTTGATATGGCTAGAGACAATGGTGTAGTCCTCCTTTGTTTGACGCCACACACTTCACATAAATTACAACGCCTGGACGTAGCATTTTTCAAGCCCCTGAGTTGTTATTACAGTGAAGACATAATAAAATGACTACGGAGCCATCCAGGAAAAGTTGTCACTCTTTTCCAAATATCATCGCTATTTCGGACCGCTTTTTACGTGCTGCAATGATGCCTACAGCTGTAAATGGCTTTAAGAGAACTGGACTATGGCCGTCTGACCTGAACGTGTTTTCAGACGCAGGCTACCTCCCATCTGCGCCACCATATATTCAGTTCGAAAACTGCGAAAGTCCGACTACAAACTCTACAGATGGACAATCTAACACATTGATTACAGGCTCTCCAGTGTCTACTGAACCTGTCACTAATAGGCCTACGACTAAGACTGACCAAGGCTCAATCATTGACCCACAGCCTGGATGTTCAAGGATGCCAGACTCTCCCAACCAGTTATGTTCGCCAAATAACTCAGCTTTCCAGATATCGCTCGAGGCTGTCATTCCAATCCCACTAATCTGTCAAAATACTCATCGGGCTACAAGACGAAAAGCAAACACCGTCGTATTAACTGAGGCTCCTTATAAGAAGGAACTGCAGAATGCTGTCGCACGTAAAGTAGGCCTACAGAAAGGAGGAGGGTGTACAAATATGAACAATGTCAGGACAGAGACGTCAGGTGCAATGCAACTTAAGGCAAAAACATCAAACTGTGCACCCAAAAAAAGCCAAAACAGAGGACATCAAAGACCTTAAGAAAAATAAAAGCGAGAAGATGATGGAGAAGAGAGAATCAGAGAGAGAGGATGCTGAGTGTCTCTACTGTGGGGACTTCTACTCCGTTTCTAATGAGGACAGCGTCGCATGCCAGAGGTGTTTCAAGTGGGCGCACAATTCATGTGCTGGCATAGACAGTGAAGATGAAGAGGAAATACTGATTTGTGACTATTGTCGAAAGGGCTGGTCGTTAGTGGTTTGGTGGTTATTAAGCATTGTACATTTTTCAGAATGACATTAAAATACTTTCTTATTTTGAAGAATGGCTTTTTATTGGTTTAAATTACACATTCCTTAGTCTGAATTGCCTTTTATACAACATTTTGTCATGGTTTAAGACGATGTTCGTAATTCAGATTCAACGTTTATGCAATAATTTAACAAAAAATAGCCTTATCCCATTCTGCCACGTGGGTGGAGCGGAACGGGAAATATGCAAGAGTTTCTTTGAAAAAGTGTAAAAAATGCAAAATGTATGTTTTAAGTGATTTTAAAATAAGGTACGTTAGGTTACACTACAAGGTGTTTTTTTATATAACTTTAAGAAGTGTTTCCTTGTGTACCCTTATTTTATACAAATTGTTAAACATTAAGTATCCCATTCCGCCCCAAGTTCCCCTGTGTCCTTTTCAGCATTAACATAATTTTAACTAACCCTGTGTATACTCTATGGAAGTATGTAGATCGAAGGAGTGAGCTATGACGGTGTTGCTAAGCCTGTGAACCTCTGACTTTTCCTCCAAGTCGGTAGTCAGGGCGGGCGAGGAACCAGTATCATTGTAGGGTACTGTTGTTGTTGTTGTGGTCTTCAGTCCAGAGACTGGTTTGACGCAGCTCTCCATGCTACTCTATCCTGTGCAAGCTTCTTCATCTCCCAGTACCTACTGCACTCTACATCCTTCTGAATCTGCTTAGTGTATTCATCTCTTGGTCTCCCTCTACGATTTTTACCCTCCACGCTGCCCTCCAATACTAAATTGGTGATCCCTTGATGCCTCAGAACATGTCCTACCAACCGACCCCGTCTTCTGGTCAAGTTGTGACACAAACTTCTCTTCTCCCCAATCCTGTTCAATACTTCCTCATTAGTTATGTGATCTACCCATCTAATATTCAGCATTCTTCTGTAGCACCACATTTCGAATGCTTCTATTCTCTTCTTGTCCAAACTATTTATCGTCCATGTTTCACTTCCATATATGGCTACACTCCATACAAATACTTTCAGAAATGACTTCCTGACACTTAAATCTATACTCGATGTTAACAAATTTCTCTTCTTCAGAAAAGCTTTCCTTGCCATTGCCAGTCTACATTTTATATCCTCTCTACTTCGACCATCATAAGTTATTTTCCTCCCCAAATAGTAAAACTCCTTTACTACTTTAAGTGTCTCATTTCCTAATCTAATTCCCTCAGCATCACCCGACTTAATTCGACTACATTCCATTATCCTCGTTTCGCTTTTGTCGATGTTCATCTTATATCCTCCTTTCAAGACACTGTCCATTCCACTCAACTGTTCTTCCAAGTCCTTTGCTGTCTGTGACAGAATTACAGTGTCATCAAAGAACCTCAAAGTTTTTATTTCTTCTCCGTGGATTTTAATACCTACTCCGAATTTTTCTTTTGTTTCCTTTACTGCTTGCTCAATATACAGATTGAACAACATCGGGGAGAGGCTACAAACCTGTCTTACTCCCTCCCCAACCACTGCTTCCTTTTCATGTCCCTCGACTCTTATAACTGCCATTTGGTTTCTGTACAAATTGTAAATAGCCTTTCGCTCCCAGTATTTTACCCCTGCCACCTTTAGAATTTGAAAGAGACTATTCCGGTCAACATTTTCAAAAGCTTTCTCTATGTCTACAAATGCTAGAAACGCAGGTTTGCCTTTCCTTAATCTTTCTTCTAAGATAAGTCGTAAGGTCAGTATTGCCTCACGTGTTCCAGTGTTTCTACGGAATCCAAACTGATCTTCCCCGAGGTTGGCTTCTACTAGTTTTTCCATTCGTCTGTAAAGAATTCGCGTTGGTATTTTGCAGCTGTGACTTATTAAACTGATAGTTCGGTAATTTTCACTTCTGTCAACACCTGCTTTCTTTGGGATTGGAATTATTATATTCTTCTTGAAGTCTGAGGGTATTTCGCCTGTTTCATACATCCTGCTCACCAGATGGTAGAGTTTTGTCAGGACTGGCTCTCCCAAGGCCGTCAGTAGTTCCAATGGAATGTTGTCTACTCCGGGGGCCTTGTTTCGACTCAGGTCTTTCAGTGCTCTGTCAAACTCTTCACGCAGTATCGTATCTCTCATTGCATCTTCATCTACATCCTCTTCCATTTCCATAATATTGTCCTCAAGCACATCGCCCTTGTATAGACCCTCTATATACTCCTTCCACCTTTCTGCTTTCCCTTCTTTGCTTAGAACTGGATTTCCATCTGAGCTCTTGATATTCATACAAGTCGTTCTCTTATCTCCAAAGGTCTCTTTAATTTTCCTGTAGGCAGTATCTGTCTTACCCCCAGTGAGATAAGCCTCTACATCCTTACATTTGTCCTCTAGCCATCCCTGCTCAGCCATTTTGCACTTCCTGTCGATCTCATTTTTTGAGACGTTTGTATTCCTTTTTGCCTGCTTCATTTACTGCATTTTTATATTTTCTCCTTTCATCAATTAAATTCAATATTTCTTCTGTTACCCAAGGATTTCTACCAGCCCTCGTCTTTTTACCTACTTGATCCTCTGCTGCCTTCACTACTTCATCCCTCAAAGCTACCCATTCTTCTTCTACTGTATTTCTTTCCCCCATTCCTGTCAATTGTTCCCTTATGCTCTCCCTGAAACTCTGTACAACCTCTGGTTCTTTTAGTTTATCCAGGTCCCATCTCCTTAAATTCCCACCTTTTTGCAGTTTTTTCAGTTTTAATCTACAGGTCATAACCAATAGATTGTGGTCAGAGTCCACATCTGCTCCTGGAAATGTCTTACAATTTAAAACCTGGTTCATAAATCTCTGTCTTACCGTTATATAATCTATCTGATACCTTTTAGTATCTCCAGGGTTCTTCCATGTATACAACCTAGGGTACTAACATGTTCATATTAACATTGTTCTTGTTTTATTTTAAGGAACCTGTCTCCAAAGTTTGTAAAATTATTTTTGAATCCGTTGTATATATATAAACTGGAAATCTCGTTTGCAGCCAAATAATAAGAAGCTACAACAATGTGAATAAAAGTAAAATATAACAAAGATGAAATCGTGGTGTCGTATTAAAAATTTATAATCCATTATCAAGTGACTACTTACAACGACGCATTTGACAATACGAAGTACTGGAAACAATCTCTTGACATGGTAATTGCTGTTGTTGATCATCGGCTTTGTACGTGTTAACCGCTGAATTAGCCGGGGTTGCCGCTACTGTCGCTGCCTGTGGGGAGGGATTAGTGGCCCAGCCCGGCCACCTGCGCAGGATGAGCCACTAACCCTGCGCCGCCACAAGCCTCTTGCGGTCTCTGCCGTTCAGTGCCACCTGGTGGCCGCGAAGGGGCGTCGCACTGCCTCCACACCACTGGTCGCTCAGGATTGCGAGGCTACGAAGTGTACTAGCGCCAACAGCGGACTTACGCGGCGTGCTCAAAAACAGTCTGAAAAGCTTCTAAAGCCGTTACAGGGTAGATTGTACTGAGGAAAAACTGTTAAGAAAAAGCTCGATATGTTGCGCCGTTTCCGAGTTAATTAGCATTGAAGTTAGCCAATCAGGCAGCTGAGGGCGCAAGCGGTCCGCCAGATACAACAAAGGCTGTGTCACAAAGGACGATTTTTGTCGCTGCTACTTGAATAGCAGCTAGTAATCCCTTCATGTGGCTATGTACTCGCTGCTGCTGACTCGACTAGCGGCTATTGAAAACTAGCAGCGACTGCAATTCAGGCTTGTTCAATTCTAGTAGCCACGTGTGGCCGTAGTTTGACCTACTTGTCTGAGGGCTCAATCACTACTCGCTATGCAATGACACGCGGCATTCAGCTTATTTGGTTTGTTGTTTGATTCTTTCTCTTGCCTGAAAATTTGACAACAATTGACCGTGTAACCGGTCTTGAAAATTAGCAGACCAACGTATTGTATCTTAATTTCAGTACCATAACATACTGATTACTCATGTCATGGAGCCTGTTCAACAGCACTCTCTCGAGCGCCTTGCCAAGGGTCGGCAAGTGGCTAATTGGCCGGTAACTGTTGGGTTGTGCTAGGTCGTTACCTGACTTTGGTAGTGGAACTACTCGAGCCGTCTTCCATGCCGTAGGTGGACCTCGTTCACGGGGGTCGCTGGTATACACATCTGTTCTTGGTAAGTCGTAGCATACAGCTTCGCCTGGGCGAGTTCGTCATAGAGGAGGCCATCTGGTCCTCTTATGGCTCGTTTAGGTGGCCGCTGGTATCGTATGTTCTTGACTACCTGCCATTCGTTCTTGGTTCGAAGTAAGAATTCATCCATCTTATCTTCCCAGACCTGCTGTCGCCACTCGGCCTCTCTCCTGTACAGTTCTCGTGTTAAGACGCGTGTTTCTCGTCGATCGATCGGGTTTCTATAGCGAAGCCAACGTCGCCTGCTCCTGTTTCTCTGTGTCTTCAGTTCTTGGAGTAGGGGCGGGAACTCGTCGAAAGCTACTGCAGGGTAGACCTTGTGAGTAGTTGCCCTCCGTTTGGCTACCTTTATCTTCTGCGTCAAAGTTTGTACCACGATGTCGATGGCTTCCGGTGTTGAAACGTCCTGCGTCGGGCGGATATTTTTGTCAAGATATGTCCGAAATTGACCCCAGTTCAGAGTTTGTGAGGTGGGGGGGTGGAAGGTTGGCCGTTGCGTTTTGCACTATGCTGAGAAAAGGTCGGTGGTCTGGCGAGAGGTCGTCGACGGTGCGGAGCTGGAGGTTCGTCTCAATGTTTTTGATGAGAGCAATATCTAGGACGTCCGCTTCTTGCAGATCGAAGTAAGGAATTCGTGTGGGCTCTCGTGGACCATGATGCCCAGTTCTTCTTCAGGGCAACGATGGGTCCAGACGGGAGTAGTTACTATGCAGCGGCTAGTGGCCGTTGCAACGTTTCACAGCAGCTGCGCGTTGTACGGAGGAGCTGGGTTTCGACGGGGCAATGTGTGTGTCTCGCGGAATTGCTTTGCAGCATTCAGTCCGTGCGAAATGCTCTGCTGGCCACTACCCTTCTTTGTAAGCCGCTCTACTTTAATGTTACTGTTCGGTAGTTGTCCTTCAGTTTCCACCATTTGTGCTTACTGTTAAAGCTACCCTATCCGCAGTGTAGTGTGTTCCTACACCACGTCAGCGTAGTTGTTTCTTGATTTGGTTTTGTTGTGCCCGCCTTCTTAGCCCCCTCCAACATCTAACAGTCTACGAAACTTCCAACTTGCTAATTGGTTGTTGGTACTGTAGCTCTGAAACGTCTGTCCCCAACCTGACCGCCGATGTAGAAGATAAAGTGCTCATTGTTTCAGAGAGGGTCAATGTAATCTTCCAATTTTATTTAAGTTCTGAAAAAGTGTTACCTACTTTTGAATACCGCTCCTGCAAGCACACTGTTTTCAATATTATTGATTTATTTGAAGAGTGCTTAAGCCACAGAAGTTTTTTTTTTTTTTTTTTTTTATAATTCACGTTTAGAGGTGCCTCCAGACAATTTTTTTCTGTTTGAATCCACCCGTTAAAGGTGGTTGAGACCAATTTTACCACACATTTTAGAAAGGACTGGTTATGTACCTTTTGAAAGCGACTCAGTCTGAATTGTGCCCTTTGTAATCATTAGTTTAAACCAAACCCTGATATTCCTCTTATGGTTTTGTTATTGGTTGTGTTAAGGTTGCGTGTAACTTCCGATCAATTCCTACCAGCTGACTTCTTCTGTAGTATCATAGCCTGTATTAATTCATGTTTAGTTTGTTCAGATCGACACAACATATTTGCCGGGCAGTGTGTCCGAGCGGTTCTAGGTGCTCCAGTCTGAAACCGCGCGACCGATACGGTCGCAGGTTCGAATCCTGCCTCGGGCATGGATGTATGTGATGTCCTTAGGTTAGTTAGGTTTAAGTAGTTCTAAGTTCTAGGTGACTGATGACCTCAGATGTTAAGTCCCATAGTGCTCAGAGCCATATGAACCATTTTTGTGATTTTGCGTTAGTTTATTTTCTATGAGCCATGAATTTACGTTATGTACTGCACTATTTGAAACTGTGCTAATGTTGCACACACTTTTCCTTTACTACCAAGCTAGTATCATCAGAAAACTGAAATATTTTAAAGTTACCCGTTAACACTACAAGGATATCACTTATATAAATAAGGAACAGGAGTGGCCCCAACGCTGATCCCTGGAGCAGCCCCCACTTAGCAGTGCCCCACTGAGACCCCACATCACAGCCGTTATCAACATTGTGAATAATGTTGTTAAAGTAAGAGGTAAACCAATTGTGAGCTACTCCCCGTATTCCGTAATGGCCCAACTTCCGGAGCAATATTTTGTGATCAACACAATCAGATGCCTTAGTTAAATCAAAAAATATGCCAAATACTCGAGAACTTTTGTTTAGCCCATTCAGTACCTCACAAAGAAAAGAGAATGTAGCTAAACTGTACATTTGATAGCAAATCGTGTGATATAAAATGATCAATTATTCTTACACACATAGCCTTTTCAATAACTTTTGCAAACACTGATGGGATAGATATAGGTCTAAAATTATCTACACGCGCCAGAGCCATACGCCGAACACGGTGGTCTCCCCTCTCGGTAGTGCCACGTGACCGTCCTGGCTCGATCTTCTCAAGATCTTGTGACAACCGGTGCCAGTAGTCACGGACAGTGGCTACATTCGTACCAAGTCTTCCTGAAATATCGCAGAATGAAAATTCAGCTTCTGGAAGCCCTATAACGCGACCTCATTCGAACTCAGTGAGATGTTGATAATGGTGTCCTTGTCACCATAACAGCATTCCTGCATAAAATTGACTCAACCGCGACCAATATCTAAGGTAACTAAGGCTCACGACCGTTACAACTAGTATTTAAAGCAATCCTGATTTGCATCATGGTAATGGTGCTTCTAGTGCCAGTCTTACGCAACTGACGCGAAATTTGAATAGACATCATGAAACACCCGCTAAACCCTCTGGGCATAACAGGTAATTATGAAAGGGCCAAATAAGGTTGGGATCAGTTTCACCTTCTAATTGTAATTTTTTGTAACTTCATAACACATTCACAACCAAAGCGGCACATAGCCGAACCGTTACCAAAAGCAACTCTTTCACGGCTGAAGGCCTCCAAACAAGAAATCTTAGCAAATAAACAAGATAAAAATCCAATTAAACTACCAATAAAATAATTTAAAAAAACATCTATCACAGGTAGGTGGAAAGCCTCAAAGTAAAGTAGATAGAACAAACATATGCAAGGTGCAATTCAAATGGCTGAAGACCACAGTTAAGCTTCAAAATTTTAAAATATATTACCATAATCTTTTAAAGGCAGAAGGCCGCAATGTTTAAGGTTGAAAGATAATTTTAAAAATAAGGTTGCAAGACTGAAAGCCCTGAATTAATTTTGCAGAATTTTAAGAAAAAAGAAAAAAAATAACATAAGCCTTAAATTTTAGGTAGCTGAAAACAGATAATTAAACACCGGTCGGAAAGACAATAAGACAATAAAGACAACGCCACTCAGAAGCCTCCTGCGAGGCCGGTCTGCCCTCGTTCACTTAGGCTAGACAGGTGGTGAGCCCAGCTACACTTCATCAATCGGAACCCAACAAGGGGACAGCCACGGACCGAGCGACACAACGACTTGCTTCCCATCAGTCAGTACATGAGAACTCAAACAGAAAAGGCTACAAACGTGATATTCCACAATGGAGAATGTATTATCTTTCAAAATTACACACCATGTTAGACAGCGACAACAGGTGAGGAAAGGACGCTGCCTGAAATTACGTTAGTGGCCATGGCAGGTACTTGGAACACTAACGGCCACTAGGCAGAAAATTCCTCTGCTGCACTCGAATTGTGGTCAACCAAAATACACTCCTGGAAATGGAAAAAAGAACACATTGACACCGGTGTGTCAGACCCACCATACATGCTCCGGACACTGCGAGAGGGCTGTACAAGCAATGATCACACGCACGGCATAGCGGACACACCAGGAACCGCGGTGTTGACCGTCGAATGGCGCTAGCTGCGCAGCATTTGTGCACCGCCGCCGTCAGTGTGAGCCAGTTTGCCGTGGCATACGGAGCTCCATCGCAGTCTTTAACACTGGTAGCATGCCGCGACAGCGTGGACGTGAACCGTATGTGCAGTTGACGGACTTTGAGCGAGGGCGTAAAGTGGGCATGCGGGAGGCCGGGTGGACGTACCGCCGAATTGCTCAACACGTGGGGCGTGAGGTCTCCACAGTACATCGATGTTACCGCCAGTGGTCGGCGGAACGTGCACGTGCCCGTCGACCTGGGACCGGACCGCAGCGACGCACGGATGCACGCCAAGACCTTAGGATCCCACGCAGTGCCGTAGGGGACCGCACCGCCACTTCCCAGCAAATTAGGGACACTGTTGCTCCTGGGGTATCGGCGAGGACCATTCGCAACCGTCTCCATGAAGCTGGGCTACGGTCCCGCACACCGTTAGGCCGTCTTCCGCTCACGCCCCAACATCGTGCAGCCCGCCTCCAGTGGTGTCGCGACAGGCGTGAATGGAGGGACGAATGGAGACGTGTCGTCTTCAGCGATAAGAGTCGCTTCTGCCTTGGTGCCAATGATGGTCGTATGCGTGTTTGGCGCCGTGCAGGTGAGCGCCACAATCAGGACTGCATACGACCGAGGCACACAGGGCCAACACCCGGCATCATGGTGTGGGGAGCGATCTCCTACACTGGCCGTACACCACTGGTGATCGTCGAGGGGACACTGAATAGTGCACAGTACATCCAAACCGTCATCGAACCCATCGTTCTACCATTCCTAGACCGGCAAGGGAACTTGCTGTTCCAACAGGACAATGCACGTCCGCATGTATCAAGTGCCACCCAATGTGCTCTAGAAGGTGTAAGTCAACTACCCTGGCCAGCAAGATCTCCGGATCTGTCCCCCATTGAGCACGTTTGGGACTGGATGAAGCGTCGTCTCACGCGGTCTGCACGTCCAGCACGAACGCTGGTCCAACTGAGGCGCCAGGTGGAAATGGCATGGCAAGCCGTTCCACAGGACTACATCCAGCATCTCTACGATCGTCTCCCTGGGAGAATAGCAGCCTGCATTGCTGCGAAAGGTGGATATACACTGTACTAGTGCCGACATTGTGCATGCTCTGTTGCCTGTGTCTATGTGCCTGTGGTTCTGTCAGTGTGATCATGTGATGTATCTGACCCCAGGAATGTGTCAATAAAGTTTTCCCTTCCTGGGACAATGAATTCACGGTGTTCTTATTTCAATTTCCAGGAGTGTAGATGATGGCGGGAACACGAGCCACGCAAGGCTCACATCATGTTTCAGATGTATAAACACACGTACCAACTAGTTTACGTCGCACAACTCCCTTTTGCTGTTGCGACTTTTTTTCCGACAGTGTATTTTTGACAGAAATAAGCAGAATGACTACATTAAGTAATAAGATAAAGGCTGTCGAGTCTGACTTCGTAACAAAAATTCGTCAAAGTGCTTCTCAGAACATAAGAGTATGTTGTCGGTTTATCGTCTATATTTAGGTGCGTCGAGGGCTGGAATGGGTCGATGAGGCCCGTGCCGAGCTAAATATAGAACCGTACCGCGCCGCGGCCTTGTGGCCCTGGTAGGTGGCGACCTTTTCGGGCCAGGGCGCAAGCGCGTAGCCGCCTCAGGCGAACGCCCGTGTGCAGTGCGCAGACTCGGGTCGGCCGCCACGTGGCAACTGGACGCTGCTCTGCGCTGTTTGTGGGTCACGGATGCGAGCGCAGAGCGGCTCGGGACGGGTCCGCCGGTCCGCGGCGATGCGCGCGCCGAATACGTCAGCTCGCGTTGTTTACCCAACCGTATCACACATCCCCCGTAAACTCACGTAGATAATGATGACACGGAGCTGGGCACAGCAGGATCGCGTACAGAAATATTGTCATTCCCTGAGCTTAAAATACGTCCCGACAACTTCGCCCCTCGATGTCGCCCAACCCCCCTCCCTTCCACCATTCGTATTCGTCTCTTCCTCCTGCGCAACTGTATTCCCTCCTTTTAATCATTTTCGCACAAGTAGATCACCCCTCACCTCAAACAACATTCCACTCTTGTCTCCACAGAAATTCTCTTCCTTATTCTTCACTTCGGCGAGTAAGTGGTGACCTTAGGACTATAAGCCTACGACTTAAGTCATGAGATGATCATTCTGACAACTATGAGGTGGTGTCTCTGAGGTCCCTATGTTTAAACCGAGATTTAAGTCACTAAGCATTTGAAATTTTTAATTTATGTTTATAATATTTATTTTTACAATTATTAAATGTTGTTTAGATTCTGCTTGTGTTTTTGCTAATTGGAGAAAAAAAACGTGCAGAGTTTTACTGTTTACCACAAAAATATATGTAGGGTTGGGTTGGGTTGTTTGGGGGAAGAGAACAAGCAGCGAGGTCATCGGAGTCATCGGATAAGGGAAGGACGGCGAAGCAAGTCGGCCGTGCCCTTTCAAAGGAACCATCTCGACGTTTTCCTGGAGCGATTTAGGGAAATCACGGAAAACCTAAATCAGGATGGTCGGACGCGGGATTGAACCGTCATCCTCCCGAATTAGAGTCAAATGTGCTAACCACTGCGCCACCTGGATCGGTTATTTTTGTGTGTTTTTTTTTAAATAGTACACATAAATGAACTGCTAGAGATCTGAATCTCTGTAGCAAGTAAATTTCCACATAAAACTAAATTCCAGGATTTAAATTTGCACATGAGAATTCCACTCCATAGGTACAAAAAAAAGTCTGAAAAATTGACATTCATTGCAGGGATCTACATTTCTCTTATGACCACTCAGATCACATTTGATTTTATTGTCGTCTCAGTTTCACGCCTTTGTAATTGGATTACATGTTTCGATCACTCCGGATCATCTTCAGATCTAAGTAATTGCGTCAGCAACTCGTCTTGTCTACGCAGAACAACACATCAGAGTACAGTACTCTGATATGCGTGTTCGTCGCCTCAGAAATGCAAACTATCTCCTCCTTTTCCATGACAACGCGAAGCCTAACACCCGAGTCTGGGCACTCGAGAGGCCGCTCACAAAACTTCATTGGACTGTTCTTCCTCATCCACCCTACAGCCCGGATGTGTTACCTTCCAACTTCCTTTTGTCTCGCCCAGTGGAGGATGCACTCAGCTGGAAGCAGTAGGTGGCTGATGGAGAAGTTACTGACGCGGCTGTACATTGACTCCGACTTCGACCAGCAGAGAGGAACTATGCGGACATAAAAGTCCTCCCAGTGAGGTGGCGTGAGTCAGTCACATTGAAAGGAGATTATGTTGAAAAATAGCCGAAAGAGTGGGGAATAATATGGTGTGTTGGAACCCCAAATAACATCAGACTGCTGTCAGAAAAAAAGTGTTACATTATTTTTTAAACTCCCCTCGTGTTAACTTCATCGCAAAACTTTGTAAATCTTAATATTTAAAATGAAGAATTAAATCGTTTTGGTTGACTGGCCTTCTTACTGCAAAACCATTCCGCTTGTAAGCGTTAAACTTACACTGAATTGTAAAAGTTATTAGTTTTCCCATAACGTTACAGTTTTTTTTCTTTCACCATCCTCCGGAAAAGATTAGATTAGATTATCTTAGTACTTGTTCCATAGATCATGAATGATCTATGGAACTTCGTAATGTTGTGGAACGTGTCAGGTTAATAAAAGGTGTCTATACAAGATATTACATTACACAAAAAATTACATGACACTTAATATTTTTAATTTTCTTTTTTTTTGGGAGTTGGGGAAATTACCCACTTACTATATCCAAAAATTCATCTACTGAGTGGAAGAAGTTGCCATTAAGAAATTCTTTTAATTTCCTTTTAAATCCTATATGGCTATCTGTTTTTGATGCTATTAGGTAAGTGACCAAAGACTTTTGTGGCAGCATAATTTTGCCCCCCCCCTTCTGAGCCAAAGTTAGATTTAACCTTGAGTAGTGAAGATCATCGTTTCTCCTAGTGTTGTAGCCATGTACACTGCTACTACCGTTGAATTCGTTCGGATTGTTAATGTGAGGCTACAATGAAGATCTCTAGCTCTTTAAATAAGTGTCTGCAGGCTGATCTTGGATGAGCTCCAACAATTATTCTGATTACACGCTTTTGTGCAATGAACACTCTTTTACTCAGTGATGAGTTACCCCAGAATATGATGCCATACGAAAGCAGAGAATGAAAATAGGCGTGGTAAGCCAATTTACTGAGATGTATATCGCCAAAATTTGCAATGACCCTAAAAGCATAAGTAGCTAAACTCAGACGTTTCAGCAGATCTTCGGTGTGTTTTATACAGTTCAACCCCTCATCAATGCATACATCTAGAAATTTTGAATATTCTACCTTAGCTACCAATTTCTGATGGAAGTCTATATTTATTAATGTGTCATTCTATTTACTGTGTGGAACCGTATGTACTGTGTTCTGTCAAAGTTTACTGAGAGCCCATTTGCCGAGAATCATTTACTGATTTTCTGAAAAACATCGCTTACAATTTCCCCAGTTAATTCTTGTCTCTTGGGTGTGATGGCTACACTTGTGTCACCGGCAAAAAGTACCAGCTTTGCAAGTTCGTGAATATAGAATGGCAAGTCATTAATATATATTAAGAACAGCAGAGGGCCCAAGAACGAACCTTGCGGCATCCCATTCTTCATTGTTCTCCAGTTTGAGAAATCGCCAGTTTTTTGCATATTATGTGAACTGCTTATTTTAACTTTCTGCACTCTTCCAGTTAGGTATGATTTAATTAAATAACCAGTTATAATTAAACAAAAATTTCAAAAATCTAAATGACTAAACTGGTGGTAGCTTAACAGTGTGACAGGAGCTTTAAAACCTAGCGCGGCGAGCTTCCGCTTTAGCGTAGGTGGCTTCTGTTGCCCGTTCTGACAGACCGCAAGTGACGTGTATCAACATATCTGTCTCTTCTTCCGCTGTGGCACGATGGTCCGTTGCGAGCAGTTATCGTTTACACCCTGTGTACTTCCATCACAGTGTAACGTGCCCGAACACCGCCAGATGGAATTTCATCCGTCTGTGGTCAGTGGTCATAATGTTTTGTCTCCCGTGCGTGTGTGCACGTATCGCAGATACAGTGTAAATTATTAAAATCACATGTATCGTTGAATAAACGATTATTTCGTCAGAATTTCTTATTGTAATTTTACTGTACCTTGTCGATTATTATTATTATTATTATTATTATTATTATTGTAATTCCTCACCAAGCAGATAGTATTTGTGGAGATGTTTTTGTTTGGTGAAGAATGGAAAAAATTAAGCCAGTCGCAACACATACGGGCTTTCAGCCTTAGCCATTTTCCCTAAGATCCCTTCTCGACAATTGGTGCTGTCGCGTGGTACTCAAAGAGCTCGTAAAAATATGAAACTCGATTTCTTGGAATCTCTTCAGAAATGCATCACAAGACAGCAGCATGTATGGCATCGATGTACGTGCTGTAACCAAACGAAAAACGAACAAAATCTGTGAGGGGTTGCTTGTTAGCTTTCCTCGCCAGCTCTGATATCTTAATTCCTTATGTTGCCCCATTCTGCAACCCTTCGTACGTCTTGCAGACTCCATTTATGTGGCCTCTATAAGCGAATTGTCTTGCTTTCGTAATGCAAAAATGGTTCAAATGGCTCTGAGCACTATGGGACTCAACTGCTGTGGTTATCAGTCCCCTAGAACTTAGAACTACTTAAACCTAACTAACCTAAGGACATCACACACATCCATGCCCGAGGCAGGATTCGAACCTGCGACCGTAGCAGTCGCACGGTTCCGGACTGCGCGCCTAGAACCGCGAGACCACCGCGGCCGGCTTTTGTAATGCAGCTGAGCTGTATGTCAAACCGAGTGTAGCCATTGCTTCCTAAAACTTTATTTTTGTTTCTTTCGGCACTATTTTGATAGTCGTCTGGGTTACATACCACACATTAACTGATGTTTATTCTATTTATACTGTATGTCACTTTAAACCTCGTAGCTTACGTCATAACCTAATAAATTAAAATACAGTTCTACAACACGACCATTGTCCACAATTTTAGAACGTGAAAGATGTTTTGCTTTCAAGACCATATTTTTTTCTGAGAATTATTAAAAGTCTTGTTCTTGCATGTATGGTTCACGCAATATATGAGGGCGAACTGTAAATTAATGCCTCCGAATTTTCAAGTGAAAACTCTTTAATTTTTTTAAACAAAATAAACTTTATTAACATTCTATATCTTTATTTCTCATGAGAGCACATTTATTTCTCAGCATAACCACCCAGGACGAACATATTTGTCGCAACGAGAGACGAGTTTATTATTATTGACACTGTAGATTGTCTGACTCAGTCGACGAAGCCACAATCTCATCTCTGCTGGCACGGCTTCATCACTATCAAAGTGACGTCCTCGAAGGTGTTCTTTAACTTTCGTAAAGAGATGACAATCTGATTGATGGTGCCAAGTCGGGATTTTAAGGAGGATGATTGAAGGTAGTGAACCCAGAACGTCGGATTGTTCCAAATATCGCAGCTCTCATGTGTGATCTGACAGAGTCATGCTGAAAGATAAGCTGAACCACATATAGACAACCTCTTCGAATTCTAAACTCGATTACAGCAGGCTGTTTCTCACGCACCCACATAGTTAATTTATTCACCACCATGTTACACGCTAAATTTCAGAGCTCTCTAGCGGGAGAGGGCTGAAAATACGTAGGCATCAAGAATGAAGATGTAAAATGTTAATAAAGGTTATTTTATTTAAAAACGTGTAGTAATTTGCACATAAAAAATTCCGAGGTATTATTTTTCAGGACGCCGTGTTATTGCTCCTTGCAGTTTGTCTTCACTCTCTTGCACAATTGCTTGGTCATTAGGTGCGTATCCAATTATCAGGTCCTATTTTAATGCCTTGAGTAACCTTTGTTTCCCTTTATCTCACAATGTTGTCAGTACATATACTGAAAGCTGATGTGTGTGACTCACACCTCTATTAATGTTGTGATTACAGTCTTCTCTCTTCTCAGTTAGTTTCACAGTATTTTCTCTTCTCAGATTTATTACGATTTTTGTTTCTTGGTTTGGGATTTTAGTAACTTATAATAAGTGCTTGAGATACCCTGCTCGTTGTAAAGCACTCTGGAGTGAGATGACAAAAGTCGTTGACTAGCGACATGCACATGTTAAAATGATAGTGGTATCGCATAGACAAGGGCGTTGCATTCGCGGAGTTGTCATGTGTACTCAGGTGATTCACGTGAAAAAGGTTTCCGTCGTGATTATAGCCTTATATTGGGAGTTAACATACTATGAACGCAGAATGGTAGTTGGAGCTACATGCATGGGCCACACCATTTCGGAAATCGTTATGTAATTCAGTATTCCGAGATCCGGAATACCAAGAGCTTGCCGAGAATAGCAAATTTCAGGCGTTACCTCCCACCATGCACAATTCAGTGGCCGACGGTCTTCACTTAACGACCGAGAGCTGCGCCGCGTGCATGGAGTTGTCAGTGCTAACAGACAAGCAACACTGCCTGAAGTAACCACAGAAACCAATGTGAAATGTACGACGAACGTATCCGTTAGAACAGTACTTCGAAATTTGGCGTTAATAGGCAATGGCAGCAGACAATCGACGCGAGTGCCTTTGCTTGAAGCACGACAGCGATTGCAGCGCCTCTTCTGGGCTCGTGACCGTATCGGTTGGACTCGACTGGAAAACTGTGGCCTGGTCAGATGAGTCCAGACTTCAGTCAACTGAATTGTACACTGACTGGAGGTTCGGCTACTGGGAGACCATTTGCAGCCATTCATAGACTTCATGTCGCCAAACAACGCAACGCCATGTCACCCCGTGACAACTGATCGCAGTTGGTTTGAAGAGCGTGCTGGACAGTTCGAGCGAGTGATTTGGCCACTCAAATCACCGGACATGACTCGCATTTAACATTCATTGGACGTAATCGAGAGGTCAGTTCGTGCACAAAATCCTGCACCGGAAACGCTTTCGCAGCCATGGATAGCTGTAGAGGCACCACGGATCAGTATGTGTGCAGAGTACTTCCAACAACTTGTTGCGTTCATGCCACGTAGAGTTCCTGCACTAGACAGGGCAAAAGGAAATCCGACACGACATTAGGAGGTATTCTAAGGCTTCTGTTAGAGTGATGTGGGTAGGCCTCGTGCGTACCCTGCCAGCAACCAACAATACTCACGAGTGGATCGGTCACATAACTCACAGGGGCCAGCCTTCCCTCAGACAGACGACACCATCTGTCCGGCCACCGGACGGCTTTTCAGGGGCCGATAGCGCTCGCTGGCCCCATTGACTATTCTCCTGCTCGAGCAGTGTGAGTGAAACTAGTGTATTCGCTCAATCCACATCGAGCAGTTCACCACATGGAGGTTTACGAGGTGCATTCAAGTTCTAAGGCCTCCGATTTTTTTTCTCCGGACTGGGAAGAGATAGAAACATGCGCATTGTTTTAAAATGAGGCAGCGTTCATTGTCAATACGTCCCAGAGATGGCAGCACCGTACGGCAGATGGAATTTTACCGCCAGCGGCGAGAATGAGAACTGTTTTAAATACCTAAAATGGCGACGTTTTCCTAACTTGAACAGTGTGCAATCATTCGTTTTCTGAATTTGCGTGGTGTGAAACCAATTGAAATTCATCGACAGTTGAAGGAGACATGTGGTGATGTAGTTATGGATGTGTCGAAAGTGCGTTCGTGGGAGCGACAGTTTAATGAAGGCAGAACATCGTGTGACAACAATCCGAAACAACCTCGGGCTCGCACAAGCCGGTCTGACGACATGATCGAGAAAGTGGAGAGAATTGTTTTGGGGGATCGCCGAATGACTGTTGAAGAGATCGCCTCCAGAGTTGGCATTTCTGTGGGTTCTGTGCACACAATCCTGCATGACGACCTGAAAATGAGAAAAGTGTCATCCAGGTGGGTGCCACGAATGCTGACGGACAACCACATGGCTGCCCGTGTGGCATGTTGCCAAGCAATGTTGACGCGCAACGACAGCATGAATGGGACTTTCTTTTCGTCGGTTGTGACAATGGATGAGACATGGATGCGATTTTTCAATCCAGAAACGAAGCGCCAGTTAGCTCAATGGAAGCACACAGATTCACCGCCACCAAAAAAATTTCGGGTAACCGCCAGTGCTGAAAAAATGATGGTGTCCATGTTCTTGGACAGCCAGGGCGTAATCCTTACCCATTGCGTTCCAAAGGGCACTACGGTAACAGGTGCATCCTACGAAAATGTTTTGAAGAACAAATTACTTCCGGCACTGCAACAAAAACGTCCGGGAAGGGCTGCGCGTGTGCTGTTTCACCAAGACAACGCACCCGCACATCGAGCTAACATTACGCAACAGTTTCTTCGTGATAACAACTTTGAAGTGATTCCTCATGCTCCCTACTCACCTGACCTGGCTCCTAGTGACTGTTGACTTTTTCCAACAATGAAAGACACTCTCCGTGGCCGCACATTCACCAGCCGTGCTGCTATTGCCTCAGCGATTTTCCCGTGGTCAAAACAGACTCCTAAAGAAGCCTTCGCCGCTGCCATGGAATCTTGGCGTCAGCGTTGTGAAAAATGTGTACGTCTGCAGGGCGATTACGTCGAGAAGTAACGCCAGTTTCATCGATTTCGGGTGAGTAGTTAATTAGAAAAAAAATCGGAGGCCTTAGAACTTGAATGCACCTCGTCCTTGACCAGAAGACAAATACAGTCGCATTCCATCAGTCATGAACTCACTTGGGAAGAGGCGCAGCAACGAAGCCATGTTTCATGTCAGTGTTCAGTTAGAGGATTTGTCTCTGTTTCTACCCTGGACTTGATTACGTTTCATCGTACTGGAGCTGTGAAACTGCACTGTCCTACTGGTTAATTCGTACTGAGGATGGCCCCTAACGAATTTCTCTCCTGCGTCAACCATTTCATCTCCGATTAGCAATTGCAACTTACGTCTTCAATTATCAGTTATCAGTCCGGCCTATGGGAGTTATGTGACCGCTTCACGCGGGCGTCTAATTCGCGATGCCGCAGTTCTGATGTTAAGTTTCTCGCAATTCTCATTTCCGCTAATTCTCATTACCTTCGTCTTTCTTCGATTTACTCTCAGTCCATATTCTGTATTAATTAGGCTATCCATTCCATTCATCAATTTCAGTAACTCTTCTTCACTTTCACTGAGGGTAGCAATGTCATCAGCGAATCTTTACATTGGTATCCTTCCGCCCTGAATTTTAATCCTACTCTTGAACCTTTCTTTTATTTCCGTCATTGCTTCTTCGATGTGTCGACTGAACAAGAGGGGCGAAAGACTACATCCCTGTCCTACACCCTTTTTAATCCGAGTGCTTCGTCCATTGTTTCCCATTCTTATTGTTCCCTCTTACTTCTTGTACATGTTGTATGTTACCCACGTTTCCCTATAGTTTACGCCTATTTTTCTCGGACTTTCGAACTTCTTGCACCATTTGACATTGTCGAACGCTCGTACTGGTCAAAAAACCTTGTCTTCAGCGTTGCTTCCACTATTAACAGCAGCCTCTCTGGTTCCTTTACCTGTCCTAAATCCCAACTGATCGTCATCTAACAGATCCTGACCTTTGTTTTCCATTATTCTGTACATTATTCTTGTCAGCTACCTGGATGCAAGAAGTGTTTAGACGACTGTGCAATAATTCTCTCACTTAATGGCTTTTGCTGTTTTCGGAATTGTGTGCATGATGTTTATTCGAAACTATTATGACATATCGCAAGTCTCATGCGTATTACGAACCAACGTGGATAGACGTCTTGTTGCCACTTCCCCCAGTAATTTTAGGAATTCAGTGGAATGTTATGTGTTCCTTGCCCTTATTCGATATTAAATCGTCGAAATCTCTTATTTTTTTATTCTAATACCGAATCCCCCATCTTGTCCATGTCGACTTTTGTTTCTGCTTCCATAACGTCATGAGACAAGTCCTCCTCATCGTAGATGCCTTCAATGTACGCTTCTCACCTATCCGGTCTCTCTTCTCCATTTAACACTGAAATTCTCATTGTACTCTTAAGCCGCGTACACACCTAGCAACAAAAGTCGCGGAACACGTGTCCCGAGACAGGTCTCAGTGTTGTTCCGGGACATTTTCTCGTGTAGCGAGACTGTCGCTATGCAAAAGTCTCGAGTCTCACGTTCCCCGTCAAAACGGAGAACATGATGTTATGTCGCGCGACATTTCGCAGTCTGTACGTGTACTTTGGCGTGTGTGCGTCATTTTGTACCTGGCCACGATGGAGACAACAATGAAAATAATTGAAGATTTTCAATCTTGCCCTTGCCTTTGGGACGTGAGATGTAGGGAATATAAAAACAGAAATATGAGGAGGGATGCTATGGAATCTCTAGCTAAAAAATACCAAATGCCGTATCATGAAATGGTGAAAAAAATCCACAATTTAAAATCACAGTTTTGGCGCGAACAGAAAAAGTTATGCGAGTAAAACAAAAAGTGGTTCGTCCCCCAAAGTGTGCAACTGGTTTGGGTACAAACCATTACTGTTTTTGTTACAAGGAACAGAATCAAGAGGAAGCCGGGACACTGATTGTGATGAAGCGAAAGAAGAAACAAATACCGTAGTAAGGGAGCGTTATATAATTTAACAATTTAGTCAGTCATTTTTTACTCTTACCATAAGTATTTTGTATATTTGTATCTTTTATAGTAGTTTAAAAGTAATTTACCAAAGCTTTTAAATTTATTTTTAACTTCATTAACATCAGATAAATATTTTCATTGGCAATGAAGGAAAAATAATTAAAAAATTAATCACCCAGCAAATATGTGCCATTGCCCCTATTGTTGATTGTTTTTCCAAGAAACCGCTCCTGCTAGAGATATAAAATAATCTCTGAATTCATCTCGAATTTTGTGCACATCGGTAGGTGCTCCTACAGAAATACTTTGCAATTTTATTAGACTATTTGGTGATTCAGATCTCCACTGTCCTTCCAACAAACTTCCGTCAATGTCTTCTAAATCAAACGATCCTGGAGGAGTATGAAACTTCCTTGATTCAGAATTTCTTCTTAGGAAGTTGTGCAGATAAATACATGTCATAACCACAGATTCCACTTTATTGGGATCCAGTGCAACAGATTTTAGGAGCACTCTGAATTTGGAGCTTAAAATGCCAAATATGTTTTCAATAATGCGTGGAGCTCTACAGAGCCTGTAATTTAAAATCCTTTCTGCTGATGTTGAACGCAATCACTGACCTGGATAAGGTTTCATCACATGGGTGGATAATGTAAAGGCATCATCTGCTACAAATACATAAGGAGCAGGGGTAGATCTGCCTGGAAATGCTTTATCTGGGGGATATTTAGTTTCTTTTACACCATTTTCTGATACAAAGATGTAAATTTTAAGACACCACAATTCGATATTCGGCTTTGACATTCCACATCAGCATATATAAAGTTATAATTGGCATCACGTACTCCAAGAAGCACAATACTAAAGCTTCCTTTATAGTTGAAATACATGCTGCCACTGTTTTCTGGGGTATGTGTTTGCCGTCTATGCTACCTAAACACTGAGGAAAGTTCCATCTCGTTGTGAATTGTTCTGCTATTGCTGTCCATTCGGAGTTACATTTTAGCATTTGAAATATTAAAAAAATACAATAACATTAAAGCAATAAATACAAGTAACAGCTGTTAAACAAAATAAGTTCAATGAAATTGTTGGTTTTTCCCTAGGAGGATAATGACAACGGAACAGAAGAAGAGCGATATGATGAACGACAGTCCACTCTACCAAAAGAAGAATTTAGAAGGCCACCGATACCCAAAAGGAGGAAGAATGCAGATCACGATGCTGATATTGCAAGGGATACAGTAAGCAGCATGAAATCTTTAACAGAGGCTGTTAGGAGCCGAGATGAATTTGCGGTTTACAGAGAGCATGTTGCTAATAAATTAAGAAACTGCGGTAGAAGTCGCATCGAAATTTCCTTATCCCAGCGTGAAATTGATGATATATTCGTAAAGTTGGAAATGGGAATGTACAGTCAGTTCAAACCTCCATTCCATTCTTCACCATCAATATCCCATAGTACAGACGGCCAAACCTCATACTCTTCAGACTGTTCCTTTACACCCTCAACATGTTCGCAAGATCTACAACCTCCTTCTCAAAATGAAGGAACCAGAGAAGACCAAAGCATAGAGGTTTTCTTTGAAAATTTCAAATCATTGTAATTTAAAAAATGACAAAATTGTATACCTGTAATTAATTCATTCTTAAAATAAAAATGTAATAAATAAAAATTGAGTTACTTGTTACCTTTACAAACCCTTTCAGCGAAGTAATTATGGCTTCCCATACTTCTGGAACTATACTTGAAATTGATTGTTTTGACACTCGAAAGGTGTACATCAAGTTGGAAAATGATTCGCCGCTAGCAAGGAACCGGAGGGTGATAGCTAGCCTGACTGAGGCTGGAATGGTTTCCCTAAATATAGTGTTTTCTTTAGAAATCTTTTCTCCAACCATTTGCAGAAGGGTTTCGAAATCGGTAGGGCTCATTCTGACAAAAATTCTAAAACCAATGCCATCTTCTAAACTTCAGTTTTTCAAGAAGATTCAAAGCTGTAGTAACTCCACCAGAAAATAATTTCCTCGTCCAGTACCGTTTAGGTTTACTCCTTTTGCTTCTTAACAACATTACATTATTTAAACAGGGACGAACAGCACAAACAGCTTTTTCTTGTGACATCTCGTTCTGATTTCTGTATCGCAACTGGCTTCACACAGGTGGACGTGTGACATTGTTTAGCGACAGTCTCGAGACACTGTATCACGGCTGTCCCCATACAAAGTCCCGCGACTTTGTTGCTAGGTGCGTAAACGGCTTAAATGTTACTGTTCTTGCTTTTAATTTCACCACTGGTTGTTTTGACTTTTCTGTATGCTGAGTCGATCCCTCAGGCAATCATTCCTCTTTCGATTTCTACACATTCTTCATGTAGCCACACCCTGCATACCCTATTTATTTCATGTGTAAGCGACTTGTATTTCTATATTCGAGAATTTCCTTAAACATTTTTTACTTCCTTCATTCCTAGATCCACTGACTATTTCTACTTTTACTGGTGGGTTCTTTGTACCTTTGTTTTTTTTCTTTCCAACGTCTGCGATTGCTCTTTTTTATAGATGTCCATTCCTCTTAAGTTTTACTGCCTACTGAGCGATTCGTTTTCCTAGTACCTACAGCCGCAGAGGACTTCAAACGCATTTTTTCATTTCTTAATACTTCAGTATTCCACTTCTTTCTTCATTACTAGTCTCTTAAATTTTAGCCTGTTATTCGTTATCACTAAATTGTGATCTGAGTCTGTATTTCCTCCTGGATACCCTTTACAACCCAATATATAATTTCGGAACCTCTGCCCGACCATGATGTAATCTAAGTGGAACCTTTGTACCTCGAGGCCTTCTCCAAGTATACCTCCCCTCTAGCGATTCTTGAAGAGAGTAGTCGCTTTTACCATCTGAAATTTATTGCAGAACCCAGTTAGTATTTCTCCCTCTCATCCCTCCCACAAAGCCCGTTATCTCCGCAAAGCCTTACTCTGTTCCTTCTCCTACATCGTCATTCCAGTGTCCCATTAGTACTAGATTTACACCGCCCTTTATGTACCGAACTACCCGTTCAATATCCTTATGCTTACTTAATCTCTTCATCTTCTCTTTGTGACGTCGGCATGTATGCCTGAAATATTGATGTCGGTTGCTGTCGATCACGGTGAGAGGCAGCCTATCACTGAACTGTTCAGAGTACCTCACTCTCTCCAGTACATTCCTATTCATAATTAATCCTACTCCCATTGTATATTTTCTGCTGCTGTTGACATTATCCTAAACTGGTCTGTCCAGAAATCCTTGTCTTCGACTTTCATTTCACGGACCCCCACTACATTTTGAGTGTTCCTTATCATTTCCCTTTTCTGATTTTCTAGCTTCCGCACCATGTTCATAGTTCTAACATTCCACGCCCCGACTCACGGAGCATTAATCTATCACTAGTTGTTTACGCTTTTTTTTTCATGTTCTCATGTTCACCTCCCCCGTAGCAGTCTCCTCCCAGAAATCCAAATAGGGGACTAGTCCGGAATCAATTACCAATGGAGAGATCATCTCGACACTTTTTCAGTTACGGGCCACATGTCCTGTTGATATTATGTGCCTTTAATGCAGTGGTTTCCATTGCCTTATGCATCGTCATGCCGTTGATCATTACTGATTATAACCCAAAGGCAAGAATGTGCGCTGAACCACTGTCCGTTCCTCCGCCTTCTATTATGTGGCCGTTCGCAGAAGGCAGGGAAGTGCTTATGTCAGAAGTCTCTGTCCCTCTTATTGATGATTATTATCCTAAATTTAAGCAGTGGCGGCTTTCGAACCGGTACACAGGACGTTTTGATTACTAGTCAAAAACGTTAACCATAGACCACGGATGCACTCAGGCTAAGTGTACAAAACGCATATTTTGGATAGTCCTGCCGTGACTTGAACTTTGGCTAGCGTAGTGGATTGTGTATTGACTGCACTGTGCTACAAAGTTAAGGGATCACGTTTCCCAAACACCGTAACTGTTTCCCATTGCAATACCTAAGTTAGAAATTTACCCAAAGGTGCTTACAACCTTCCTTTGTAATGTTACAAAAGCACGGCTCCCTCTCGGGCTGAGTGATGCTTGGAACAGCAAAGCATCGACACATCGAAAAAAAGCCACAGCTTGGAAGTTCAAGTGCGCTGTAAGTAGCTTAACGACGTTATATTGGCAACAAACGTCAGCAAACTTCTGCTCAAAGCCACCGTGGACGTGACATGAGAAGGTCGTCACAGTCCCTCTTAACCACATTTCATTCCTTCTTCAGATGTCTCTGCGATGGTGGTCGGAAACTTGATACCATGTGTTGAAACCATGTGGTAGTCTTACGAGTGGACGAATAAGACGTTTAATAGACACCGATTCTCAGAATCGACTCGCAAAGGTTTCAGAGGGAGGCATAAAGGGCATCAATGAAACTATCCCGCTCTCTCGGTCGTTTATTCCCAAACGTTTCCAGGTCGAAAACGACAGTTCACAGTGCGATGAGCAGAAGAAAGATGTCCTTGACACTGGTGACATATTCGGACGGTATTACCCTTCTCTAAAGGATATCGTGTATCTGGATCCCCATTGTACGTAATCGCTCCCTTTTGGACTGCAATGCGACGCAGTTTTCTCTCTTGTATGCAGGTTAGAACAACTAGAGACCTTTCAAGTCCATTAAACGTAAATTGTACGTGATCCGAAGCAGCAAACGGAGTTTATGCTTTTTCAACCCTCCTTTTTTTCCATTCTCCTGTGGCGTGATAACATGGGAGTGCAAAAGTAACATATGCGTAAATGGTCCCTTTAAAAATCCCAGCAACGGCAAAGGCTCCCTCTAACATCCTCGGCGAGTCCCAGGTATCTTGGTTGAGCACGTTATACATGTTGGCAACACCTTCGGTGACACCCAAGCACCTTTGCTGAGCATGTTAGAAACGTGCCTTCAGAAATTTCGACAACAAAACAGTTTTGCGGCTGCTGCAACGCCTAAGAGCTAGGCAACTCCTTCGACACTCCTTGGGCGCGGTTTACCACCTTCAGGAGCTGGAGCAGTCGCCAGGCTGATATCGAAATTTCTGACAGGTACATTTCTAACGTGCTGAGCCAAGGTGCGTGGGAGGCACCGATGGTGTTAGAGGGACACTTTGCTGTTTTATCCACACACATGTTAGTGTTCCACTCCCACGTTATCACGCCCCGGAGGACGGGAAAGTGGAGTGTTGAAAAAGCATAAGTTTCCTTCGCTACATAGGGTCCCATTCAAATTTCGTTTTGAACGGTACCTAGCGTACACGAGCACAAAAATTGCGGTCGCGTTGCACTCCAGAATGGTGTGATCACGTTCAATGTGGATGCAACACCACAAACGTCCGTAGAAAAGGGTTGAAACGTCCGCGGATGTCTGCAGTGTCAAAGGTTGTTAAGAACAGCTTCTTTTGGTCATCGCACTGTGAACGATTCTTTTCGACGTCCAAGTGTGTGGGAATCAATGCCCCAACAAAGGGGTGGTTTCATTGACTCTTTCATGCTACCCACTGAGGCCACTTCGTGTCGATTCTGAGGAGCGGTTTGGCTGTAATGTTTTCCTTGTCCACATCGTGTGATAAGACAACGGTGGTTTTAGGCATAGTTGTGCTGAAATTTCGTGCCAGTGTGACATTATTAATCCACCTTACAGATCACATGAACTTCCGAACTCTGGCGTATTTTTCGCGTGTGTCGACACCTTGCTGCCTGAAGCGAACCCGAGCCCGGTGGTGACGTCACAGCGTGCCACACGTCTGCACCACTACGGAGGTTGTAGAAACCTTTGAGCGGAACTTAAAACTTACGCGTTGCAATGAGGCAATTACGACATTTCTGAAAGTGATCCTTTAATTATGTTGCGCAGTGTAGTTAGTGACAGTTTCCAATAGTTATTTCCCTAAAGGCCTTCAGCCTTCATTCAGTATTTATGTTTATTCCTTATCGAAGATACACGAGCCATAAATATTGCAGTTGTTTCTACACTCAAGAAGAGAATTCAGTATTTTTTGTAAAAGGAATTGTCTTTGTCAGTTATTTCTTATGTTGTTTTAAAAGACACGTCGGAGAAGACGAATTCTTTCTTGTCAAATAAATTTGTTCTGATACTTCCACATGAATATTTCTTATTCGCTAAAGCAGGCGGAGACAACACGAAGTATGTCGAATAATCCGATCAAAAGTTTTTTCGTAGGCGCTGCAGTCTGGAACCGCGCGACAGTTACGGTCGCAGGTTCGAATCCTGCCTCGGGCATGGATGTGTGTGATGTCCTTAGGTTAGTTAGGTTTAAGTAGTTCTAAGTTCTAGGGGACTGATGACCTTAGCAGTTAAGTCCCATAGTGCTCAGAGCCATTTTTTTTCGTAGTCTATAAATACATCAGGTGTTCCCATATTGAATTCCATCGTTTCTGTTATGATCAGCCTTACTTTAGTATGGTCACTACGAGGTCTTTATCTTCATCTAATAGTAGTGAATCGTCAATGAATTTGAGGCGATTGTGCATTATTTTGATGTGTAGTTCGTAGCGGTCATTAATCCAATGCCATCGGATTTATACATCTTACTGGTTGTTGTGACATCGGGTTTAATAAATAAACATACAAAAAAAACTGTTGTATCCTTCGGTTCCAAGAGATCCGGAACTTGTACCGAAAATAGAGGTCAACATAAACATCTTTTCCGCCCTTTTTATTGCTCATGAAAACCACACATTGCATGTTGTACCACCATACAACAAGACCTTCAGAGGTGGTGCTCCAGATTGCTGTACACACCGGTACCACTAATACCCAGTAGCACGTCACCTTGCATTGATGCATGCCTGTATTCATCGTGGCATACTATCCACAAGTTCATCAAGGCACTGTTGGTCCATATTGTCCCACGCCTCAACGGCGATTCGGCATAGATCCCTCAGAGTGGTTGGTGGGTCACATCGTCCATAAACAGCCATTTTCAATCTATACCAAGTATGTTCGATAGGGTTCATGTCTGGAGAACATGCTGGCCACTCTAGTCGAGCGATGTCGTTATCCTGAAGGAAGTCATTCACAAGATGTGCACGATGGGGGCGCCATTTGTCCTCCATGAAGACGAATGCCTCATTAATATGTTGCCGATATGGTTGCACTATCGCTTGCAGGATGGCATTCACGTATCGTACAGCCGTTACGGCGCTTTCGATGACCACCAGCGGCGTACGTCGGCCCCACACAATTCCACCCCAAAACAGCAGGGACCCTCCACCTTGCTGAACTCGCTGGACAGTGTGTCTAAGGCATTCAGCCTGAGCGGGCTACCCCCAAACAGTCTTCAACGACTGTCTGGTTGAAGGCATATGCTACACCCATCGGTGAAGAGAACGTGATGCCAATCCTGAGCGGTCCATTCGGCATGTTGTTGGCTCAATCTGTAATGCGCTGCATGGTGTCATGGTTGCAAAGATGGACCTCGCCATGGACGTCGGGAGTGAAGTTGCGGATCATGCAGCCTGTTGCGCACAGTTTGAGTCGTAACACGATGTCCTGTGGCTGTACGAAAAGTATTATTCAACATGGTGGCGTTGCTGTCAGGGTTCTCCAAGCCATAATCCGTAGGTAGCGGTCATCCACTGCAGTATTAGCAATTGGGCGGTCTGAGCGAGGCATGTCATCGACAGCTCCTGTCTGTCTGTATCTCCTCCAGGTCCGAACAACATTGCTTTGGTTCACTCCGAGACGTCTGGACACTTCCCTTTTTGAGAGGCCTTCCTGGCACAAAGTAACAATGCGGACGCTATCGAACCGCGGTATTGACCGTCTAGGCACGGTTGAACTACAGACAACACGAGCCGTGTAACTCCTCCCATTCTTCCTCCCATCTTTCTGCACATCACCTCCTCCCTCTTTCTCTGCACAACTTCTCCTTCCCCTCTTTCTGCAGCCTGCTTCTTCCTCTCTCTCTGCATATCTCCTCTTCCTCGTCTCTCTGTACATCTCGTCCTCCAGTCCTGACTGCACATCTCCTCCTTTGTCTCTCTCTGTCCACATGCTTCTCACTCCTCTCATCATCTCCTCTGCCCCTCACTGTGGTGTTCACCTTCTGCTCCTCCACGCCCTCTGTCTGCATACATCCCCTCCACTTTCTCTCCTCCCCTGTTTCTGTCCCTACCATTTTTCCTCCTTCTCCATATCCATGCCATCCCATATTTCTCTCTACATATCTGTCCCTCCATCCAAGCTGAACTATCCCAACACAAAATACCATGCACAATCAGCAGCTTACCCTTTTTTTGGGGTTTCATCAGTCTTCTGACTGGTTTGATGTGGCCCACCACAAATCCCTCTCCTGTGCCCACCTCTTCGTCTCAGAGTAGCACTTGCAACCTATGTCCTCAATTATTTGCTGCATGCACTTGGTCTTCCTCTACAGTTTTTCAACTCTAGAGCTCCCCCTAGTACCATGGAAGGCATACCCTGATGTCTTAACAGATGCCTTATCATCTTGTCCTTTCTCCTTATCAGTGTTTTCCACATAATCCTTTCCTCTCCGATTCTGCGCACAACCCCATCATTCCTTACCGTATCAGTCCACCTAAATCTCAACATTCGTCTGTAGCACCACATCTCAAATGCTTCGATTCTCTACTGTTCCGGTTTTACCACATTCCATGTTTCACTACTATACAATGCTGTACTCCAGACGCACATTCCCAGAGATTTCTTCATCAAATTAAGACCTATGTTTAATACTAGTAGTCTTGTCTTGGACAGGAATGTCCTTTTTACCATTGCTAGTCTGCTTTTGATGTCCTCCTTGCTCCGTCCATCATTCATTATTTTATTGCCTAGGTAGCAGAATTCCTTAACTTCATCTACTTCGTGACCATCAATCCTGACGTTAAGTTTCTCGCTTTTCTCGTTTCTGCTACGTCTCTTTACTTTCATCTTTCTCCGATTTATTTATGTGTTTGGAAAACCAGTTCCTTCTATGCAAAGCAGGCCATTACTACTCCAAAATAGTTTGAATCGTGAGAGTGTTAAACATTTTCATCGGCAGTGTTTGGCTGGCAATTGGAGGAGAGATGGTGGCCCTATCGTTCTGCGTTGAATTACAAGCCACGTTGAGTGTGGTTGATAGTGATCAGTCGGTTAGATGGAAAGGACAAACCTACCGGCCGGTCCCCTTGGCCCTATTGCAGAGGGTTAGGCCATGTGGTGGCACTGGCTTTCACCTATTCTTCTGTTGGCGTCCATAAGAATGCAAAGGTAAAATCGCTCAATACAAGCACTACTAGATAAACATTTGGCACCTCATAAAAAGTAACAATATTTATACAGTTACCGTTTTTTGTTTTACTTGCTGACTTCTTGTTGCAGTTCTTCTGTCACGTGAACCGCACACACCTATTAATGTCACAAGCTCTCCTGCTGTCTCACGTAGTACTATAACTCTGCAGTCGTTTCTGTGTGTCTGACTCTGTGGTTCGCTTTTCCATTTATTATCTACAAGGACTACAACATCGCACTAGCCTCTCGTGGTCAGATCAACGCCACAAAATGTCGTCACACAATCATGTAACTGTTTCGTATGTTTTAACTGCTTATTCTCTTTTACAATTTTTCTGTCAACCATATCTGTCGTCCAGTAGCTTATTAAGCCGTCCACTTTTCCCTATTCCTTCTACATTCCCTGCAGCCATTTTCAACATATCTGCAATTTCAAATCTTTTCCCTTACTGTTGTGTTTCTGATCCATCCTGCTTTGACGAAGTGTTACCATTAATAAAATTTGCACAGTAAGAATTCCAAATTTTCATCTAGGTGGTCAGGTAGTGAGCCGCCACCTTAGGTCACCTGATCTGCCGTTTCCTGTCTCCGTTGTCTTCTCTAGCCAGTGTCTCCTCATCCTATCGCTTTCAGTCCTAAGTTCTTGATTCATCCGGCTTGCTAGTTATAGATTTCAACATCATTGCTGCGTCTTACACAGTCATTCATCTGCTACACATACTCATACGGCCATGTAGGTTTTATCCCCGAAGTCTGTATTAACGTTATCAATGTACTTCTGCTATGGTATTTCTGAGGTTCTTCTTTTTTCCCATTAGTCCCTCATTATTTGGGAGTTGGTTGGTGCATTGTTAGACACACACACACATAGAAGAAGTTTCAGATCATATAGTGTATATCCTTTTATATGCGCTTATAGGATGAACAATTTAATTGACTGTATTTTGTGACAAAATGGGGCAGTTGGCTCTTCCGAATATATCTCAGTGTTAAAATACCAATGCGCTGCGAATTAATGAGTGAACAAAACATCGGCAAATAAAGCCTGATTTACTGCGCGGAGTGTAAGCCTGTTACATACACCGCTAATCATGCGACGCGATAAACCTAGAAACAATAGACTATCAGAAAAGAATTATAACACAAATCACCCGTTATTTTTATTGTTTTATTTGTAAGGCTTTGAGCTTTGACCATGAACTGTATGTGGTGCCTCTAATCAGAAAAACAAGGGCTATTGTGTTTGCAATAAAACATCGTAGCTTCCTCCTGCGGCCAAGTCGGAAAAATTCCTTCAGTGGTAGTTCCTGAGTGATTTATCATCCTTCTCAAACAAGACCCACAGATGTTCATTCAGTAACAGTTGATCATGGAGGTCGAAAGTCAGTGGGACCTATCTCATGCGAAATACAATTAGAAAAAAGGAAAAAACGATGCATCACGATGGATGTGTCCGAATCGGACGGAAATCGGTAGACCTGATGTATACAGTGTGGTCCATTGATCGTGACCGGGCCAAATATCTCACGAAATAAGCGTCACACGAAAAAACTACAAAGAGCGAAATTTGTCTAGCTTGAAGGGGGAAACCAGATGGCGCTATGGTTCGCCCGCGTTTTTTTTTTTTTCTTTTCATTTTGTTCGTAGTTGATCGTTGTGTTTGGTCGTTGCGGACGTCAGAGGACAGCCGTTCAAGTTCGTTGTTGATACTTTCACTCAGTTTTTATTATTACAGAGGCCAACCAGCTCTCTGACCGAACACGCTGAGTTACCGTGCCGGCGCGAGATGGCGCTGCCATAAGTCAAACGGATATCAACTGCGTTTTCTTAAATACGATCCCCCATTTTTATTACATATTCGTGTAGCACGCAAAGACATATGAATGTTTTAGTTGGAGCACTTTTCTCGCTTTGTGATAGATGGCGATGTAATAGTCACAAACATATGGCTCACAATTTTAGACGAACAGTTGGTAACAGGTAGGTTTTTTAAATTAAAATACGGAACGTAGGTACGTTTGAACATTTTATTTCGGATGTTCCAATGTGATACATATACCTTTGTGAACTTATCATTTCTGAGAACACATGCTGTTACAGCGTGATTACCTGTAAATACCACATTAATGCAATACATGCTCAAAATGATGTCCGTCAACCTCAATGCATTTGGCAATACGTGTAACGACATTCCTCTCAGCAGCGAGTAGTTCGCCTTCCGTAATGTTCGCACACATTGACAATGCGCTGACGCATGTTGTAGCCGTTGTCAGTGGATCACGATAGCAAATATCCTTCAACTTTCCCCACAGAAAGAAATCCGGGGACGTCAGATCCAGTGAACGTGCGGGCTATGGTACGGTGCTTCGACGACCAATCCACCTGTCATGAAATATGCTATTCAATACCGCTTCAACAGCACGCGAGCTATGTGCCGTACATCCATCATGTTGGAAGTACATCGCCATTTTGTCATGAGGTGAAACATCTTGTAGTAACATCGGTAGAACATTACGTAAGATATCAGCATACATTGCACCATTTAGATTTCCATCGATAAAATGGGAGCCACTTATCCCTTCCTCCCATAATGCCGCATCATACATTAACCCACCAAGGTCGCTGATGTTCCACTTGTCGCAGCCATCGTGGATTTTCCGTTGCCCAATAGTGCATATTATGCCGGTTTACGTTACCGCTGATGGTGAACGACGCTTCGTCGCTAAATAGAACGCGTGCAAAATATCTGTCATCGTCCCGTAACTTCTCTTGTGCCCTGTGGCAGAACTGTACATGAAGTTCAAAGTCATCGACATGCAATTCCTGGTGGATAGAAATATGGTGCGGGTGTAATCGATGTTGCCGGCCGCAGTGGCCGCGCGGTTCTGGCGCTGCAGTCTGGAACTGCGAGACCGCTACGGTCCCAGGTTCGAATCCTGCCTCGGGCATGGATGTGTGTGATGTCCTTAGGTTAGTTAGGTTTAACTAGTTCTAAGTTCTAGGGGACTAATGACCTCAGCAGTTGAGTCCCACAGTGCTCAGAGCCATTTTTTTTTTGTAATCGGTGTTGATGTAGCATTCCCAACACCTACGTTTTTGAGATTCCCGATTCTCGCGCAATTTGTCAGCTACTGATGTGTGGATTAACCGCGACAGCAGCTAAAACACCAACTTTTTTATTTATTTATTTATTTATTGTTCCGTGGGACCAAATTAAGGAGAAGTCTCCATGGTCATGGAACGAGTCAATACATGAAACTATAACACGATATTAGAAACAAAACAAAATCAACAATGTAACACTGGAATTTGCTTAATTTTTTAGCTCTTCCAGGAGCTCCTCCACAGAATAGAAGGAGTGAGCCATGAGGAAACTCTTCAGTTTAGACTTAAAAGAGTTTGGGCTACTGCTAAGATTTTTGAGTTCTTGTGGTAGCTTATTGAAAATGGATGCAGCAGAATACTGCACTCCTTTCTGCACAAGAGTCAAGGAAGTGCATTCTACATGCAGATTTGATTTCTGCCTAGTATTAGCTGAGTGAAAGCTGCTAACTCTTGGGAATAGGCTAATATTGCTAACAACAAATGACATTAAAGAAAATATATACTGTGAGGGCAATGTCAGAATTCCCAGATTTTTGAATAGGGGTCGACAAGAGGTTCTCGAACTTACACCACATATAGCTCGAACAGCCCGTTTTTGAGCCAAAAATACCCTTTTTGAATCAGAAGAATTACCCCAAAAAATAATACCATACGACATAAGCGTATGAAAATATGCGAAGCAGACTACTTTTCGTGTTGAAGTGTCACTTATTTCAGATACTGTTCTAATGGTAAATAAAGCAGCATTTAGCTTCTGAACAAGATCCTGGACATGGGCTTTCCACAACAGCTTACCACCTATCCGAACGCCTAGGAACTTGAACTGTTCCGTCTCGCTTATAATATGCCTATTCTGTCTGATCAAAATATCGGTTCTTGTTGAATTGTGAGTTAGAAACTGTAAAAACTGAGTCTTACTGTGATTTAGCATCAAATTATTTTCCACAAACCACGAACTTATTTCATGAACTACATTATTTGTTACTGTTTCAATATTACACACAAGATCCTTCACTATCAAGCTGGTGTCATCAGCAAACAGAAATATTTTTGAATCACCTGTAATACTAGAAGGCATATCATTTATATAAATAAGAAACAGCAGTGGCCCCAGCACCGACCCTTGGGGAACGCCCCACTTAACAGTGCCCCATTGGGACTGAACATCACTACCACTCTCAATATTGGGGAGAATTACCCTCTGCTTTCTGTTCTTAAATTAAGAGGCGAACCAAATGTAAGCTACTCCCCTTACTCCATAATGGTCCAACTTCTGCAGTAATATTTTGTGGTCAACACAGTCAAAAGCCTTCGTTAAATCAAAGAAAACACCTAGCGTTCGCAACCTTTTATTTAATCCGCCCAAAACCTCACAGAGAAAAGAGAATTTAGCATTTTCAGTTGTGAAACCATTTCTAAAACCAAACTGAACATTTGACAGCAAATTATGTGAATTTAAATGCTCCAATAACCTTGTATATACAACCTTCTCGATAACTTAAGCAAACACCGATGGCATAGAAATAGGTCAAAAATTGTCAACATTATCAGTGTCTCCCTTTTTATAAAGTGGCTTCACTACCGAGTACTTTAATCGGTCAGGAATCCGACCACTCCTAAAGGAAAAGTTACAGATATGGCTGAGAACTGGGCTAACATACATAGAACAATACTTCAGTATTCTGCTAGATACCCCGTCATATCCATGAGAGTTCTTGGTCTTTAGTGATTTAATTAATAACTCAATCTCCCTCTTGTCAGTATCATGGAGGAGCATTTCAGGTAACAGTCTCGGAACACCTTTTTCTAAGAGCGCTATATGATTCCCTGTTGGGACTAGGTTTCTATTTACTTCACCTGCTATATTCAGAAAGTGATTATTAAATACTGTACATATATGCCACTTATCAGTAACACGGACATTCCCACTACGCACTGATTCTATATCCTCGACCTCTCTCTGCAGACCAGCAACTTCCTTTACGACTGACCATATGGTTTTAATTTTATCCTGAGACTTAGCTATTCTATCTGCATACCACATACTTTTTGCCTTCCTAATAACATTTTTAAGCACCTTACAATACTGTTTGTAATGGGCTGATGCATTTAGATTTTGACTGTTTCTAACGTTTTGATATAATTGCCACTTTGTTCTACAAGATATTCTTATCCCTCTAGTCAGCCACCCAGGCTGCCTGTTTGTGCTAGTACCCTGTTTTAAACGTTCTAACGGAAAGCAACTTTCAAAGAGCATGAGAAAAGTCTTGAGAAAAGCATTATATTTATCGTCTAATGTATCAGCGCTATAAACATCTTGCCACTCTTGTTACTTTATAAGGTTTACAAAGGTCTCTACAGCAACTGGATCAGCTTTCCTGAACAGCTGATGACTATATTTAACGCGTGTTGCAGCACAAAAATCTTTTAAAGTTAAAATTTGTGCATCATGATCTGAAAGGCCATTCATCTTTTTGATAACAGAATGCCCTTCTAGTAATGAGGAATGAACAAAAATGTTGTCAATGGTTGTTCTACTGTTCCCTTGCACTCTCGTTGGAAAGAATACGGTTTGCATAAGATTATATGAATTAAAGAGGTCTACCAGCATCCTCTTCCTTGCACAATCACTTATACAATTAATAATGAAGTCACCACATATAACTAACTTTTTGTATTTCCTATAAAGTGAACTAAGAACCTCCTCTACCTTTAGCAAAAATGTTGTGAAATCGGAGTCTGGGGATCTATAAATAACAACAGTTAGAAGTTTAGCTCCGTTAAATTTAACCACACCTGCACAACATTCAAACACCTTTTCAGTGCAGTACTTTGAAACATCAATTGACTCAAATGGGATGCCGTTTTTCACATACATGGCTACTCCCCCACACCGCAAAGAGCTCCTCGAAAAGCTGCCAGCCAACCTGTATCCTGGTAAAGGAAGCCTCTGAATTATCTCCTTATTTAAGAAGTGTTCAGATATACCAATAATTTCAGAGTCAACATCTATAAGCAGTTCACTAACTTTATCTCTAATACCTTGTATATTTTGATGAAATATACTCATTCCCTCATTACTCGGATACCTAAGCTTTGTCAAAAGTGATTCCCTTGTTATAGAGACTTCCCTTAAGCAGGAATACCTATCAGCTGACTTCAATCTAAAAAAGGTGCAGCTCTAACACCCACTACTGCAGGAATTTTCCCATGAGTGATCCCACCAACCCCACCTATGCTGTCACCTATAAGCTTTGCCAACCTCCCCTTCCCATACCTGTTGAGGTGCAGGCCATGTCTAGTGAAACCCGTCCTGCTGATAGACTCCACCGACACCACTGAAATGTGACCCATGCTTTCTGTCATCAGCGCTCCCCCAAGTCTCATGTTATTACGTCTGACGGCTGTATTAAGATGAGGCCGATCGTGACGCTGAAACAGTTCCACGAAATGCGCATTCGTGTTGCCAGTCTGAGTGGCTATCTTTTCCAGGTCACCATCTATGTTATACTCCCCATCCCTATCAATACTATTACCAGCCCCACCCACAATCACTACCTGATCCTCTTTAGTAAAATCCCTACATAACCCCCCTATGTTAACAGTCACCTGAGCCAACCCTGCATTAGGCTTCACAATGCTGGTGACCTGGTACTCACTCCCCAGCACTTCCTGCAACTGCTGGCCTACACCTCTGCCATGAGAACTACCTAGCAGCAGAACCTTCTTCTTCCTCTTCGACTTTGCAACTGTTCTAGGCACAGTAACTACTGAGGTCTGCTGCATACTTCCTACATCTACAGCTACTAGAGATTCCTCTCCACTAGACTCTGACAGTGGGTCATATCTATTGTAAACACCAATAGTAAAACTATCTGAAAATCTTCTTCTCCTAGCGGATCTCTTGCCAACAGCCAGCTCCCATTCCTCAACCCCCTTCTCCTTCCTTATCCTATCTAGCTCCTCCTGTGCGTTTTTCAACTGTACCTGAAGGGCACAGATCTTACGATCCTGCTCCTCTATCAACTTACTCTTGCTACATAATCTGCAGTTCCAGGAGAGGATCTCACCAGAATGCCCACTGGCTTCCCCACTGCAATCCCCCCAGTGAAAATACTTCGAACAAGTCTCACACCGCAATCCACTACTCACGAACCTACGGCAAAGCCCACACTTCTCACTCATGGTAAAATTTTACTTTTTATAAGTTCCGCTACTACAATAAGAAGATGTTAAAAACCTGACTACAATAATCACAAACTTACTCTACAAGGGAAGTAACTACTATTATTAACAGTATTAATAAACAACAAATGTGAATATAACAAAAGACTAATACAGAAAGAGAATCAAATGTCTAATGACACAGTAACGAAGCTGAAAACAGTTCCCAAAAGGTTCTCCTGAAATTATTTCACCAGAAAACACCAAGAACACCGGTTGAAGACTACTAAAGTTCCTAAATAAACCACTATACACAAACAATTAATTAGTACTTAGCTTTCGATGCGCCGCTACAGCTGCAACTGGTCAGCGCGGAATGTAAACACAGGCAAGAGGTTAAGTTGCTCGATACGAAACACTCACAAATATCAGGTCACAACACAAGAAAGGCAGAGGTGAATGAAGAAACCACTAATACGTCACTTATATAGTAAATATTATCACAAAAACCGCTAAAATATGTATCTGAAACCTAAAAATATATGAAAACTTAGAGAGCGATCTCACACGCAGTCACTCGCTTATGACGTCACACCAAAGATCTGACGTCACACCAAAGATCTGACGTCACACCAATCACTTGATCACTTGGGCATCATCATTTGTGGTTGACGTTTCACATGTTTCACATGTGGCTGAACACTTCCTGTTTCCTTAAATATCGTAACTATTCGGCGAACGGTCCGGACACTTGGATGATGTCTTCCAGGATACCGAGCATCATACATAGCACACGCCCGTTGGGCACTATCATCACAATAGCCATACATCAACACGATATCGACCTTTTCCGCAATTGGTAAACGGTCCATTTTAACATCGGTAATATATCACCAAGCAAATACCGTCCGCACTGGAGGAATGTTACGTGATACCACGTACTTATACGTTTGTGACTATTACAGCGCCATCTATCACAAAGCGAAAAAAGTGGTCCAACTAAAACATTCACATTTCTTTATGTACTACACGAATATGTAATAAACAATGGGGGTTCCTAGTTAAAAAAAACGGAGTTGATATCTATTTGACCTATGGCAGCTCCATCTAGCGGGCCAACCATAGCGCCATCTGGTTTCCCCCTTCAAGCTAGAAGAGTTTCGTTCTTTGTAGATTTTTCGTTTGATGCTTATGTCGTGAGATATTTGGCCCGGTCACTATCAATGGACCACCCTGTTTAAATAGACAAAAAAATGATTACAATTTCAGAAAACGTAAACGATTTACTCAAGAGAAAGGGTTTTACAAACTGAGCAAATCAGTAAGCGTTGGCAAACCTCTGGTCCAAATGAAAGCAGTTATTCGGCTTGGTATTGATTGATAAAGTTGTTGGATATCCTCAGGATGTATATCGTGCCAAATTTTGTCCAACTGGAGCGTTAAATCATCAAACTCCCGAGATGTTTGGAGGGCGCTACCCTAATGCTTCAAACGTCCTCAGGTGGTGAGAGATCCGACGATCCTCCTGACCAAGGTAGGTTCAAATGGCTCTGAGCACTATGGGACTTAACTTCTGAGGTCATCAGTCCCCTAGAACTTAGAACTACTTAAACCTAACTAACCTAAGGACAGCACACACATCCATGCCCGAGGCAGGATTCGAACCTGCGACCGTAGCAGCAGCGCCGTTCCGGGATGAAGCGCCTAGCGGATCTCTTCCCAATTGAGAACATGTGGAGCAGAAGGTAGGGCCCTCCCACCAGCTGGGGTTATGACGATCTAACGCACCAACTGGACAGAATTTGACACGATATCCCTTAGAATGGCATCCAACAATCAGTGACTAGCCGAAAAACTACATGCATAAGGGCCAGAGGAGGACGAACGCGGTTTTGACCTACTCAGTTTGTGAAGCTCTTGAATAAATCATCCACTCTGAAATTGCAATGATTTGATTGTTGTATATGTACGAGTAAATCACATCTACCTATTTCCGTCTCATTCGAATAATTCCTTCATGGTGTGTTCAAAAACGGGTATAAATGGCTCTAAGCACTATGGGACTTAACATCTAAGGTCAGCAGTCCCCTAGACTTAGAACTTTTTAAATCTAACTAACCTAAGAACATCACACACATCCATGCCCGAGGCAGGATTCGAACCTGCGACCGTAGCAGCAGCGCGGTTCCGGGATGAAGCGCCTAGAACCACTCGGCCACAGCGGCCGGCTCATGATGCTTTGTTTACTTTTTTCTTTTTTTTTCTTTTTTGGTCATAGAGTGTATATGAGATTGTATAAAAGCGATATTATCTTGAATTAGAAACTGTTTACTTTTAAAAAAGCAACATCTGTCGTAGTCTGTTCGTAGTCTGTACTGCCTCATTGTACTGAACATGTTTTCATATACTCTTTTCTACTCATCTGGACACCCATACACGTTCACTAAGTCATCGTTTAAATCCATCTAATCAATCTCAAGCTACACTCATAAAAACGAACTTCTCTGTTGCAGCACTACCTCGTGCTTCTCCATGGATCACACGTACGGACACTAATTCACGTCCTCAAACTCTTACACACTGACAAGGGATATAGAGCATTACAGTGAACAGCGAAGATTTACGATAGCAGTATTTGAGTAACTGATACAGTGTATAGTAAATTACTGATCATGTCTGTATTTATATCAAAGAAGTGTCAAGAAAGAAACAATAAGACAAAAAAACAGTAGTGTAATCAGTTTTGGAAATTTGTCACAAGTAACATGAATTTAATTGGTAGTACACATGAAGAACCTATATGGCAGTGGACTGAGACAGAAATTATAATTTCTATGTGGTCTATTGAGTTGAACAGGTTACAACGTTCTTTGCTGCAGGACTTATTAAAAAAAATGGAAACGAAGTCCCATGCTTCTTTACAGAGCGTAGGGGAACGATGCGGGAGACCCGCACCGCCTTACTACGTAAGGTCCTAATGGAGGTGGTTTGCCGTAGTCTTCCTCCGACCGTAATGGGGATGAATGATGATGATGAAGACGATACAACAACACCGTCATCCCGAGACAGGAAAACTCCCTGACCCCGCCGGGAATCGAACCCGGGACCCCGTGCTCGGGAAGCGAGAACGCTACCGCGAGACCACGAGGGGCGGACGCAGGACTTATTTACTTTTTGTTATTTCATTTTCAAATGTGTAAGAATGTTTTAATGGTTAATTCCTTAACTTTTCTGTACTGATTTAGTGATGACTGCGTCGTTACGAGACGTCGTAAATACGTTTTGTTAGGGTTCTGCTTGCTGTCAGAAGCGTGTGTCTGAGATTAGCCTACTTACGGTTGAAGACAGTCTGCCGTACCAACAGGACCAACAGGCTGTGTAATGCATCCCTGGGCCACAGTGATGGCCGATCTGCATTATCTTGTCTCTAAATGGCTATGCCTCCTCTTACAAAGCCAGTAAATCCAGTTGATAGAGAGAAGATTAAACCCCAAATAATAAACCGTAGCGTTTTAAACGTCTCCTAGAACACACTGGATTATCCGAGATTCGTTTCAATGAATGATACAACAGTACACTTTCACGCTGACATAATTCAGTAACGCTTTGCTCCTGATTTGTTATGAAACTTGAGCTCATGCTGTGGGCAGGTTTTCCTTAAATGAGTAAGTCCTATCACATTTCTTGCTCCCATGGCTATATACTCTGCAAGAATGAGCCTCTGTAACGAATGGAGTTCCAAAGCCCACTTCTCGTATCGCATTTATGCGTCGTCTTAAAACTAGCGCGTGCGGAACTCGTGGCCTATTACTATTATATACATTAATAAATACATGTATAAAGATGAAGGCGTTCAATAAACGAAAAACAAACATGCCAGGAAGACTTTCCTCAAGGGAAAACGAGCTTAGCAAAAACGAGACGACACGATATAGTCGCAACAGTGACAGGCCTAGAGTCTTAAAGTTTCACTCGGCAAACACGATAACCAAGCAAGCACGCTCTACGCAAACATACAGCCAGAAACGCACAGGCGGAATTGCACGACGTGGAAACAGCACTGGGAAAGACACCGCATGACAACTGAATTCTACAGGGTGAGTTACTATTGCCACCAAGTATGATAGGAGCTGAAAAGATTGTGGGACAAAAGTTGCATGGGGCAACGGGGGCCATAATATGGCACTGGTTTTTTGTTGCTAAGCAGGGTCGCTTCAGAGATTTGAAGATCAACTTTGTTTTTTTAAATGTGATGCTATAGTTTGGTACTTATTTTCTGATAACCGCTATCGAGACGAATCTAATGATGTGAAACAGTAACGTCTTTGAAGCTCAACGAAGGTCAGAAAGGTGGCACGAACGTCCATTTACAGAAGGTGTTCAAAGTCACAACCATTAGTCTGAATGCAGAGCTGTAATCTTCTTATCATGGATTGAGTGGTATTCCTGATCACTTCGGCACTTATCAAAGCACATGCTTTGATTTCATTTTCATTCGTCTCAGTTTGAACCTTTTATACGTTATTAGGCTTGGCAAATGATCCCATTTCACTTAAAATTACAGAATTTCTTATTATGGCACTTAGAGCCTCTTTTATTTCAAGTTTTCAATTCATGCGTCCCAATGGAAGACAATTACGGGGTTTCAAAAAAGTGATCCTTTAATTGTATTGCGCAGTGTGCAATAACTAAAACAGAAAAATTTTCCACGCCAGTGTGTAGTCATTTAACATACAAATGTTTTTCGAACGTTTCGGTCAGCTTTACCCCAGCAGTCAAGTCCCCTAATTTAGCAGTAACTGGAATGGTAAATTGCAGTATTTTCGACTGGCAGCATTATCAGCTTCACGTATTCCTCACATTAATGATGTTCCGGGACGTACTGTGGCACCACATTAAACGCTTTCCCACTGAGCTCATCTGTCCCTCTTATAACATCTGCTCATGTTCAGGTAACTGTATACGACACACATTAGCAGATACATTTTCGTCGTTTTTCTCGGATATTTCCGCATGCTTCAACTCAGAAGGAAATGTAATGAAACTTGAAGCTTCCTGGCAGATTAAATGTTCGTGCCAGACCGAAACTTGAACTCAGACCCTTTGCCTCCTGATGCCAAATGCTTTACCAACTGAGCTAGCAAACTCACACCCTGTCCTCACAACTTTACTTCCGCCAGGAAGGAAACGTAATCCTTGCAAAGTTAATTAGCATCTAAATATGGACGATGAGTGGACACATGGCTCACAGCTCATTTGTTGGGTACGAACCAGCTATAATTCATCGCATTAAACAATAATTGTCATTCTTTGAATCACCATTTATCATGACTTCTTTGTCTGCAATTACTTTTAGTAATCCTCTGCGTGTTCAGACATACATTCCATTATTTACGTTGTTATCATACAGTTTCATAATTTCTATTAACGCCCAGCTGGAGTCATAGCCATGCGTTGCCCCACAGAAAGATTTATTGGCTGAACGTAAACTTTTTTAAAAGTTTTTCCCAGCCAGTGCCGAGCTGTGACAAAGTAGGATCGAGTGCAGTGTCACAACAGGAATAACACACAGGCAAGAGAGCCGATATGGCAATATCATGGTACACAACAGAGGCGATTGCTACATATTACTTCACTGAGAATTATAAATCGCCATTTCAGCATGACGACCTCATTGTGTAAGGAACATAACGTCATTTTGACAGCACTGCAAGGTGCCGTAACTACACATAAATCTTACTCAAGCACGTCTCTCAACCTACTGATATAGCACTAAAGCACCAAGCTGAATGGCTGAAAGCCACAGCTGGGATACGCAAGTGCAGTGAAGACTGCTGACGAACCTGGAAATTGAGGGTACTAAGGCTCCCGAGCCCGCTATCTTCCAGCTGCAGTGAGGCAGCATTGAGGCAGGACCTGTGATGTGCTGTCTACCGATAGCCATATGACTATTCTCGACACCTCACTGAGCCAGGTCTGGTGGACTTAGCTGCTGTGAGCTGCCAGCCTGTCATCCACTAATGCGAACTGCTGGAGTCTTCCACCACTAGCTCACTGGGGCCACTTTGCCGGTATCTGGTGCACTGTCACATTGTGACCGTACTCTGGGGGCGCGCTGGCTGCTGCTGCACCCAACTGACACTGGCTTCCACAGCCTCCCTCTGGTGGAGAAGCCACGTCGTTACTCTGCACAACCATCGCCAGCCTGTGGAATGCTGCTGGAAGCTGACTGGGGCGCTTCCTACGAGGTGCTTTAGTGTGCCCTAATCAGAAACGTCATCGAGCTCTTCGGTGTCGACGACGCCTGCGCCACGCCTGCAGTTAACTGTGCGGACTACCCTGCATAGCGCCGCTCTGCTGCGTGAGCTGCCATTGCCTCACCGATGTCCAAAAGAACAGATACCATCTTCATATAGCTAAGGCTAACCAGCCATTGACCGTCTCCTTTTGTGCTGGATGCACACGCATTGCCCGAACTCTTACGGGTCTCGGTAAGACTGTCTGCCGCGAGTAATGAGTGTAATGGGCAGGGGATCTACGAATGTAGTGTGTGGACATTATGTTGGGAATGTGGGTCTCATGGGGAGCGTGCAAGGGATAAATCCCTGCAGTCGCACTACCCTCTGTGCTCTCGGTGGCTCAGGTGGTAAGAGCGTCTGCCATGTAAGCAGCAGATCCCGGTTTCGAGTCCCGGTCGGGGCACACATTTTCAACTGTCCCCGTTAATTTATTTCAAGGCCTGTCGACAGCTTAGGGCCTTGATTTAATTATCATTACAAGAAAACGCTGAGCTGCGCGTCAGAATGTGTGCTGTGATCGCATCTCTCTTCGCTTCTGCCACGGAAAAGACAATTTAATAGTAAACTAAGGCTAATAAATGTATAATTCGCTAATTCTGTCTCATTAGGGCATACAGTGCATGACGGGCTGTCATCACCATGCTCCATGTTTCGTCATCCTGCATCCGCAAGTGTTACATTCCACTGGAATTGTACTTGGGAAGTTCCCAGTTTTTTTTTTTTTCAATAATCGGATGTCAACAATAGCTGAATACCATTCACTGATGTCCTCAGACAGTGGTAGTGTTCTGTGTGTTCATAATTATCCTAACGTCATCTGACTTCTGAAACAGAAATTTACAGACAAGTGCGTCATTTTTCTTAAGTGACCGACTGAGCTCACATCGTATGTTTACAGTGTGACATATTTCTCAAGTGCAACACCGTATGTTGATGAAAACTGGGAGGCCAGCCGGAGTGGCCGAGCGGTTCTAGGCGCTACAGTGTGGAACCGCGCGACCGCTACGGTCGCAGGTTCGAATCCTGCCTAGGGCATGGACGTGTGTGATGTCCTTCGGTTAGTTAGGTATAAGTAGTTCTAAGCTCTAGGGGACTCATGAGCTCAGAGGTTAAGTCCCATAGTGCTCACAGCCATTTGAACCATTTGAAAACTGGGAGACAAGTGACAAGGAAATGTTTGGGATCCTTAAAAAAAAGAATGGTTCAAATGGCTCTGAGCACTATGGGACTTGACATCTGAGGTCATCAGTCCCCTAGAACTTAGAACTACTTAAACCTAACTAACCTAAGGATTTCACACACATCCATGCCCGAGGCAGGATTCGAACCTGCGACCGTAACAGCACAGGATCGCACAAATCAATTCAAAAGTGTCAGCACCGATTTTAAAATGCTTTACTAATCATTCGCTCGTTATTTGTAATTGAACGCTACTACTTACTGTAGCTACTGTCTGTAGCAGCTCCTCTTCTTTACAAATAGCTTGCAAATGGAAATGTCGAAATATTTCGGAATTTCGTAATTATGTTTATTTCTGCAGGAAATGTCGATATTTTTGGCTTTTTCGATACTTTATAACGTGGTTCATATCAATCCCAACCGTGATTTTATGAACATCGGCTGCCTATGTGTCTGGACGAGTTACGCTAACACTCCCTGCGTGTTTGCACCTTCTGCTAGTACAGGAGACATATTCAGTCTAGCAACAGGAAAGTCACTTGTCGAATTTAATACTTACGTAATAACTAGATTTAGCGGCCGCTCATTTGCTAAGTTTTAAACTTGAAGTTCCCTATGAAGATTCCTCTAGAACATGGGGAAGAACTGGCAACGTATACACAGGATTATGTGGAATATCTTCGACAAAAGCAAACTGAGCAGCCACTATGTTGACCTAAGTGTTTACAAAGCTAATTTGTCGTATTAGGTGCTTTGGTGGTAATACTTACGTATTGCGAAATACGCATGTGACGTGATACAGTGAATTAAATACCTCGCCAAAACACGTCATTTTTCAGTATGGTTTGTTGTGGTTAAGTGTCAGAAAATCTTACGTCGGGGGCTAAACGTGCTATAGTTCCTATCTTGGAATTAGTCATTGTTATTATGTAATATTTGATAATGAAAAGAAGAGTGTTTTATAAGTAAACAAAAAGAACAATCAGACATCTACAAAAAGGTAACACATTAATAAGTTTATTTACGTTGTGTACACTTAACGGTTGAGTTATATATAAATTTGAAAATGTTGGTTTCTGTGTGTTGCTGTGTCATACACTGTCAGAATAACATTTTGGATAGCAACAAAATAGTCTTTAATGCTGTCGCGCACTTTTATAAGTGTCTGCAGATTATTGATAATTAGCAGCATCGTGCTATTTCTATGTAATGTTCGTCACAGCAAATTTCCGTAGCAATGTTCTTAGTCTGTAAATCCAATTCATCAGGGGACGAGCACTTAATTGTGGCTACTTAAAAGGAAGCGCTGGTCAGTCAGGGTATCGAGCAGTGAGGTCTTGTGGATTTCCGTCCTCTGGTGGTGTGTACATACGGCGCTCCACATTGGTGACAGCGATGGAAAAGTGGCTACACCCATCGGCTTGCTGGCGGGAGATATTTTTAAAAAAGCCGTCCCTCGTGTAGATCTGATCGTCGCATAGTGCGCTGGCTGTGGTCGACGGAGGTGCTGTCGGTACAGAGAGAGAAAGTTCCAGCTTTTAGAGAGCCCTAGCACCAGAGTTGCACTTGTTGAGTATTACGGCCTGCCTCAGTATGGCAAATAGGACAAATGCCTGTTGAGACACAAGGCTACACGAGGGCTTTAATGAAGTACAGCAATTATAGAAAGTCTATAAAGTCAGTTACATTTTTCTAGTGGAGCAAAATTATGCGCTGTTTTCGCTAGCTCCTAAATTAGTGGTAGATTAGGTGATGAAAGTTCCATTTTCTACCACCAGTAACATAGCCTCAAGTAGCCCTAAGAGGAAGTGTCAGCCACTACATCCTTTCCCGTTACCGAGCGAGGTGGAGCAGTGGTTAGACACTGGACTCGCATTCGGGAGGACGACCGTTCAATCCCGCGTCCGGCCATCCTGATTTAGGATTTCCGTGATTTCCCTAAATCGCTCCAGGCAAATGCCGGGATGGTTCCCTTGAAAGGGCACGGCCGACTTCCTTCGCCATCCTTCCCTACTCCGATGAGACCGATGACCTCGCTGTCTGGTCTCCTTCCCCAAAACCAACCAACCAACCTTGCCCGTTCAGCAGATTATTTTAGCCACGTGTATTCAAGACCGTTCATAGGATTGGTTGACCTGGAAAAAGCGTTCGATAGTGTCAAACGGTGCACGTGTTCGAAATTCCGAGAAAAATAAGGGTATTCTTTAGGGAAAGACATGTAACATACAATATGCACAAGAGCCAAGAGCGAATAGTAAGAGTTGAAGACCAAGAACAAATTGGTCGCATTAAAAGAGGTGTAAGATAGGGATGTAGTCTTTTGCCCGTGCTGTTCAATCTATACAGCGAAGAAGCAATGACAGAAATAAAAGAAAGAGTGAAGTGCGGCATTAAAATTTAGAGTGAAAGAATATCAGTGATAAGATTCGTTGCTAACCTCAGTGACAGTGAAGAAGAATTAAATGATCTGTGGGCTGGAATGGGCTAATGAGTACAGAATATGGACTGACAGTAAATCGAAGAATGACGAAAGTAATGAGAAGTAGTAGAAATCAGAACAGCGAGAAATTTAATATCAGAATTGGGGATCACCAAGTAGACACATTAAAGGGTTTATTCATTCTAAGCAGCAACATAACCCATGATGGACCGAGCACGGAGGACGTAAAATACTGGAAAAACGGCATTCCTGAGCAGGAGAGGTCTACTGGTGTCAAACACAGGCCATAATTTGAATTTATGTGAATGTACATTTGAAGCACACCATTGTATGGTAGTGAAACATGACTGGGGAAAATCGGAAAAGAAGAGAATCTAAGCGTTTGAAATGTGCTGTTATAGAAGAATGTTGATAATTAAGTGGACTGATAAGGTAAACAATGAAGAGGTTCGCCGCAGAATCAGAGAGGAAAGGAATATACATAAAACACTGACAAGAAGAAGAGAGAGAATGATATATCATCTTTTGAGACATCAGGGAATAACTTCCATGGTACTAGAGGGAGCTGTAAAGCGTAAAAACTCTAGAGAAAGACAGCGATTGAAAGACATCCTGTAAATAATTGAGAACTTAAGATTGTAAGTGCTACTCAGATTAACAGTGTGGCACAGGAGACGAACTCGTGGCAGGCCGCATCACACCAGTCGGAAGACTGAAACACGTATGTAACGTAGCAGCGATGGTGAGGCACGTTAAAATCTTTGACCAGAGAGCCTATTATCGTGGTTAGTCTGCGCTTGACCGCGCGAGTGTTGCGAGCAGTACGCTAGTAGTCGTCATGCAGAGCGGTATGTCGGTAATAGTAGACGAGTGCAGTTGTGTGTGTGAGGAGTCGGCGAGCGTCGACATGGCATTCTGGTCAAGATGCTGACTGAGGTATATTATTAATTAAGGTAATCAACAGATAATGTAAAGTTTATTTATTGTAATTAATTTCCAACAAGTGCCCCAATAATAATATTGATTTCAAAAGCAATTTTACAAAAAAAAAATTTATTTAATTGAACTAACGATTTCGTTCCACTTCCCTTAAAGAAAAGTTTCAGTTAAATTTCAAAAAAAAAAAAAAAAAAAAAAAAAAAGGAATATTATTATTGGCAAAGCAGTTCCTCCAAGCCGTGCGCAAGAATAAGAGCAGAAATTTGACTAGGAGTTACAATGAGGTAAGAATTTAATTCTGATTTTTGCACAGGGCCAAAGACCGATATTTCGGTTTAATTGAATTATCATTATCACTGAGATTTTCTTATCACTGAATTGACTTTCATTAATTTCGTGAGGAACTTATACATGGGTCAGATTGCTAATTTTTGTTTAATTGTCATTGTCAGTAGATTTCATTGCGGGAGGTTACGTTTGGCTCCTATTCATTTTATATTTCTGTCCTATTTAAAAATTTTTGTGGGGAGGTTACACTTGGCGACACCCAGTCCAGGATCGTATTTCGTTGAGAATCTTTTGAAAAACAGTCAGATATCTGCTCTTATTTGCTTAGATATATTTAGGATTTGGCGCTACGCTTTTACTAATTTTGTGACTTTCTTTCCACAGATCAACGACAGTTCGTTTGCTCTGTTGTACACTCCTGGAAATTGAAATAACAACACCGTGAATTCATTGTCCCAGGAAGGGGAAACTTTATTGACACATTCCTGGGGTCAGATACATCACATGATCACACTGACAGAACCACAGGCACATAGACACAGGCAACAGAGCATGCACAATGTCGGCACTAGTGCAGTGTATATCCACCTTTCGCAGCAATGCAGGCTGCTATTCTCCCATGGAGACGATCGTAGAGATGCTGGATGTAGTCCTGTGGAACGGCTTGCTATGCCATTTCCACCTGGCGCCTCAGTTGGACCAGCGTTCGTACTGGACGTGCAGACCGCGTGAGACGACGCTTCATCCAGTCCCAAACATGCTCAATGGGGGACAGATCCGGAGATCTTGCTGGCCAGGGTAGTTGACTTACACCTTCTAGAGCACGTTGGGTGGCACGGGATACATGCGGACGTGCATTGTCCTGTTGGAACAGCAAGTTCCCTTGCCGGTCTAGGAATGGTAGAACGATGGGTTCGATAACGGTTTGGATGTACCGTGCACTATTCAGTGTCCCCTCGACGATCACCAGTGGTGAACGGCCAGTGTAGGAGATCGCTTCCCACACCATGATGCCGGGTGTTGGCCCTGTGTGCCTCGGTCGTATGCAGTCCTGATTGTGGCGCTCACCTGCACGGCGCCAAACACGCATACGACCATCATTGGCACCAAGGCAGAAGCGACTCTCATCGCTGAAGACGACACGTCTCCATTCGTCCCTCCATTCACGCCTGTCGCGACACCACTACAGGCGGGCTGCACGATGTTGGGGCGTGAGCGGAAGACGGCCTAACGGTGTGCGGGACCGTAGCCCAGCTTCATGGAGACGGTTGCGAATGGTCCTCGCCGATACCCCAGGAGCAACAGTGTCCCTAATTTGCTGGGAAGTGGCGGTGCGGTCCCCTACGGCACTGCGTAGGATCCTACGGTCTTGGCGTGCATCCGTGCGTCGCTGCGGTCCGGTCCCAGGTCGACGGGCACGTGCACCTTCCGCCGACCACTGGCGACAACATCGATGTACTGTGGAGACCTCACGCCCCACGTGTTGAGCAATTCGGCGGTACGTCCACCCGGTCTCCCGCATGCCCACTATACGCCCTCGCTCAAAGTCCGTCAACTGCACATACGGTTCACTTCCACGCTGTCACGCCATGCTACCAGTGTTAAAGACTGCGATGGAGCTCCGTATGCCACGGCAAACTGGCTGACACTGACGGCGGCGGTGCAAAAATTCTGCGCAGCTAGCGCCATTCGACGGCCAACACCGCGGTTCCTGGTGTGTCCGCTGTGCCGTGCGTGTGATCATTGCTTGTACAGCCCTCTCGCAGTGTCCGGAGCAAGTATGGTGGGTCTGACACACCGTTGTCAATGTGTTCTTTTTTCCATTTCCAGGAGTGTATTTGTGTGTTGCTTTTGCAATGTGCTTATTTCTGTTTTTGAACAATTGTGACTACTGTAAAAATGCCGCGAAAGACTGTGAATAGTGTATCGCGAAGTATTGTGAACGAAATTACCGACTTAAACAACTTGACCGCTAGGACATGTGATACGCAGTGTAATGATGACAATCAGTGCATTCCAACCACTAATGATGACTTTTATCTTAGTGATGAACAAACGAACTCAGTTGTCTCCTCTGTTAATTTGACGACAATTGATGACGCTGGACGCTCTATTGTAATGAGCGCTGCCGAGCTTAACTCACCCGATTTGGAAAATTCAAATAACGTTCAGACAAATTCTTCTAATGAAAGTGATCAGGATACTCAAAGTAGGACGGATTTATTTAATTCCGGAACAGTGTCTGGCAATGTACATCCGACTGATCAACGTTTTTGTAAATTACAGAATGACCAAATGGTCACACAAAACGCGACAATTGTAGATACACCACCAAACAGTACTGAGAATAGAGTAGGTAATGTCACCTTGGAGCAATTTATGGCAATATTGATACAACAGAATGAGAAACAGAGTGAAGATTTCAGACAACTTAAAGAACAGAACAAACAAGATAACGAAAAACTCAAACAACAACTTAGTGAACAGGCGAGACAACAGAGTGAAGATTTTAGACAACTTAGTGAGCAGAACAAACGGTTTAATGAAAAATTAGACGACAATTCCAGACAGTTAAATGAAAAATTAGACGACAATTCCAGACAGCTTAGTGAACAAATTAGAGCCGTTGCCGCGCAGTGTCATGACACTAAGGAACAGTTGCGCACGGAAATTGAGGCTTGTTCACGAAAAAATAGCGAAGAGATTAAGTCTGTTGCGCAAGAATTAAGGGAAATGCAAACAGCCGCAACAGAAACACTCAGAGACGAAATTAGCGGAGTCGCTAAACAATGCTCTGAAAAAGCTACACAATTACGGGATGAGTTTAAAGCAATGACGGTAGAACTTTCGCGCACTATGGACGCAAAGATAGACGCGAAATTCGAACAACAGAATACTCAGATTGACGAACGTTTTAATCTTCACATACAAAACAGTGATACGCGTTTCCGCAAATTTATTCAGGATCAAAACAAAGTAAAACGACAAGTCATGGAAACAATCACTGCACAAAGACAAGAAGACAAACGTAAAATGTTCGCGAAAGCGAAGACGTATGTAGACAATAATATTACTAGAGTGTCCGACAAAATTAATACCATAGAACAGTTGAACGCGGAATTACGGGATGAAATTTCTGATCTTAAATCAAAAACAGATACACACACAGTAAATATTCAAACAGTGACAGACAGATTCGAACAATTAGAACTAACACAGGATTGCGATGTCATCAAAGCTGATGTTAAAAAACTGAGCGAAACTACACGTAAGTTGCAAAGACAGATTAATGCGTCCGATTCTAAAACCGATGATCAGGCAAAAATACTGACTGAAAAATATGATGAATTAGCCAGTCGTATTGATGCTATTGAAAGTAATAATGATAATAAATCGGACGATACTACACCGATTTCATTTAACCAAACACCTGAATGTCAAAATTTACAGCAGACAATTAATGAGATCGATTCGTCTAATAACACGTTGCGTAGAAAATTGTCGAGTTTACAACAAGAAGTAACAGAGATGAAAAACATTTCAGTTAATAACATACCACAACAGACGCCACTTTATGAACATTTGTCAGACTCACGCAGCGCGTATAATTTGGGTAATCTACAGAGAGTACGGGACTTAGATTCCGATCAACCACAGTTCAATAGATTCTCTTACGATCCTGAACCTGTTCCATCACACAGAGATGATAATTTCGATTACAAACATTTTCTGTCAGTGAGAAAGTTTAAAGTTTTTAAAAACGATAGAACGCAGATTCACCCACTGGATTGGATTCAACAATTTAGCTTTGCTCTTCCACCGACTTGGCCTGTAACGCATAAACTTGAATTTATTTGCAGTTTTTTGGAAGGCGAACCGGCAACTCGTATGAGACCGATCGCGAGACAGTGCTATTCGGTAGAAGAGTTTCAGAATGCTTTTCTATCAGCGTACTGGTCGAAGACGACACAGCGCGGAATTAAAGATCAGTTAATTAGTTTGCCGAATTACGAGAACTCAAATTTTCCCAGTGTGACGCAATTTTTTGAGCACATGGTACAACAAAACCAGTACCTAAGTGAACCGTACAGTGAATCCGCACTTATACAATTATGCATCTCTAAATTACCACGGTCATTACGAGTGTCACTTCTAACGGGGCAGCAAAAGGAAAACATTTCAGCATTCAGAGATCTTTTACAGCTCTTGGAAGTACAACAATCTGATTATTCTTTTGTAAACAAAAATTTTTCTTATAATAACCAAGGTCAACAAAAGTACAGCAATTATGATCAGACACGTAATTTCAATAGGAAAGATAACAGACGCTTTAGGAACGACAACTACCAAAATTCTAATAACAGCCAAAATTTTAATTATCAATATCGTCAAAATTTTCAGCAACAGGAACCACACTTTAGTAACAATAGAGGTATTTCACAACAACAACATCAAAACCAGCCGGTTAGCATACCTAACCAACAATGGAATGCACAAGGTCAACCAGGCTTTAATGTTCCGCCGCGTGCACGTATAGTCCCTGATGCAAGAAATAGTAACGTACGGCAGCAAGGAAACAACTACGTACAAAGAAGGCAGTATTTCAATTCCTATCGTAATGCACCGTATAGGAATGACTATTACGACAGACGTAAAAATAATGAGGACAATTTTCAGCGTACATCTAACAACAGTCGGTCATACCAACAGCAAAATTATACACGAGAACCTATTCTCATGAACGAACCCGACAGTAGGTATCATACAGAGCGTAATACGTCTGGAAGAAGTAATAGGACAGTTCAAATAGTCGAAATGCCACAACATCCTCCTAATAATAATAACACGTCAGATAGAATCTGACTAGATACTGCACAGGACGCACCTTCCAATAACACAAGCACTACTTCAGACACGCAAAATTTTGTTCACGAAAATGTAATTACTTTTGACGACATCAGAGACACTGTCTTGCAGGAAAGACCATTTGTTCAGAAAACTATTTCACATCCTGTTATCGAAATTAAAATTGGTTCATCGAAATTTTCAGCAGTAATTGATTCCGGATCACCTATATCAGTAATAAATGAGGAGACTTTCAACGAGTGCAACAAAGAGAATACGTATCCTACATTACCTTTAGGCAAAACAAAAGTGAAAGGAGCAGTATCGAGTAAAGGAGTAGACGTTAAATTACAGACGCATTTATCATTTTGTATTGCAGGTCATACTTTTCACTCTAATTTTTGGATTGTTCCTTTATTGACAACAGACGTTATTTTAGGTACGAATTTTCTGGTACAACACGACGCAGTTATTGATTTTCAGAATTCTTATTTAATGTTAAAGGATGAAAATATACAATTTGCTATAGAATTTCAGCACTCACTATCTGCGGAAGAGCAAACAATTAATCGCACAGAGGTCATTTCCGCGTCACATAACATAGACTGTAATCCCACATTGTTCACGGATACGTACGTACACAACTATAATAGTCCAGACGAAGCTGACTACGACGTAATACAGATGATTTCTGACAAGGTTAAAGAGAGCAGTGCAACTACAGACGACGAACGAACGCAATTACACAAAATTCTTTTACAGCAAACTCCAGTTTTCGACAACATTCCTGGTACTATGTCCGGATTTATGTATGAATTTCAAGTCAAGCAGCACGACACATTTAAAGCAAAGCATTATCCCATTCCATATATCCACAGAGAACAGGTTAAAAAAGAATTGCAGGATATGCTCGACCAAGGAATTATAGAACCAGCAGTTAGTCCGTACATAAACCCGCTACATATTGTTAAAAAAAAAGATGGCTCACTTCGCCTTGTACTTGATTCACGTCACATTATTGACATCATTATTAATGAAACAGATCGACCACAGACTTTAGAGGAACTTTTACAGAAATTTCATGGTACAGCTATTTATTCTACACTAGATTTGAAATCGGGATTTTGGCAAATTCAACTTCATCCGAATTGTAGAAAATATACAGCTTTTCTCTGTTTTGGCGATTGTTATCAATTTTGCAAATTACCGTTCGGCTTAACTATTTCTTCTGCAGCTTTTATTCGCGGTTTGAACACTATACTTCCGACAGAACTTAAGGACAGAATTACGACGTATGTAGACGACATTCTTATCGCAGAAGCTAACTGGTCTGAACACAATCTGATTCTTGAACAACTGTTACAAACTTTTCATGCACAAGGACTTACAGTTAATCTTAGTAAATCGCACTTTGGCAAAACTTCTATAAAATTTCTTGGACACGTTATTTCAGGAGAAGGCATTGCACCTGATCCGGAGAAACTTCAAGCTCTACGTGACATTACTGTTCCTACGACAAAGAAGCAATTACGCAGTTTTTTGGGCTTAATTAACTTTTTTCGTAAATTTATTCATCACTCTGCTTTAGACACACCCAGATTATGCCAGTTAACAGGTAAAAACAGTATCTGGTCTTGGGATAAGCAAGCACATTCTGAATTCATGAACCTGAAACATGCTCTGTTGAATGCACCACTTTTATCGCATCCAGATCTTACCAGAAATTTTTCCATTGCCACCGACAGTTCCAACACCGCTCTAGGCGTACACATTTTCCAGGAAATTGAAGAAGATGGCTCTACAGTAATTAAAAACATCGCATTTGCAAGCCGCATTCTGTCACCTGCTGAACGAAATTATTCTGTTACAGAACTTGAAACATTATGTGTTGTATGGGCTTTCACGAGATTTCGGCACTTTCTTTATGGCAGACATACCACCGTCTACACAGACCACAGAGCGATACAATTTTTACTTTCGGCTAAATTTACTCATGACAGATTAAGTAGATGGAAACTTTATTTACAGGAATTTAATTTTACAATAGTTCACATTCCCGGCACACAAAATGTTATAGCAGACGCACTATCGCGTTCTCTGAGCAACAATCAGCAAGACGTAGCAACCAACTTCTGCAAAGCAAATTTCAGTGTCATGTACATTCAGCAAGTAGCATTTGAAAACTTTATTTCATCGTCATTACAGGACATAGCAAAGGAGCAAAATAAAGACAACGTGTGGAAAGAAATTAAACACCTTTGGGAAGATAAGAATAATGTTACGATTAGAAACCATTACACTGCACGCAATGACATTCTGTTTCGCCGCTCTCATCCTGACAGCAACAATTGGTTATTATGCATTCCTGACGAACTGGTCAAAAAATTAATCTGGTACACTCATTTAAGTTAGGCACATTACGGAGCACGAAAATGTTTTCTTATACTGAGACAGAACTGTTATTTTACCAACATGGAGAAACGTATACGACGAGTTTTAGCGTGTTGTAAAATTTGCCAGAAAGCTAAATCAGACACCACTTCACATATTCCTCCTTTATATCCCATTGTACCTGTTAAATTAAGACACATGGCCGCTGTAGACATTTTTGGTCCGATTCCCAGAACTAACAGAGGTTTTTGCTACATCTTTGTCGCTGTTCAGCTCACTTCAAAATTTGTTACTTTCACTCCGCTACGCAAAGCTACTGCTAAAACTGTTTCGAAAGCATTTGTAAAACATTTTCTATTTCATGTAGGGCATGTGATGAAAGTAATTTCTGACAATGGATCTCAATTTCGTAGTAGCGTATGGACACGCATGTTACGAGCTAGAAACATTTCTCCGATTTATATATCCAAGTACCATGCTTCTTCGAACCCTTGTGAACGGTTAATGAAAGAAATTGGTAAGCTGTGCCGAATATACTACCACAAAAGACATATTGATTGGGATACACACATACTCTCATTCCAAGATGTAATTAATTCCATTCCAAATGAATCCACTATGCTATCTCCGTCTGTTATATTGAAAAACGTTGAACCACCAAACAAAATTAAAGAATTAGTAAACTTCCCTAAATGTCGTCGACTAAGACACCACGAAATAATTGACATTGCGCTGAACAACATCAAACGTGCCGCAGAGCGCCGGAGAAGACAGCAAAAACAGGTTTGTAGACGCTGAGACTTTCACATTGGACAGAAAATATTAGTGCGTACACACTATTTATCCAGGAAATTAAAAGGTAAGTGCAGTAAATTTGAACTTCTATACGCAGGTCCATATCGGATTCGCAGCATCCCTCACCCCAATGTTGTACACGTCGAAACTTTGAGAACCAGAAAATCGAAAGGCAACCACCATTGGTCAAATATTAAACCCTTTATTGAATGAAGACACTGTATGATTCAACACACTATGATGCCATTTACTAATGCAATTATATTCACCTGACTAATTACTGATGATTATCGTATTTTTTCTTGGCAAGTGCCCGGAAAGGTAAGGTTAGCAGGTCGCTTTTCTTGTCGTTACACATCAGACCGTGCATATTTTTCCAGACGAACTTACGTATTTTATGAATAATTATGCAATTCTATGTAATGACGTAGTAATTTTATCAAATTCTCTCTCCATTAAAGTCTTTAATTCTCGCCTCTATTAACTACACTACATACAAGCTGAACACAACGAATGTCACATTTTGTCTTTTTATGTATGATTGTTTTCAAGTTTTGTTTGTATGCACTGTGAAATAGTTAAGATATAACACACCAGTTGACTTTGACATTTTTTTTTTGCCCTATGATATCTCAACATCGTGACTGTTTTACATTTTGCTGCTGCATTGTGTTATTCTCTGTACATTTTGGCTGAACACTGTCAATGTCTTTGACATATTACGTTTTCTGTCATGTTATGCTGTATGGTTAATTATGTCACCATTAACCAGTCATTATTTAGTGGGTATATGATTTAAATGCAAGACATTAATCTTTGTTCATCAATTTCAGAAAGAAATGATGCGTGTAAGATATAAATTCAACAGAAATGGGAATTTCACCTACGGAATAAACGAAAGAAGATGCAATAACTTTATGAGGAAGAGTAAATGGCTCAGGATTAACAAGCATTAACAAGAATATACTGTACTCATCGTAGAATAGCAGTCTTAACTAATTTTTTCTTTCAGAATACAAGGTGATTGATGCAGGCTGTCAGACAGCACTACACATCTTAGTTTTAGTGATGAAATATGCTAGAGATAAGGAATAGTTGTATAATGAGTAATGAAGTGATTTTTTTGCAGATGATAATGAATGCTGATGAATAATGATGAAGGATATGGTATTATGAATAATGAAGTTTTTCTTTACAGGTGATGATAATAATGAAGTTATGATAATGTGGATAATGAAGTGATTGATAATGAAGTGATTGATAATGAAGTTTTTTCTTTACAGATGAGGATAATGTTGAAGTTATGTATTTATGCTATGTAGTTATTTAAGTATTTGCTGCAGTTTGTTTTGACAGCAGGTGTTATATTGCATAGTAGGATGACAGAAAGTTTTGGAAAGGACAGCTATGGAACACATTTTTATACACATTTCACTACCTGTTAATTCGAGGTTCACTACTTTTCAGCATAGTGTGCGTTTCTTCTTTCAGGTCAATAATCCACTTTGTATTTTTTCCAAGAGAAGCTTTTCATGATACTAAACGTGTTACTTATTATATCTGTTCTAGTACTTCCATTTTTATTTTTTTACCCATTTGTGTTTATCATTTATAAATGTGATCACATATACTGCCTTGTTACATAACCTTGCTACAGCTGACTCATGACGAATGACGTTACCTATCCTTATTTGCAGCAATAGGTCAAAAGCAAATATTGTTATGCCTCAGCAATTAATTATCGATCCCAACGCAATGCATTGCTAACAAAAAAAAATAAAAATGTATTACCAGTCCCAAATAGTGATACCAGTTTGAGAAAGTTCTGAGTAATGCTGATCAGCTCTGAATAGTATGTCACTTCAGTAATGACTCCTTAATGATACAAAATATATATATATATATAAAATAATGCTTTGTAACTGGCTAATAACTGCCACTGTTTATTGTAATGAGACTACTTATAATGCCCATGATTATTAATGCTATGACTGTAATTAACTGATTTTTAATAATGACTTCATAATGATCTGAATAATACTGAATGATGAACAATGTTTTATTCTATTCAATACTTGCTGGCCACTGAGTGCCAATAATTAATGTCACTCAATGAATTGTTATTAATTATGCCATTAATTAGCTCTTGTTTTCAATGTTGATACTTTGTAACTGGAAAAGAATGTGATTGTTTCATAATGCTTTATAATTAGGAGAAGGCTAATGATTCTTAATTATGCTTTGTAACTGGAAGAGAATGCGACTGTTTAATAATGCTTTGTAATTAGGAGAAAGCTAATGATTCTTACTAGATTGGAATGACACATAATTAATTAACTATGCTATACTTTGTAACTGGAAAAGAATGTGATTGTTTCATAATGCTTTGTAATTAGGAAAAAGCTAATGATTCTTACTATATTGAAATGACAAATGATTAATTAACGATGCCATACTTTGTAACTGGAAAGGAATGTGACTGTTTAATAATGCTTTGTAATTAGGAAAAGGCTAATGATTAATACTATTGGAATGACAAATGATTAATTAACTATGCTATACTTTGTAACTGGAAAAGAATGCGATCATTTAATAATGCTTTGTAACTAGGAAAAGAAGCTTACTGATTCTATGTAAAACAATTAATGAAAATTTTTCTGTAATACTACATACTTGGTACAGAAATGTTCAATAACTGGGCTATGAATGCCGCAAACTAGTAATGAAGAATGGTATGTGACATAATGTCCTTCACCTTATGAGCTAACTACCCTGAATTACTGCAATGTCCATTTGTCCTGTCTATCCTAGTGATCATGGAGCACTATCTTTGATTTTGCACTGATTCTACGTTGGTGTGCCTTGTAAGAGCGTGGTGTTGACACGACATGCTGTCCATCACCGTGAGCGATGAAGACGTTATTATGGTCCCACTGTTTGGTGTACCTAATGTACTGCCAAAATGAAAACATGGAACATTACTACGACAGTTCAGTGTCTTGGCTACACTGATAAATTCTGATGGGAAAAGAACTTCAAATTGTGTCACTTGGTGTTGTACTTCTGTGGAAAGATATGGACTTTCAGAACAGCAGTGTGCAATCTAAAGTGCTACAACCATGATGCAATCCTTCCCTTTCCTATCCTAATTCTTGTCACATAGGGAAAATCATTTTTTTTGGTTAACATCATTTATGTTCGTGGGTTATACATTTTTTTTTAGATTTGCTGAACTCCAGTGCGAGTACACTTATGTCACTGGTCGACATGATTTTTTGCTATTATGTTTATTTATTGCCAAAATGCTAAAGACATTCGATTTGTTCTAAAGTACAGTATATGTGCACTCTTGTCTTTTATATTGTATATACATTTTTATTTTAATGATATGTTCTGAACTACAGTGCATGTGCACTTATGTTAGGTGTTAATATGTTTTCTACTGAACTTCAGTGCCTGTGCACTTTTCTCATGTTTCAATATGATTTGTACTCATTCTGTATGTTCAATACTTCAGTGTGTATGATTTTTTTTTGCCATTCTGTTTATGCTAAAGAATTTTTTCAGTGCCTGTGCACTTTGTTTTCTGTCAAATAATTTGTATATACAGTTTTCTGATTTACTGCTATGTTTTGTACTCACATCCTGTCTTTGTCTGATATATTTTGTACTCGGTGCGTGTGCACCACTTTTAATTTATGTACTAAATTTGAATATTCTGTAAATTGTAAAAAATTCTTGCGATGGCAAGTCCAAATGACTCACCATCGCTGCCAAATTTTTGCCCCCCCCAGTGGAGGGTTATGAAACACGTATGTAACGTAGCAGCGATGGTGAGGCACGTTAAAATCTTTGACCAGAGAGCCTATTATCGTGGTTAGTCTGCGCTTGACCGCGCGAGTGTTGCGAGCAGTACGCTAGTAGTCGTCATGCAGAGCGGTATGTCGGTAATAGCAGTCGAGTGCAGTTGTGTGTGTGAGGAGTCGGCGCGCGTCGACATGGCATTCTGGTCAAGATGCTGACTGAGGTATATTATTAATTAAGGTAATCAACAGATAATGTAAAGTTTATTTATTGTAATTAATTTCCAACAAGTGCCCCAATAATAATTTTGATTTCAAAAGCAATTTTACAAACAAAAAAAAATTTATTTAATTGAACTAACGATTTCGTTCCACTTCCCTTAAAGAAAAGTTTCAGTTAAATTTCAAAAAAAAAAAAAAAGGAATATTATTATTTGCAATGCAGTTCCTCCAAGCCGTGCGCAAGAATAAGAGCAGAAATTTGACTAGGAGTTACAATGAGGTAAGAATTTAATTCTGATTTTTGCACAGGGCCAAAGACCGATATTTCGGTTTAATTGAATTATCATTATCACTGAGATTTTCTTATCACTGAATTGACTTTCATTATTTTCGTGAGGAACTTATACATGGGTCAGATTGCTAATTTTTGTTTAATTGTCATTGTCAGTAGATTTCATTGCGGGAGGTTACGTTTGGCTCCTATTCATTTTATATTTCTGTCCTATTTAAAAAATTTTGTGGGGAGGTTACAAGACTAATGACGAAAACATTCTTTTACACTGTTGTAGAACAAAAACACGCACCATTTAAGCGTGGGAATAACATTGTGACACTTAATTGAGAGTCTATTGTGCCTTTCACAAAATGGGAGTCAGATATTGAGCTTTAGTCGTCGCCATGTGAAATACAAAGAACACGACGACCAACTATGGGGTACGTACTGATTGGCTGTTTCATTTCAGTGGCCAGTAAAATACTGGACTGAAATTAGAAGATTAAAGTGCGTCTCTCTCTCTCTCTCTCTCTCTCTCTCTCTCTCTCTCTCTCACTCACTGTGTGTGTGTGTGTGTGTGTGTGTGTGTGTGTGTGTGTGTGTGTTCTGTTCAATCACATGTCGAGGTTACACAATTCTGTCACCACTGAATAATAATGGTATCATAAGCCTTGCTCAACCACGACGTATATACTGTGGTAATTGGCGGCCAGTAGGTATTACAGAGAACAAGATGGTCAACTCTGTAGTATAAGCTGATCGACTGTTTCATTTTAAAGACCAGTAAAAAAACTGGACTGTGATTGGCAGAACAAAATACGTGCTTGCGGCTTAGAAGCCCTCTGATTGGACTTATTCCAAGAATGACTTGTAAGGAGTTGAAAATGAGTTGTGACCGAGAAATCTCGAAATGTCTGTGGTGGCTTATATGCTCTCTGACTGGCCTATTTCCAAGAAAGGGGCATAGTTCAGTAAAGGGTTAGAGGGTTGTGGAGATGGAGGGGAGAGGGTGGGGTATGACAACGTCAATAATTTGCCTCTGCCCCTCTATGTACGTTATCTGACAGTTCAAGGTCACATTTGGCCAAGTAAGATTGTTGCATTACTACTCACTCTACACAAGAAAAATTAAATTCAGACACTGCTTGGCAACAGATCATTGGATTGCTTATCTGTGGCACAATTACTCGGTTCATTATTGTAAATGGTTGGCCTTTCTACAGTTGGCAACTTCGCTTGCACACAAGTTTCTGTACAATTTTGGTAAACATTTTTGGAAAACAGTGATCAATTAATTATTATATTTTGACTAAAGTTCAGTCTTGATCACACTATTTATGTTTTAATGATATATCATTAACAAGTTTCTGTAGTTCAGTGAAAAAAACCAGAAAAAGATAATGATGAAATCCAACAGGCCATTTTATCTTCGAAATGGAATTCGATGATCATATTGTCCGATTCTGTATTCCAGACATACTAGCCCTCTGCCTAACACAGAAAACTACACATAAAATGTGTAGATGGTTACGATTTTCAAAACAAAATAAAATAAACAGAATTGCCTTTAAAGTTACTAAAATCTCTCAGGCTCAACTAAAATGGATTACTCACCAAAATTAAGCAAGACTGCACTAAAACGTAATACTACACCCATGCAGAAATTCTTATCGTAGCAATTCTGAACAGTTTTAAATCACAAAAATCTGTCAAACTCCACACTAAATATAGGTGTTTGAACTTCCTGAGGAGATGGATGACTGTTCTACGAGATTTTGGGATTGCAGCAGGATCATTTGACTTCTTCCCACAACATTTCGGCTGGCAACCGTTCAGCGATCTTTAAGTGAGTATCCACAACTGGAGACTGCTAGTTGACGGTGTCGGCTTTATAGCAAAACTTGGGGCGGACATGCATGCGCATCATGTTCGCAACTCTGCTGACTTTATCAATAGACTGAAATCACATTAACTCAGTGAAACTGACTTATTTGCGAGCTTAGATGTCATCTCACTTTTCACTACGTTTTCTCCTATAGACTGCTTGTCAGTCGTCAGCAATCAGTTCACTGCTAATGAAGCAGCATTTTCTCACCATGTCCTTTCTTCAAGCTACAATGAATGTTTTGAGCAAACTGGCGGTGTTGCCGTGGGCAGCCCTCTCTCCTGCCTGGCAGCAAATTTTTTTATGGAAGTCTTTGAGGAAAGCGCACTTGATTCAACAGAACTTAAACCAAGAGTCTTCTGTCGATATGTAGATGACTCTTTTGTATTGTGGCCTCATGGTGAAGAAGAAGTGTCACGTTTTTTGCAGCATCTGAATTCAGTCCACAAGAACATCCAGTATACGATGAAAACAGAGACGGATGGTTGCCTACCGTTTTTGGAATTCTGATTTAGTAGAAAAGGGGATGGGTCATTAGGGCATTCTGTTTACTGTCATCCCATACATAAGAACGCCTATCTGCAAGCGTCGAGCTGCCATTGCCCTTCACAAACGATCAGCGCCCTTAGAACCTTGGTGCATCGCGCACATGTTGTTTGTAATGGAGACTGCATTACAAAGAAGCTAGAACATCTATAGTCGATGTTCAAAGATAATGGTTACTCTCCATATCAGATTAGTGCAGCGCTAAGGAAGAAAAAATGTGACGACCCACAACATCAAGAAGATCAGGAGCTGGTCAAGTCCAGGACGTTCCTTCCACACACAGGCAACCTTTCGTCTAATGCAGGCAGGATTCTAAAGAAACACCCAGGTAAAATACTCTTCCAACCACCTGTGAAGGTAAGTGCTCTTTTCGTTTCGGTAAAGGACTATCTGGGAGGACGAAGGACCTACTGCATGACAGGATAGTAACAACCACAAGTACTATTACAAGACCGAGTGCACAGTAAAGTATTGAGAAGCACTAAACATGACACACTTGAACGACGATCCAATCCATGGCAGTAGTTGCCGTGGCTAGACGTCAGAGATCGCTGAAACACTCGCACATTCCGTGCACTCGTGTGCTTATGTCCACACGCAGCGCCCCAGGCCAGAGAGTCGCACATCTCAGTGATGTTGCAACGTCAGCAACCGGACTTGGCCCGTCAGGGAGGCTCTCCTAGCCATGGAGGGCGTCCGGGAATAATTAGCGGTAGAAATCCAGATGTTATCAATACCTCTAGCACCAATACGTGTCAGTGATCCATACTGAAGCTTCTCAAATATCTACGTAAAAATCGGGCAACACTCACAACCCTCGCGATCACGAAGGCTGCCCAACACATAGTGAGTATAAGCTCGCTATTCACCCGCCTAGAGGGCAACACGGTTGTACCCTGCGTGACCGGTTCGTGTGGATTAGCGACAGCTCTTACCTTAAGCCGGAAATGTCACTTCCAGTTGCCGGATACCTGCTGATCACATCCTGTACGCCAAACGGTGTCGTCCTACCAAACCAGCCACTTATTTGTCACTGTAATTCTAATTAAATATTACGATTGTAGGGCCAATCTGGTGACATTCGACAATGATCGAAGTATCGGAAATACCTCCTCATGGCAGCTGTGGCTCTGGGAAGAATCTCACACTGAAATATCAGTTTCTCTATCCTCATTATGACTCGATGTAATTTTCCACGTGAAATCTCTCATCACTCTTATGGTTGTCGATGCGTAGAAATCGCAGTTTTCCACGTCAAATCCATACCTCCATTACAACCAGACACAGTAATTTCCTTTGCACATGTCGGAACACTGACCGCAGTAACTTTACATCCCAGCATATACTTTATAAGCTTGCTGATCACGGCGAATCTATCACACATCCGCTACTAAGTATTATATTTCGCCAGTAACTGAATTCTGGTGACACCAAACAATATTGAATGAAAATCCGTGATCGACGGGCATACTTCATTTGTTTTTTTTTTTTTTACGATTGGTGTCAGCGTGCCTTAGGAAGAGAGACGTAATCGTCCTGTAAGAGACCAGCTATTAAAAAAAAAACGACCGTGTCGCTGTAGCCCCGCATAAAAGGCACTCTTGATTATACAGGCACACATAAGTATCGCTAATGACATCCATGTTAAAAATAATACATGCTTTATAAATAGAAGTATGGTATCCACACAAATACCGTGACATTGATTATAGACAGTGATAACAGTGAGTAATTAATAAACCGAAAGTGCGGGTGCACGTCGCCATCGTTGTAAACTCGTAATGAAATCACCCTTACCACTGAATTTAGAAAGCAATTCAGCGAAGGAAGGTGGTATTAAGCCGATCAACTCCCTCATCCCGCTGCTAGGTATTTCCCACACTAACAAACCACTTGTAACGCGTTCCATCTCGACACCATGTAGACAGTGTAACATAGCTTCTGCAATATACCCACGGGGCTATACGTAAGGTAGGATGATGGTTGATTACGAATGATGGTGTGCTATGTCAGGAATCACTTAAAAGTGCTACGTCAGATTGAAGTCATGTGAATTGCACAAAGTCCTATGACCAATATACTGGTTTTTCAGTTCTGTAGTGTTACGCTTTCGCTACGGTCGCAGGTTCGAATCCTGCCTCGGGCATGGATGTGTGTGACGTCCTTAGGTTAGTTAGGTTTAAGTAGTTGTAAGTTCTAGGCGACTGATGACCTCAGAAGTTAAGTCGCATAGTGCTCAGAGCCATTTGAATCATTTTTTGTTACGCTTTTTGGTCGAAATTCTGTCTGCGATATGGAATCAAGTCTCCCCATTGAACCATACACGCGTTGGATCCTATGGAGACGCCGCTTAATGATCACAGCCGCCAGTGAATCACATTCGAGGCACTCGCATACCTCGAAACAGATCTTTTTCGAACCTATCTGCTAAGGACACAATACAACAAAACCCCAGTGTGGTTGTAGACAGTCTCTCTCTGCATCTTGTGATTGTTCCTCAGTCCCTGCCCCGCCCTCTCTGCAGCTTCGCCCAAGTGATCCTTCCAGTTTAAATTGTCACTGAGCGGAAGTCCCAGAGCGCTGTATCTACTACCTCCTGCAGCCTGTGCAGAAATAACGTGAGCTGAGTTAATGCGACAGGACCGCGTTTTGACCATTCGGCGGAAATCAAAACATGTTGTCATAGTTCTGCCAGCAGTGTACAATGTGCAAGGCCAGCGCGAAAAGAAGCTTTCTCCTGCAACACGAGGTAGTAGAAAAGACAGTAAGAGGGGTGTTTCTCACAGGAAAAATTAGGAAGAATTCACACCATACGGGACCTGGAAGAAGATGAAGATTTAACTAGTGCATTGTGGTCTGTTTCCAAACTGCATACAAGTGCTTCAGTCTGAAGGAGAGCTGTGTCTCTCAGGGCGCATTCATACCTGTCACCCAAACATTCTCTTTTGTACCATCCAACAGAGAAATACTATGAACTATAAAAACTTCGCTAATGTCACCCAGTAGAGAACAAGAAAGGAAATGGGAATAATACTCTGAATTACAGACCCATATCGCTAACTCGTTCTGAATACTTCACATCATACGGGAACCGAAAGAATATGAAGATTTAACAACTGCATTGTGGTCTGTTTCCAAACTGTATACAACTACTGCAGTCTGAAGGAGATCTGTGTCTCTGAGGGTACATTCATAGCCGTCACCCAAACATTCTCTTTTGTACCATCCAACAGATAAATACTATGAACTATAAAAACTTCTCTAATGTCACCCAGTAGAGAACAGGGAAGGAAATAAGAGTAATACGTTGTATTACAGACCCATATCGCTACCTCGTTCTGACGAGACAGACACTGTACAAGTAGCGTTTGTCGTCAAATACAACAGCACAGCCTGCAGGCTTAGCTATCATTTGCATTTATGTTCAAGTACGCGTTTCTGGCCGTGTTTCAATATTTTTGTCCACTTCCTGTGTCTCCGCTGCTAGAATTATATCACAAAACTGTATACGTTGTTGTTTGCAGAAACTGTGGGTTCACTGCTCCGCAAATGGTATCGCCGTCACTGGAACGTAGCAGTCGGAATACTATTAGTAACACAACAATATTTCTGTTCGTCATGTATATTCATTGAGATGTGACCGGTTTCACTGCTTTATACGCGATCATCTGCAGTATAACGCTTGGCTACGAGTAAGGCGTCTATGTGAACTGCAGTAGCACACACAGCAGAAGTATGGGACGATTCTGACTGTCATCTAGATCCAGAATGAGATTTTCACTCTACAGCGGAGTGTAGCCTGATATGAAACTTCCTGGCAGATTAAAACTGTGCCCGACCGGGACTCGAACTCCGGTCCTTTGCCTTTCGCGGGCAAGTGCTCTACCATATGAGCTACCGAAGCTCGACTCACGCCCGGTCCTCACAGCTTTACTTCTGCCAGTATCTCGTCTCCTACGTTCCAAACTTTACAGAAGCTCTCCTGCGAACCTTGCAGAACTGGCACTCCTGAAAGAAACGATACTGCGGAGACATGGCTTAGCCACAGCCTGGGAGATGTTTCCAGAATGAGATTTTCACTCTGAAGCGGAGTGTACGCTGATATGAAACTTCCTGGCAGATTAAAACTGTGTGCCCGACCGAGACTCGAACTCGGGTCCTTTGCCTTTTGCGGACAAGTGCTCTACCACCTGAGCTACCGAAGCACGACTCACGCCCGGTCCTCACAGCTTTACTTCTGGCAGGATCTCGTCTCCTACGTTCTTTCAGGAGTGCTAGTTCTCCAAGGTTCGCAGGAGAGCTTCTGTAAAGTTCGGAACGTAGGAGACGAGATACTGGCAGAAGTAAAGCTGTGAGGACCAGGCGTGAATCGTGCTTCGGTAGCTCACATGGTAGAGCACTTGGCCCGCGAAAGGCAAAGGTCCCGAGTTCGAGTCTCGGTCGGGGACACACTTTTAATCTGCCAGGAAGTTTCATGTCATCTAGATGTTTATTGTCGATCCGAAAGAGGACACGTTTAATATTTCTGAAACGTAAATGAGCCTGTGTTTCTAATACTGCAATTCACAATGACGTGCTTTTCATAGCCAAGCATTTTGTCTCTGATAATGGTGTTTAAGGCGCTGAAACAGGTCATATGTTAATAACAGTACTGGATGAGGGAGGCAGAAAAATATTTTTACGTTACTGACTTAATTTAATGCGGTATGAAACACAAACGTCTCCATAAAATACACCAGACAGGCGCATCAGGAATACCCAACACTTGGCTGGCACCACGAGTAGACTTCTGTGGAGTGATGTCAATTCTTGTTGAATGAGGTCTACGTCTTGAACGAGTACACGAGGGTGACCGGTGGACTTCCCATTACATCTTTAAACTGCTGGTGCTTTGTTATCGCTATCTTGTTAGGACGTACATTGCATAATGTCCCAGGGACAGAGAGAGATAGCTGTGCAGTGCCAAGTCTCCTGCCGACAACGACATTAGCCGGCAACTTGCAACTGTCGGTGCGGTAAACTTCTGAAGTTGTGTACTGTGGTTAATTCTTGAGGTTTATCTCAGATAACTACCTCCATTCTTATAGGAAATATAGTTTTTAGAAATCAGATGAATTGTTTTGAAACAACCTCGCACTATGTTGGCCGTTTCTATGAACTTCATTTTTATACCCTCTAGCACGACTTATGCGCAGGTAAAAGGGACTGCGAATGCGACACATGGCAGCTTGTAATATTTCTATAGCTAGTGGAATGTAACAAGAGATAGAAGAAATTTGGCGCAATCATGTGTCAGCAGTCGCTGGCCTTTCCACGCTCATGTATAGAAGCTCGCTACAGTCTACGAGGCATGGACGATCATCATTGCCTGAAGCGCCTCCAACCAAAACACTGCTGTTTGAAATTCAAATCATCGTCATCATCATCATCTAGTAAACTTTCCAGCTCCAGGCAGGCTCTGACAGGAACATAAGGCTCGCCAGCTAGTCTTGTTTTCCCACCATCTTTCTGTGTTCACTCTAGTCCAGTTCTCGCCTCTTTTTCAACATGCTCCTCCACACCTTTCAGTCATCCGGCCTTGGTCTTACTCTTGGTCATTTCCTTCGCATCTCCGTATCATGTATCTTCTTGTGAAACCTCTCGTTTTCCGTTTACTTTTAGAATCATACCATCTTAGCCTTGATGTGTCTATCCTGCTCTACAACTGCTCGTCTTTCTGTATTTCCGTTACCCTTTCCCCTTTCATTCTTCATCTAATTTCCTCTTGTTACTCTTATTCTACTTCTGAGGAACTCATTTTCACATGCCTGTAATCTGCTCACATCTCTTTTCTTCAGTACCCATGTTTCAGGTGGATAGGTCAGTACTGGGATATGGTAATTTCTATGTACTACTTCTTCGCTTTTTTTGTGGGACATGTTTGTTCTAAACCAGACTCCTAACACTTTGCAGGAATGCTTCTGTCTGTTTGCCACGTTCACTAATCTCTTTCCCATTTCTTACATTTTCCTCTGTGCCCTTCCCAGCAACTTGAAACTTCGCACCTTCCTCAATTTTTTCACCTCCAGTCCTTATTGCTCTAGTTGGTCTGTCATTCTTTCTAATTGTAAACAGGATCTCGAATTTGTTTGGCTAAATTTCATTTCATACTGTCTAAGAGCTTCTTTCCAGGCAGCCAGCTGTTCGTGAATCTCTTCCTCCCTGTTTCCCCAGATCATCAAGTCATTTGCGAACACCATTTCTTTCATCTTGTCTTCTCCAGTTTTTTCCGCCACCTCAGTCACTATTTCAGCAAGACGGTAATGAAGAGGGGATGTGAAAATGCACTGCCCTCTTTCACACGACCTGTTCGCTGAAACCAGGTCGTCCTTTCATCTCCCACTTTCACACAACTCAAATTTTTACAGGACATCTCCTCCACTCTGCTTGTCTCTTTTCCCATTCCCTTCTTTCTCTAGTGCCTCCCCGGACTTTTCTTCTACAGAGAAACGCCATCACAAAGTCTTTCGCAAAAATCAAATATGGTCTTAAAATAATTTTATCCCTTCTTTCGTTAATCAGAGTGGGAAGAAAATAGTAATTCGTACTAGATTTTTAAAAAAAGTTGAAATAAAATGTAAACTTGTTAACCAGACCAAAAGACAGGGGATGGATAACAGCCAGATGGGACGTCAGCCGGATTCCTACGCCTGGAGAGAGGAAATGGAGCAAGACGGCGCTACTCAACAGCTGTGAAACTATAATGCAACCTGTACGTGTGCTGAAAATGGCCTGTTTTTCAAGACCGGTGACAATCAGCCTGCTGCTGTCAAGTGAGGAAGTCATTAGGAGTGTAACTTTGTTCAAATACCGCTGTTCTGCGTATTTAAAGAACACAGAGTGCGTCTGTATGGGGTTATTCGCACATTATTTTTTTCAAGTGCCTGGGTAACGATAACTCAAACTGGGATTCGTTATTCGTTGGAACACGTGAGTTGCTGCGTGACCATAAATTAGTTACAGATATTGTCAGTGGTAGAAAAATACTATTTATAGAACAAATTCCCTAAAAGTAGCCAGCAGAATCTCTATAATATTGATTGAACGATCAAATGAAGTGATTAAACCCCTTGGTTTGAGTCAGACCTCACACTGTTTGGAGAGGGTCCAAATCTTAGTATTGATGTATTCAGTAATTCTGTGATGTTATTGTTTGGAAGAGCAGCTAAATGCTTTAAATCACTAAGTTCAGTAGCAGTTCACTAAAGGGAGTTGGTAGTACCCTCACACGATTCCAGAGTGTGCCTTTACTGAAAGATTGTTGAAGAACTCATACGTGTGCTAAAAGTCAGAAAACCATCAACAAGTAAGAAATTTGTGTAGTTTCTGGTACGAACTACTGGCGTCAAAGTTGCCTGGCAGTGGCAGGCTCGGGCAAAGGATTGAACTTCATTCTAATCAAGATTTTTATTAACACTCTTCAGAGAATGTTAAGTCAGCAGAACACTGACATATTGAAACAAAACTACCCAATTAGCTAAAACAATTTAAGGACAATTACTGACAATCGATAAACAATTAATTACAAAACTAGGCAATAACATTTTTAAAATGTGTTTGGCCGAAATACAACAAATAATTCAAGTTTGCCTGAAAGGAGTTCATTAAAAGGAAAGAGAAACAATTAAAACTGGTTGATATAAAACCACCACGCATCGGTCAATGCATTTCGGACGAACGGCCCCGAAATTATGCAGCGCATGCCCGATACGCTGTTCATCACACTCCTCTTTTTCTAAGCAACGACTGGGTACCCGCCCCAAGGTACATATGTACAATGATAGCCACCCGAACAGAGATGTAATTTTTAAACAAAACAGGTAAAACTTAAGTCAGTAGATAACAAAAAATGGTTCAAATGGCTCTGAGCACTATGCGACTTAACTACTGAGGTCATCAGTCGCCTAGAACTAAGAACTAATTAAACCTAACTAACGTAAGGACATCACACACATCCATGCCCGAGGCAGGATTCGAACCCGCGACCGTAGCGGTCGCTCGGCTCCAGACTGTAGCGCCTAGAACCGCAGGAGATAACACGCTGGTGGCATACCCAAAAAGTTGTGATAAGTCGCTAAAACATAATAAGGTAACTGGCAAAAGCAACAATCCCCACATACACCTCGTTGTAAAGAAGTTCAGCGGACAGCCTCAAACCACGTCACGAGGGGGAAACGCTAAATACACAACAGTCGCGCGGGACGAAAAACGTAGATGGAAGGAAGACGCGAACGGCTGGCTGGTGAACCTCACCTACGCTAAACACAAGCCTGGCTTGGAAGTATAACCCACCAAAATACACCCAATAAGATTTCCCCCTTTAAGACGCACAAGATTGCGGTTTCCAGATAATTAACGAAAGCGACTTGGCGATTTAGTGCAAGATGTAACAGGGGGAAAGAAACAAGATTAATTACACAATGAACCTAAAAAAATTTATTAATTTAATACATGCAATCAAATCACAATTCTATGTCAATTACCAAATTGAAGCGAATATGTTTTCATACGAGCGACAGGTTCCTCAAAACGCCTGGCGAGACACACGAACAGGAAAATATGAATTTTGACATTTCACCCTATAGATTCGTAGTTTAACTACAAAATACAAATAACTGTTTTAATCAAGAATATTCACTTGTATCAATCATACGACCGCAGCTGCTGGCACGAAGTATGCTGATACAAAATCAATTGCTTAGTCCAAGATCAAATTGCTGCAAAAAAGAGCATTTTGCCGCGCGGGATTAGCCGAGCGGTCTGAGGCGCTGCAGTCCGTTGTGAGAATGCCTCTTTACCCGGATTGAAATCATTCGCCGAACGAGATGTCATCGCCTACAAGACCTGTCATTGTGGAATAGATGCAAAATCCCAATCTAGACCTACTTATGTATATAGTAATACGCCTTTTACATTGTATACCCGCTCATGTCGTAAAGTTAGTAATGATGAAAAAATACATGTATGGATGAAAGGACTTGGTGTACTTGCTGAAAATGTAACTTTAACTGGTGATGTAACTGTTGTGGGTTGGCAGGAGAGCCAACACCAGGTTACTAGAGGAAGCCGAAAGGCACGCGTTTTAGCTCACGCAGGCTGGCGTGAGGTCTGGAACAGGACAAGGAAATTAGAATTTAGAAAAACGGACGTAGATGGTGGAATACTTAACTTTAATCCGTTAATGAAGAACGTCGGTCTTGACGGTACATTATTACAGTATCAATAGTATCTGGTACTGGCACCTTGCTAGGTCGTAACAAATGGCGTAGCTGAAAGCTATGCTAACTATCGTCTCGGCAAATGAGAGCGTATTTTGTCAGTGAACCATCGCTAGCAAAGTCGGCTGTACAACTGGGGCGAGTGCTGGGAAGTCTCTCTAGACCTGCCGTGTGGCGGCGCTCGGTCTGCAATCACTGATAGTGGTGAAACGCGGGTCCGACGTATACTAACGGACCGCGGCCGATTTAAAGGCTACCACCCAGCAAATGTGGTGTCTGGCGGTGACACCACAGTAACATTGTACTAAAATTATTAATAAAGTGTGATGTGTAGCGTCAGCCATTAACCGGACAAGGGTACATCTCGAACAACAGTTTACAAAAACATAGAAAACATTGAACTTACTACATCAGGAGACAAGAAAAACTGCATTCCAGTCAAGAGTGTTGCAGCCCACGCCCTCCTGGATGGACCTTGTGTATTTCTTGGATGTTCACTTAATTTTAGCTTGGATATAAACGTCAGGCATTAACACGGGAAACTGCATTGAAGAAGAAGAAGAAATAAAGATCTGTAGCGTCAGCCACTAACCGGACAAGGGTACATCTCGAACCGGGGGCTCAAGGATGCAACAGTTTGAAAAAAATTATAAGGCCTAGTGCCGCACTGCCCGCCTGGCTGTGCGGCTGGTCCCGGCGGAGGTTCGAGTCCTCCCTCGGGCATGGGTGTGTGTGTTTGTCTTTAGGATAATTTAGGTTAAGTGGTGTGTAAGCTTTGGGACTGATGACCTTAGCAGTCAAGTCCCATAAGATTTCACACACATTTTAACATTTGAAAGAGCATTTTGTCTTAACAAAACTCACATATAATACAAAGAAAAATTGAATAAAACAACAACAGGAGGGTGAACCGAGCTCGATATAGAAGCAGCAAGACACAGACACGCACGGGAACCGAACTTGACATAAGCATCACGCTCACAGCGGGGAGGAAGACCAGCTCTTAGGCCGTCGGCACACGGACCCTGCATCCGAACGTAGAGCGCGCCGAGTTTCTGACGTCATAGCGTGGAATAGCACGTTCGGGAGTCTTTCCGAACGTGCAGAGGAATATCTAGCATGTCAGATATTCTGAGTGTGCGTCTGAGCGTTGACCAATGAGATGGCACAACGCCACCTACGTCACACGCACGCCGTCTCCCTTCAGTACAGAGTTGTGAGGCGCCATACTGGCATTCATTTCAAGCTTATATGTATACATGCCGTTTCTGAGCACCAGCGAATTCAGAATCATTGGAAAACGCGTTGTTAACTGTGTGATTCGTTCCAATAAAATAACGAGAAACATCATATTCATGGCAAAAGAATTATTGTAACTTGCGTATTATGATAGTAGGCTATTTGAAGGCAGTGACACACAGAATATCCACCCAAAACGCATTGTTCTTGGTACAATTTGTTATAATTAAACTTCAATTACTAACATACCTACGATAAGGTTTTCTGCAACGGGTAACATACTTTGGTTACTTGCGACGTTTGGCTGTGTGTAATGAGTAGCGTCACTGTCTAGGAAGGAATTGATGGTTGTGGCAGAGGTTCGCGTCTTGACACATTTTAATTTTATTTCCTAAAAATGGTTCAAATGGCTCTGAGCACTATGGGACTTAACTACTGTGGTCATCAGTCCCCTAGAACTTAGAACTACTTAAACCTAACTAACCTAAGGACATCACACACATCCATGCCCGAGGCAGGATTCGAACCTGCGACCGTAGCAGTCGCGCGGTTCCGGACTGCGCGCCTAGAACCGCTAGACCACCGCGGCCGGCCTTTTATTTCCTAACGCTAGCGTTTTTATTAGGTTCTGAGACTTTATTATTAGTTTAATATAAGTATATACTATGAAATTGATGTTATGTAAATATAAGTTCACCTTTTTTTGAGGGGTGCCCTTGTTCGATTGACTTAATCTACAGGACAGCTTGCGCTACTTGTATATAGACATTTTGCTCCTTTTTTCTCTTACGCTTGGTAATTCACATGTTACAAAGATTCTGCTACTGGGTAGCAACAGTGATCAAGTAAGACTGACCTTGGGGTTTTACTAAAATGTGGGAATGATGAAATAATGTTTATCTTATGCGTGGAAGTATTCCAAATTTGTACCGCTCTGTTTGTGATGGAACTTTTATAAGCCTGTGTCCTTACTGATTGGATATGGTGCTTTCCTTTTCGTGGACGATGGAGGAAATGTGCGTTTTAATAGAGCTAACGTGGGTATTTTACGCGCGCCCGTTGAGTAAACAGTGTGATTTACGTACTAGAAACATCCCTCACCTGCCGTTGGAGTGCGTTGCGATCGCGTATACCACGTTGGGGCCCACGAACCGTGTGCACGAGTCGCATCGTTCCCGAGCGTTCAGCAGCACGTTGAACTTGGCACGCTCAACGTTAACGTTCGACAGCACGGTCCGTGTGCCGACGGCCTTACGAACCGCTGCGTGGTCTCGGCGCGATGCAGCGAACTAAAAGTAGACCACGGAGCATCCAAAGCTGCTGCGCACTGACAAACAACGGAAAAACTAGTAGTCGTCAGGACACGCGCGGATGGTGACGACCCCACCGTCCGCCTCCAAACCTGGTCAGCAAAGGAATAATATGTCCACTTCCACTTCCACTGCACGTCCCCCGTGTCCGGCGGATGCTCGGCCAGACAAACTTGGCAGTCACACAGGCGGCAGAACAAACAGCCAGCCCGTTGCCCCATAGACCTGCGCTGTCCTTGCTGCTTCACTCACTGACTCTCCCACAAATACGGTCTCGACGCCACTGGCGGCAAACGCGCCACACCCCCTTCACCCAACGATAGTGTTCCGTGAGACATAGCGCGAGCTACCGATCGCTCAAGGTTCAGTTTCAAAACAGTGCCAGTAAAATCAAGATAAAGTCGTATTTTGTGCGCACAAATTAAGATACTGTATGGCACGATGTTCAACTTGTTTTTCGATTAGTTTACTTCAAATGGCTCTAAGCACTATGGGTCTATTAGGTACATTACATATGTAGAATCGTGGACATTTCGGAATGTGGGTCTCACGGGAAGCGTGCATGGGATAAGTTCCTGCAGTCGCGTTATTTATCTGTGTTCTCGGTGGCTCAGATGGATAGAGCGCCTGCCACGTATGCAGGAGATTCCGGGTTCGAGTCCTGGTCGGGGCACACATTTTCGGCTGTCCCCATCGAGGAATATGAACAACACCTGTCGGCAGCTGAGGGTTTCAATTAATTATCACGTAACATCTGAGGTCATCAGTCCCCTAGACTTAAAACTACTTAAACCTAATTAACCTAAGGACATCACACACATCCACGCCCGAGGCAGGATTCGAACCTGCGACCATAGCAGCAGCGCGGTTCCTGACTGAAGCGCCTAGAACCGCTCGGACTCAGCGGCCAGGGATTAGTTTAATCACTGACGTAACCTCACCTTAAATAATACATTAACTATTGATTTGTCGTAATTTTAAAACGAATAGTAAAGCCTTCAATTTCAGATTCTTGAATATTTTAAACTGAGAACTCGCACTACAGTCATTAGTAGTAATGCTGTTCTGACATTTCACGCAGTGTCAACTCACCGTTGAGATGTTGTAAGTTTGAACACGCCGTTGACTGCGTTACATTCTGTTGGCAGAACTACCGTGTAGGAGATACTTGTACATTTACTGCTAGTCTACTTATTGACCAGGGCGAGTCGGACTCAAGCACTCAGGGTTTCGTACAAACTTAATTATGTACGAGCATATGGGCAGTTCATCGTTTGCTGAAATCTAGGATCTCAACGGTTTATACCTGTTGTCAACATTGATACTGGCAAGATTTTGGTCACATAGATGCCAAAACTTTCGAAAATGTTTTAGTACCACGTTTCAAGTCGGATAGCAAACGACCAAAGATATATTCGTGTGACAGAATTTAAAACTAACAATTCTCTGATTTTTTCCTTTACTTGTACAGAGAAACGTTTCTTAGTGCGAAATTTCATGGTTCTACGTCAAGGTGAAATACTCTATAGGTTTTAATAAGTGAGAGTACGAGTGCAAAAATGTGTGACATACATGACTGCGTCTTTTGACTGCATTGACTTGGAAGCTTAAAAGGCTTACACCTATAAATAAGTATAGACCTCAGTATGTGTCATAAATTTTAAGTTCATGAGTCTACCCGTTCCTGAGTAGAATGCGCCTTAACAGACGGAGGTACAGAGACAGTAGGATAACATATGTCACTTTTCTTTTTCTTATTTTTTTTTTTTTACAAATTAACAATTTTTGGTTTACCCTTTACTTTTAGTGTAAAATCTTTCTTCTTTTCAAATTTCATGATTCTAGACCAACGGCAAGTACCCCATAGGATTCGATGAGTAAGTTTGCGAGTATCAAAATGTGACTGCCGGTACCTTTTGACTTCATTGGCTTAGAAGTCAACGTTTATTATACCGCAAGGGGACCGTAGACCTTGGTATGTGACCTAAATTTCGACTTGGTATGTCTAGCCGTTACAGGGATTGAGATATCTTAACAGAGGGACTGATACACACACAGTCTGATAAATGACAAATAACTTTTTTCCTCTTGATATACTTCACAAATAGACAAATTACGGATTTTTCCTTTGGCTGAAGTGTGAAATCTCGTTTCTTGGTGAATTTCATAAGTAATGGTAAACAGGGAGTATCCTCTAGGTTTTTATGAGCAAGTTTGCGAGTATCAGTATATGTTACATAAGTGGTCATGTATTCTCGTTGCATCAACTTAGCTTCTATTTATTACAGCGGCAAGTGCACATGTCACATAAATTTCAACTTATTACGACAACCCATACTTGTGAAAAATGGCGTTTAACTGAAGGACGAACAGTCAGTCAGATAAGAGATGACAAATTTGTTATTCGTATGATATAACTACAGTTTCTCTTTTTTTATTTATTAGTGTAGCGAAGCCTTGCTTCTTGCCAAATGTCATTATCCAAGAGCAAAGAGAAGTACAATATAGGTTTTGATAAGTGAGTTAACGAGTATCAAAATATGTGACATAAATGGCAGTATCTTTTGACTACGTTGCCTTAGAAGCTAACACTTATTACACCGCAAAGAGACCATACATCTTAGTATACGAAAAAAAATTCAACTTTATAGTCTATCCGTTCCAGAGGAAAGGGCCTTAACAGACGGACAGACAGACAGACAATCTGCAGACGAATGAGAAAATAATTTTCTTTCGTGTGATATAATTACAAATTAACTATTTTCGGATTTTTCCTTTGTTTGTAGCGTGAAACCTTGCTTATTTCTAAATTTCGTGTTTCTATGTAAAATGGGAGGACCATGCAGGTTTCGATGAGTGTCTTTGCAAGTATCAGAATATCTGACATAAATGGGAGTACATCTACATCTACATGGCTGCATCTCTATCTAGAGTGCATTGAACCACATCCACACTCATTGTCTATTATTCCATTCTCGATCAGTGGGCGGAAAAAGCAAACACCTTTACCTTAACGTACCAACTATAATTTCCGTTATTTTATGATAATCGTTTCTCCCTATGTACGTCGGCGTCAACAAAATGTTTTTACATTCGGAGGAGAAAGTCAGTGATCGAAATTTCGTGAGAAATCGCGCCGCAACGAAAAATGCCTTTGATTTAATGATTCCCATCCCAAATGCTGTATCATGTGCTTAACATGAATTGCTGTTCTAACGCAAACTGCCCCATTTCTGTAACAACTCAGCAGTACAAGATTCTCATAAAAGCTGACGCAACAGCACACAGCTGCATTCAACTTACCAATAAAATGTAGTGTAGCCAACCTTCGAGACACTTTTGCTATTTGATAAGCAATTCCATGTCCTTGAGGGCAGTATTATGGCATTGGAAGAGGACGTAGATGAAGATGAAATGGGAGCTATGATACTGCGTGAAGAATTTGAAAAAACACTGAAAAACCTAAATCATGGTCTCGGGAGTAGACAACATTCCATTAGAGCTACTTCTAGCCTTGGGAGAGCCAGCCATCTCGTGAGCAAGATGTATGAGACAGGCGAAATACACTCAGACATCAAGAATAATATAATAATTCCAATCCCAAAGAAGGCAGGCGTCGATAGATGTGAAAATTACTGAACTATCAGTTAAAATAAGTCACGGCTGCAAAATACTAACACGAATTCCTTACAGACGAATGGAAAAACTGGTAGAAGCCGACCTCGGGGAAGATCAGTTTGGATTCCGTAGAAATGTTGGAACACGTGAGGCAATACTGGCCCTATTACTTCCCATAGAAAAAAGGTTAAGGAAAGGCAAACCTACGTTTCTAACGTTAGTAGACTTAGAAAAAACTTTTGACACTGCTGACTGGATTACTCTCTGACTGGATACTGAAGGTGACTGCGAGCGAGAGGCTATTTACAATTTGTATACGATCCAGATGGCAGTTATAATAATCGACGGGCATGAAAGGGATGGTTCAAATGGCTCTGATCACTATGGGACTTAACTTCTGAGGTCATCAGTCACCTAGAACTTAGAACTACTTAAACCTAACTAACCTAAGGACATCACACACATCCATGCCCGAGGCAGGATTCGAACCTGCGACCGTAGCGGTCGCGTGGTTCCGGACTGCAGCGCCTAGAACCGCTCAGCCGACCCCGGCCGGCGCATGAAAGGGAAGCAGTGGTTGAGAAGGGAGTGAGACAATACTGTAGCCTATCCTTGATGTTACTCAGTCTCTATATATAGGAAGTAGTAAAACAAACAAAAGGAAAGTTTGGAGTAGAATTGAAAATCCAGGGAGAAAAAAGTAAAACTATGATGTTTGCCGATGACATTGTAATTCTATCAGAGACAGCAAAGGACCTGGAAGAGCGGTTGAACGGAATGGACAGTGTCTTGAAAGAAGGATCTAAGATGAACATCTAGAAAAGCAAAACGAGGATAATGGAATGTTGACGAATTAAATCAGGTGATTCTGAGGGAATTAGATTAGGAAATGAGACACTTAAAATAGTAGATGAGTTTTGCTATTTGGGGAGCAAAATAACTGACGATGGTGTAAGTAGAGAGGACTTTGAATCTAGACTGGCTATGGCAAGGAAAGCGTTTCTGAAGAAGAGACATTTGTTAATATCGAGTATAGATTGAAATATCAGGTAGTCTTTTCTGAAAGCATTTGTATGGAATGTAGCAATGTATGGAAGTGAACGATGGACGATAAACAGTTTAGACAAGAAGAGAACAGAAGCTTTCGAAATATGGTGCTGCAGAAGAATGCTGAAGATTGGATGGGCAGATCAAGTAACTAATGAGGAGGTGCTGAACAGAACTGGGTAGAAGAGGAATTTGCCGTACAACTAGACTATAACAAGGGATCGTTTGGTAGGACGCGTTCTAAAATATCAAGGGATCACCTATTGAGTATTGGAGGGAAGCGTGGGGGGTAAAAATCGTAGAATGACACCAAGAGATGAATATAGTAAGCAGATTCAGAAGGATGTAGGTTGCTGTAGTTACTTGGAGAAGGAGAAACTTGCGCAGGATAGAGTAGCATGGAGAGCTGCATCAAACCAATCTCTGGACTGAAGACCACAACAACAACAAGCATTTCGACTAAACGATGAGTAGTAACCGATAGATGAGGCATACCGGTTTTATGTGGAACACTTTGTATCTTCTTCTGCCAATGACTGACTTCAACGGAATGGGACGGAATCAACCCACAGCGAAAACAAAATACACTACTGGCCATTAAAATTGCTACACCAAGAAGAAATGCAGATGATAAACGAATATTCATTGGAACAATATATTATACTAGAACTGACATGTGATTAAATTTTCACGCAATTTGGGTCCATAGATCCTGAGAAATCAGTGCTCAGAACAACCACCTCTGGCCGTAATAACAGCATTGATACATCTGGGTACTGAGTCAAACAGAGCTCGGATGGCGTGTACAGGTACAGCTGCCCATGCAGCTTCAACACGATACCACAATTCATCAGGAGTAGTGACTGGCGTACTGTGACGAGCCAGTTGCTCGGCCACCGTTGACCAGACGTTTTCAGTTGCTGAGTGATCTGGTGAATGTGCTGGCCAGGGCAGCAGTCGAACATTTTCTGTATCCAGAAAGGCCCGTACAGGGCCTGCAACATGCGGTCGTGCATTATCCTGCTGAAATGTAGGGGTTCGAAGGGATCGAATGAAGGGTAGAGCCACGGGTCGTAACACATCTGAAATGTAACGTCCACTGTTCAAAGTGCCGTCAATGCGAACAAGAGGTGACCGAGACGTGTAACCAATGACACCCCATACCATCACGCCGGATGATACGGCTGTATGGCGATGATGAATACACGCTTCGTATGTACGTTCACCGCGATGTCTCCAAACACGGATGTGACTATCATGATGCTGTAAACAGAACCTGGATTCATCGATAAAAAGACGTTTTCTCTTTCGTGCACCCAGGTTCGTCGTTAAGTACACCATTGCAGGTGCTCTTGTCTGTGGTGCAGCGTCAAGGGTAACCGCACCCACGGTCTCCGAGCTGATAGTCCATGCTGCTGCGAACGTCATCGAACTGTTCGTGCAGATGGTTGTTGTCTTGCAAACGTCCCCGTCTGTTGACTTAGGGATCGAGATGCGGCTGCACGATCCGTTACAGCCGTGCGGATAAGATGCCTGTCATATCGACTGCTAGTGATACGAGGCCCTTGGGATCCAGCACGACGTTCCGTATTACCCTCCTGAACACACCGATTCCATATTCTGCTAACAGTCATTGGATCTCGACCAACGCGAGGAGCAATATCGCGATACGATAAACCGCAATCGCGACAGGCTACAATCCGACCTTTATCAAAGTCGGAAACGTGATAATACTTATTTCTCCTCCTTACACGAGGCATCACAACAACGTTTCACCAGGCAACGCCGGTCAAGTGCTGTTTGTGTATGAGAAATCGGTTGGAAACTTTCCTCATGTCAGCACGTTGTAGGTGTCGCCGCCGGCGCCAACCTTGTGTGAATGCTCTGAAAAGCTAATCATTTGCATATCACAGCATCTTCTTCCTGTCGGTTAAATATCGCGTCTGTAGCACGTCATCTTCGTGGTGTAGCAATTTTAATGGCCAGTAGTGTAAGATGAACATCAACAAAAGCAAAACAAGGATAATTGAATGTCGTCGAATGAAATCGGGTGATGCTGAGGGATTAGATTAGAAATGAGACACTTAAAGTAGTAGACGAGTTTTGTTATTTGGGGAGCAAAATAACTGATGATGGTCGAAGTAGAGAGGACTTTAAATCTAGACTGGCTATGGAAAGGAAAGCGTTTGTGAAGAAGAGAAATTAGTTAACATCGAGTATAGATTGAAATATCAGGTAGTCTTTTCTGAAAGTATTAGTATGGAGTATAGCCATGTATGGAAGTGAAACATGGACGGTGAACAGTTTAGACAAGAAGAGAGTAGAAGGTTTTGAAATGTGGTGCTACAGAAGAATGCTGAAGATTAGATGGACAGATGAAGTAACCAATGAGGAGGTGCTGGAGAAAACTGGGGATAAGCGGAATTTGTGGCACAACTTGACTAGAAGAAGGGATCGTTTGGTAGAACGCGTTCTAAAACATCATGGGGTCACCAATTTAGTATTGGCGGGAAGGGTGGGGAGGGTAGAAATCGTACAATGAGACCAAGAGATGAATACAGTATGCAGATTCAGAAGGATGTAGGTTGCTGTAGTTTCTCGGATGAAGAAAGTTGCACAGGATAGAGTAGCATGGGGAGGTGCATCAAACCAATCTCTGGTCTGAAGACCACAACAACAACAAGCACTTTGATTAGACGAAGAATAACCGGTACATGAGAAGTACCGGTTTTATGTGGAACGCTTTGTATCTTCTTCTGCCACGTCAGCTTGGTCAAAGACTGACTTCAACGGAATGAGACGAAATCAACCCACAGCGAAAAAAAAATATTGGGCGAAGTGTACTGGCTTTAAACGGCATTGCGTGGAAACATTTTTGCGACGTCAGAGACATAAGACCTTAGCCTCGCACAGGAAGAGATTTTCCCTGGCGAACGTCGGCAATGCGACGTTCCTGTATTTGGGTGCCGTGTTACCAGCAGGGTTCGAGGGAAGGGCAGGGAGCAGAGGCGGCACGACGCCAGTTAGCGCGGCGGCGACGCCTGCCTCCTGTCGCTGAGGGGGGCGCAGCGCTAATGGCATGCAAACTGCGGCGCCGCCGCCATAACCGTAAGGAGGCACGGCGGAGGCGTGGCGGCGGCGGGGGCGGCGGGGGAGCGGGGCAGCGCGCCGCCCGCTGCCAGTTTGCCGAGCCTGATGGCTGGCCGACCCGTCAGGCCCCCGCTGTCGCTCGTAACCGTGTTACTGCCCCCGGAAGATTCCGCTGAGCTGAGGGCGTCCGAGGGAAGACGGCCCTGAAAGCAGGCAGGGAGGAGGGGCCGGGAATCTGGAAATGACTCGCATCTGGCGCCGTAACGTTGACGCTGCACAAATTCGGAGTTGTCGAACACCATTCATTCTGGAAAATATGTCACTGTTTTGGGAGTAACCGGAAGTCACCCGTTGGGATTTTTTGTGATCTATCAAAGGCTTTTGATTGTGTAAATCATGGAATACTTCTTGATAAGCTTAAGTACTGTGGTATGAATGGGAGAGTGCTCAAATGGTTTAAATCATACTTAACTGGCAGAGTGCAGAAAGTTGAAATAAACAGTTCACATAATATGCAAAAAAACTGGTGATTTCTCAAACTGGGGAACAATCAAGAATAGGGTGCTGCAAGGTTCGGTCGTGGGTCCTCTGCTGTTCTTAGTATATATTAATGACTTGCCATTCTGTATTCACGAAGATGCAAAGCTGATACTTTTTGCTGATGATACAAGTATCGCTATCACACCCGACAGACAAAAATTAACTGGTGATATTGTAAACGATGCTTTTCAGAAAATCATTAAGTGGTGCTCTGCAAATGGGCTCTCACTAAACTTTGACAAAACAGAGTATATACAGTTCCACACAGTAAATGGAATGACACCATTGATAAACATAGACTTCGGTCAGAAATCGGTAGCTAATGTAGAATATTCAAAATTTCTAGGTGTATGCATTGATGAAGGGTTGAACTGGAAAAAACACACTGAGGATCTGCTGAAACGTTTGAGTTCAGCTACTTGTGCTATTAGGGTCATTGCAAATTTTGGCGATATACATCTGAGTAAATTAGCTTACCACGCCTATTTTCATTCTCTGCTTTCGTATGGCATCATATTCTGTGGTAACTCATCATTGAGTAAAAGAGTGTTCATTGCACAAAAGCGTGTAATCAGAATAATTGCTGGAGCTCATCCAAGATCATCCTGCAGACACTTATTTAAAGAGCTAGGGATCTTCACTGTAGCCTCACAATATATATATATATATATATATATATATATATATATATATATATATATATATATATTCACTTACAAAATTTGTTATTAACAATACGAATGAATTCAAAAGTAATAGCAGTGTACATGGCTACAACACTAGGAGAAAGGATGATCTTCACTACTCAAGGTTAAATCTAACCTTGGCCCAGAAGGGGGTAAATTATGCTGCCACAAAAGTCTTTGGTCACTTACGTAATAGAATCAAACGTCTGACAGATAGCCATATAGCATTTAAAAGGAAATTAAAAGAATTTCTTAATGGCAATTCCTTCTACTCATTAGATGAATTTTTGGATGTAGTAAGTGGGTAATTTCCTAACCTCCACAAAAAAAAAAGAAAAAAAAATTATTGAGTGTCATGTAATATTTTGTCTAATGTAATATCTTGTATAGACTCCTTTTATTAACCTGACACGTTCCACTTCATTACGAAGTGTCGTATTCATGATCTATGGAACAAGTACTAATCTAATCTAATCATACCCGGAATTTAAGAACTTTTAGTATTGCAGCGCGTCAGCAATCGTAAGTATCGAAATAATTATGAAAAATCTGCCTCAAATGCACAAACTACCTGGTGTTTACCTAGGTTTCAGTACGGCTTCCACATTAGGAGATTTAGTAAATGACAAACCGATGGCAACAGTATCTATCCCTTTTGTAGGTAATGTTAGTTACAAATTAGGGCGTTTGCTTACAGCCTATAACATTAGAGTAGCCTTTTCCACCAACAATAATCTGCATAAGAATTTAATCCACTCGTTACAGATCACAGATGATAAACTATCTCAGTCTGGAGTCTATAAAATTACTTGCGGTTGTAAGTAGGCTGTTTAGGTTTTTATATTGATAACGCCACGTATCGCTCTGTATGAAAATCACTTGCTGTGCTGTATGCAGTCTGTGGCTAGTTTGCATTGTTGTCTGCCATTGTAGTGTTGGGCAGCTGGATGTGAATAGCGCGTAGCGTTGCGCAGTTGGAGGTGAGCCGCCAGCAGTGGTGGATGTGGGGAGTGAGATGGCAGAGTTTTGGGAGCGGATGATCTGGAGAGAGACAGTAAATTCGTAAGATTGGATGTCATGAACTGATATATATATTATGACTTTTGAACACTCTTAAGGTAAATACATTGTTTGTTCTCTATCAAAATCTTTCATTTGCTAACTATGCCTATCAGTAGTTAGTGTCTTCAGTAGTTTGAATCTTTTGTTTAGCTGGCAGTAGTGGCGCTCGCTGTATTGCAGTAGTTCGAGTAACGAAGATTTTTGTGAGGTAAGTGATTTGTGAATGGTATAGGTTAATGTTAGTCAGGGCCATTCTTTTGTAGGGAATTTTGAAAGTCAGATTGCGTTGCGCTAAAAAATATTGTGCGTCAGTTCAGTGTTGATCAGAATATGTAAAGAGCGAAATGTCTGAGTAAGTTCAGTTTTGCTCAGCTGTTTGAAAAACAAATAATGTAATAGGTTTATCAGCACAGTAATTCATAAATATTTCTATGGGGACGTTTCACGGTGACTGGCCGTGCGGTTCTAGGCGCTTCAGTCTGGAAGCGCGTGACTGCTACGGTTGCAGGTTCGTGTCCTACCTCGGGCATGGATGTTTGTGATGTCCTTAGGTTAGTTAGGTTTAACTAGTTCTAAGTTCTAGGGCCCCCCCATGAACCATGGACCTTGATATTGGTGGGGAGGCTTGCGTGCCTCAACGATACAGATAGCCGTACCATAGGTGCAACCACAACAGAGGGGTATCTGTTGAGAGGCCTGACAAAAGTGTGGATCCTGAAAAGGGGCAGCAGCCTTTTCAGTAGTTGCAGGGGCAACAGTCTGGATGATTGACTGATCTGGCCCTGCAACACTAACCAAAACGGCCTTGCTGTTGTGGTACTGCGAACGGCTGAAAGAAATGGGAAACTACAGCCGTAATTTTTCGGGAGGCCATGCAGCTTTACTGTATGATTAAATGATGATGGCGTCCTCTTGGGTAAAATATTCCGGAGGTAAAATGGTCCCCCATTCGGATCTCCGGGCGGGGACTACTCAAGAGGACGTCGTTATCAAGAGAAAGAAAACTGGCGTTCTCCGGATTGGAGCGTGGAATGTCAGATCCCTTAATCGGGCAGGTAGGTTAGAAAATTTAAGAAGGGAAATGGATAGGTTAAAGTTAGATATAGTGGGAATTAGTGAAGTTCGGTGGCAGGAGGAACAAGACTTCTTGTCAGGTGAATACAGGGTTATAAATACAAAATCAAATAGGGGTAATGCAGGAGTAGGTTTAATAATGAATAAAAAAATAGGAGTGCGGGTACGCTACTACTAACAGGATAGTGAACGCATTATTGTGGCCAAGATAGACACGAAGCCCACGCCTACTACAGTAGTACAAGTTTATATGCCAACTAGCTCTGAGGATGAAGAAGAAATTGAAGAAATGTATGATGAAATAAAAGAAATTATTCAGGTAGTGAAGGGAGACGATAATTTAATAGTTATGGGTGACTGGAATTCGACAGTAGGAAAAGGAAGAGAAGGAAACGTAGTAGGTGAATATGGATTGGGGCTAAGAAATGAAAGAGGAAGCTACGTGGTAGAATTTTGCACAGAGCATAACTTAATCATAGCTAACACATGGTTCAAGAAACATGAAAGAAGGTTGCATACATGGAAGAACCCTCGAGATACTAAAAGGTTTCAGATAGATTATATAATGGTAAGACAGAGATATAGGAAGCAGATTTTAAATTGTAAGACATTTCCAGGGGCAGATGTGGACTCTGACCACAATCTATTGGTTATGAACTGTAGATTAAAACTGAAGAAACTGCAAAAAAATGTGGGAATTTAAGGAGATGGGACCTGGATAAACTGAAAGAACCAGAGATTGTACAGAGTTTCAGGGAGAGCATAAGGGAACAATTGACAGGAATGGGGGAAAGAAATACAGTAGAAGAAGAATGGGTAGCTTTGAAGAATGAATTAGTGAAGGCAGCAGAGGATCAAGTAGGTAAAATGACGAGGGCTAGTAGAAATCCTTCCTTCAGAAGAGATACTGAATTTCATTGACGAATGGAGAAAATATAAAAATGCAGTAAATGATGCAGGCAAAAAGGAATAAAAACGTCTCAAAAATGAGATAGACAGGAAGTGCAAAATGGCTAAGCAGGGATGGCTAGAGGGCAAATGTAAGGATATAGAGGCTTATCTCACTAGTGGTAAGATAGATACTGACTACAGGAAAATTAAAGAGACCTTTGGAGAAAAAAGAGCCACTTGTATGAATATCAAGAGCTCAGATGGAAACCCAGTTCTTAGTAAAGAAGGGAAAGCAGAAAAGTGGAAGGAGTATATAGAGCGTCTATACAGGGACGATGTTCTTGAGGACAATATTGAGGAAATGAAAGAGGAGGTAGATGAAGATGAAATGGGAGATATGATACTGTGTGAAGAGTTTGACCGAGCACTGAAAGACCTGAGTCGAAACAAGGCCCTGGGAGTAGACAACATTCCATTAGAACTACTGACAGCCTTGGGAGAGCCAGGCCTAACAAAACTCTACCATCTGGTGAGTAAGATGTATGAGACAGACGAAATTCCCTCAGATTTCAAGAAGTATATAATAATTCCAATTCCAAAGAAAGCAGGTGTTGACAGATGTGAAAATTACCGAACTATCAGTTTAATAAGTCACAGCTGCAAAATACTAACGTGAATTCTTTACAGACGAATGGAAAAACTGGTTGAAGCTGACCTCGGGGAAGATCAGTTTGTATTCCGTAGAAATGTTGGAACACGTGAGGCAATACTGACCCTACGACTTATCTTAGAAAAAAGATTAAGTAAAGGCAAACCTACGTTTCTAGCATTTGTAGACTTAGAGAAAGCTTTTGACAATGTTGACTGGAATACTCTCTTTCTAATTCTAAAGGTGGCAGGGGTAAAATACAGGGAGCGAAAGGCTGTTTACAATTTGTACAGAAACCAGATGGCGGTTATAAGAGTCGAGGGACATGAAAGGGAAGCAGTGGTTGGGAAGGGTGTGAGACGGGGTTGTAGCATCTCCCCGATGCTATTCAATCTGTATGTTGAGCAAGCAGTACAGGAAACAAAAGAAAAGTTCGGAGTAGGTATTAAAATCCATGGAGAAGAAATAAAAACTTTGAGGTTTGCCGATGACATTGTAATTCTGTCAGAGACAGCAAAGGACTTGGAAGAACAGTTGAACGGAATGGACAGTGTCTTGAAAGGAGGATATAAGATTAACATCAACAAAAGCAAAACGAGGATAATGGAATTTAGTCGAATTAAGTCGGGTGATGCTGAGGGAATTAGATTAGTAAATGAGACACTTAAAGTAGTAAAGGAGTTTTGCTATTTGGGGAGCAAAATAAGTGATGATGGTCGAAGTAGAGAGGATATAAAATGTATACTGGCAATGGCAAGGAAAGCGTTTCTGAAGAAGAGAAATTTATTAACATCGAGTATAGATTTAAGTGTCAAGAAGTCGTTTCTGAAAGTATTTGTATGGAGTGTAGCCATGTATGGAAGTGAGACATGGACGATAAATAGTTTAGACAAGAAGAGAATAGAAGCTTTCGAAATGTGGTGCTACAGAAGAATGCTCAAGAATAGATGGGTAGATCACGTAACTAATGAGGAGGTATTGAATAGAATTGGGGAGGAGTTTGTGGCACAACTTGACTAGAAGAAGGGATCGGTTGGTAGGACATGTTCTGAGGCATCAAGGGATCACCAATTTGGTACTGGAGGGCAGCGTGGAGGGTAAAAATCGTGGAGGGAGACGAAGAGATGAATACACTAAGCAGATTCAGAAGGATGTAGGCTGCAGTAGGTACTGGGAGATGAAGAAGCTTGCACAGGATAGAGTAGCATGGAGAGCTGCATCAAACTAGTCTCAGGACTGAAGACTACAACAACAACAACAACAAGTTCCAGGGGACTGATGATCACAGATGTTGAGTCCCATAGTGCTCAGAGCCATTTGAACCATTTGAACCATTTGAACCATTTGACTGTCCGAAATTTTACATAGGTCAGACAGGCCGAGGTCTCATGACTAGATATAAAGAGCACATCCCCAGCAGAAACGGTGATGGCACGAGGGGTTCCACTTATGCAGAATACTTTATACAAATGGCTCATGCGCCGAGTCCTCCGTCTAATATCGAGTTGCTTCATGCTGAAGTTAAGGGTTCAAAATTGGATATCTTAGAGGTTTCGGTCCCTTACTTAATTCTTCATATTAAGTTGCATGACGTGGAAGTTGGTTAATGCACGCGCACGATGTTGATTGTTCACGGATGGTAACGACCCCCCCCCCCCCCCCCCACCATTTTGGTACGTTTTCCCTCCTACTGTGTTGAGGGTTTGTTTAGCCAAGAAGAACACCATTTGTATTTTCTTATTGCTGCGCGTTTTTAGGAAGTATTTTATGTATCTTCGTTGGCTTCTATGTAATTATAAGGTCATGGAGCCAAGGTATGTTATAAATTTTTAACGTCTTCTGATTACGGCCTGGTCCGCCGCTTAGTATTACGGCGATGTAGCGACTATGGTTGTTTCTGCTGCAGATATTATTAGTGCAGTTTCATCCGCTAACAATAACGTCCTTGGCACAGCTATCTTTTTAGTTTAGTTGTAATTTCTACCTAATTATAGGGCCTCCATAATAGCTTGTGCCTGATTTACCATCCGTGCACAAAGTTTGTCGTGCGTTGCTATTAAATATGTCTTAATTCCTGCATCATCGCTTTTATCATTTGCTCAGTTTGCCATTTGTGCGACAACTTTTGGCAATCAGTTAGGTCTCGTTCCGTGTTAATTTTGTAACCCCGCTCCCTTGCATAAGAAGAGCGTTTCCTGGCCGCGCGCACGAGCACTGATTTCAATAGCCGCGCATGTGAGCAGGCTGCGGTGCCTCAGTTCGGTGGAAACCCTGTGACCATCGTACGTTGGCTGGGGCGAGGCAGCACACACAGGGTTGAGATAAGTAATATTATTGACTTGGTACATATGTACCGTGTATTTATTAAAAAAAATTATGGAGTCTTGCCGCTTAGGTGTTGATTTTAGCCTTTGACTATGCTTATTAAGGCAAGCTGTTTTATATTTGTTCTGAAGAAGGTGTGGTTACCCACTCTGAAACAGGTAAACACCAGGTAGTTTGTGCAATCGAGGCGGATTTTTCATAATTATATCCGGAATTATTTAAACGTATTTACAGGTCGTGCTTCGTAAACAAATCCGCCATACTCGTACCCTGAGGTGACGAAAATTATGGGACAGCCACATACACGTATACAATACAAGGGAGAAACGCGCAGTGCATTGGGGAGCTGTCATTTTTACTCAGGTGATTCAAGTGAAAAGGTTTTAGTCGTGACTGTGGGCGGACGTTGGAAATTAACAGACACAAACGCGGAATGGTAGTTGGGGCTAGACGCAAGGGTATTCCATTTCGTAAATCGTTAGTTAATTCAATATTCCGAGATCTATAGTATCAAGAGTGTGCTGAGAATACCGAACTTTAGTGTGTCACCTCTTACCGAGAGAAACAAAGTGGCCGAGTGTCTGCATTCAACGACCGTGAGCAGCGGCGTTTGCATAGGCTGTCAGTGTTAACAGACACCATCACCAATGTTCTGCCAAAAGGCAGGTTTTCACATGGTAGTTCTCCAGGCTATCCGGGCTTCTGCCATCCTCTTCAGGTCTGCATAATTTCCTCTTCCCTTTATGTCGTCTATCATCTTGTATCTCCTTCTTCCTCTCAGTCTTCTCCCACAAACCATTTCTTCCAAAGCATCTGCTAGCAAGCACCCCCTTCTCAATTAATGTCCCAACCAGTTCTTTTTCCTTTCTCTTACAACCTTCAGCAGACATCTTCTCTCACCAAATCTTTCCAATATTCTTTCATTATTCACTCTTTCCATCCAGCTTATTCCCCCCATTCTCCTCCACATCCACATCTCAAATGCTTCTAACTTTTTTTCATCCTCTCTTCTCATCGTCCATGTTTCTGCCCCATACAGTGCCACACTCCAGACAAAACATTTGCCAATCCTTCTCCTTAGTCCTTTATCTAATTTGCTGAATGTCTCCTTCGCTATGGCAATTCGAGTTTTCACCTCCTAGTGACATCTCAAGTCTTCAGTTATTGTGCTTCCAAGATATTTAAATGCACTTACTTGGCTAATGGTAGATTGACCTATTTTAATATTGGACAGTCTGCGTCTTGTACTGATGACCATACTCTTTGTTTTTGCTGAGTTTATTTCCATCCCATATTGCACACAAGCTTCATTCAGATCTTTCAGTATGTTATTTACTGTCTTCTCACTTTCTGCCACAAATACCATGTCAGCAGCAAATCTTATACATTCTATCCTCTTTCCACCAATACATATTCATCTTTTCCCATAGAAGCTTTTCGCAATAATCTTTTCAAGGTATACGTTAAAGAACAGTGGGGAAAGGCAACGACCTTGTCTAACACCTCGTCCAATGTTGCTTCCTTCCGACGTTTCACTTACAATCCTTATCCTTACTTTCTGGTGTATAGATTCTGTATCAGTCGTCTCTCTTTCCAATCCGCTCCTTTCCTCTTCAAAATATCCATCAGCTTGTTCCACTCAACTCTGTCAAAAGCCTTTTCTGAATCTATAAAAACAGCAAAGATTTCTCTACCTTTTTTCATATATCTTTCCCCTATAGTTCTTAACAGGCCAATAGCATCTCTTGTTCCTTTCCCTCTTCTAAATCGGAAATGCTCCTCTGCAATCCCTATATCCAGCTTGCCATATAGCCTTCTATTCAACACTCTCAGCAAGACTTTACCTGCATGAGAAATTAGACTGATTGTCCGGTGCTCTTCACATTTTATAGTGTTAATCATTTTCTCTGTTTCTATCATAACTGTTGTAAGGAAGTCCTCAGGCCATTCCCCTTTGTCATATATCTCGTTACAGAGGTAGACTATTTCCTTTCTTGCCTTGTTTCCCAGACTCTTTAACAGTTAACAGACAAGGAACACTGAAACATCCGCGGAAATCAACGTGGGACGTACGACGAAAGTAGCCATTAGCACAGTGTAGCGCAACTCAGCGTTAGTCGGCCGTAGCAGCAGACGATCTATGGGAGTGCATTCCCTAACATTACGGAATCCCCTGCAGCACCTCTCCTGGGCTCGTGACCATATCGGTTGAACCGTAGGCGACTGGAGAACCGCGACCTTATCAGATGATCCACGATTTCAGTTGTTAAGAGCTGATGGTAGTGTTCGAGTGTGGCTCAGATCCCACGAAGCCATGAACCCAAGTTGTCAACAAGGCGCTGTGCAATCTGAGGTGGCTCCATATGGGTGTGGCCCGTGTTTACACGGAACAGACTAACTCCTCTGGAAATGCTGCTACTTGAAGACAACTTGCAGCTATTCATGGACGTCAAGTTCTCAATCAACGAAGGAATTTTTATTCGTGATGTAAGTAGGCTGTTTATGTGTTCTTATTGGCAACGTTACGTAGCGCTCTGTATGAAAATCACTGGCTGTCCTGTGTGCAGTCTGTGGCTAGTTTGCATTGTTGTCTGCCATTGTAGTGTTGGGCAGCTGGATGTGAACAGCGCGTAGCGTTGCGCAGTTGGAGGTGAGCCACCAGCAGTGGTGGTTGTGGGGAGAGAGATGGCGGAGTTTTGAAATTTGTAAGACTGGATGTCATGAACTGCTATATACATTACGACTATTAAGGTAAATACATTGTTTGTTCTCTATTAAAATCTTTCATTTGCTAACTATGCCTATCAGTAGTTAGTGACTTCCGTAGTTTGAATCTTTTATTTAGCTGGCAGTAGTAGCGCTCGCTGTATTGCAGTAGTTCGAGTAACGAAGATTTTTGTGAGGTAAGTGATTTGTGAAAAGTATAGGTTCATTTAGTCAGGGCCATTCTCTTGTAGGGATTACTGAAAGTCAGGTTGCGTTGCGCTAAAAAAAATATTGTGTGTCAGTTTAAGCACAGTCATGTATAATTGTTCTAAAGGGGCGTTTCTATGACAGTGCACCTTGTCATCTTTGTTCGCTACTGGTTTGAAGAACATTCTGGAGAATTCGAGCGAAGGACTTGGCCACGCAGATCACGCAACATGAATTCTGTCGAGAGGTCAGTTTGTGCGTAAAATCCTGCACTATCAATAATGTCGCAATTATGGACGGCTATAGAGGCAGCTTGGTTCAATATTTCTGTAGGGTACTTCCAACGACTTCTTGAGTCCATGTCACCTCGACTTGCTGCACTACGCAGGGCAAAACGAAGTCCGACATGACGTCACCTCACTATATGTCACTGTGTTAGTATGTATCTAGAATTAATGCAACGTTTTGAGTTGTTCATGGTGAACAGATCCGCCACAGTTGTAAAATTCTTTTATTAACCATACTTTTACACAACATAAGTCCCTATGCACTAACACAAATTCCGGGACTTAGCCCAATAGTTAGGGGTATTTGTCATCTAAAGTAAAATAATAGTCGTAACCTACTCCTTTAGACAATTAAAAATTTAAAAAATTAAAATTTAGAAAGCAAAAAATTGGGTCAAATGATTTAATAAAGCCTTTTTTTCTGTAACTTTTTTAAGTGTGAAAACATAATCATTAGGATCTTGCATTTCTCAAACCATGTTGTCCTTTGGGTCCTGCTGCTTTCCGGGTTTTTTTTATTTTATTTTTTTAATTCAGGGCTTCGTTTAGTTCTTGGAGTGTTATGAGAGCGCCATGATATGGTTTATCCATTTCGAGGGTGTCCTTCTCTAATACTTGGTTTTCATTACACCAGAACTGTTTATAATGTCCAGTCCATTTATATTATGATTATGTTTAGGTTCGTTATCTCTTTTTAGTTTTATTCAAATATTTTATTATCTTGTAAGCTATAGATGGCGCCGGTGTTCAATTCTGCTTAAAAATTATTCCACGACTCTTCGATTGTTTTCTTGACAACGGCTTTTACTTTATTTCCTTTCTCTTTATATTGTTGTTTCACTGATTCTGTTTCCGTTTGTAAATTTATCTGATGTGCACCTTTTTTTCTACTACTACTTCTTCTATATCTACATTCCATATTACATTCCCTTATTATATTCCCTTATTACTTCTTTTCTAATTCTTTCTTCCTAAGGACTCAATGGAGCCTCTTCAGTACATAATTGTTTTGTCATTCGCTTTCTAAACTATCACTTGTGTCAGTCTGGTTTAGGTAAAGCTTCAGTCTGCTTTGGTATGGAAGCTTTATGCTCTCATCCTGTAACGGGCAGACCTTAAAGCCTTCTTCTTTTCTTATCTCAGCTCTTTTTGTCTTCCTTTATCTAGCGAACATAGTTACTTTTGCCACTACTACGTAGTGTTACGAGTAAATTTCGCTACCCCAGAAAAGAGGAACTCTTGAACTTGCTTGCATATTTTACTATTGTGCATCACATAATCTGCATCTGGACGTCCATCCACTCCCAAACAACTGACGGGTTGGTGCATAAGATTGTACCGTTTCTCTGCAAGTTTAACAAACTAAGCATGTATCAGTGACTTTAGTCACCTGCAATATATTCTCCATGACTATTTACCACAGTCTGTCAAACATTGGGATAACTTTTTGATTCTGTGACTATACAAATCACGTGGTTCTGATTCGAAGAACTCGTCGAGTCTTGTTCGGAGCGCGTTTTCATCCAGAAAGAAAGTTCCTAGAAGGTTGTTCGATAGAGAGGAGAAAAGGTGAAAATCTGGGGGCCAAGTTCAGGTGAATAAGGTGGGTGCGGAGTGACCTTAAAACCCAACTCCTATATAGTCTCTATCACAATGCGGGCTGGGTTTATCGCGGTGTAGCATCACTTCAGGCAATAATCCTGGTCGTTGTTCTCGGATAGCATCTGTAAGACGTATCAGTTGTTGCCAATAAATGTCAACAGTGATGTATACACCTCGTGGAAGCAATTCTTAGTACACCATATCGTCGCTCTTCCATGAGATGCCTAACATTATCTTTTCATGACTCGCGCCGATCTTTGTTAGGGGAGTTGCTGCCTTGTTGGGCTCAGATATTCCCTTCTTTTCCTTACGTTAGCATAAAGACATCTTTTCTCGTCACCAGCAACGATACAGAATAGGAATGTTCTGTAGTGCGGTTCTAGGCGCTACAGTCTCGAACCGCGTGACCGCTACGGTCGCAGGTTCTAATCCTGCCTCGGGCATGGACGTGTGTGATGTCTTTAGGTTAGTTAGGTTTAAGTATTTCTGAGTCTAAGGGACTGATGATCTCAGATGTCCCATAGTACTTAGAGCCATTTGCACCATTTGAACCCATAACATATAAATGTCGGAGGATGGTGGAATGATCACAGCTCTTCACATCTGTTAGTTCTCGAGTACAACGACCTGCATCATTGTGGATTAATGCGTTTAAATGATCTTCATCAAACCCCGAAAATCGTCCTGAACGTGCACAGCCGCTAACGTCAGAACGCTCCTTCTTAAAACGAGAAAACCATTTTCGTGCCGTGTTCTGTCCGCTGGTATTACCCCCATTCACAGCACAATTTTTTCTGGCTGCCTCCAGCGCTGTCACCCCTCAGCTAAACTCAAACGGGAGAAGGTGTCCGATATGTTCCGATTTCTCTACTTGGCACTCCATTTCCGGGCGTTCACAGCTCTTCTCACTATCTTCAAATGACAAAATGATAACACGTAAACTCAAATAGCAAAAGTGAACTAAAATAAAAAATGACAGTCGATAAATAAACCCAAGGCAACCAGAATACCAACGACCAAAACAAAAACGCTACAAGCTTTTGCACCAACCAAATAACAGGCAAACATTACCGTATATGGACCATCATAACAACATCCCAAAACTTTCTACCGCTTCCTGGGAAAGTTCCTCTTGTCCCAAAATTGCCACTGGGAATCCACGCAGTATACAAAAATAAAGACACCGTAGGATATTAGGTGGAAGACATAGGCTACACCAAAGTTGAACTACATAATGACCCTGCCCTACAAAAAGCAAATCAGTTATAAACCTGACATGACGAACCACGAGAGAATGGCGGTAACATTCTAGACCACCATTTAGCGAATGATGGTATAGATCGCCTGTGTGACACGCGTGACTGTGGAAAGAGGACTGAGCAGTAAAGCTGCGGGCTATGCCCGCGGTAAGCACCGTGAAAGGAGTGCATAAGACGGGATAAAGACGAACTACAGTACAAGTGCGCACGAACGCCGAAAAAGAATACAGACGAAATATAGGTCCTCCTTCATCTTTCATCAAGGTCTAGGCATAGGCCTGTTACGTCTCCTAAATATCCAGTCGCTTTTTCCTTCGTCTTCCTATAGATTTTGTACCTAAAGGTCTGAAATTTAAGACTTGTTTTGATGGTCTTGAACCTCGCATTCTTTGTAGATGTTGTAGATAACCCCTAAGAAAAATTAAACAGCTGATGTCTTGTCACTCGGTGATTGGTTTACTAAAAGCTACAGGAAGTAAACCATGATCTAAAATTACACGCAAATCATGAAGCGAAAACCGTGAGAAGCCAAACTTAAAAGAGGGCTATATAAAGACATGAAACAATGGAAAATTAACTACAGAAACAAAGAAAAGCTCAGAGGAACTGAAGATTTAACTGAATGCCTAATGATTTGCAGCAGAGTAGGAAGTGACAAAAAAGCAAGCAGTGGAGAATTTATATTAACAGATAATAAATGGAAATCTAAAAGCGAAGATTCTACTTGTATAAATGAGAGAAACAAACGCCGAGATTCAGAATAGGCATTTAATAGTGATTGCGGTATACTTTCCTGAATATGGAGAAAAATAAGAGACAGAAGCTTTTTATGAAATGCAACAAAGAAAAGCATATAAATATAACAAAACAGACCATTTATTGATCTGCGGAGATTTAAATGCCAGAACAGGAAATAATCCAGTGCCTCTAACAGTGGGAACTTTTGGTGAAGAACACAGAAAAGATAGTGGACATTCTCTTACACATTTTGCCTCAAGTAGTGAGGTGAAAAATACCAATTCTCCTTTTAGGAAGAGAGATATACTCATATACGCTTGGAGTGCGAGGGGACCGACACCAGTAATAGGTTGTGTGATGCCGAACAGTAAAATATGCAAGCAAGTTCAACATGTTCCTCTTTTCTGGGGTAGCGAAATTTACTCGGAACACTATCTAGTAGTGGCAAAAGTAACTATATTCGCTAGATGGAAGAAGACAAAAAGAGTTGAGATAAGGGAAGAAGAAGGTTTTAACGTCTGCCTATTACAGGATGAGAGCATAAAGCTTCTATACCAAAGCAGATTGAATCTTTGCCTAAACCAGACTGACAAAGTGGTAGTTTAGAAACCTAATGACAAAACAACTATGTATTGAAGAGGCTGCATAGAGTCCTTAAGGAAAAAGAATAATAAAAGACATAATAAGGGACTTAGAGTATGGAATTTAGATATAGCACAAGTAGTAGTGGAAAAAAGGTGCACATCAGATATATTTACAAACGAAAACAGACTCAGCGAAACAGTAATGTAAAGAGAAAGGAAATAAAGTAAAAGCCATTGTCAGGAAAACAAATGAAGAATCCCGGAATAATTTTTGAGCAGAATTGAACACCACAGCCATCTTTAGCTTACAAGATAGTAAAATGTTTGAATAAAACTGAAAAAGAGACAACAAACCTAAACATAATCATAATATAAATGGATTGGACATTATAAACAGCTCTGGTGTAGTGAAAACCAAGTATGAGAGGAGGACACCCTTGAAATGGATGAACCATATGATGGCGATCTCATAACGCTCCAAGAACTAAACGAAGCCCTGAATTAAACAAAAAACCGGAAAGCAGCAGGACCCAAAGGACAAAATGGTTTCAGAAATGCAAGATCCTGCAATGCTAATGATCTCATACTTAAAAAATTTATAGAAAAACAAGACAGTTCAACAGGGAAACACACATCACATTTACAGACTTAGGGAAAGCCTTCTAACATAATACACAAGAACATATTACACAAGAATGGATAGCCTCAGCAAACAATTAAGATGATAGAAGCCTACATAGAGATACAAAAATAACTATGCCATGTCAGAAGACATACTGACAAACCAAGGAGTTCGACAAGGGTGTAGCTTATCAACCACACATTTTAATATACACATTGACAATGCGATTGAAAACACACATCACATTTACAGACTTAGGGAAAGCCTTCTAACATAATACACAAGAACATATTACACAAGAATGGATAGCCTCAGCAAACAATTAAGATGATAGAAGCCTACATAGAGATACAAAAATAAAAATAACTATGCCATGTCAGAAGACATACTGACAAACCAAGGGGTTCGACAAGGGTGTAGCTTATCAACCACACTTTTTAATATACACATTGACAATGCGATTGAAATACGGAAACAACAAATTCATCCGGGCTTGGGATTGTCACACGACATATTTTTTAATACGATAAAAATTTTAATACGATAATAATTTATTTTGCAGACAACCTTGGAACTGTAGAGGATGATGGGACTTCGCTACAAAGATCCATATAGAGACTGGACCAAATTTCGAAAGAATTTAATATGAAAATTTGAGTCCAAAAGCTCAAGTGATAGCTTCCAACGGGACAAAACCACTGAGGACTAAGATCATAATAGGAAATGAAACTATTGAATAATTATTTTGGAATTACTATATATTAGAAGCTACCATAATGAACTCGACACTGACAACAAATTACAGAAGTATGAAATGATATGTGGAACAGTCAATAGAACATGGAGAAATAAAGTGAGCAACACAAAGACCAAGTTTTATAAGCTAAGGGCCTCCCCTACACTGCTACCTGGAACTGAAACTTGGGCAATTACTAAAAAGCAGGAAAGTAGAATCCAAGCAACAGAAACGAAATTTCTAAGAGGAGTTAAGGGCTGCGCAATATTTGATAGACTATGAAACGAAGACATAAAAGCAGAGTTTGGGATATATCCTGTAAATGAGAAGATCAAGTCTAATCGACAAAGCTGACTAGAACACCAGTGAAATAAAGGTAATAACGAAAGTAATGGCAGTCCTGTATGAGATATGTTCACCTTAACAAGTATCTCTCGCATAGATGTTGTCAGTATTCTAGAAGCCACAAAAATCATTTATTTACAGAATTCACTAGTATTACCTGTAGATATAATGCATGTTAACTGAGTAGATTTGAGTTGATGAATGGTCACTGTAGCTGAGTAAACAACGTGCAGGCTTTTTAATGTAAAGTGTCATGACCGAATCCCTGCTTTTTTTCGCCATAAGAGACACATTTTTCCGGTTCGACAATTTTTGTCTGTGTACCTTCTCCCTGTATTATACGAAAAACATTTCGATTATGTGCAGATAATTTCCGACTCAAGATGCAGTAGGATTTTCGCTATTAGTCAATCATAGTCATTTCTGTTGGAGAATGACCAACCTTAAGTCGAAAACCTAAGTTTCCTCCTACCTCAGTTTAACATAATACTTAAGAACTACTCACAAAGTTATATTGATACTAAGCGGTAACACGCTGACAGTCGGTCAAGATGTGTTACGTCCTTAAGAGCACCATTCGTTCTGTAATAACCAATGACAGTACACGAAGAAGGAAAAATAACTGCACTACATCGGTTTCAGTCGAGTCACATCGTTCAAGCGCCATACCTCATCGCCAAGAGGGTATTTGCGGCCGCGTCAATTGCTCTTTTGGAAGGGGAAGGGCGGGGTGGCAGAGGGCAGGGAAAGGTATTGCGTTGCTTGAGCGCTCTGCTCGACGGTGGATAAAACGCTGTTGAGATACTGAAGAATCCAGTAGGCATGTGGGACCAGGACTTTGGCGAGTAAAAACACCGTTCCATGATAATGAACAGAATGAGGTTCCTCTTCTCAACTGGTCACCTCGTGCACTGTATCTAAACCCTACCGGAAACGTGTGGGCAGAGGCCAAACTGACCATGCGAGAAAACTGGCCAGACCATGCGGTGCGAACACTTGATTATCTTTGGAACGTCACCCGAGATGCCTGGGAGGAGGCGGAAGGATATATGAGTGCTGTTACTCATATATTCACTTCCCCACAGATTGCAGACAGTCACTGAACTTTGAGGTCGTTCAAAGGAATATTAAAATACAGTGATGCCACATGCTCCGTTCTTTTGAGGGCAGAAAATATCGTAATAAGAATGGTGTAATCACAAGACATTTGGCCTGTAATTTAAAAAAGTTTCATGATGATCTCTCCATTGGAAAAACATTCCAGAATCATCCCACATTCGGATCTCTGAGAGGGGACTCTCAACGCGAAGGTGACCATTAGAGAGTGACTGAATGAACAACTATACGTTAAATTCTACTAGCAGGTGCAAAGTCAAAAATTTGAACATTGTAGTGAAGCTAGAAAATCTCAACATTGAAATACTGAGGCTCAGTCTACTTATAGTGAAGGTCAATGAATTGAAGGGGAAAGAAGATAAGGATTTCTGGTCAGACGAGTACAGAATAATAAAAACAACAGCAGAAAATGATTTAAAGTGACTGGGATTCGTTATAGGACGAAGAGTGAGTTACTGCAAACAGCTCAGTGATAGGATTGTTTTCATTGACAGCAATCCTTAGCCGAAAACATTAGTTCAGTTATGCATTCAGATGTCGTAAGTGTAAGATGATGAGATTGAGAAATTTTATGAGGATATCGAAAGGGTAGTTCAGTATGTAAAGGGACATGAACATCTAATAGTCAATGGCGAATGGATACTGGTTGTAGAGGAGGAAGAAGAACAAGAAGAAAGGGTTACGGGAGAATATGGGCTTTCTAGTAGGTATGAGATAGGAGAAATAGGAAGAATACTGAGTTCTGAAATAAATTACAGCTATAAATATCAAGTACTCTGATCAAAAATCATAAGACGAGGAGGTATACTTGGAAAATGGCGGAAGATACAGGAAAATTCTAGCTGGATCACATCATCGCCAGACAGAGATTCCGAAATCAGATATTGGACTGTAAGGCGCACCCAGGACCACGTATAGACTCCTTAACAATTGAGTCATAACGAAGAGTGGGCTGCCGTCTAAGACACTAGTCAGGATGAATCAATACACAAAGAAGTGGGACCTGAAGTACCAAGGAATGAAGAGATAGGGTTGAAATTCACTAGCGCTTTAGATACTGCGATAACGAGTACTTCAGCAAGCAATCAAGTTGAAGATGAATGGACATTTCAAGAGCAAACACAGTTGTTGGAAAGAAAAACATAGTTACAAGGAAGATAACTGTGTAGAAACAATAAGAATAAGTGCTTCAGTTATATAATAAAATGAAAAACGTGTAATCCTTTCGATGCCATTTATCATACAGCAGCCAGTATCGGTGACTCAATACACCATGACTTTCACTGAACCTTTGGGAGTGAACACCAATCGTACAAACGATACCATAACTGGCCAACATCTATGAACTCGATTCCGCAGATTTTAACAGCGATTCTGTATTTGCAACCATCATCTACTAGCCGATTGACTGCCTTCTACGGAACCCAGTTCAAAAATGTTAGCCAGTAATGGGATCGTGTATACGATTGGAGTGTCCCACCTTAGCTTTAGTTAATGGCTGAAGACGGTGTATTGAGTCACCGAAATTTGTTGATACATAATAAATAACACTGAAAGGACGACTACAGGTGTTTCATTTTGTTACATATATGAACGGCTGACGTCCCACAAATCTTCAGACGGAAAGAAGAACATAAAAAATATACTTGGTTCATCGATGAAATTCGGGATATAGAAATACATGTCATTTAGGAATGGAATAATTAGGAAATACAGGGAAGCTAAGGCGAAATGACTAAATGAAAAAAGTGGAGAAACTGAAAAATAAAAGATAATCAGAAGGACTGACTCAGCATACAGAAAACCTGCAACTAGTTTAATTGAAGTTAAAAGCAAGGGCGATATCATTAAGAGTGCAACAGTGGGAATTCCACTGTTAAATGCGGAAGGGAGCACGGATAGGTGTGAAGAGTCCATTGAAGGGGTAGGGCTTGTCCGACGTCGTGACAGAAGAAGAAGCAGGACTTGACAAGGGAGAGAGAGGGAATCCAGTATTAGAGCTAGAATTTAATACAAGTTTCGATGACTTAATATCAAATAAGACAGGAAGGAGTCTATGAGGGAAGTAGTGGGGAATTTGGCAACAAAATGACCATTCACATTGGTGTGTATAGTGTATGAAAATTCCGAAGAATTATCACACAATCGTTTGACAGTCATTCTTTCAAGTTTCTGACAACATTTATACAGGGTGGTACAAAAAGGTACGGCCAAACTTCCAGGAAACATTCCTCATACACAAATAAAGAAAAGATGTTATGTGGACATGTGTCCGGAAACGCTTAATTTCCATGTTAGAGCTCATTTTAGTTTCGTCAGTGTGTACTGTACTTCCCGATTCAGCGCCAGCTGGCCCAATTGAAGGAAGGTAATGTTGACTTCGGTGCTTGTGTTGACATGCGACTCATTGCTCTACAGTACTAGCATCAAGCACATCAGTACGTAGCATCAACAGGTTAGTGTTCATCACGAACGTGGTTTTGCAGTCAGTGCAATGTTTACAAATGCGGAGTTGGCAGATGCCCATTTGATGTATGGATTACCACGGGGCAATAGCCGTGGCGCGGTACGTTTGTATCGAGACAGATTTCCAGAACGAAGGTGTCCCGACAGGAAGACGTTCGAAGCAATTGATCAGCGTCTTAGGGAGCACGGAACATTCCAGCCTATGACTCGCGACTGGGGAAGACCTAGAACGACTAGGACACCTGCAATGGACGAGGCAATTCTTCGTGCAGTTGACGATGACCCTAATGTCAGCGTCAGAGAAGTTGCTGCTGTACAAGGTAACGTTGACCACGTCAGTGCCACGGGAGAACCAGTTGTTGCCGTACCATGTACAGCGTGTGCAGGCACTATCAGCAGCTGATTGGCCTCCACGGGTACACTTCTGCGAATGGTTCATCCAACAATGTGTCAATCCTCATTTCAGTGCAAATGTTCTCTTTACGGATGAGGCTTCATTCCAACGTGATCAAATTGTAAATTCTCACAATCAACATGTGTGGGCTGACGAGAATCCGCACGCAATTGTGCAATCACGTCATCAACACAGTGTTTGAAGTCACGCTGGTACGTTCTGTTGCTGTGTGTTTCCATTCCATGATTAATGTGATTTGAAGAGAAGTAATAAAATGAGCTCTAATATGGAAAGCAAGCGTTTCTAGACACATGTCCACAAAACATATTATCTTTCTTTGTGTGTGAGGAATGTTTCCTGAAAGTTTGGCCGTACCTTTTTGTAACACCCTGTATACAGAAGAATGGAAAAGAGAATGGGGATCGGTCACATGATGATCAGTCTGGGTTAGGAAAGATAAACGCACTGTAGAGGCAATTCTGATATTGCGATTTATAATGGAAGCAGGACACGTTTATAGGATATATCGACATGGAAAAAGCGTTCGACAATGTAAACTGGTATAAGACACTCGAAATTCTAAGAAAAATGGAGGTAACTATGCCGAAAGATTGGCAATGTACAAAATGTTCTAGCATCAAGAGGGAACTATAAGATTGGAACACCAAGAACGAAGTGATTGAATTGAAAAGGGATGTAGTCTTTCACTCCTATCGTTCACTCTACAGGGTGAAGAAAAAATGTCGGCATCCGATTCCCCAACCAAATTCCATACGAAAATGAATCTAGCACAACATAGTCCTGCAAGCAGGTTTAATAGAAACGCGATTATAAAAAAATGAGGCTCTCTCAGTGTCGTAACTGCGTGCAGCATGACCAAAAACAGATAACATGGACTCTGCTTCCATTTCGGGCGTCAGGCGTGTGGGTCCCCGCTGTTCCCACCTCTATTGTAGCGCTGCGAGAGCTTCCTTGTTTCCCTTGTGAGAGTCCTTGTTTGTGTCGCATCGGTGTTTGTCTCTCAGCGTCCTGTGTTTGTACAAACAGTCCTGCTGGCAGAACATCCGCAACTGAGCATTATAGCAGAAGTTGAAAATACCGCTTCAGTTGTAAATTACTTTATTTTCACACGACCGGTTTCGGACTGTTATAAGCCCATCCTCAGGTGTCGTACTCGTAATACCAAAAGACAAGAGATAATTTTCAGACGCCGCAACACACATAACAAAAACAATTTTCTCCAAAAAGTTTTAAAAACTTTTAAAGAAACATTTCGAAACCGCCGGTCGGGCTAGGTGCTATGAAACCTATGTCAATGCGCAAGTGTCACCAGACAGTACTACGGACGCCTGCCTGGGTAGGGAACATATACAAATGACATCACGACACTTAACGCTGTGCTGTGGTCCCCGAGAGCCGCGAGTACTAGCCTCGGTGTGCTGCCTATGAGCGCAGAACAGGGAGTAGCGGATGCGAACGAGGAGGCAAATTGGTAAACCAGAGTGGCAAAAGTGCTGCCATCTATTGACGGAGAGAAGAACACGGGGCCAATAGCCCGGCCGTTCACAATTTGAATTTAGGGGTTTACATTTAAAATGAAGAAAAAACAGAAAAATTACATAAAAATACACGATAAAAGTTAAAAGTGCATTATGCATAACAAAGGAGTGTATTGAACAGGTCGGTCCAGGACTGTGGTAAAACTGAGTGGAAGGTGCGAAAAAAATTATTATATAGACCGTAAAGCGCGATGAAACTTTACTTTTACACGAGTGGCAAACAAGTTTTAAATTTAGTGGGGATATGTGAGTGGCAACGTGGAACAACGCGCCGCAGTCATCAGTTAAAAGAACATACACATGTGCCACTCCTATTTACAAGCTCTCGTTACTGATCCACAAGGAAAGTAGCAAAACCTTACAGCCTATAATGTCAGAAAGTAGTATGCCAATCAACAGTTAACAGCAATAGCATTAAAAGAACACAATTAAAGTGGGGTCAGTTTAAAACTGCTAACTAACCGTCGACAACTAATAGAGGCTTACATTCGATAAGACCTGGTACGCACTTTACATCATGAAACACAGGTAAATTTTTAATTAGTTGTTTGTGATTCAATTTTGGTGCAACGTTTTCCTCCACCGTGATGTCGTCCACCGCTACCATGAACATTCTAAGTAGGGGCACAGCTAGTTTTAGTTCTGAAACGTCCGTGCGGCGTGTGCAGCTAGGTTCGTTAGAAATCGTCATTGGCTTCTAGACCCGATTAAGATAACTTCAGAAGAAGATCACACGGTTTACTTCGATTCTGACGTGCGGTTAAAGGCGCTGCAGTCTGGAACCGCAAGACCGCTACGGTCGCAGGTTCGAATCCTGCCTCGGGCATGGATGTTTGTGATGTCCTTAGGTTAGTTAGGTTTAACTAGTTCTAAGTTCTAGGGGACTAATGACCTCAGCAGTTGAGTCCCATAGTGCTCAGAGCCATTTGAACCATTTCGATTCTGAATGACATGAGTTTTATGTCAAGTTTCTAAACTCGCTTTAGATTGACAGGTCCTTTTGTGGTACAGACAAGTCCCTTTCACCCAGCGTAATGGTTCTAATTGCATGGTTATGGTACTGTATAGTTCTGGCGAATGTAGAGGTGGAATCTACGAATGTCATGGTATTTAACATTCTGCTTGGAGTTGACGACAGTTTCCTCAATACCATCATGGACGTACGGAATGCACGGTGGAACACTGCCGTGCTCGACACGGTTTACAAGTCTGTAGTGGTGTCTGATATTTGGGCATGGTGGTAAAACGGGAAATCCCCTCTCCTTTGTAGACATGTAGATACTGGGAACATATAATTTACACAGGAGAAGAAGAGACGTGTTTTATATATAGTGAGAATGGTCAGTTTCACACAAACTGGACCCATCGTGTCACGGTCTTAACATCCACTTATGAACAACGTAAAAGGCTAACTTTAGCGGACCTCGTTTCCCATGTGCCTAAATTCCTGTGGGACAAAGCGAGCCACTGTTTGATGGCCTTTGTGAATTTCCGCCGTTAACCTTGCGTAGGAACTTCGCCACTATAGCTTCTGTTGGCCGCCACCTGCACTTCGAAACGCAAGGTCGTCAGGAGTCAGAAGATTCCTCTTCCCTTCCTCGTTCTACTGAAGAGGTTGGGTTGGAGAAAGCCTTTCTCCTCCCCGAGTTCAGGCTTGATGATAATAAGTCAGCTGATGCTCAAGATCTGAAAGCTTCCAGCAACCCCTCCGATGCTTCTCGCCGGCCAGGGTGGCCAAGCGGTTCTAGGCGCTACAGTCTGAGGACCGCGCGACCGCTACGGTCGCAGGTTCGAATCCTGCCTCGGGCATGGATGTGTGTGATGTCTTTAGGTTAGTTAAGTTTAAGTAGTTCTAAGTTCTAGGGGACTGATGACCATAGATGTTAAGTCCCATAGTGCTTGGAGCCATTTGAACCATTTTTTTCTGTAATGTATTACCATCCTTCTTCTGCGCTCCTGGATGGATAAAGCATGCCACAGCCTGCAGCTGATCACAACTAGACCGGCACAAGCGTGCCAGTGGAACACGTGGTGACGTAAAGGACATACCGACTGTTTCCATTTCCATTAATCCTCAAAATCCACACCATCCACGTGTGGAAGAGTGGGGTGTGTTATTTTCACCTTATACGGAATTACCTCAGGATAGCAATGTCATCAGCAAGTCGTATCAGTGACATCCTTTCAGTAAAATTTTATTTCCACTTCTGAACCGTTCCTTTATTTCCATCATTGCTTCTTCGACGTATAGATTGAACAGAAGGGTGGAAAGACTGCATTCCTGTCTTACACTCTTTTCAATCGGCTATTTCGAGCATATACATACATGATAGAGCAATTCATACAATGTAACAGGTGGTTACATACATGTTTTAAAACTATTAGAATATAAAACTGAATGAAAAGTCCAACAGTCCACTACAGTTGTATTTATTTAAGTCGATTGGAGACTCAAACAACCAATTTCGCAACTTTCAAGTGCGACCTTGAGGTGGATATTAATGCTACGTCAAATTGTACAGGGAGTTGTTACAGAATACCGCAGAGTAACAGTTGACATGGCGTCCTCAGTTGATAAAAACCGTCATCATTGACGTACTGACACGAAAATTACCCTTCTCAGGAATCCGAAAAAATATTCCCAAGGACTGACAAATTCTGACGCCAACGCAGCAGGACAATTCGCCCTTAACATTCAGAGGTGCTGATCAAAGAATACGTTGATTCAAAGCTGGTAGAGCTCAGTCAGCGAATAAAGAAGCTTGAAGATGTTAAACTTACATTAATAGCATTCATATTAGTCCACTGTCCACCTAACAAGTTTTTATGTCACATGGTTGATATAGGACAACCAGTTTAGTCATTGGTTTCTGTGGTGTCACCGCCAGACACCACACTTGCTAGGTGGTAGTTTTAAATCGGCCGCGGTCCATTAGTACATATCGGACCCGCGTGTCGCCACTGTGTGATCGCAGACCGAGCGCCACCACAAGGCAGGTCTCGAGACACGGACTAGCACTCGCCCCAGTTGTACGGACGACGTAGCTAGCGATGCACACTGACGAAGCCTCGCTCATTAGCCGAGCCGATAGTTAGAATAGCCTTCAGCTAAGTCAATGGCTACGACCTAGGAAGGCGCCATTAGTAACATTGCATGTATCTAAAGAGTCTCACTTGTATCGCCACAATCTCCAGATGTACCAAAAGGATGGATTAAAGTTAAGTATTCCAGAAGCTACGTACTTTTCTTTATAGCATTCATTACGTATCCTGTTTCAGACCTCACGCCATCCTGCTTTAGCTTAGCGCGTGCCTTTCGGCTTCCTCTCATTGTGTCTAGGCTATCTTGTCTAGACACAACAGTTTCACATACAGTTACGGTAACATGTGCATTCAACACACGCACACAATCTCCTAGCGAAGATTCGAACGTTAGGTTCCTGCTGTAGAGTCTTGTACTGTAAGGAAGCAAGAGAGAGGATTTTTTTATGGATGGCCGGTGTCCTCTTTCTACAACACAAATGCACACATGGACTGATACATTTCTTTATTTACATAAACTGGAAGTATTTATGTATCTTGAATAGAGTCCATGTCGCCATGGCAACGAGTGCACATTGACTCTGCAGGACTATTTTAGAACACTCGTTGGCTCATAGTAATAGACTCTTTTAGCAAGTTCACATTTGAGGTGCCTATGGCTTCTACCACATCACGTACCACCATTCAAGCATTGTCCTCAATACTTTGTATAGAAGGTTAGCCAAAAGTACTTGTCAGACACTCGACCACTGTTCACTTCAGGTGATTTTGTATAATTTTGTGAACGAAATGGCATTTGCCATCTCATAAGTGCTCCGTTTCTCCCCCAGTCTATCGGAGAAGCAGAATGCTTGGTACGCACTTTTAAACAACAGATAGCCAAGCTTCGCACCACCCACGCACGGGAACAGACGCTGCAACTCTTTCTCTCCTTCTATCACTCCCACCCACGAGACGGACCATCACTGGCGGAACTTCTGCATAGCTTCCTCCATCGGACGTTGCTACACTTGCTGTTCCCACCCCAGCGTACGGCGCCGCCAATGGTCCTCAAGTATCGCTTTGTGCCGCGCGATCTTATTCTTTTCAGGGTTTATAGCAACTGTGGGCGCTAGGAAAGAGGCGAGATCTAGGAACGCGTTGGCTCATTTATGTACCTGATTGCAGGTCCGGATGGTTTGCAGCGCCGCCACCAGAACCAAATTCGTGCGTGTTATTTGCTCCGCGATTCTGCTGCTTTTCTTCCCCCAGATTCACGGCGTCAGGTGACCATTCCGTCTTCAGTACTTTACTGGTATACTGAATGTTATTGCATCGCGATCATTAAATCTCTGTATGAAATGGAATGAAATGTCGTGTGGCTAGGACCTTAGACTGGTCGCCTGGTGCAAATCTTTTAAGCTGACGCCACTTTTGTGACTTGCGTGTTGATGTGGATGAAATGATGATGAAGACAACACAACTCGCAGTCCCCGAGTGGAGAAAATCTCCGGCCTAGCCGCGAATCGAACCCGGGCCCCTTGGCCCGGCATTCGGCCGCGCTGACCACTCAGCTCTCGAGGCGGACACTAAATCACTGCAAAAGTTGGCACAACTACGCTTACGTTTACACTTCCTAGTCATGACCGTTAGTTCCATGTACCACTGGCGCTATGTCTGTTCCTGTTTTTTATGCAAGCGAAAGAACTGATATCTAGCTATAGTTACTCGGACTTTCTCGTCATAATATTGAGTTACTGCAGCGATTATTTGATCACAACTGAGTTCGTAGGGATACGCGCCTGGGAATAGTTTTTGTAGTGACCTGAACGCTGGGTTGGTTCAAATGACTCTGAGCACTATGAGACTTAACTGCTGAGGTCATCAGTCCCCTGGAACTCAGAACTGCTTAAACCTAACTAACCTAAGGACATCACACACATCCATGCCCAAGGCAGGATTCGAACCGGCGACCGTAGCGGTCGCGCGGTTCCAGACTGTAGCGCCTAGAACCGCTCGGCCAACCAGGCCGGACCTGAACGCTGGGGACCGCGCAATCTAAAAGAAGTATTGTAACTTAACAGTACCACCAACACGGTGAACGTGACAATAAGCTTGAACCTGAGTCAGGTATTCGAGCCATTTCTCTTCTGTGTCCTTAAATTGCCGGAACGTCGGTACACTGGTCGGCGACACTCGGGCTCGTTGGTTGGTCGGTTGTGGTTGTGCAGCCAGTAATTGTTGTACCGTCGTCGTTAGGGTAGCAATTTGTTGGTTCTGGAACTGAAAAACTTTTGTTAGATCAGTCACATTGGCTGTCTGCGGCTGAGATGGATGAATCACATGGGCCGTCTACGGCTGAAATGGGGGGTGCAGGGGTAGAGAGGGCGGGGAATTCATGGTTTACACAAATATGTTATAGCAAAAAAACAAGCAAACCCTCTTAAAAGAGAAATTTGATTAGTTCTGCGGTTCCCCTCCTGGAATACATGCAAGATCACTGAGACCTGAAAGTCAAGGGAAGGCAGGCTTCGGTTACGATTGTGGACGGGGCCGTAATCAGTTACTATGGGTTGCCTTTTAGAATTACACACAATTCATTTTAAACTAGTAATTCCAGACTTAACAATAAATAAAATAAAACACGTTATTAATGGAAAAATAAAGAACTGTGTAAATGACAGTGTTTTCAATGAGCTACAATTTAGCAAATCACCATTAAATACAGATACAACAGATAATGTTTTGCCGCGCGGGATTAGTCGAGCGGTCTAAGGCGCTGCAGTCATGGACTGTGCGGCTGGGCCCGGCGGAGGTTCGAGTCCTCCCTCGGGCATGGGTGTGTGTGTTTGTCCTTAGGATAATTTAGGTTACGTAGTGTGTAAGCTTAGAGACTGATGACCCTAGCAGTTAAGTCCCATAACATTTCACACACATTTGAACATTTTTGATAATGTTTTAAAAACAAGCCACTGTGATCTGGGAAGAAGGCCTTACATGCCAGGAATGGCAATAAATTAAGAATTGTTTAAGAACTCGCTGCAATTTACAACTTACAGGTATTGAAATGTTAAAGGTAAGTCACCACAAACACAGCAGAAGGCACCAGACGCCAAGAATGGCAGTAAATAAGGTTTTAAGGCTTACTGCTAAAATACAAATACCAAATTAGAATTTTAAGGCAAATGACCACAACCACGGCTGAAGGTCTTACACGCCAGCAACGGTAAAATATAAATAAATTTAGAAACCTGCTGTAAAACAGAAAACCAAACGCTGCCCACATGCATATCGCCGTCATCAATCCTGTGCACTATATCGTTAGCGAATGTCTCTCATGCAGCAATGGTAGCGGCGCTGAGGGGTTGCCGCGTTTGAATTTTGTATGGATAGAGGTGTAAACTCTGGCGCATGAGACGATACGTGGACGTTGGCGTCATTTGGACCGCAGCTGCAACACGGCGAACGGAAACCCGTGGCCGCTGTTGGATCACCTGCTGCACTAGCTGCGCGTTGCCCTCTGTGGTTGCCGTACGTGGTCGCCCTACCTTTCCAGCACGTTCATCCGTCACGTTCCCAGTCCGTTGAAATTTTTCAAACAGATCCTTTATTGTATCGCTTTTCGATCCTTTGGTTACATTAAACCTCCGTTGAAAACTTCGTCTTGTTGCAACAACACTGTGTTCTAGGCGGTGGAATTCCAACACCAGAAAAATCCTCTGTTCTAAGGAATAAGCCATGTTGTCCACAGCACACTTGCACGTTGCGAACAGCACACGCTTACAGCAGAAAGACGACGTACAGAATGGCGCACCCACAGACTGCGTTGTCTTCTATATCTTTCACATCACTTGCAGCGCCATCTGTTGTTGAAAATTGTAACTACTGTAATTTCGAAAGTTTGTCCGCCTGAAAATGTACTGTTGTCCCAAGCATATTGCAACAAACGGTGTATTTCTATCGCTGGTCGTTTAGTTTTTATTGCCGTTTCAAATAAACCGGTCATTTTTGAAACACCCTGTATGTGCTTGTACATACTTACATTTGTCCTCTAGTCATTGCTGCTTAGCCATTTTAAACTTCGTGTCGATCTCATTTTTTAGACGTTTGTGTTCCTTTTCACCTACCTCATTTATTGCATTTTTATATATTCTCCTTTCGTTGATTGAAGTCAATATTTCTTGTGTTACCCACGGATTTCTACTAGCCCTCGTCTTTTTACCTACTTACTGCTCTGCTCCTTCACTATTTCATCTCTCAAAGCTACCCATTCTTATTTTACTGTATTTCTTTCACCTGTTCTTATTAGTTGTTCCTTAATGCCCTCCCTGGAGCTCTCTACAACCGCCAGTTCTTTCAATTTATCCAGGTCCATCTCCTTAAACTCCTACCATTTTGCAGTTTCTTCAGTTTCAATCTGCAGCTCATAACCAATATATTGTGGTGAGAGTCCACATTTGCACCTGGAAATGTCTTAGAATTTAAAACTTGGTTTCCAAATCTCTGTCTTACCATTATATAATCAATCTGAAATCTTCCGTTGTCTCTTCCACGCAACAACGTTCTTTCGTTATTCTTAAAACAAGTGTTAGCTATGGTAAAATTTTGCACAAACCTTCGTCTTTCGTTCCTTTTTCCCCAGTCCTTATTCACCTACTTCTTTTCCCTCTCTTCCTTTTCCCACTATCGAATTCCAGTCCCCAATGACTATTAAGTTTCAGTCTCCCTTAACTATATGAATAATTTCTTTTATCTCATCACACATTTCCTCAATCTCCACCTCATATGCGGAGCTAGTTGACATGTAAACTTATACTACTGTGGTGGCTACAATAATGCATTCATGGTAGCTTACCCTTGTTCCTACTTTGTTATTCATTATCAAGCCTGTGGTGTACATAGTTCCGCGTAGTCAGCGCGTACACAACTTTCCCAATAGAGCGCGCCCCGCTAAGCACAACAGCGCAGGCGCAGCGCTCGTCCATCTCCGCTCTACGAGATGGCGCTGCCATAAAGACGGACCAGATTCTGCTTCCGCCGATCCGCGTATTAATATGTAACGCAGCCAATGAGATTGCTGCTAACGTAGAACCTTTTCTCCTCGTGGATCACACTCGCGCAGTGATACCTGAACGCGCGAGGTATTATAACGAGTATACAGACCTCAGATTAGTTAGTCTGCATTTGTCTGCACTAGTCTGTAGCAGTCTGCATTAGTCTGCAACAGTCTATAGTCAAGTTTCAGTCTGCGCCTAATAAGATTACCATATTCCTGTACATAGCCATGAAGATAAATGTATAGACACTTTGTCAAGTATCAGAGATATGTGGGAATAAGATTAACGTACCAAGACCAAAGGAACTTCAGATTGTCAATCAGCATCCAGAATCAAGTTACTTAATGTCTACACTTTTTATTATTTTAGTAAATGTGTGTGAAAATTACTCAAGTTCTGTTTCAAAGTTGGTCACCGTCTATCTGCTACTCTAAGCGTGCAAGTGGCATTTCTATCGTCTGACCAAACGGCAGAAGATAAACACGCCACGATAAGACCACGAGACGTATTTCTCACACTCGCCTACTTCGTTAGAGCGACAAGTTAAATAATCTGATGGTGTGTGTACCGAAGGTCTTACAGTACGCACACCACAAAGCCTATTTCTGCATTGCCCGTTTTTGATTTTGTATTTATGAGACTGTATCACCCAACCAGAAGTGCTGTTCCTCCTACCACAGAACTACACAAATTCCCACGATATCTAACTTCAACCTATACCTTTTTAAATTTTCTAACCTACCTGCCCGATTAAGGGATCTGACATTCCACGCACCGGTCGATAGAAAGCCAGTTTTGTTTCCTTTGATAGCAACATCCTCCTGAGTAGTCCCTGCAGGGAGATCCGAATGGGTGACTATTTTACCTCCGGAATATTTTACCCAAGAGGATGTCGCCATCATTTAACCACACAGTAAAGCTGCATGCCCCCGGGAAAAATTATGGCTCTAGTCTCCTTTGCTTTCAGCCGTTCGCAGTACCAGCATCATCCAGATTGTTGCTCCTGCAACTACTGAAAAGGCTTCTGCCCCTGTTCAGGAACCACACGTTTGTCTGACCTCTCAACAGATAGCCCTCCGTTGTGGTCGCACCCACGGTACGGCTATCTTTATCGCTGAAGCACGCAAGCCTCCGCATGCACTGAAAGGTCCATTGTTCATTAGCAGCTTCAAAATTAAATTCACATACTGTTAGGTTACGCATGGCCACAAATAATTAAACATCCCTTAGGTAAGTATAAAATTAACAGTTTTGAAGTGTAGAGTAAATGCCGATGCTCAACTGAGTGTTAAAGGCTTTCGGCTTCGCTGGGAAAAAGGGGCCGTTTTTTCTGATGTGGCGGAGGGCACGGGTGTCCGCTCGCTTGTAGCTCAGGCGCCACGGAAAGCAACAAGCGCCAGTAATCCTCGGAACGCCTAAATCAGGGAATCAAGTTTCCTCTACCGATCTAAACCATTATTCGGCATGTGTCAAACATTTCAAGAGCGAACACTGCTTTCATGTTAGCTAAGACTTGGGATTTCTTTTCAGAAACACTTTCCATGCTACGAATAAAATTTCGATTATACGCGATCCGTGTACTTCAAGAATTTATGCGAATCGATCACATGTTGTAATTGGTGGATTATTACACGTAGTGACCGCGAGACGAAGCTTAAGCCTTTTTTAGTGATAAAAGAGACTTAAGTTCACTTCGCGAAAAAAACACACTTTCGGTACAAGTAGATGGCGACAACTTGTAAAGTGTTGGGTCAGTAGCAGTTTAGGAACGTACGAGAGTTCGTATTTGACAGTATAATGGTATTATTGAAGCGTCAACAACGATTTGAGAGAATGGCGATTCCTAACAGTAGTCAGGGGCTCGAAAAAATTAAGATGGAGGAGGACAGTGTTAGCAAAAATGATGCGATTGCTAATGGCGCCGGCCGCGGTGGTCTCGCGGTTAAGGCGCTCGGTCCGGAATCGCGCGACTGCTACGGTCGCAGGTTCGAATCCTGCCTCGGGCATGGATGTGTGTGATGTCCTTAGGTTAGTTGGGTTTAAGTAGTTCTAAGTTCTAGGGGACTGATGACCACAGAAGTTGAGTCCCATAGTGCTCAGAGCCATTTGAACCATTTTTTGCTAATGGCGTTGGCGAGAGCGGAGATAATGGATATTTTAGCGAACAGTTGGCAAGACAAGTAGCAAGCAACAGTGTGCTCGAGATTACGTGACCGTTGAGAGAATCCACGCATGATGATCAAATTAGAGAATGAGACAACAACTTTCGATCACCAAGTAGCTGAAGAGAATCCAACTATGGAAGTAGGACGGCAACCTTCTACTTCCGAAACCGTGGAAATCTTGAAAAACGTGGCGATTAACATGACTACAACGAACCACAATATGAGGATGCTACAAATAGACATTAAAACTGGTAAACTGAATTTGAAAACGCAGATGAAAACGGACTCAAAAGCTAGATACAAAAATCTCTCATCAAGATAAGAATATTTCTGATCTAGATAAGCATTTCTCTGATCTAGATGCGAACTTAACGGAATTGATAGGTGCGAACTTGGCTATACTGACTTTACAGAGCCAAGGAATTACTGAATTTAGTACATCCATTTCTTCAGTAAAAAGTGGATTAACAATAGTAGAAGGCGAATTAGTAAGTATTAATAAAGGTTTAATACCGAATTACAAGGAAAGAAAGAAGGTTTAGAACCGATGGTAGGGAATACCTTCTGTTAATAAAGATTGAAATTGCAGAAGAAACGGAAGCTGACGTCGTGGCACTCAAAGATAATTTCACAAAAGTACAAAGCGTTTTGTTTCGCAAGTAAAAAACAGTGTAGATGGTGTAAGGAATGTGACTGCACAATAAAGTAGTTAAGTTGAATCATTACGCCTACAACTGTAAGACGAAACGAGTACTATTCATTTGGTTGAGCATAAAACGGAGTTTCCGAGTAAGGAGGAGAGATGCAATCCTCAAGCAAAATCAGCAGCCTGCGAACGAAGGTGTAATCTCCAAAATTTGTGTTGCGTTAAATCGGTATTACTAGTAGGTTTCGTCTCACCTTATTATCAAAATTTGCTTTTATGAAAAGAAACTAGGATGTAAGCAGTTGTTTTGAAAGTTTTCTTATACGTACTTTTGTAAAATGTTGTAGAGATTGTCGCCTGAAAATATCCGAGCAGCAGAATCCGATTAAAAGTCAGCGAGTTTACTGCCCACGGAACATTGCAGAGTTGCGGCTTGCGGCAAAGATAATTTTATGGCGCAGCTGGCCACCACAAGACTCCAGTGACAGCTTCAAAGAGAAAACCAACAACCTACGTTTGTTCATCGTAAATGGTTCTTGCCTTGTCCTATGAGAAATTGAGTTAGTCGTTGCCGGTTGACAGTAGGACTAAAATGAGTCCGAATCGGGGTTAGGCGAGAGAGTGTGAGTCAACCGCTACAGTCGTTTAGGAGAATTCCGTGAGATTGGTATCGGCTTGTTCGAAAGAAATTTACGCCGGTCTGTGATAATTTTGATATCACTCTGTGAGAGGAAGAGCGTCGATTGATTTACATGGAAACTTAAAAGTTGGTATCAACGACTTGCTTCAAACTTTGTACACCTTTAGCAGGTCATTAAAACAAAACAAGTACCAGTAGTAATTTGCACTAGTCTGGTATTTCCGAGACAACCGCAAGAGAAGTTTTATGCGTGTATGTAATTGATCTATCCGTGCGAAGAGCGCGAATGGAAAAGGACATGGTGGTCAGGTGATTAGTGTTCGAGCTTTGGAATACAAATGTGTACGAGGCGAGGGTTCGAGTCCCGCTGAAACTTTCATTTTTGTAGTACGAGTGTAAATTCTGTGATATCAAAAAAAATATTTCACCTGCGCTATTCGTTCTTGCTACGTTAGCAACGTCTCACCGCTGCTCAGGTTAACTGCGACATTGGGTCTGCCTGTGTGTCTGAAGCTCGAAGCGTCGAGGTGCAAAGCAGTTCCGGGTACCTTACAAGACTGCACGTATAAGGGATTTCGGAAATCACGACAGGCATACATTTTCAGGAGAACTCTATGAGTTTCTCCCTTCACTTGTCGATAGTTATAAGTATGTTTGTTTTAACGATTACATTTCACTAAAAATAATAAGTAGCCAAATAGCACGAAATTCACTAAAACTTCTTACAAATTCACGTAGTTTTTTTAATTTATTATTTATTTACCCTATGGCTCATAACATCACAGTAGAAATTACAGAATCAACACGATTTAAAAAAAATCACATATGTATAAACAGAACAATAAATAACAGTTTGTATGTAAGGACACCACCAATTGTAAATTTACACTCACAGAAGAGCAGTCACAAACAAACGTCCAGCTTAGATAATATATAGTCGATTGCCTCTTGGGTCGCCATTAGGAAATCCTGTGGGTCACCCTCATATGCCCTTAGTGGACATTCCCGCACGATGTGTTTGACCGTCTGTATCTCAGAGCCACAGTCGCAAGCGGCCGAAGGAAGTTTACCCCATCTGTGTAAGGAGTCGGCGCATCTCCCACAGTTGGTTCTGATGCGATTAACAGTTGACCAAACTTCGCGAGGGCAATCAAATCCTTTTGGTTTACTAAAGATGCATGGCATACTGTGGCAGTTTACTGCTGTTCTGCTCTCCCATTCCTCTTTCCATCGGTCATTTATTTTAAAGTTGGTTTGGTGCAGCGCCTGTGCGGTCTTTAGTGGAGGATGCCTAGACCGGAGTCGGTTTCCTTGGATGTCGTGAGTATCTTCATGGATTTGTAATTGAAAGTTGGTCATGATTTTTTGAAATTCTCTGACCAGAGCGTGTTCTCGGCGCAGGTTAGGAGGGGCTACGTTACTGAGAACGGGCAGCCACACTGTAGGAGTTGGGCTGATTGTGCCTGATATAATACGCATTGTTGCATTAAGTTGGCTATCTACCATGTGTGTGTGTGTTTGCTGTTGAGCCACACTGGGGCACAGTATTCTGCCACTGGATACACCGAGCCAAGTGCGGATGTCCTTAAGGTAGATGCTGTGGAGCCCCAAGTGGTGCCACAGAGCTTCTGCAATATGTTGTTGCGTGTTTTAAGTTTCGCTGCAGTTTTCGTCAGGTGTTCTTTGAATGTTAGTGTCCTATCTAGGGTAACCCCAAGGTACTTCAGGTGTTTCTTATGATTTAGTATTTTCCCGTCTAAATATACATGTAGTTCTCTGTTGGCCATTTTGTTGTTCAAATGGAAGGCAGACACTTCCGTCTTTGTATCACTAGGTTGTAGCCCCCATTTTCTAAAGTACTCGCTGAGAATCCCTAGGTCACTCGTAGGGATATCTTCGGCAGTTTCTATATTTCTGTGGGCTGTTGCCAGAGCCCAGTCGTCAGCATAATCAAATTTGCGCGATCTGGTTGCAGGCATGTCAGCGATCTAAAGGCTGAAAAGAAGGGGCGCAAGGACAGAGCCTTGTGGGAGTCCATTATTGAGTTTCATCTGTTTACTTCTCTCATTCCCCATTATTACTTGGTTTGTTCTATTTGACAACATATCGTCAATGAGGTTGGTTATCTTCTTGCAGGGGACGGCACAGATTAATTTGCACATGAGTCCCTGTTTCCAAACTGTATCATAGGCTGCTGTTAGGTCTATGAATGCTGCAGCTAGTTTATGTTTCTTCTGCAACCCCGCCTCTATATATGTCGTCAGTGATAGGACTTGATCTGTACAGCAGCGATAGGGACGGAATCCTGCTTGTTCGATAGGGATTTTTTTTAGTATAGTTTGGCCTGTTCTGTTGAGGAGCAGTCTTTCTAGTAATTTATAGACCATACTGAGAAGGTCAATGGGGCGGTATCTCTATGGTCTATCGCCTAGTTTACCAGGTTTCAGGACTGCGATGATCTTTGCTCCTTTAAGTGAGGAAGGAATGTTACCCACTTGGAGAATGTCCATAAAGAACTTAGCCAGCCATTGTTTTGTGTAGGCTCCGACATGTATGAGGAACTCAGGGTGGATACCATCGAAACCCGGAGCTTTGCCTGGTTTAACCTTCTTCAGGACATTGGTAACCTCCTCGATACGAAAAGCTCATGAATATTCTGAGTCCATTGCACGGGTCCTTTTTAATGTTTTTAAGTCCTTCTTCACTTTTGTTGTGTGCTTTCTATCCCGTGGGGCTCTAGACGCAGAAACTATGCGGGATGCAACCTTGTTGGGAGATATTTCGTCCTTTCTAAGTTCAGGTGGATTTGCGCCTCCAAGTTTACGCAGTAGGGACCAGGCTTGTCGGCTTGACTTTGAAAAGTCTAGATTTTCAACAGTATTCTTCCATTTTTGCCGTCTAGTAAAGTCGATGTTATGTAATAGTTCATCCGCTGTTTCCCGGTGCCCATTCTTGAGGAACTCCGCGTACACGTCATCGCATATCCCAGTCCAACCGGGAATGTATTTTTTGCGGTACCCTCTTGGGATCGCTGTTTTCGCAGAGCTAATGACCGCTCCAACAAACCTCTCATAGCTCTTACTGGTTGGAGGGATCCAGCTCATGGTATAATCGAGTTGTTCAGAGCTTTTTGTCCAGTTTTTAATTACATTACCTCTCAAATATCATGTAAATTAAATAATCTGCCCAGTGAGGAAAAAACGTAGATTAAAGATCAAGTGTATGAGGGGGTCGAATTGTCGTTTTATACACGGGAGTATTACGTAGCTCGAACGCTAACCACCTGACCACCACGAACTCTAGCGTCCAACACCTACTGATAGGTACGTAAGTCACACAATAGACACGTAAAATTTCTCTTGCGATTTTCTCGGAACTGCCAGAGTGGTGCACCTTATTATTTGCACGTTATGTTGCTTTAGTGGCCTACTAAAGGTGTACAAAGTTAGAAGTTAATCTGTGATCCCAACGTAGTGGCCTCCCCTTGTTAGAATTTCCTCTGAGGTAGCAGTAGTGGCTACGGTATATTGTAGTTTATGATTGGTTTCTCGTGGTTGGTGATTTTACGCCAAAACAGTTACTGAACGAAGTGTAACTAGAAAGTCACTCGTTTGTAGGCAGTTCGTATTTCCGTTAGATTGGAGATTTTCCATTTTATTGTGGGAGATAATTGATGTTATCATGTGAAGTCCTCATTTCAATTTGAAGGTGGAGAAAGCATGCATTAAGGAAATTGGGCCTCTGCAAGCATTTAGGAAATAGTGAATTTGCGAAATTGTGTTATGGCTTATTTTGCAACTTCAGTTTGAGCATCGATGTATTTTAGTTAATGATTAGAAATCTCTACATAGACACACAGACCGAGTTATCTTTGTAATTGGGAGAATGGACGTCCTACGTTTCTATGTGATATAGTGAGAACCAATGTAAGTTTGTAGGAGATATGCTACCGAGGCCTCGACGTTAGTAGCTTTTCTAATAAAAACTGAAACGACAAAGTGTCAAATAATTTCAATAGTAGTGGACCAGCGGAAAATCAACACTTCAAACGTTTTGTGTCTGTTTTATAGTTCAAGCAGTTTAACAGTGGCGGTGAAACCTAGTTTTCTTTCCGCTCCGTTTAAAAATAAAAATAGTGTCCCGAGTCCCACTATATTTAATATTCAAGGATATTTTAAAAGCAAAGATCAGTTTCACACCAAACGAATAAGTTGCAAACATAGTAAAGTGGTAAAAGCAAGTGGAAATTGAAATACAGAAAAGTCTGCTACGTTATAAAGAGCAAAAATATATTAATTCCCAAATAAAAATGAATATTAGTTCAGATTTATTAATTCCCAAAGAGAGAAATCATTTCATATTTCTTAAGTTAAAAAGAAGAGGAGTTATCTCCAGGATATTATTCAAAGGGAAAGATGGTTAATTCTTGAGGTAATTTACTTATTGTTGAGAGAGTGAGAATTTTAAGAGACACTAATACGTTGGTGTTCAAGTTATTCAACGATATTGTTGTAGCGTTGTTGCTACGTACAGAAGTTATCTATGATTAATATCGTCAAGTAAATAAGAGAGAAAACTGTAGCTCTCAAACTGCGCATAAAATAAATATTGTTTGGAAGTGCAGCCAAACGCACTGCAGTCAACTGGTTCTACACAATTTGGTTGTGGTCTTATGTATATACAGGTCGGTCCATTGATCGTGACCGGACCAAATATCTCGCGAAATAAGCGTCAAACGAAAAAACTACAAAGTACGAAACTTGTCTAGCTTGAAGGGGCAAACCAGATGGCGCTATGGTTGGTCTGCTAGATGGCGCTGCCATAGGTGAAACGGATATCAACTGCGTTTTTCTAAACAGGAACCCCCATTTTTATTACATATTCGCGTAGTACGTAAACAAATATGAATGTTTTAGTTGGACCACTTTTTTCGCTTTGTGATAGATGGCGCTGTAATAGTCACATACATATGGCTGACAATTTTAGATGAACAGTTGGTAACAGGAATGTTTTTTAAATTAAAATACAGAACGTAGGTACGTTTAAACATTTTATACCAGTGTGATACATGAACCTTTGTGAACTTATCATTTCTGAGAACGCATGCTGTTACTGCGTTATTACTCGTAAAAACCACATTAATGCAATAAGTGCTCAAAATGATGTCCGTCAACCTCAATGCATTTGGCAATAAGTGTAACAACATTCCTCTCAACAGCTAGTAGTTCGCCTTCGCCGGCCGCTGGTGACCGAGCGGTTCTGGCGTTACAGTCTGGAACCGCGCGACCGCTACTGTCGCAGGTTCGAATCCTGCCTCGGGCATGGATGTGTGTGTTGTCCTTAGGTTAGTTATGTTTAAGTAGTTCTAAGTTCTAGGGGACTTATGACCTCAGCAGTTGAGTCCCATAGTGCTCAGAGCCATTTGAACCAAGTTCGCCTTCCGTAATGTTCGCACATGGATTGACAATGCGCTGATGTATGTTGTCAGACCTTGTCATTCACTCGCCAAGGTCGCTGATGTTCCACTTGTCGCAGCCATCGTTGATTTTCCGTTGCCCAATAGTGCATATTATACCAGTTTACGTTACCGCTGTTGATGAATGACGCTTCGTCGCTAAATAGAAAGTGTGGAAAAAAATATCCTTCAACTTTCCCCACAAAAAGAAATCCGGGGACGTCAGATCCCGTGAACGTGTGGGCTTCGACGACCAATCCACCTGTCATGAAATATGCTATTCAATACCGCTTCAACCGCACGCGAGCAATGTGCCGAACATCCATTATGCTGGAAGTACATCGCCATTCTGTCATGCAGTGAAACATCTTGTAGCAACATCGGTAGAACATTATGTAGGAAAGCAGCATACACTGCACCATTTAGACTGCCATCGATAAAATGGTGGCCAATTATCCTTACTCCCATAATGCCGCACCAATCATTCACCCGCCAAGGTCGCTGATGTTCCACTTGCCGCAGCGATCGTTGATTTTCCGTTGCCCAATAGTGCATATTATACCAGTTTACGTTACCGCTGTTGGTGAATGACGCTTCGTCGCTAAATAGAACGCACGCAAAAAATCTGTCATCGTCCCGTATTTTCTCTTATGCCCAGTGGCAGAACTGTACGCGACGTTCAAGGTCGTCGCCATGCAATTCCTGGTGCATAGAAATACGGTACGGGTGCAATAGATGTTGATGTAGCATTCTCAACATCGACGTTTTTGAGATTCCCGATTCTCGCGCAATTTGTCTGCTACTGATGGGCGGATTAGCCGCGACAGCAGCTAAAACTCCCTTGGGCATCATCATTTGTTGCAGGTCGTGGTTGACGTTTCACATGTGGCTGAACACTTCCTGTTTTCTTAAATAACGTAACTATCCGGCGAACGGTCCGGACACTTTGATGATGTCGTCCAGTATACCGAGCAGCATACATGGCACACACCCGTTGGGCATTTTGATCGCAATAGCCACACAGCAACACGATATCGAGCTTTTTGGCAATTGGTAAACGGTCCATTTTAACACGGTTAATGTATCACGAAGCAAATACCGTCCGCACTGGCGGAATGTTACGTGATACTACGTACTTATACGTTTGTGACTATTACAGCGCTATCTATCACAAAGCGAAAAAAGTGGTTCAACTAAAACATTCATATTTCTTTGCGTACTACACGAATATGTAATAAAAATGGGGTTTCCTATATTAAGAAAACGCAGTTGATATCCGTTTGACCTATGGCAGCGCCACCTAGCGGGCCAACCATAACGCCATCTGGTTTCCCCCTTCAAGCTAGACTAGTTTCGTTCTTTGTATTTTTTTCGTTTGATGCTTATTACGTGAGATAATTTGCCCGGTCACTATCAATGGACCACCCTGTATACAGGGTGTCCCAGTTATCTAGCTCACCCAGCGTAACTTTTTTTCTGACGCCTTAAATGAAAAATTCTTTGAAGCTGTGTTTTTTTAACATCATTGCGTATTTCTTGCTAATGGCATATGTTTTATATACCGCCACAGATGTAGGAGATACGAGGTCGAGGTTCCTTTTTTTTTTTAAATGGAACGATGCACATTTTATTCAAGAATTCACTCACCCTCTCCAAAAGCTATTCAAAAATGTATTATACTGTACCATTTTATCCATGAAACTTGCAGCTATGAATGTCATAATTAATACATAACTTCTCTAATTTAAATTTACTTGAGTGCATTTCACTAACTACATCATTTAACCTCTTCAAGGCGCGTTTGAACATTTTGCAAATTACTAATAAACATGGTTGCAACAGTACAGTAATTGGATCCTATTATTTTACAGTACCGTATTGCAGTACTTCTGACAATGCAGAAGTAACATGGCCCTTTGTAGTACCTTTTACTGTGGTACTTGCACTACATGAAAAAGAGAGCTTTTACGTCAAAAGCTCAAAACAGTGAATATTGTCGTTCATACGTAGGATTACTCTGTGGATCAAGGACGCCATTCACCGTCCTACTACTTGCTTTATGATGGCTGTACAAGCACCAATAATGTGTTGCTGCATGTGCGTTGGTGTTGTTGGAATATTTTGGTAGACAGCATCCTTGCCTGCTCCCAATAGAAAAAATCCAGGGGTGTGAAGTCCGGAGATCGGGCAGGGCAGCTAATTGGCCTACCAATCCACCTATCAGGGTATTTACAGTGCAGAATTCGTCGTGCTCGTAAGGGTTATGTGCAGGGCTGATACCATATGACTATCCTCTGATCTCGAGGAGAACAGCAGGGGTGCGTCTTAAAAATCGGGCATGTTGTCTGTCATTTTGGTTGCCTTTTACAAAGAAATGTCCGATAGGGGTTGATGTGTTGGCAGAAGTGCCAACACCGTGTTGCTAGAGGAGGCCGAAATGCACGCTTTTAAGCTCACGCAGATTGGCGTGAGGTCTGGAACAAGGTAAAGTAATTATCCTATAAAGAAAAGAACGTAGTTCTTGGAATACTTAACTTTAATTCACAATTGTAGAACCTCTCTCGTTACTGTACATGCTTCACAATATTAATTATCAAATACTATGGCGCCTTGCTAGGTCGTAGCAAATGACGTAGCTGAAGGCTATGCTAACTATCGTCTCGGCAAATGAGAGCGTATTGGTCAGTGTAGCTTCGCTAGCAAAGTCAGCTGTACAACTGGGGCGAGTGCCAGTAAGTCTCTCTAGACCTGCCGTGTGGTGGCGCTCGGTCTGCAATCACTGACAGTGGCGACACGCGGGTCCGACGTATACTAGCGGACCGCGGCCGATTTAAAGGCTACCACCTAGCAAGTGTGGTGTCTGGCGGTGACACCACAGGGGTATCTCCAATAATTCCGCACCAAACATTAACGTTCCATGGACGTTGATGCTCTGCCTGTCGGTGCTGTCGGAGATTATTGATGGTCCATTAACGCATATTTCTCAAACTGACAATTCCTTTGTTGGAAAATGACGCCTCGTCGGTAAAAACAACATCTCAGAAGGAATTAGGATTAGTCAAAAGTCGTTGTTGAGCTTACTGACAAAACTGAACCTTGTTTTGAAGTCGTTACCATGAAGTTCTTGGTTTAAATTAAAGTGGTAAGGATAGACTTCATGACGTTGCAGAATGCGATGTGCACTTGTTTTCGAGATCCCAACTTCATGTTGGGGTCGTCGTGTGCTGACTTGAGGATTCACGGCTGTGGCAGCGAGCGCAGCTACCTTGGCAGCTTCGCCTGTTCGTGTTCTACGATGATTTAGAGGTCTTGCATTTAAATTTCACGTTTCACGTAGACGAGAAATAAGACGATCAAACATCCAGCGTTTTTCTTACCAGAATCGACAGCAAACCAAGACCGACAATTATAGTTCAGGTATCCATGCCAACGTCACAAGCTGAAGATGAAGAGATGGGGAATGTATATTAAGATATTGAAATGGTACTACTGTACAAAAACGGAGTTGAAAAATTAATAGTCATGGGGGACTGGAATGCAGTTGTAGTGGAAGGAGTAGAAGTAAAGGTTACAAGAGAATATAGGCTTGGAACAAGAAGTGGAAGACTAATTGAGTTCTGTAAGGAATTTCAACTAGTTATAGCGAATACTCTGTTCAAGAATCACAAGAGGAGGAGGTATACATGGAAAACGCCATGTGATACGGGAAGATTTAAGTTAGAGTACATCATGGTCACACAGAGTTTCCGAAATCAGATACTGGATTGTAAGGTGTACCCAGAAGCGTATATAGATTCAAATCACAACATAGTAGCGATGAAGAGTAGGCTGAAGTTTAAGACATTTGTCAGGGAGATTCACTACACAAAGAAATGAGATACAGAAATACTAAGGAATGACGAGATACGCTTGAAGTTCTCTAAGGCTATAGGTACAGCAATAAGGAGTAGCTCAGTAAGCAGTGCAGTTGAAGAGGAATGGACATCTCTAAAAAGGGCCATCACAGAAGATGAAAAGAAAAACATACTTACAAAGAAGGTAACTGCAAATAAACCATGGGTAACAGAAGAAATACTTCAGCTGATCGATGAAAGGAGGAAGTACAAAAATGTCCCAGGAACCTCAGAAATACAGAAATACAAGTCGCTGATGAATGAAATAAATAGTAAATGTGGGAAGCTAAGACGAAGTGGCTCCATGAAAAATGTGAAAATCGAAAAATAAATATAGCGTACAGGAAAGTCAAAACAACCTTCGGTGACATTAAAAGCAACGGTGCTGACATTAAGAATGCAACGGGGATTTCACTGTTAAATGCAGACGAGCGAACGAATAGGTGGAACGAATACATTCAAAGCTTCTATGAGGGGGAAGATTTGTCTGACGTGACAAGAAGAAACAGTAATCGATTTATAAGAGAGAAGTAATCCAGTATTATAATCAGAATTTAAAAGAGCTTAGAAGGACGTAAGATCAAATAAGACAGAAAGATAGATAACACTCCATCAGAATTTCTAAAACCATTGGGGGAAGTGGCAACAAAACGACTATTCACATTGGTGTGTAGAATGTATGGGTTTGTCGATATACCATCTGACTTTCGGAAAAATATCATTCACACCATTCCGAAGACTGCAAGTGCTGACAAGTGATAGAATTAACGCACAGCTAGCTTAACGCTCATTCATCTGAGTTGCTGACAAGAATGATATACAGAAGAATGGAAACAAATTGAGGATGTGCTAGATGACGATCAGTTTGTCTTTAGAAAAGGTTAAGGCACGAGAGAGACAATTCTAACGTTACAGTTGATAATGGAAGCAAGACTACTCGAGACACTTCCATAGGATTTGTCCACCTAGAAATAGTGTTCGACAATGTAAAATGGTGCAAGACGTTCGAAATTCTGAGGAAAAACAGGGGTAAGCTATAAGGAGAGCATGATAATATACTATAAGTACAAGAGCCAAGAGGGAATAATAAGAGAGAACGACCAAGAACCAAGTGCTCGGATTAAAAAGGGTGTAAGACAGGGATGTTGTCCTTCGCCCCTACTGTTCAATTTGTACATCGAAGAAGGAATGATGGAATTAAAAGAAGGGTTTTGGAGAGGAATTGAAATTCAAGGTGAAAGTATCTCAATGATACGATTCGCTGATGACATTGCTATCCTGAGTGAAAGTGAAGAATAATTACATGATCTACTGACTGGAATGAACAATCTAATGAGTACAGAATATGGACTGAGAGTAAATCGAAGAAGGAAGAAGGTAATGAGAAGTAGCAGAAATGAGAACAGCGAGATAGTTAACATCAGGATTTATATTCACGAAGTAGATGAAGTTAAGAAATGTTACTACGTAGGCAGCAAAATAACCAATGACGGACGGAGCAAGGAGGACATCAACAGCGGACTAAGAGTGGCACAAAGGGAGTTCCTGACCAAGAGAACTCTTCTAGTATCAAACATAGGCCTTAATTTGAGGAAGAAATTTCTGAGAATGTACGTCTGCGGTTCAGCATCCTATGGTAATGAACACTGACTGTGGAAAAACCGGAACAGAAGAGAATCGAAGCACTTGAGATGTGGTGCCGCACAGGAATGTTGAAAATTAGGTGGACTGATGAGGTAATCAAGGGGGAGGTTCTGGGCAGAATCGGAGAGGAAAGGAAAAATGGAAAACGCTTGGGGAGAAGAGATGGGATGATAGGACATCTGTTAAGAAATGAGGGAATGACTTCCATGATACAAGAAGAAGACAGAGATTTGAATACATCCAGCAAATAATTGAGGATGTAGGATACAAGTGTGACTCTGATATGAAGATTTTGACGGAGTAGAGGAGTTCGTGACGGGTCACACCTAACCAGTCAGACGACCAATCGCCGAAAAAAAGATCCTCCTCTTTAGCTGTGTGATCTTTCCATCTGGTCTTCAGCATTTTCCTGTAGCACCACATTTCAAATGTTTCTATTCGCTTCTTATCTGAACTATTTATCATGCATGTTTCACTTCCGTTCATGGCTACAAATACTCGATGTTAACAAATTTCTCTTTTTCAGAAACGAGTTTCTTGCATTGCCAATCTACATTTTACATCCTCTCTACTTCGACCATCATCAGTTATTTTGCTGACCAAATAGTCTACTACTTTCAGTGTCTCATTTCCTAATCTAATTGCCTCAGCATCGCCTGATTTAATTCGACTACATTCCTTTATCCTCGTTTTGCTTTTGTCGATGTTCGTCTTATATCCCCTTTTCAAGACACTGTCCATTCCGTTCATCAGCTCCTCCAAGTCCTTTGTTGTCTCTGAAAGAATTACAATATCATCGGCAAAGCGCAAAGTTTTATTTCTTCTCCCGGGACTTTAATTCCTACACCAAATCGTTCTTTTGTTTCCTTTACTGCTTCCTCAATATACAGATTGAATAACGTCGGGGTTAGGCTACAGCCCTGTCTCCCTCCCTTCTCAATCACTGCTTCCCTTCCGTGCCTCTCGACTCTTCTAATTGCCGTCTGATTTCTGTACAAGATGTGAATAGCCTTCCGCTCCCCGTTTTTACCCCCGCCACCTTTAGAATTTGAAAGAAATTATTCTAGTCAACATTGTCAAAAGCTTTCCCTAAGTCTACAAATGCTATAAACGTAGGTTTGCCTTTCATTAATCCAGCTTCTATGAGAAGTCTTAGTGTCATAATATCTTCGCGTCTTCCTGGATTTCTCCGGAATCCAGACTGATCATCCCCGAGGTCAGCTTGTACCATTTTGTCCATTCTTCTGTAAAGGATTCGTATTAGTATTTTGCAACTATGACTTATTAAACTAATAGTTCGGTAACATTCACACATGTAAGCACCTGCTTTCACCAGCGACAAGGTACATGGTTCGTGGGAGAATTTTCATTTAATGCATCAGAAAAAAAAAAATTTCGACTGAGCAAGATAAATGAGACACCCCGTGTATAGAGGAGAAGAACATTTCTGTTACGTCGTTGCTTAGTGAAGTGTATTCTCCTGTTCTAGAGCTATACTCTGGAAGAATTAACTTCTAGCTGATTTTCTATACAACGTATACTGTAGCGCACAGCATTCTCCATTGAAGCCGAGGTAGTTATTCTTACGAAACTTGTAAAACTTTGGAAAGATGCATTATTAATATCATTATTATCTCATTCCGGTAAGTACCACTATCCCGTCAGACCAAAAACAGTATCTGTGGCAATTCTGTAGAGTACAACATCTTCGTAGTGGTACGTAGTGTGGGCTGTATCGAGAGAATTTCGATGTCCAAGTACCATTGTGTACGTTGTGATCTGGGAAGACGTCATTTCCAAAGCAAGTTTACGTTCGCTGGTTATCTTGGGCCTAGACTTACCTGTGAAGTCTAGTGACGTACTTTCACAGTGCAGTTAACATAGCAGATTCTTGGATTGAGCTTCTTGAGGAAAACTGAGCGAAACTTCTGCTGTGCGAAATAGCTCTCCCCTCACATGTCACTGAACCTCTTTAGTGTCTAATCGCATTGCTCTTTTCACAAGGATGGCCGTGTCAGTAGGGTGGCGCAGTATAAGTTCTACCAAAGGAAACGAGAGAGCAGGAAAAGATTAATTTAGCGAAAGATGCTATGTCATGTAATATTAAAACCTGGGGGTAGAACATAGGTACGACAAATACGACGTTCTCTGAGTTCAAAGAGAAGTTTTTAAAAATTATTGATCTATCCAAAAACGGGATAAGTTGAGGCGAGAATGTATCGACGCGAAAATGTCTGAGAATCAGGGACGCTGTAACATGAAGAGCTACCGTTAATCCTGGTTTAAGAGGTTGGAATATTTGAAAGAAAGGTGTTCAGAGTTAGTGTGGGAATTATGGAAGAAATTGCCCTACGATTCAAAACGGTAAATGGGTAGCAATCACAAGACGATCGATGATCTCTTAGAGAAGGTCGAAGACAAAGATCTGTGGAGTGAAACATGCGACCAGATAACTTTCAGAAACCAAAATGCGTCTGGAAGAGGTGGCCGAAATGAGCAACAAATAAATGTGATGAGATGAGGTGGCAGAGGTGGTTTTGGAAACCGTGGTAAAGGGCGCGGAGAAGAGTAAAACTATCGTCCGTGGAGATTTCGGGTCTGTCGGGCGCGGAGTGTCCAATTTGGTCCCAGAGAAGACGACGGCAAAAGTAGTATACATACGATGATATGCGCAGAGAGGTAGTGCATCGCTCAGTTGGAAATTCGTTTCCCATCCGAGACAATAAAATGATAAACGTCGGGATACAGACGTATGGAGATAAAGAACAAACAATCACTAGGGAGCTAAATGGAATTATAGATGATCAAACGGAACAAGGGGTAGTGGGAGGAAGAGTAAGAACAAGATGACAACGATAAAGAGATTTACCTCAAGAAATCGATGCAGTGGACAGTTGTAGCGATGACGAGTTTAGCTTTCCCCCAAGAAGAAATGAGAAAGATAGTGTTAAAAAAAACCGCCAGTAAAGTTGCTGAAACACAACGTGGTACTAAATTAATACTGACTGGAGGTAGCGAAGAGGACGAAGAAGGGAAATAAGATATATATCAAGGGGAAAAAGTAGCCAAACACGTAGAAAACAAGAGTAAAAAACCTCCAGACAAACAAGGGGGAAGTAAGCATAGGACAAATAACTTGGTAAGACCTGACTACCGAAAAGGATTTACTGTGGGAACACAAGGAGAACAGAAAAGAGAATACAAGAACCCAAACAAACATGCTAGTTGATTTTTACAGCCAAGATTTGCATGCGTTGTCAGATACCGGGGCGCCGGACGAGGTGGCCGAGCGGTTCTAGGCGCTACAGTCTGGAACCGCGCGACCGCTACGGTCGCAGGTTCGAATCCTGCCTCGGGCATGGATGTGTGTGGTGTCCTTAGGTTAGTTAGGTTTAAGTAGTTCTAAGTTCTAGGGGACTGATGACCTCAGGTGTTAAGTCCCATAGTGCTCAGAGCCTTTTTTTGATACTGGGGCACAGGTCAGTGTCATTTCCAGTGCATTCTTTGAAATGATCAAAAAGCAACCAGACTTGGAATAGATGCCCGTAAAAGGAGTTAAAGTGATACGAGCCACCGGTAAAGTGAGAAAACCGATTAAATATCAGATATTATTTGATTTTAAGATAGAAGGACACTCCTTTACTCACACTTTCTTAGTGGTAAATGATTTGAGCACGGAAATCATTTTGGATATCGTTTGGATAATCAAAGAACGAATTTTAATTCACTGTAGACGATAATTGAGAATCAGGCAAAGGAGAAATCTTTACGAATTCCTTTCGAAACTGCCAACACATTGGAGGAAAGTCAATTATCCTGGATGCAAGTAAATGGTTGGTTCAAATGGCTCTGAGCACTATGGGACTGAACTACTGAGGTCATCAGTCCCCTAGAACTTAGAACTACTTAAACCTAACTAACCTAAGGACATCACACACATCCATGCTCGAGGCAGGATTCGAACCTGCAACCGTAGCGGTCACGCGGTACCAAACTGAAGCGCTTAGAACCGCACGGCCACACCGGCCGGCTGCAAGTAAATCAGTTAGGTGTAATTCATGGGCATGTGGTTGAAAATGACCGCAAAGAAAACGAATTAGCAGGCTATTAGACTCGACTGATGGAATTTCAGTGAAACAAAAAGGGCAATTATTCAAATTACTAATGAAGAATGAAAAGGTTTCCCAAATACAGCACGAAGCGTAGTAGATTACGAACATCACATGAATGTAATGGAACATGAACCTTTTTCCTAATCACCATATTTTATTCCAGTATCAAAGAAAGCTGAAGCCCAAAAAGAAATAGGTAGAATGATATAATGGGTAGAAATAGAATGCAGCAATAATTAGTATAATAACTCCATATTGCTAGTGAATAAATAAGACAGTAGCATAATAAAAGTTATTGGCGCAAGAACACTAAACAAACTAGTAAAACGGGAGACTGATCGTCCTGAAGATCTCGACGAATTATTCCAGAATTTTCATGATATGCGTCACAAGACAAATCTCGATTTGACAGCTGTGTATTGCCAGATAATATTAGATAGAGAACTGAGGAAGTATACCGCGTTTCTTTTTGCTGACAAGTGCTACCATTACAAAACTGTACCCTTTTGGTTGAACACTTCTGTTTCGGTCTTTATTACAGCATTAAATAGTGTACTTGGCAATGAGTTAAATTCATAGACATCAGTATACGTTGACAAGCTAACGATTACCACTAAAACCTCACAGGAACATTTAGTACTATTAGATGAGGTGTTTAAAGCTTTGATAAAAGGGGGCTTGACATTCTAACTGAAGAAGTGTGAATTTAAATTTCGTGGGACGCATAGTTACATTGAAAGGTATTAAAATTGATCCTTGTAAAGTGAAGGCTATCCGAAATTGTTCAAGACCAAGGCCAAGAAAACAATTAAAGGCTACTCTAAAAATGTGTTCATTCTACCGTAAAATGCAATTGATTAAACATTTAATGATCCAAATTTTAATCAATTGCTTGAAAAGAACAGTGCATCCATTTGGACAAATGAGTGTCAAATAGTTTAAAACAGAGTTTGGCTAGATATATCAAATTGTGTCACCTAAATTCAGCAGTGTCCCTCTTTCAGGAAAAGGAAATAGACTGCAAGCTAGAACAGGAATCTCTAGCTTTTGTCAGCTAAACCTTCAGTAAGTTTGACTGAATTTACACTGCACCTGAGAAAGAAGCTTTGACCATTGTCTGGGGTTTCCAAAAGTTTAAGAATTTCTTGTAGGGTAGCAAAACCAGAAAATACACTGATCATCAGGCAGCGAAAGTAAAAAAAAAAAAAAAAAAAAAAATCCCGACTATTACATAACAGATTCACAAGATGGGCCCTGGTTTTGCAACAGCATAACACAGAAATCATAGATATTGAGGCTACAGAGAACTATGTTTCTGATGCTTTATCTAGAGTACTAGAAAATGCAGATATCCCATATGAGTTGGAGAAAAATGGTGTTGCGTTCCAGATTATCTATTTTAAAAATGTAGAATGCAAAGATGTAACAAAAGATATTTGTAAAAATATGAGACACCATCAGAACCCAGACGAGGATTAAAAATCAGTGAAAGTCAAATTTCGCGATTCCGATATGGTAAATATTAGAGGTCTAACAAGATATACAAAGAAGTATTGTATTTACAAAAAACAGTTAACCCAGGAATATGGAGGGTATGATGGCCTTCACAATTTGTGAATGTAATTGTAGACCATTTTTATTTGGCATATGGCCGTTGTTGAGACAAAAGGTATACAGAAAAATAGTTAGAGTATAGCACTTTCAATAATCTGGTAAGGAAGATAGTGTAGAGAATTAAATCCTGCAATATCTGGCAAAAGGCTAAAGTAGTGAATGTCACCAACAGGGTTCCCGTGCAGACTATTAAACCAGATGATATTCTGGATATAGTCGCCTGTTACCGAAAACCCGATGTGTCTTTTCATACATTTTGGAAGCAGTAGAGGTTTTTTCTAAATTTATAAAGCTATATCCGTTGGCAAAAGCAACTGTTAGAGCGGTTAGTAACAAAGTAGCTATAGACCATTTTGTAAAAACAGGTAAACCGAAAAATGTATTATCGGATAAGGGAGCACAATGTATGTAACACAGTTCGAACAAATGATGAACATATTAAGTCATGAGAGCACGGGTTTTACTCCAAAAAGATATAAAAAAAAGAAATTAAATAGTCTGCTGGAAGACTTACTAGATTTCCAGAGTTCAAGATAAGCGATTTGGTTACCATGAAAACTCACAAGAAATCTAGTGAAACTAATCATGAGATTAGAAAAAATTTAAATTCATTTACGATGGACCTTAGAAGACTGTAAATATTCCTCATGTTAATGCTTATGTTCTGGAATTTCCAGTGTCTGATAAAAGATATGTTTGATGAATATACTCGACTTAAGAAAATGTAAACCATAAGTTCAATGCAACAATTTACATACGTAAAACATGGTCTGCGATAAAAGAGTCTTGTTTTAAACTATTTAAAAACAATACTAAATGAATCAATTTTTTGTCATGGAAATAATTTTGAATGTTTATGTAATATGTTTACCAAGTTTCAGAAAAACCACATATCCTGAAAAATGTAAATGTGCAAAAGACTGTGCTTTTGAGAAAAAAAGAGCCTTGGTAATGACAATAGGAAACTGCGTTGAGATGATAGGATCACAAAACAGTGAGAAAAGGAGACATCATACACAGCGACAAAAACCTCGCTAAATTTACACGACGTGGCATGGACTGGACTAATGTTTGAAGTAGTGTTGGAGGGAATGGACACCATGAACCCTGCAGGGCTGTCCGTAAATCTGTAAGAGTACGAGGGGGTGGAGATCTCTTCTGAGCAGCAAGTTGCAAGGCACCTAAGATATGCTCAATAACGTTCATGTCGGGGGAGTTTGGTGGCCAGCGGAAGTGTTTAAACTCAGAAGAGTGTTCCTGGAGCAACTCTGTAGCAATTCTAGACGTGTAGGGTGTCGCATTGTCCTGCTGCAATTGCCCAATTGCGTGGGAATGCACAACGGACATGAATAGATGAGGAGATGCTTGCATAAGTGTCACCGGTCAGAGTCGTATCTAGACGTATCAGTGGTCTCATATCACTCCACGTGCAGACGCCCCACACCGTTACAGAGTATCCACCGGCTTGAACAGACCCCTGCTGACATGCAGGGTCCATGGATTCATGAGGCTGTCTCCATACCCGTCGACGTCTGTCCTCTCGATACTATTTGAAACGAGACTCGTCCGACCAGGAAACATGTTTCCAGTCATCAACAGACAGGTTTCGATGTTGACGGACCCAGGTAAGGTGTAAGGCTTTGTGTCGTGCAGTCATCAAGGGTGCATGAGTAGGCCTTCCGCTCCGAAAGCCTATATCGATCATGTTTCGTTAAATGGTTCGCTCGCTGACACTTGTTGATGGCGAGCGCTGAAATCTGCAGCAATCTGCGGAAGGGTTGCACTTCTCTCATGCTGAATGATTCTCTTGAGTCGTCCTTGGTCCCCTTCGTGCAGAATGTCGGAGGTTTGATTTTTTACCTGATTCCTGATATTCACGGTACACTCGTGAAATGGTCGTGCGGGAAAATTTCCACTTTATCGCTACCTCGGAGATGCTGTGTCCCATCGCTCGTGCCGCGACTATAACACCACGTTCAAAATCACTTCATCTCGATAACCTGCCTTTGTAGCAGTAGTAACCGATGTAACAACTGCGCCAGACACCTCTTGTCTCATATAGGCGTTACGCACTGCAGCACCGTATTCTGACAATTTATATATCTCTGTATTTGCTGAATATATGCTGATGCTCAACTGAGTAGTACACAACTGGCCATTAAAATTGCTGCACCACAAAGACGCGAAATTTAACCGACAGGAAGAAGATGCTGTGATATGCAAATGATTAACTTTTCAGAGCATTCACACAAGGTTGGCGCCGGTGGCGACACCTACAATGTGCTGACATGAGCAAAATTTCCAAATGATTTCTCATACATAAACAGCAGTTGACCGTCGTTGCCTGGTGAAATGTTGTTATGATGCTTCATGTAAGGAGGAGAAATGCGTACCATCACGTTTCCGACGTTGATAAAGGTCGGATTGTAGCCTATCGCGATTGCGGTTTATCGTATCGCGACATTGCTGCTCGCATTGGTGGGGATCCAATGACTGATAGCACAATATGGAATCGGTGGGTCCAGGAAGTTAATACGGAACGCTTTGCTGGATCCCAACGGCCTCGTATCACTAGCAGTCGAGATGACAGGCATCTTATCCGCATGGCTATAGCAGGATCGTGCAGCCAAATCTTGATCCCTGAGTCAACAGATGGGGACGTTTGCAAGACAACAACCATCTGCACGAACAGTTCGACGACGTTTGCAGCAGCATGGACTATCTGCTCGGAGACCATGTCTGCGGTTACCCTTTACGCTGCATCACAGACAGGAGCACCTGCGATGGTGTACTCAAAGACGATTCTGGCTGCACGAATGGCAAAACATAATTTTTTCGGATGAATCCAGGTTCTGTTTACAGCATCATGATGGTCGCATCCGCGTTTGGCAACATAGCGGTGAACGCACATTGCAAGCTTGTATTCGTCATCGCCATACTGGCGTATCACCCGGCGTGATGGTATAGGGTGTCATTGGTTACATGTCTCGGTCCCGTCTTGTTCGCATTGACGGCACTTTGAACAGTGGACGTTACATTTTAGATGTGTTACGACCCGTGGCTCTACCCTTCATTCGATCCCTGCGAAACCCTACATTTCAGCAGGATAACGCACGACCGCATGTTGCAGGTCCTGTACGGGCCTTTCTGGATACAAAAAATGTTCGACTCCTGCCCTGGCCAGCACATTCTCCAGATTTGTCGCCAATTGAAAACGCCTGGTCAATGGTGGCCGAGCAACTGGCTCTTAACAATACGGCAGTCACTACTCTTGATGAACTGTGGTATCGTGTTGAAGCTGCATGGGTAGCTGTACCTGTACACGCCATCCGAGCTCAGTTTGACTCAATGCCCAGGCATATCAAGGCCGTTATTAAGGTCAGAGGTGGTTGTTCTGGGTACTGATTTCTCAGGATCTATGCACCCAAATTGCGTGAAAATCTAATCACATGTCAGTTCTAGTATAATATATTTGTCGAATGCATACCCGTTTATCATCTGAATTTCTTCTTGGTGTAGCAATTTTAATGGCCAGTAGTGTGAAATCTTACGGTTCCACTGGAAGAAGGAGCGGAAGTCACGGAGTTCCGGGCCGCTAGCAGCTCGGTCGTACCAGAAAGCAGCCTACGCCAGAAATTCTCGGAACCCCGCAAGTCGGCGAATCAGATTTCCTCCAGATCCAAAAAGATCGATCACACGCGATTCGTGTACTTTTATTATTTATGCAATGGGTCACACGTTGCAGTCAGTGAATTCAGTTATAAATGATCATCGGACATACATACAGTTTCCAAGGTGCAACGTACAAATTCAGGAACTCACATTTTGAAAGATAGCAGTGGTAATGAAATTGTCGGTAATTTTTACGCACAAGAACTACAGAGGAACAGACAACCAGTCGACGTCCTTGTAGAATGTGTGATAGACTACAGGGTAATAGGCTCTTGTTAAATGGTTAGGATTCCTCCTCCTCTCAAAGTCAATGAATTCCGTCGTGTGATTAATTGCAAATTTTTTACTTTTTAACGTTTCAGCAGTAAATGACGCCTCGCAATTTCCTCGTCATTTCTGGCAAGCTGTGCCCCCCCCTCCCCTTTTTTCCGGGCTTCTGACTGGTTTGATGCGGTCCGCCACGAATTCCTCTCCTGTGCTAGCCTCTTCATCTCAGAGTAGCACTTGCAACCTAAGGCCTCAGTTATTTGCTGGATGTATTCCAATCTCTGTCTTCCTCTACAGTTTTTGCTCTCTACAGCTCCCTCTAGTACTATGGAAGTCATTCCCTCATGTCTTAACAGATGCCCAATCATCTTCTCCCTTCTTCTGTTAGTATTTTCCGTATATTTCTTTCGTCGCCGGAAAACAACAATCCACCCAATTTTCAACATTCTTCTGTAGCACAACATCTCAAACACTTCAATTATCTTCTGTTCTGGTTTTCCCACAGTCCATGTTTCACTATCACACGATACCGTGCCCCAAAATTACATTCACAGAAATTTCTTCCTCAAATTAAGACCTATGTTTGATGCTATTAGGCTTCTCTTGGCTTCGAACGCCTTTTCTATCAGTACTAGTCTGCTGCCTGCTTTTTATGTCCTCATTTCTCCGATCGTCCTGGGTTATTTTACTGCCAATATAGTAGAATTCCTTAGTTCCGTCTACTTCGTGATCACCAATTCTGAGGTTAAGTTCCTCGCTGTTCTCATTTCTCCCACTGCTCGTTACTTTCATCTTTTTTCTGTGTACTCTCAGTCCATATTCTGCACTCGTTAGACTGTTCATTTTATTCAAAAGATCCTGTAATTGTTCTTCAGTTTCGCTGAGGACATCAATGGCGTCAGAGGATCTTACCATTGTTATCATTTCCCCTTGAATATTAAACCCACTCTTGAACCATTCTTTCATTACCGTCATTGCCATTTCGATTTGTAGATTGAACAATAGGAGTAAAATACTACATATCTTACACCCTCTTTAATCGGCGCATTTTCTTCTTGGTATTCCAGTCTTATTGTTCTCTCACGGTGCTTGTACACTAAAAGCGTAGCCTTGTTTCTTTTAAGTACTTTTCTATGCGAACTGTGGAAAGATTCCTCTGCAAATGAATTTAGTGAATAACCGATAGTTATTTAATTCAAACCCTCTGTCACCTATTCAGGATGAGGCAACCAACTTTCACCACACTTGGATCTTCGTGAGCCATTATTTTTCCCTTATTCGGAAGTGAAGAATTTGATTTAGTAATAAGTGGTTCCGTAAGTGCAATGGTCGCAACGGGTACGCGAGAACAAACTCGGCCCAACAAAGAAAAGTACGAGATCCGGATGACCTTACGGAGGCCGACTAAGCAACGCATTTATTGATTAGTTAACATTCTGATCGTAAGGGTTAATTTGTTGGTTGAAAGGTGGTTTTATGTGGGAGGAGAGTATCATTGAATTGATGAAGGCAGATAGACATTAGTATGGCATCTTTGTTACAAGAAAGAGCGTAAACAAGAACTTGCATAAATACAAAGAAAATATTCAGATACTACTGAACGCAATTTTGCGGGAGGAAGGAAAAATTGATTCAGCAGTCTTCCCCCTCCACAATGGCGAAGAACAAGAGGAGTGACGGGTCTAGAACAAGGGTTCTTATCATTGTGACTAAATAGAAACGCTACCATTTTTACAAGAGAGTGGAATTATCATCATGTACTCCAGAAGAAGAAAGTGCCAAAGTCGCCTCCCCACCGAAAACCGAGTAACTCACGTGAATATCCGTGATATCAACACTCGTTTAAGCGAAGAAAATAAAACACTACAAGGCTAGGAAGCTTCTATGGAATTATCAATACGCAAGACCAAGCGATCGCCATGTGGTCACGTGTTCTAGCACAAAGAAGCATGAGTCCATTTCACAAAGTTACAATCTAGAAACTGAAATCCGCACGTGCATCGTAAGAAGAAGAGTAAAGAAGAGATGGTGAAGGCGATACTGCAACTTTGAGGACAAGAAACTTTACCCTGATATGGACTATACCTGACTTTGCGCTCCTAACGGACAAAGGTCAGTTGCCAAGTCCACAATTACTCACGAATTATCGACTTTACGAAACAAATTTATGAGAAATGAAAAGAAAATAGTGCTCTCTCAGCAACGAATCCATAGTGGCCTATGTGTATTATAACCAACTAAGCTGGCATTCTCTGAGTGCACACATGGTTACCGATTTTAGCAAAGCGACCTCAAGCCTCCACCAGCGAGGAAGAACAGGACAGAACTGACCAACGTTCCACGTCTCCAAAGGATTGCTGGGAGCGTTAGGTCAATCAGAGGCCACGGTATGCCTTGGAACACGTTGCAGTTATGGCTAGCCCTCCGAACACCGGGAAATTGCTCGTTATTCGTCAAGAGACGGTCACAGTTTCGCCGGGGAGGCTACTTTGCAGCGTTAAAAGTGAGTGAGATGTTAGGCTTCAGGGTTGGTAATACGACTTGTGAGACTAATAAGGGCGACAACTTTGGGCACTGCATAGCATTCAAACTGGTGCAACATGCTCCCAACAGCAACGGTCGACGACGGAAAAGGCCACTCCAGGGATACTGCTAAACTGGATTCACAAATAACTATAAATTTCCTGCGCCCAAGCTCTCTCACTGACCAGCGAAATAATGCCACATAAAATTGTCTAGCCATATAAAGGCATCCCACTGGCTGGTTCAAATGGCTCTGAGCACTATGGGACTCAACTGCTGTGGTCATCAGTCCCCTAAAACTTAGAACTACTTAAACCTAACCAACCTAAGGACATCACACACATCCATGCCCGATGCAGGATTCGAACCTGTTACCGTAGCGGTCGTGCGGTTCCAGACTGTAGCGCCTTTAAGCATCCCACAGCAATCGTGAAATAGTGAAAGAACTGCAAAAAGAAAAAAATACGAAAGGCGAGCACAATGAACGAGAATGAAATGCGCTTCTTTTAACATACCGTTTATTATTCGTCTTGCCCTATAACTTGCCCATAATTTTTTTTTCAGGATTGCATCATTTTACACTATCGAACGCGTTTTCAAGTAGACAAGTCCTATGAACGTGTCTCGATTTTCCTTCAGTCTTGCTTCCATTATGAACTGCAACGTCAGGACTGCCTCTCTAGTGCTTTAAACTTTCCTAAAGTCAAACTTATCGTTATTAAACAGATCCTCAATTTTCTTTTCCATTCTTCTGTATGTTATTCTTTCAGCAACTTGGATGTATGGGTTGTTGAGCTGACTGTCCGATTATTCTCGGACTTGTCGGCTGTTGCTAAGAGTGACGGTATATCCCCAGTCTTATACATTCTACACGACAACGTGAGTAACCGTTTTGTTGCCCCTTCCTCCAGTGATTTTAGAAATTCTGATGGAGTGTCGTATATGCCTTCTGCTTATTTTATATTAAGTCTTCCAGAGCTCTTTTCAATTCTGATTCTAATACTGCTTCTCTTTCAACCGAAGTCCAATCCCCCATGACTATTAGATATTCATCTCGTTTTACGTACTAAATTACCCTTTCAATATTCTCACAAGACTTCTCTCCCTCATCATCTTCTTCCTGCGATGTCGTCATATATCCCTGAACTGTTGCTGCCGCTGTTGGTTTGCTTCAATTCTGATGAGAACAATCTTCTCTTTGGACCTACACAGCAACTCACTCTATCCCTACCTTCCTATTCATAGAGAATCACACTCCCGTTACAATATTTTCTACTGCTGTTGGTATTGTAAGTAGGCTGTTTAGGTTTTTTATTGGTAACGCCACCTCTGTATGAAAATCACTGGCTGTGCTGTGTGCAGTCTGTGGCTGCTTTGCATTGTTGTAATACTCGCCATTGTAGTGTTAGGCAGCTGGCTGTGAACAGCGCGTAGCGTTGCGCAGTTGGAGGTGAGCCGCCAGCAGTGGTGGATGTGGGGAGAGAGATGGCGAAGTTTTGCAATTTGTCATGAACTGATATATATATTATGACTTGTGATGATATTAAGGTAAATACATTGTTTGCTCTCTATTAATATCTTTCATTTGCTAACTATCCCTATCAGTAGTTAGTGCCTTCAGTAGTTTGAATCTTTTATTTAGCTGGCAGTAGTGGCGCTCGCTGTATTGCAGTAGCTTGCGCAGCGAAGATTTTTGTGAGGTAAGTGATTTGTGAAAGGTATAGTTTAATGTTTGTCAGGGCCATTCTTTAGTAGGGAATTTTGAAAGTCAGATTGCGTTGCGTAAAAATATTGTGTGTCAGGTTAAGCACAGTCTTGAATAATTGTTCAAAGGGGACGTTTCATATGTCGACCCTTAGCCTAGGATACCTCACTGGAATCTTCTGATTTTTCTTGTAGTTTGTGTATTTAGTGTAGCTTTTGTTTATTGCTAGCGCGTAATTGTAGAGAGAATCTCCTTTGTAGTTGCAGTCTTTCATTGTTGTACAGTAAAACAGTTGTGGCATGCATATAGATTTGCACCAAGTATTTCGCAGCTGTAATTAACTAGATATTATTTTCAGTGTTATGTTAATGTGTTCTCTTATTTTTGCTCTTCAAATTGTGTCTTTCTGTGTTGTCGTGTGAAATACTGTGACAATAATGGCGTGTGAAAAACGTAATACTAGGCTCCAAAGTAAACTGAGAAATGACAGTGAAAATGAAAGCAGTGTGTTAGCGCCACCGAGTAATGAATTAACTGATGTTCAAAGTAGTAATTTGATAATTGTGCATAGGGAAATGGAGCGGGCGGCAAACAATGGCGTGGACAGTGAAACAATTAGTGAAGAGGGAAGCATTATCGATCGATCGGTCGGCAACAGCTCGCCTCAGGAATCCGAAATGATAGGACACAATTTTGCAAACACTGTAGATTCAGGTTTTGCGTCCTCACCGTTTTCTCAAATGAGTCAAGACACGTTTTCCGCTTGTCAAAATGTGAATGTTGCCGGTGCAAATTCACTGCCGAAAAGCACTGAGGAACATGTTTCAGACACCAGTGCATTGTTATTACAGTTAATGCAACAAATGAGACAAAGGCTACAAAAGTTAGACACAACGCTTGAACAAAATCAGAAACAAACACAGCAACAGTTACACACAATGGAACAAAACCAGAGACAAACACAGCAGAATCTTAAAAAGTTAGACACAATGGAACAAAATCTTCAAAAGTTAGACACCACACTTGAACAAACACGTGAAGATTTAACTACTGAGTTGCATAAGATCGAATCGAAATGTCAAAAAGTCTGTAACGACGTAAAAACACAAATTTGTGAGCATTTTCAACCTATTTTTTCGCGGCATGAAAATGCATTACAGAATCACGAAGCAGCCATAAAAGAACTGCAAATTATTGTTCATGAAAATCATGAGACCTTGCAAGCTAAAATTGACTCAGTTGCATCTACCGATTCGGTTACGCAACTTGCAAAAACTCAGGAAAACTTAAAGGACACAGTAGAAAGACACATGGAGGAAATTAGTTCATTATCAGAGAAAGTAGTTGAACTTTCGGATCAGCTAAATAATTTATCTACGAAGGTAGATGATAATCTGAATGACACAAAACCGGTAGTCTTTAATAACACAGAAGAGAGCGAACAAATTAGGAAACTGAAACAAAATCTGAATCAAATTGATACGCAACACCAAAGAGAAATCCGGGAAGTACAAGATCAGCTAACACAGGTAATACAAGAATTACGTATTTCAGAGGATACTCGCGCCCCAATACGGGAAGAGGGACATACAAATACGGAACAGACACAAAATAACAACACAGGGCACTTCGGAAATTGTGAAAGAAGTTGGCAAGGTACGCCGAATTTTGAGATGGAACCGCCGAAACGACGTAACAATGACCGACATGCGACTTGCCGACATGATGATTTTGACTATAAGCTGTTCATTACTACACGTAAATTCAAAACATTTAAGAATTCTGGCAACGACATTCATCCACAAGCATGGCTCCATCAATTCTCGCATTGTTTTCCTCCCAACTGGTCGTTAGAACACAGATTAGAATTTATGTGTGGCTACTTAGAGAATGAACCAGCTGTAAGAATGCGATCGGTCATTCACGATTGCCACAGTGAGGGAGAATTTTACCATGCCTTCCTCTCAGCATATTGGTCTCAAGCCACACAAGACCGTGTAAAACATAGCATCATGATGATGAAACACTTTGAACAGTCTGAATTTTCCAGTCTTGTGAAATATTTTGAAGACATGTTGCACAAGAATCAGTACCTGACAAACCCATACAGCCCCTCAGAACTCATCCGCATTTGCTTAATCAAACTGCCTGAACATTTACGACATATTATTTTGGCAGGACGTTGCAAAGACGACATTGAAGCATTTCAGGGACTCTTACAAGAATTAGAAATTGACACTGACAATCGCGGAACGCGAAACCAGGAACACAGCAATTACAGGTCACATCCGTCGCAATTCCGCGATGAAAGAAGTAATAACTTTACACGACAAGGCTATTCTCACAACACAAATCGTGACCAAAACAGACACCACCCGTATGACAACCGTTGGCAGAGTAGTAATAACTACAGGGAAAGATCACCTCTCCGTGGTAATGACTATCACAGAGACAATAAGATAAACAGACAATACGGGAACCAAAATAAATACTATCAAGGGAGACAGAATAACTTTAGACGCAACGGACCAGCGCGCAGTTACGATTCAGGGAGAAATTCTCCACCATGTGACCGACAAGAAAGAAACTATGGAATCTACCGACATGACGACAGACGATATGATCGTAACGACAGACCTGAATTGCATCAGAACTGGCGGGATTCAAACAGAGCAGGGCCCTCTCGTCACGGTGAATTTGTAGAAGTTAGGTCTCCAAACCCCAATAACGACGCGCGCCAACAAAGAGACAATAGGCAATGACTCACACCGCTGGCAGCCACAAAACGTTCTTATGACACTAACGACGCAGCTGCCGTAGCTAGTAATTACGTAAAAATGGAAGATATTAGGGACATCTTACTCCAAGAACACGACGTAAAACATAACAACGTTGCATATCCTGTGATTTGCATTACAGTAAATGACGTAAAATTTACGGCAGTACTTGACTCTGGCAGTCCCATTTCAGTAATCAGTGAAACAGCCTTTAGCAAATGCAACAAATCGAACGATTGCCCCACACTTCCGTTACGTAAGATTAAATTACAAGGTGCAATCTTTGGAAAAAGTGTAGATGTACGCCAACAAACCAACCTAGAATTCTTTTGTCAAAGCCACAGCTTCTCTACGAACTTCCTTATTGTTCCATTATTGTCGACGGAAATTATACTGGGAGTAGACTTTTTGAATAAATACAAAGCAATCTTAAACTTTCACGATGCTGAAATAACTTTAGAAAAAGAAGGTAAGTCAATAGCTTTGAAATTTGAAGATTGGCTCTCAAACCATGATGAGGAAATTAATCGGCTTTACGTTCTGTTAGACAACAGTTCGGAATTTTCTACGGAACTAGACACTAACAATCACTCTGCAAGTACTGACAGGGATGATATCGACGGCGCATTTGACACTAATAAGTTAATTCAGAATAAAATTCAAACAATTGAGAATTGTAATGACAATGATAGGCAAGACCTTTTTGAGATTTTACAAGCACATTCCACAGTTTTTACTCACAAAACAGGAACAATCAAGGGATTTCAATACCAATTTCGTGTTCGTGAGCATACTAAATTTTGTGTTAGACCATACGTAATTCCGGCGCATTATAGGGACCGTGTTAGAACAGAAATACAATCTATGCTTAATGAGGGCATTATTGAGCCTGCAGTAAGCTCATACAACAATCCATTACATGTTGTTGAGAAGAAAAATGGATCGATCAGGCTTGTCTTAGATTCGAGACAAATCAATACGATCATTATTCCTGAAACAGACAGGCCGCAAACGTTAGAAGAACTTCTTCAAAATTTTAATGGTGTAAAAGTGTTGTCTTCCATTGATCTCAGATCCAGCTTTTATCAGATCGAACTTCATCCAGAATGTAGAAAATACACAGCTTTCCTTTGTTTCGGCGTTTGTTATCAGTTTCGGAAACTTCCCTTTGGTTTGAACATTTCTTCGGCAGCATTCATTCGCGGGCTAAATTCCATATTACCTGAGTTCTTAAAACGTCACATCACCTTATATGTAGACGATATTCTGATAGCAGAAGCCTCATGGGAACAACACAATCGCATCCTCAACAGCGTGTTACATATTTTTGCAGAATCTGGAATTACAGTTAACTTGGAAAAGTCTGAATTCGGTAGGTCAAAGGTGAGGTTTTTGGGATATATTATTTCTTCTGAAGGCATTCAGCCGGATCCTGAAAAGTTAGAAGCAATCAGAGCCATTCCAGTGCCATCCACAAAAAGACAAGTCCGCAGTTTTCTAGGTCTCGTAAATTTTTACCGTCGTTTTCTGAATATGCAAATTCTAGCTACACCAAAACTTTGTTCTCTCACTGGAAAAAATACTATTTGGAACTGGGACGAACAAGCACAGTTGGAATTCAATTCTTTGAAAGAAGCGTTACTTCACGCGCCAATCTTAGCTCATCCAGATCTGTCACAAGATTTCTGCCTTAGCACGGATTCTTCTAAAGTCGGTCTTGGTGCCCATTTATTTCAAGAAGCCATAGAAAATGACACTACCATTCAGAAAACCATTGCTTTTGCTAGCCGAGTGCTAACAAAATCTGAAAAAAATTATTCCGTTACTGAATTAGAAGCTTTAGCTATCGTTTGGGCATTTCACAAATTCCGTTTCTTTCTTTCTGGTAAGCACGTAAAAGTATGCAGTGATCATCGTGCATTACAATTTCTTATGTCTTCAAAATTAAATCATGACAGGTTAAAACGTTGGGCATTGTTTCTGCAAGAATTCCGCTTCACAATAGTCTACATTCCCGGCAAGGAGAACATTGTTGCGGACGCACTGTCACGCGCACCGGCTGGGCTTGAGAAAAGTACCACAGAATGCAACCTCCAGAAAAATTTCAGTATTCTTTACATTCAGAAAGTCGCCTTTGAAAACTTCATCACCACATCTTTAAAGGACATTGCTCATGAACAAGATAAAGATCCGATTTGGAAGGACATCAAGAGCAAATGGCATGAAAAGACACACACACAGATTCGGCATTATTACCTGGTTAGAAACAACATACTCTTCAAACGCTGCACTGTTGATGACAAGCTATGGGTACTTTGCATTCCAGACGATTTTGTTAATAAGCTCATTTGGTACATTCATTTCAGCTACGCACATTTTGGCCCACGAAAATGTTATCATATTCTTCGAACGACTTGTTATTTTAACAATATGGAAAAAAGAATTCGAAGAGTCTTGTCTATTTGTAAACTTTGTCAAAAGGCGAAGCCATCTACTGTCTCACAACGTGCTCCGTTGTTTCCTATTATTCCTGCTAAATTAAAAGAATTTGCTGCTGTTGATCTCTTGGGACCGCTTGTCAGAACATCCAATGGATTTTCGTACGTTCTAGTCGCTGTTGAACTTACTTCAAAATTTGTTTCTTTCACTCCGTTACGTAAAGCCACTGGACGGTCTGTATCCAACGCCTTTGTTAAAAATTTCTTACGTGAAGTTGGACACGTTAGCAAAGTCATTTCAGATAACGGACCGCAATTCAGATCTGCTGTTTGGTCACGTATGCTTCGCAACCATAAAATCAAACCTGTTTTTATTTCATTGTACTCACCACATTGTAACCCCTCCGAACGGATTATGAAAGAAATCAATAAGCTTTGTAGACTTTATTGTCACAGAAAGCATCAGCATTGGGACAGATATTTACACTTATTTCAAAACGTGCTGAATGAAATGCCTCACGACTCCACTGCTTTACCACCTACTCTTGTACTGAAGAATGAAGAACCACCGAACAGAATCAGAGAGCTTGTACCTTTCCCGAATACACGTAAACTTCGACACAAAGACATAATTGATTTGGCTCTTAAAAATATAAAATCTGCAGCAGACAAAAGGAGAAAACTACACGGTAAAGCAAATGCAAAGAAGTTGTATATTGGTCAGAAAGTTCTCATTAAAGCTCATTCATTGTCACATAAGAAGAAACACTTGAGTCACAAATTCTTTCTAGTTTACAATGGACCTTACAGAATCCGACGTATACCACATGATAATTGCGTTGAAGTTGAAACTCTGCGTACTAGGAAGAGTAAAGGTTTACACCACATTTCTCATGTAAAACCATTTATTGACAGATAATCTGCCTTTTAACTTTGTCTTTGCCATAAAACTTTTCGCTTCACATTACTTAAATGCTTTGTCAGACTTAAGAAACTGTTAACATACAACAATGTTTGAAGTACAATATCCAGTCTAGAACCTAGGGAACATTTTAAACAGAAATTACGAATGCATTGTTATAGTGAACAGACGACACAGTATTGTATTTGTACATTCTTGCTTGTTTGTTGCACGATTACGTAACGACTATAAGGCTCACATACTTAGAACATTTACCAGTACTGCTAATGAGATTTTAAGGCAACATTTTGGTTGACCTGAAAATGTATTCTGGATTTAAAGTACTTTCTGTGAGATACCAGATGACACAGTGTTAGTTTATGTGACAGTTACACGATTTTATCACGACGCTACTAATGAGTGACAATTTACAATGTTGCTTTTGCAGTGTTTCTGTTTTATATCCGCACAGTTTTTCTGAATTTCTTCTGGAAAGCAAAACATGTTTTAGTAGTAAGCTACAATGTGAGGCCCTTTTCTTAGCACAACAATACTTTACAGTATAGTATTTTCTTGATCTCAGTAATGTGCATAATAATTATGATATCTATACACAAAGCATTTCACTTTCGTTTCTGATGGGGTAAGTACATTGACTTCTGCAGAACTTAGCTTTCGGTGGACGATAATTACGACACTTCCACAGAATTATCTTACAGCAAGACGCACATTTAGCGCTACAGGACACGCATTTGAGAGATTTTGTACTTAAAACATTTATTTTTAAAGATTTTTTAATTACAAAGAAAGTTTTCCGTGATATATTTCATTTCATTGCTGTAATCTGTAACACCTGAGGGTATAATTACATAAATCCTCAGGGGGGTACACGCTTACTTTGTGTACCATGTGTGTGGCAACCACAAGGAACCCTAGCTAATATGGTATTTGCTTATACAACTTTACACGTCGGTACCATATTTCTCTAACACACAAATTACACAGCTATCTGATCATTTAACTGAGAGATAAACATTTTTTTATTACATCAGTGACAGATGTTTACGCAATACACAGTTGGGTAACTTGATACTTATGAAACTGTATTTTGTCTGTGCATTGTAAACTGTTCATATTTTTTCGGAACCATTGTGATACTATGAGAGCTTTGAATGATGTATTTGGTAAAGGGATTATGATTTTTAAAGTACGTTTGAGGCAGATGACACTTTTGACATGAGCAGAGAATTTTTTTAATTATTGGAGGAAGTTACGACGATTTTAAGATTTGACTGAAGTGTTATGAGGTTATTTTTACGACGACGATGTGTATTATGCTGCTGAGGTATGTTTATGATTAATAGGCTGAGGCTATACGAGTTATTTGAATATGCTTCATATTTATAATGACGAAATATTGACGAGTGTCGATGGATACGTATATGTGTAATAAGGTAAGGAGTAATGAATAGTGGGTAGGGACTCTTGACTTGTGAAACAGGATGTTGGAAACCAATGTGACCACCTGCACGTAATGCGTCGTGGGCACCCAGGTGTGTCAGACGCCTGGAGAAAAAGCCATTATTGCGAGCCCTTTTCAGCGGCACAGGTAGAAAAAAAAAGAAAGGGAAGGCCATTGTCCGCGCTACTGACATCTCCTTGTTGAAAGCATACTGTGGAGCTCGTAATTTATGATATTTACTGAAATGCCTAATGAAACGATGAGAAACATTTCACAGCTATTGCCTTGCTAGTTAAGAAAAATGCCATATGGCTTGCTTAATGTATTTATTTACACATTTTGTTTAATATCAAGTTTCTAGCTGCACTGCAGCATTGGTTAAAATAAAATTTAATATATGTACTAATATAAATATTTTATGCCTACAGATCCAGTAAATAATTTTATGATCTATCCAAAACAAATGAGGGAGCACAAAAAAAAAAAAAAAAAAAAAAAAAAAAAAAAAAAAAAAAAAAAACATTTCCCTTCACAGGAATTGCATAAATAATTTTTTTACGATTTGGTAACTTATCTACTAGCGTAAGTTTTTGTGATGCATCACTCTAATGTTAAGATGTGACATAGGTATTAGACATGGCCATTTTAGTGTAATATTTTTTCTGCTTGCGCTATGTCATGTTTAGGTATAAGTTGCTGCTGTTTGCCAGGCATAGTGTTATTGAATTTGACTTTTGCTCATTTATGCTGCTAGCTTTGCCAATTTGCATTTTTTGCATTGCTGTTGGTGTTGATTTGTTATGTGATGCTGCATTGCCTCGTCCCTTAGTTTAGCATCTGAGCTCAGTAGATTTAAGTTAGCTTAAGAGGGGGTAGCCTCTAAGAGAATGAGTTGCGATGAATTGGAAGAAATGCATTGAGAAAACAGGTTTAGGTAGGATTTTCTTGGAAATAAATGATGAGGTAAGATAATGGAAAATAAAAATGAGGTAAGAAATGTGTGAACATATAAACACAGAAAGCATGCTTAGTTAGAATTTTTTTGGTGGAAACAAAGGATGAAATAAGAGGAAAGATATATGAAGTTTTGGGTTGGACTGCAGTACCAAATGTTACACTGAAAACGAACCCTGTCCTTTCCTATTGGTGTTATCCCACTATGTGTGCGTGTACCCTTGTGTATTTGTTTTCTTCCTGTCTCTGTGTAGTTTCATAGAATTTTTTCTTCTTTTAATATTAAGCTACATTCACTATGATGAGGAATACTGTTATCCTCGAAAATAATTGGCATTAATAATATGTTATTTACTTTGTAAAGATGTTAGACATTAATTCCGTTCTGTTTAATGCTCATGTGTGAAGTTGATGTTTCGAAAGTTATTCTGATCTTTTATGTATGTACTCATGTCATAATTCCTGTAACACTGACGTATATGTCTATTTCTATTCTTTTGTAACGCCTGTTTTACTACAAATGTTATCTGTATTGTTATGTTCTTTAATGATGTATTTTGTACCTTTGTTATTGTATTCTTCTGTTATAAAATTGTAATTGTCACCAGTTCATGATATTAGTAACTTGTAAGTTCCATTTCACTGCACACATTTCTGTTGGTCATAGTATATGGACAATATGTGAGAAGTAGGGACTGATAGTGTTTGCACGTGTGTTAATAATTCAGCAAGGGACTGGATAACAGCATTGCTGGTTCTAAGGACAATTCCAAAAACGTTGTGAGTGCACAAGTGGTGGTTTATGGACTTGCTATATTCTCTGCAAGAATCTTCGATGGTGATTGTGCACCTGCACAGTCGCAACGGATGGCTGCTGGCCGTCTATACCAGGACTACAGTGGGTCTGCACCTCTGGTGGCCCACCAATACCATTATCTCTACAAGGACTACAGTGGGTCTGCATCTATGATGACCTACCAACGCCATTATTTCTACAAGGACTGCAGTGGGTCTGCACCTCTGGTGGCCCACCAATACCACAATCTCTACCAGGACTCCAGTGGGTCTGCTCTGTGATGACCTACCTACCAATATTCTTCCAAACTTCGAATGACTCTGCTGTGGGTTTGCTCTGTTGTGGCCCATTACCTGTCTGCATGTCGAGAGTCAGCACTGTCTTTCCGTTGGAAGGTCAACACTACTTCTTCAAGACTGCATGGAAATCCACTACTTCTATGTGCATTTTCTTTTACTGCTTGGACTTTGAGAAAAACTCTGCATTTTTACTGTGATGAACAATGTGGACTGTCTTTATGGACTGTGAGAAATTTTGATCTTTTGACCAACATAATATTAATAAGTGTGTGCATTTTATATCTTTGTTACTGTAATTGTGAAAAATTTTTGTCAAATCTGTATTGGCCAGTGCCCAACACCATTTGTAAAAAATTTTTGTGGGGAGCATGGGGGCTATGTAAGTAGGCTGTTTAGGTTTTTTATTGGTAACGCCACCTCTGTATGAAAATCACTGGCTGTGCTGTGTGCAGTCTGTGGCTGCTTTGCATTGTTGTAATACTCGCCATTGTAGTGTTAGGCAGCTGGCTGTGAACAGCGCGTAGCGTTGCGCAGTTGGAGGTGAGCCGCCAGCAGTGGTGGATGTGGGGAGAGAGATGGCGAAGTTTTGCAATTTGTCATGAACTGATATATATATTATGACTTGTGATGATATTAAGGTAAATACATTGTTTGCTCTCTATTAATATCTTTCATTTGCTAACTATCCCTATCAGTAGTTAGTGCCTTCAGTAGTTTGAATCTTTTATTTAGCTGGCAGTAGTGGCGCTCGCTGTATTGCAGTAGCTTGAGCAGCGAAGATTTTTGTGAGGTAAGTGATTTGTGAAAGGTATAGTTTAATGTTTGTCAGGGCCATTCTTTAGTAGGGAATTTTGAAAGTCAGATTGCGTTGCGTAAAAATATTGTGTGTCAGGTTAAGCACAGTCTTGAATAATTGTTCAAAGGGGAAGTTTCAGTATCACGTACACTTAGCAGACCAGAATTCCTTGTCTTCTTCCCACTTCACTTCACTTACTCCCACTATATCTAGACTGAGCCTTAAGAGTCCCCTTTTCAGATTTTTTTGCTTCCCTACCACTTTCTGACATTCTACGCACCGACTCGTGAAACTTTATCCTTTGGAGAGATCATCATCTCACTTTTTTTCAGATACAGGCGACATGTTCTGTGGATACACGTTATGCGTTTTAACATAGTGGTTACCACTGCCTTCTGCATCCTTTTTCGGTTGGTCATCTGATTCCTCCGCATTTAGGGGCAGTTTGCCACCTCAAGGGCTATAGAGTGGACTGAACATCCGTCCACGCCTCGGACCTCTTTGACGGTTCCATTATGTACAGGGAAAAAATGACACAGTCCCATGATACCCCTCTGCCTGGCAGTCTACATAGACATAACTTCACTGATCTGTCTACCTATTTTAATGAATGAAAACGTCGGTTTTTCATCTTTTAACATATTCAAATGACCATCTGTCTTTTTTAATGTGTAAACCTTCATTTTTGCATTCATCTGTGTAACGTATTTTAATCAATGACAAATTAGCTTTTTATCTATTAACTAATGTAACTACTGAGTAAAACATTTATTTTTTTCTATCACAGTGTCAATTTTCAGGACTTTTCACAATTTTTATAATCATTTCGCGGAAGAGCAGCGAATTTTACCCACTGAAATCTACCCCCCGCCCCCTCCATTTTCCGGTGCGGAGAGAGGTATGAAAGGACAATAAAGGTAAAAAATGAACCTGGAACGCTTGTTAAAAGGCGAAAAAGTACAAAGGCGAAACGAACATTAGGCCACTTGCTAAGGGTTTCGAGAGCAACCGGGGTCCACGGTACATACTTACATCTCTCGATCCATGTTTATACGGTGACTAAAGGCTAGAACGTATTCTGCAGCCTGTTCTGTATCTGATATATCGTCAAACTGCTTAGATGACAAATTCACATTAACGAAAAATTATTTACAATGGGTTTGAACGTGGCACATCTTCAGTGGTTCGTTAGAGTGAGAGGAACAAATCACGATGGTTCAAAAAACAGTGCCTAATACGTAGTCCAGTTAAAATTATCTACTGGTGACGATAGAAATTCATCCAAATCGTATGAAGGAATTTAATCTCCCAGAAATTGTTTCCATGGAGTGGGCGTGCGGGAGAGCCAGAGTGATATACTGTCCCTACGTATAGCGACTGTGAAATCGTACGAGACTCAGAATAGCTAATCGGCCAGGGTAGTAGAGTTACGTCCTTTGGAGCACCATGCTCGACACGCCGGCATGTCCAGAACCCCATATGAACAACACAGTAGCGCCAGCATTCCTGGACCCAGTGTATGAAAGTGTGACACGTGTGGGTCGCATAGGGTCTGCGGAGGGCACTGAGGGATCCGTCCCTGGTGCTGGCGGCTCGCTCCCACATTATACAGTGTGCGTCCAGTCTAGATGGCGAATCACAAAGGAACGGGAGGCGTCTTGCATTCTCCGTTTCAACAAGAGGAATTCAGCCAGAACAGTTCGGAGTGATTTTCGTGGCAGTCCGGCACTTCAGCTTCTACACGTCAGAGCATACGATAAAGGGACCAACAACTTCGAGACATTGTTTTCTGGGTGAAGGACCACTGACTTCCTGCAATTGTTTGATTTCTGAATTCTGGCTCGCAGCGAAACACCAGTGTCTCAGTCATTCCAAAAAAATATCGTGGTATTTATTCTTACGTTGAGTATTTTTTCTCTGTGCTAAACGCAGAAGTATCCGCATTGGACTGACCATTTGTCACAAAAAATGGCTCTGAGCCCCATGGGACTTAACATCTGAGGTCATCAGTCCCCTAGACCTTAGAACTACTTAAACCTAACTAACAGAAGGACACACACACATCCATGCCCGAGGCAGGATTCGAAACTACGACCGTAGCGGTCGCGCGGTTCCAGACTGAAGCGCCTAGAACCGCTCAGCCACACCGGCCGGCTCATTTGTCACAATCTAACATGCCTACAAACGTTCATGTATTCTTCAGGTAAGACTGAAAACCTTTGCAATAATTATGGTAAACTTCTCAATGCATCACCGAAATCGCTCGTTATTGAGCCCACTAGTATTTTTGTTGACTACATTGGACTCCAAAATTTCGTTTTCCTTAAAACTTGTGACATATTTTATGTTGTTCCCCTTTATTTAATTATTTTAATTGCTGATTTACCATATTCTGTGACCATATAAAAATCATCTGTCCACCAAGAAGCTCATTAGGTTAATGACATTTTCAAAACATGGTTGCAAGCGCTTTTGTCACCACGAGACAGAAGAGCTGGTAGGAGAAAAGCAGTAATTATCATTGTGATTAAATCCTTCAGTTTGCAATTCAGTTAGATACATCAAACACAGGAGTGGAAGAAAATACAAAGTCTTGGATATTCGCAGGAAAAGTAATTGCAGGCTGCAATAGTTATCCAGTATAATGATAAATGCAGTCAGATGACATCTCATTCGGGGTCAGTAACAAGACATCAACGATTCAGGTGGCAGACGGTTGAACTCGGTATAACGGCAGTCGGCTGAGTGCGGTGTTAGTGTGTTTGTAGGTGCCTTTCTTGCTGACAGGAACCAGACACCTTTTGTGACAGTGCGTATTGTGTACATAAACGACCATTATGACAGTCACGCGGAAAACAGTTATCACGTGACGAGAAAGCAAAAGTCGTGTCTTAGACGGCAATGGGACACTCTAGTCGTCAAGAAGTTGAACCGTTCATGTACAGTGATTTGCCATTCGGCTCACAATATGGACAGAAAGCAAAATATAAACAAAGTAGGTAATTATCTGAGGCATCGAAATGGTTACTTCTGCTCAAAGCAAGAACCATAAACGGCTATTATTACCAATGTGTTGCTGATTTACAGCTGCTAGTAGCTGCCAGACGTGTACGACAAAGTTTCGCAAAATGAAACACTTTGCATTCAAGATCGATGCAGAAACGTGCACTAACACCCAAACATACACAAGCTACTTTGGAGTTTGCTGGAAAACTTGTCTCATGGAGTTTAAAATGTGATAAAGTGATCCTCAGTGATGAAAAGAAATGTAATTTAGATGATTCGGACGGCTTTCAGTATGACTGGCGTTATCTGAGAGCAGAGCAGCAGGTAAGAATTACCAAAAATTATGGTGGTGGAAGTGTTATGATTTGGACAGCACTCTGCGCTAAAGGTAAATAACACATTCCTTGAGCAAACACTAGAATCAACTCTAATATGTACACTGTGATTCTAGAGACAGAATGGATTAGACTGTATGAGGACCTAGGGGAAGAAAGTCTAATGTTTCAACAAGATAATGCATCTGCGCACGTTTCTGCACAACAAAAAGGTGGTTTTAAGATAAAAATATTGATGGCTTGCTCTGGTCTGCATGTGGCCTGGATTTCGTGGAAGCCATTTGGCGAGTTTCTGCGAGGCGTCTTTATCATAATGGAAGGCAATTTGAGTCCATATGTCAACTAATCTTTCGGGATGTTTTCATTTACCATTTCATTTACAGTTGATAATCTGCCGCAGTAGTCTGGATTCATTCTTTGTAGATGTTCATACCATTACTATTTGTTGTCATTTTATTTTTCTTTCACGCTGAAAATTTTCAACCTGTTTTCAGTATCTTGATTTGGTGTTAAATCTGGTCTCTATTTTTTGTATTTTTTTCTTGTCTCTTACTCAGTATCCACGATTCATGTCCATACAACAAGGTTGATGATGCGACTGTTTTATAAAATTTCAGGTTTGTTTCTTTCTGTGTTTTATGCTTTAAAGTTGTACTAATTGTTCCACAATACTTCAAAATCTACTCAACTGATTCCTCATACCTTTTTCTTATTCACACGATATTCTACCGACGAGATAGCTAAAATATTTTACATGTTGTTTTTTCATTAACTTCTTATTTTGGTTAGCAATGAATATTTTCCATAAACTACCGTTGACGTAGATTTAGTACAAGATTTTTTCTATTGTATTCTGTACTTGCGATTGACACAAATTCACCTCGAAATAAATGTCATTATAACTCAAAAAGATCACAGGAATCATTGCATAACTTTCCTACATCCAATAACAATCATATGAACCGGGTGTTGTGGCCAAGCGTTTCTAAGCGCTTAGGGTCTGGAACCCCGCGATCGCTACGGCCGTAGATTCGAATCCTGCCTCGGCTATGAATGTGTGTGATGTCCTTAGGTTAGTTGGGTTAAGTAGTTCTATGTTCTAGGGGACTGATGACCTCAGATGTTAAATCCCGTAGTGCTCAGAGCCATTTGAACCAATCATATGTATACAAAATCACCATTAGAAAATAATACATCGAATTAGTTATAACAAACAGAACTCCTGAGAGCAATAGAGTGCTTCCCCGAACAGCTATGACCTTCCATTCACTCAGCAGCGGGTACCTGGCACAGCTCGGTCTTTGCAGGTGTCACATGTTTTCCTGGTGAAAGCCAGTTACATGAAAAATATGTAGAAAACTTTTTCTGCAGGTTTAAAACAAACATATCACGACTTTGAAACATAATAAATCGTTTTAACATGCGTTGTGCATACATTTACGGAGAAAAAAAGTGTGACACAATTGTGTTTGTTACACTACAGTTCATAATGATTGATAGCAAAGATAGATGTGTTGCCTGTTGAAGAACTAAAAAGTGAACCCTTCCTTAATAACACTCTTTCGCTTTCAGCCAAGGAAGCTGACATGTGAGTTGCCTGTTATTTTTTAATTATATGAGACTTGTATTTTGCTCTTACTGGGAAGCCTCATTGTGTGTGAATCACTTCGAGAAACTTCCTAGTATCTCTGTGAGACGATGTACTCTGTTTTTAAGTGAGAACTAATCACTTCGTAAAGACAAGTGAGAGTGTACGAGACACAGCTCCACACACACACGTGCTATATCCTCTGTGCTTGGCGTTAGGAGTCAACTTTCTCTACGAAACCACGCAACTTTCGTATCCTTTCATTTCCAAAAGCATTGAAGGTTCTGCTTACGTTTAACTTTTCCAGTGAAGTCACCTATCTCTCTGCGCTGCTGATAATTTACTGCAAGAAATATCACATTAATTGTGTGTAGTGCCATCTATTTCATGCTCTAATGAGAGAACATATTTCACCTTCCACTCCTCATTTGTGAAGGTTCTCATATCATGTGAACAAGCAGTTTCTACCCACAGAGGAAGCTCAAAATACTCAGACAGTTCCACAATAATCTATGGAATTTATGAGTTTACATCTACATCTACATCCATACTCCGCAAGCCACCTGACGGTGTGTGGCGGTGGGCACCTTGAGTACCTCTATCGGTTCTCCCTTCTATTCCAGTCTCGTATTGTTCGTGGAAAGAAGGATTGTCGGTATGCCTCTGTGTGGGCTCTACTCTCTCTGATTTTATCCTCATGGTCTCTTCGCGAGATATACGTAGGAGGGAGCAATATACTGCTTGACTCTTCGGTGAAGGTATGTTCTCGAAACTTTAACAAAAGCCCGTACCGAGCTACAGAGCGTCTCTCCTGCAGAGTCTTCCACTGGAATTTATCTGTTATCTCCGTAACGCTTTCGCGATTACTAAATGATCCTGTAACGAAGCGCGCTGCTCTCCGTTGGATCTTCTCTATGTCTTCTATCAACCCTACCTGGTACGGATCCCACACTGCTGAGCAGTATTCAAGCAGTGGGCGAACAAACGTACTGTAACCTACTTCCTTTGTTTGCGGATCGCATTTCCTTAGGATTCTTCCAATGAATCTCAGCCTGGCATCTGCTTTACCAACATTCAACTTTATATGATCATTCCATTTTAAATCACTCATAATGCCTACTCCCAGATAATTTATGGAATTAACTGCTTCCAGTTGCTGACCTGCTATTTTGTAGATAAATGATAAGGGATCTTTCTTTCTATGTATTCGCAGCACATTACACTTGTGTACATTGAGATTCAATTGCCATTCCCTGCACCATGCGTCAATTCGCTGTAGATCCTCCTGCATTTCAGTACAATTTTCCATTGTTACAACCTCTCGATACACCACAGCATCATCTGCAAAAAGCCTCAGTGAACTTCCGATGTCATCCACAAGGTCATTTATGTATATTGTGAATATCAACGGTCCTATGACACTCCCCTGCGGCACACCTGAAATCACTCTTACTTCGGAAGACGTCTCTCCATTGAGAATGACTGGTACCTACATACAAGTTTTCACAATTGCATTAACAGTCCTAAACAGTTTCTTTTACATAGTAAGCGAGGTGAACTAAATCAAGGAACGTAGAAAAAGCGAAAATAGCATAGGTGTAGAAAGCAATGCAAGGATGAAAATACCTTGAGGAGTGAAAGCATTTGGTGGGTATTAAAATAAAACAAAAATAGTTTATCCACTGATAAGGAGATCGACATAAAGAAGAAAGGGAAACAAAATAATGATGTAGTTAACGAAAAGAGATCTATTAATCTTACACAATGTCCTACCGTTAACCACAAAATCTTCTGAGTATTTGCAACTTAATAGAGAGTGGAAATAGACAGCTACAAAACTGTAAGTAGTAGACCGAAAACGAGCAGATGATGACATGTTATACTGTAGATGAAAAAAATAATGGACCACACATAATCAATGTATATGGGAAGGACACGTATAGAGTCATGATTGCAACGGTAACAGATTTCATTGCAATATCATGAATAGAGTATCTATCCTGGTTACACAAAGTATGTAATCTTTGTTGACTATCCACAGACAACGACAATGATACTTTTCCTGAATATGTAGCCTCGAACAATGTTAAAAGTCAGAACATCACGAGGAGCAGAAATATTTTGCTATATTTATCAAGGTGAAGTGAAACAGATGTCACCCCATTTTGGACATCCATAACTTCTACATTACCCATAACTACCAACATTACCGAAAGCGAAATCATATTTATAACCACGAAACACAGCTGGACCTTCGAATAATTGCTCATATCTAACACCACTGGCAGTAACGTCATACGCAATCCGAGTGTCGTAAATATGCTTGTAAGTGGTTGTGTGGTACGAACGTCGAATAGACGGCAATGCATTCATGAGATTTAATGGACTGTAATAATTCATGTCTAGGGCATCAATCGGAACTTAACGTGATAAAATATGTCACAAGTATATTAAAACATGGATTTACGGTGAACACGCTGAAATTCCACAGCACGCAAGCGTCCCCCTCCGGAGAAATTTTGCACGTTGTAACAGAACATTTTTTAGTAGGCGCCGATTGTAAGCGTAATTTAATAACCTCGTTCTAGTTACTTGTGAACTACGCACGGGACTGTGACGAGATACGGTCTGTCAAGTGTTTGTCTTGACGGTGTGCAGTGCACCACTATCTACACATATAAAAGGCAATGTCGTGACTGATTGACTCGCCATTGCTCATCGCAATTGCTAGGGACAAAAACTTGAACTTTGGAGACGGTCTCGATCTTGTACTGTAGACGTTGTCGAAGAGGGATTTTTAGAAATTTCGTCCCTAAGGGGGCGATATAGGAATGAAAGATTCTTCGAAAATATGTTGCTGATAAGACAGTTTTAAAGCTAGACCTACAAAAATTGATGTTTGTTATCTCGGTAAGAAATAAAGAAATAAATGTTTCAGCGTTTACCACGTTGGGGGTTAAATAGTGGTGACTTTTTTAATAAACCGTTACTAAATAACTACTACAGTATCTGTAAAGCTACATCTTTGAAAATTAGTATTTGACTCATCACCACGTAGTCCAAACCGTTAAGGACAGAAACTGGAAATTAAGGAGGGATGTGGAAATTATACTGTAGGCATCGTTTATCAACGAACCGTTGGAAACTCCTAAGCAGGTGAAATGGCGGGGGGGGGGGGGGGGTGAAATGAAGGATGAAAGGCTTTTTGAAAATGTGTCGCTATTAAGGCAGTTTTGAGCTAGTACTATGAAAACTGGTATTTCGTTTTTCAGTCAGAAAAAAATACATCTTTCAGCATTTAACATCACTCCACTCCATGATTATCGCAGTATCTGATTATGTCTAGAACAGGTGAACAGCGTCGCCGGCTGCGGTGGCCGAGCGGTTCTAGGCGCTTCAGTCCGGAACCGCGCGACTGCTACGATCGCAGGTTCGAATCCTGCCTCGGGCATCGATGTGTGTGATGTCCTTAGGTTAGTTAGGTTTAAGTAGTTCTAAGTTCTAGGGGACTGATGACCTCAGATATTAAGTCCCATAGTGCTCAGAGCCATTTGAACCATTTTTGAACAGCGTCACATGTGAAGATTAAATAAACATATCTTGTGCAACCAAGGTTGTTTTTTCCGTTCTTTCAGCATGTTTCGAAATTCAGCCACCAATAGGGTAAAATAGTGGATGAAAGTGGTTCAGAAACCAAATTTTTTTAAAGCAAATGTAAAGTATTTAAACCTGCATCTATGAAAATTAGTATTTGACTTCTCGGTTATAAAACAGTGTTTTTGGGAAGTCAACCCCCTAAAGGAGTGAAGTAGGGGATGAAAAGTCTTATGTAATTATTTCAGTATGAAAGCATTCTGAAAGCTAAATTTACGAACATTTGTGTTTAGCTTCTTTGTTAGAAATAAAAAGAAGTAGGTATTTCACAGATTTTTGGAAATTCAAACCCTAAGGGGGTGATATAGAGGACGAAAATTATTAATAACTTATTTTGTTACATTTTTAAAAAATTTAAAGTTAAATCTACGAAAACTGGTATTTAGTTTTTCGGTTAAATACAAAGAAATATTTGATGGTGGATTAAAATTTCTAAGGAAATATCAACACAAGCATGAATAGGGCATGATCAACAAAAAACGTAGACTCCAGCTGCCAGAATCGCCTTCTGGTCAAAGATTCGTTCGGAAAAGACTATATGGCCTTGATTAGCGTGAAAAATTTAGGTGTTGCAGTTTGGGAACAACATGAAAATTCGATTAAAGGAAAACAAAAACAAACAAAATGTGTGCATACCGTACAGTGTACTTTGACGAAGTACTGGCCGCTATGCGAGTTTTCCATATTCTTATCATTTGCACTTAATTTTATTACATATTGTAAAAGTAAATATTGTTTCATTTTCAAAACTACGATGAATGCAAACGTGGTAACCAGTTATATGTGAAGCATACAAATTAAAATTATTTCCGATGCATGCTGAACTCATTAGCAAAACTGGAAAATGATGACTGTCTGTATTGCGACATTATGTCTTCTGCTGACAGTAAAATATTGCATGACTATGCGTCCTAGCGGTTGTCGGGACTACGTACGTTGCTATCTCAACATGAAGGTCGCAGCACGTACAATGCAGCACGCAGTTGACACGCAATGCGGCACGCAGCGCGTAGCTGCGGAGAGCGCACGCGCGTGCGGAAACTGCGGCTGGACTCTAGTACCGAAGAACGCGTGGAGCTGGAATTCGACGGCAGCGACGCATTCACCGCTGCTACCAGCCGATCTCCGCCGTTCTGGCTCCACATATGCAGCTGTCTGCTGTACACACAATATACTGGGTGATCACGACTACGTACGCACAATATTCTGCGTGATCACGACTACAGTCGGTGTAACCGGAAACGACTGATGTCTCTCTTGATGTCGGATACGAATTTCGTGCCATGGCAATGAACCTTTTTCGTCTGACATTTACTGACGAGACGTATCTCTGCACATTAATAGCTCGTCTTAACTCTAGTAGTGTACACCTCTGAAATTGTCACCCGAAATGTAAACGAGGGTCACAGTGATCCTTAATTATTTGCTGCAGGAATTGCTTGAATATAGAATACTTTATAGTGAAATTGGACTCTCATATACTAAACGCATTTTATTTCATCTCTGTCATGTACTTTTATAATCAGTTGTAGTATTAATGCATCCAAAATTGGAAGCAAAGTACAGACTGTCATGGAAGCTTTTCGACGATGAAATTTGATAGCGATCCGGATCTAAAGACTTCATTTGCAGTTAATTAGCTGGAGATGCTATTCATTTAATGAAATGCACATAACACAAATATTTTGATATGCTCTCAGTTATTCATTAACGCGTTTAATCATTATTTCCACGCTCTTGGAATATAGTCTAGAATGTTATCGGCAACTGCCCGACCTCTTGTATTAGGGACAGCTGTATTCCAGCAGAGGCCATTCTTACTGTGGACGACTGTATTTTCTTCATCGCTGTCTGAAAATTCGGGAAGACTGATTAGTTTCACCATTGCCCACAACTGCTGCAGGATCATTCGCTTCAGAATCTCTTTCATCAGGAAAGTCGCTTACCAGTATGTCACTAGTATGATTGTGTTCTTCTAGGAATGCTTGCCATGTAGGATCTTCCACTAATAAAATGTCATTCCTACGTGCCATTTTCACATAATATACTTCACACTCAGCGACAGAGCAGTCACACAATATGTACTGGAGCGTCAAAGTGACTCATCAAAATTTTTTTTCTCAATTCATGTATCAACATTGTTTCACGTCTTCGAACGTCCGTCCTCTGCTAAGTATCTCTCAGCGCTGAATTTACATTCGTAGTGCGGTGGCGCATGCACAGTAACAAGCAGAGTCAGACGGATCCTGGTGTACACTTCTAGGGTTAACAGCTGTCGTTACATTCGCAATTCCGTATAAAGCGAGTGGTGTTTATTTCATTTTTCCATTTTCTGCTACCTCGCCAACATTCTCTCCAGACATTCCTTGAAATGTACCTAAAATTGTTGTTTCGTGCAGCTATTATAACATCCATCCACAATGAGAGAAGATTCAAACAAAATTAAGTAGATTTAATGCTCCTGTTTTAGAGGCAATACAGTTTGAAGCTCAATGCCTTAACTTGTAACTACTGCTCATCCTTATATATAAAATTCACGTGTCACAGTGTTAGTTGCCATACTCCTCCGCAACGGCTCTATCGATTCAGATGAAATTTCATGTATATGAGGTAGGTCTGAGAATAGGTCGTAATCTATTTCTCATACCCCTAAGTGGTAAGGGTGGTCCACCCCAAAAAAATTTTTCTTATTTTTTGATAGAACTTTTATTTTTATTTTTTTTATGATGTGGCATTAAAAAATACACACAACCCTAAATTTTCACCCTTCTACCACCAACCCCTATTTTTAATAGCGATTTTAGTAATTTAATAATTTTCAACTCCGGTTGATAACTGGTCAATTACCACTTGATCAGTTATCCGCGCCGGGCGTCTACCGGTGATAGTCTTCCACTATTTGATCGATAGGTAATTGAAGAAAACGTACCAAAAGCAACGACTCGAATATCCCTCTTTGAATCGACGTAACTAGACCGAGAAGTTTAGCTAGGTAGCACGCGTCATTCGCCAAATCGACATTTAGGCCTAGCGCACACGCAACGATTTTTATCATACTGAAATATAACGTATCATCAAATTCTTTTAGTGGAACAAAGAAGTTCCTATGCTCTCCTTGGTTCCTCTAAAAGAATTTAATCGTACAATACTTTTACGTACGATTAAAATCTATGCGTGTGTGCTTGGCCTTATTCATAATGCTGGCGAAAACGTTTCGACACGAACTTTCCGCTATGTTTGCATGCTCATGGACGAGCCGTGTATCGGCTGAAATTGTTAAATCCACGCGATCTACCGTAGAAACGCTAGAACTGATAGTGGCCGATACTTCCGGACTTCCCCCTAAGCCGTTTCTCACTCCCTACACAGTTTTCGGCCATTGTTATTGCTTATGTCACGAGCTCCCGCCAACAGCGGCTATTGTGTTACACGTATACATTGTGTTACACGTATACGTTATTCTTATAGACTAGAGATAACTTATATGACAAACAACGTTTGCCGGGTCAGCAATAACATATAAAGATTTTCAGAGGTGGAACGAAGTTCGCTGGGTATAGGTAGTTCATTGCATAAGATTTTGTTTAAAGAAATTCCGCAACTGTGCTGCAGGGTGAGATTGAAAATATCCACTTCAATTGAGAGATTGTTGTATTATAAACACGATCGATTTTGGGAAAATTATATTCCCATCTTCAGGTGTACAAATTTAGTAGTCAGCTTCAACGTGGTCGCTTGGCGTGCACCCATACTTACTGTGTAACAGACGGACTTGACGCTGTTTTACGGAGTGGTGCGAGCGGGCAGCATGCCGTCAAAAGTGCGTTCTCCTGTTCCACAGAGCAGTCTGGAGTCCATGGTATGCGACCACCTCGCGGCTGACAATTAAACTTGTGCACTTGAAGATGGAAATATAATTTTCCCGAAACAAGTCGTGTTTACAATAAAACAAAGTCACAACTGAACCGATATTTTCAATCTCACGATGTTCACTTAAATAATATGTTCCGTTTACTGAAACCATAGTGCGTAAGTGATGGTAATGTGACTGTTATGAGTAAATTATTTAATTTACTCAGAAGAAAACCTTACAAAAGTCAAGTATATCAATGTATTGTACAAAAATAAATTTTCCATACAATTGGCAATGTAACACACCTTATCCTCTAAAAATTCTCATAATCTCTTCCATCTGTGCTATGTATCGTGTCAAACCACTAATATGCATATCAAAAGTCACAACTGAACCGATATTTTCAACCTCACGATGTTCACTTAAATAATATGTTCCGTTTACTGAAACCATAGTGCCTAAGTGATGGTACTGTGACTGTTGTGAGTAAATCGACATGTCAAATTAAAAATAAAATATATATACTTACATAAGGATAGTGCGCTGAATACAAGTGCCCTAGCTCAAACAACACTTGACTACGGACTGAGATGCAAAGTAAACACAACAGCTGATCCATAAGTCCACCAGGCGGCATTGTGACAGAACAATTTAGAATCTTGATATGCAAAGTAAAAGCTTGAATAAACAATACTAAGTAACTGTTCAAATAATCATTACTTACATATAAAGTATAATCAAAACCAGAAACCTTGTTGTTGTTGTGGTCTTCAGTCCTGAGACTGGTTTGATGCAGCTCTCCGTGCTACTCTACCCTGTACAAGCTTCTTCATCTCCCAGTCTTACTGCAACCTACATTCTTCTGAATCTATGTAGTGTATTCATCTCTTGGTCTCCCTCTACGATTTTTACCCTCCACACTGCCCTCCAGTACTAAACTGGTGATCCCTTGATGCCTCAGAACATGTCCTACCAATCGATCCCTTCTTCTCCCCAGTTCTATTCAGTACCTCCTCATTACTTATGTGATCTACCCATCTACTCTTCAGCATTCTTCTGTAGCACCACATTTCGAAATCTTCTATTCTCTTCTTGTCCAAACTATTTATCGTCCATATTTCACTTCCATACATGGCTACAATCCATACAAATACTTTCAGAAACGACTTCCTGACACTTAAATGTATACTCGATGTTAACAAATTTCTCTTCTTCAGAAACACTTTCCTTGCCATTGCCAGTTTACATTTTGTATCTTCTCTACTTCGACCATCATCAGTTATTTTGCTCCCCAAATAGCAAAACTCATCTACTACTTTAAGCGTCTCATTTCCTAATATACTTCCCTCAGTGTCACCCGACTTAATTCGAGTACATTCCATTATCCTCGTTTTGCTTTTGTTGATGTTCATCTTATATCCTCCTTTCAAGAAACTGTCCATTCCGTTCAACTGCTCTTCCAAGTCCTTTGCTGTCTCTGACAGAATTACAATGTCATCGGCAAACCTCAAAGTTGTTATTTCTTCTCCATGGATTATAATTCCTACTCCGACTTTTTCTTTTGTTTCCTTTACTGTTTGCTCAATATATATACTGAATAACATCGGGGATAGGCTACAACCCTGTCTCACTCCCTTCCCAAACACTGCTTCCCTTTCATACCCCTCCACTCTTATAACTGCCATCTGCTTTCTGTACAAATTGTAAATAGCCTTTCTCTCCCTGTATTTTACCCCTGCCACATTAGAACTACTGATGGCCTTGGGAGAGCCAGTCATGACAAAACTCTACCATCTGGTGAGCAAGATGTATGAGACAGGCGAAATACCCACAGACCTCAAGAAGAATATAATAATTCCAATCCCAAAGAAAGCAGGTGTTGACAGATGTGAAAATTACCGAACTATCAGTTTAATAAGTCACGGATGCAAAATACTAACGCGAATTCTCTACAGACGAATGGAAAAACTAGTAGAAGCCGACCTCGGGGAAGATCAGTTTGGATTCCGTAGAAATGTTGGAACACGTGAGGCAATACTAACCTTACGACTTATCTCAGAAGAAAAATTAAGAAAAGGCAAACCTACGTTTCTAGCATTTGTAGACTTAGAGAAAGCTTTTGACAACGTTAACTGGAATACTCTCTTTCAAATTCTGAAGGTGGCAGGGGTCAAATACAGGGAGCGAAAGGCTATTTACAATTTGTACAGAAACCAGATGGCAGTTATAAGAGTCGAGGGGCATGAAAGGGAAGCAGTGGTTGGGAAAGGAGTGAGACAGGGTTGTAACCTCTCCCCGATATTATTCAAGCTGTATATTGAGCAAGCAGTAAAGGAAACAAAAGAAAAATTCGGAGTAGGTATTAAAATTCATGGAGAAGAAGTAAAATCTTTGAGGTTTGCCGATGACATTGTAATTCTGTCAGAGACAGCAAAGGACCCGGAAGAGAAGTTGAACGGAATGGACAGTGTCTTGAAAGGAGGATATAAGATGAACATCAACAAAAGCAAAACGAGGATAATGGAATTTAGTCAAATTAAGTCGGGTGATGCTGAGGGAATTAGATTAGGAAATGAGAAACTTAAAGTAGTAAAGGAGTTTTGCTATTTAGGGAGTAAAATAACTGATGATGGTCGATGTAGAGAGGATATAAAATGTAGACTGGCAATGGCAAGGAAATCGTTTCTGAAGACATCGAGTATAGATTTAATTGTCAGGAAGTCGTTTCTGAAAGTATTTGTATGGATTGTAGCCATGTATGGAAGTGAAACATGGACGATAAATAGTTTGGACAAGAAGAGAATAGAAGCTTTCGAAATGTGGTGCTACAGAAGAATGCTGAAGATAAGGTGGGTAGATCACGTAACTAATGAGGAGGTACTGAATAGGATTGGGGAGAAGAGAAGTTTGTGGCACAACTTGACTAGAAGAAGGGATCGGTTGGTAGGACATGTTTTGAGACATCAAGGGATCACAAATTTAGCATTGGAGGGCAGCGTGGAGGGTAAAAATCGTAGAGGGAGACCAAGAGATCAATACACTAAGCAGATTCAGAAGGATGTATGTTGCAGTAGGTACTGGGAGATGAAGAAGCTTGCACAGGATAGAGTAGCATGGAGAGCTGCATCAAACCAGTCTCAGGACTGAAGACCACAACAACAACAACATTCAGAATTTGAAAGAGAGTATTCCAGTCAACATTGTCAAAAGCTTTCTCTAAGTCTACAAATGCTAGAAATGTAGGTTTGCCTTTCCTTAATCTATCTTGTAAGATAAGTCGTAGAGTTAGTATTGCCTCACGTGTTCCAGTATTTCTACGGAATCCAAACTGATCTTCCCCGAGGTGGGCTTCTACCAGTTTTTCGATTCGTCTGCAAAGAATTCGCGTTAGTACTTTGCAGCGATGACTTATTAAGCTGATAGTTCTGTAATTTTCACATCTGTCAACACCTGCTTTCTTTGGGATTGGAGTCAGGACTGGCTCTCCCAAGGCTGTCAGTAGTTCTAATGGAATGTTTTTACTCCCGGGGCCTTGTTTCGACTTAAGTCTTTCAGTGCTCTGTCAAACTCTTCACGCAGTATCATATCTCCCATTTAATCTTCATCTACATTCTCTTCCATTTCCATAATATTGTCCTCAAGTACATCGCCCTTGTATAGACCCTCTATATACTCCTTTCACCTTAGTGATCTTACTACAACAAAATTGTATAAAACGTTTTGGAGAATTTTTCGTACATCATTCTGTTAACATGTAAAACTGGTTTATGTAATCAGTTAATAACGTAGGCCAGTAAGTAATCACGCCAAACATTCTTCATACTCTGTAACAACACAGATGAAACAGGTTCCAAGTTGTGAAATTTGTGTTTCGATCAACAAACTCAGAAAAAAATCCAATAAGTATTCACATTCCATACCAAGAAATGGTAATATATACACTAATTATGGTGTCTTATATATGACACGACTATCAGTAGGGTATGATACCTAAATGTATGGTGGTATGTTGGTGATGTGTAACTGACTTAATGTTATGGCTAGACATCGAACTGGGGCGGTAACCATTTTAATTTACGTCAGAGACACGGTATAACTTGACAGTGTATGAATAAACCAACTTAATTAAAACTATTATTCACGTACTATGAACTTACACTGTACCAATGATGTAGATTAAAATGGTTAACGGCCCCCTTCGATGTCTAGCCACAACATAAATTCAGATAGACATCACACGGCACATTACGAAGTCTCTAGACATCATACATTGCTACCTGTGTGTGTATAAGATACCACAGTAAGTGCATATATTGTCATTTCTTGGTATTGAATCTGAAAGTTGGTAGAGTTAGTTTCTGAATTTATTGTTAGAATCATAAATTTCACAACTTGGAGCCTGTTTCATCAGTGCATGTTATAGCGTACGAAGAATATTTGGCTTGATTACTTACTGGAGTACTTCATAAATTTATTATATAAACCAATTTTACATGTTACTGGAATGGAGTCTTTGAAGAATTTTCTAAAACTTTTTACAATAATTTGTTGTTTTAAGGTGGTTTCTGAGTTGGATTGTGCCTTGTATATAAATAATGATTATTTAGTACAGTTTATTCTAAACTGTACTATCACAGCGACACCTGTTGGGCTTATGGAGTAACTGTTGTGTTTAATCTGCATCTCAGTCTGTCGTCAGCTGTTGTGTGAGCATGGGCACCCGTATTCTGCGCTCTATCCTTGTGTTTGTATATGATTGCTTTTTTTTTTTAATTTGACGTGCCGAATATCCTTGACGTAACACGATACATAGCAAAGATGGACAGGTCCGGATCTAGTGGGTGGGGGGAGAGGGCAACAGTGGTATCAGCCCCGGGCGTCCGTTTCAAGGGGGCGCCAAATTCATATTTATGAAGGAAAAATCCTTATTTCACAAACCGCCTAGCATCCAGCGCACGTTGGCCTAACGATTATTCACGTGATTTTGAAACGAATCCTTCTTCGTTTTTGAACATATTTGAACACGTTCTAAGTTGATTTTTGAAAGAATCGCAATTGATTTTTGAATGTGTGCATAGTGCAGATGATGTCTCTGCCAGGGGAATCCCCGCCGCATCTCGCATCTTGAAGTAAAAAACTTTCCCACAGACAAAAGGGGACGGGGCTAAGCGAGCTGAGCCCAATAAGAACGGATGGGTAAGTACCTATCGCTGATTTTTACGTGGTTAATTGGGTGCACGAACGATTAGCGTTGTTATAATTATTAACGAAATTCATAGATTCAGACTACCAGAGTCAAAATAAATAACTAACAGGAATAGAAGATAAAAAAGATTAGTATCTAATCTTCCTGGTGTATCCAAGAAAATGAAATTTTAAGAGAAAATTTTTGACAGATCGCTACCCTACTAAGAGCCACCCCCCCAGTTAGTAACCATGTATGTTCTGTTCTTTGTGCCACATCAGTCTCGCTTATTTGGTGTGTGTTATGATTGATGCAAGATCAGAAAGACCTATTTAGTTTTATCTAGCAGACAGTGACAAAACTGACGTAATCAAATCTAGAAACCACACCCTCTTGGATACTACTCGTATTACCAGCTTTTTCAGTATTAGGCAACGAAATTTCGATTCTTCATGCAGCAAAACGTTTGATGAACTTTGATGAGATAACAGATTATTTCGCAGAAAGGAAAGCACGCCGTGTAAAGCTGTAGCAAGGTTAGAGAGAAAAAATGTTGGGACCTAAGGACTGAAGAAATGTGTATTGCCTTGCTTGTGTCTTGTCTTCACTGGTTTTATGTTTCCTACATTTCATTTTATGCCACACAAAAGAGAAAGTTATCAGCTAACAGGCAATAAAGAGTGCAAATTTTCTGAAGAGCTCTTATTCTCCCAGTTACAAATAATCCCACCCAGTACTAATTATGAGTTTTTGTGAGAGTGTAGGATGTTACATCGGCTGACTGGGAGCGGGAGAGATGCCACACGACATTTTAATTTCCACTGTCCTTAACACAGGCTTGATGGCTTCCATTACAAAATATAAACGTTAGAATTCCCCAAAGCGAAATACAGTGACGTGCGATATAAGAATGCTGTGTAAAGAGGCGTGGCACTGCACTTTGGCACACTTAAGACCAAAAAACGTGTCTTACATTTCCTCGACCATGTATGTTTTATGTATCAAAATCTTCAGAAAGATGTGCGCTACAAAATGAACATATTTTTGAAAAGTAGATTTTTTAAAAAAGTTGTTGCCCTATCTCAAACGCTCAGGGGTGGGTAGGGGGACAGGGGGCTCCACTATCAAGCTTTTGCCCCGGTTCGGAAAAATCGTAGATCCGGGGCTGCAGATGGAGGAGATTATGAGAATTTGTAGATCATAAGGTATGTTGCTTTTGCAAGTACATGGACAATTAATTTTGTACATCGTTATAATTGCCTTCTAAACCTAGTACCTTATGACCTTGGCTGTATCCATTGGAGATTCGAAGTTGGTAATGTAGTATTGCCGAAATCGTTATCGGAATATAGGATTTCCTAACGATCTTGGCCTTTTAAAGTTTTATTCCGCGTTTGTTACACTGGAGACTGCCCACATTCTGGCACAGTATCAGGGATATAAAATACTTTTTTTTTCTCTGCTACTATTCGTGTTTTACTTTCATCCATTTGTTGAAATTCATGTTTTTCACGTACTACGTGTTTATACGCGTGCAGTGTTGTCACACTGAGCCGCTCCACTTCGTCTGTGGAATTGCCTATGTCGAAGAATGCATGACGATATTTTAGCATCAGTTAGTATGTTGTACTAATTATTTAACATTGATATTGCATCTTTAGAGGGTTTACTGCCAATTTGTGGAATAGTTAATATTTAATTACCTCATAACTTTGTTCTCATTTATACAGAATAAAAACACCTGATCAAATACCAATGTACCAAGTTTAAGGAGCTAACAAAATTACGTAAAAACCATTTGTACATGAGTATTTGCAGTTATAGCTATAAGCTTTGGGCAACTCATATTGTCACATACCTGTTCCTTTCTTAATAACTAAAGATTATTTTTTAAGTTTTTTAATTAATTTCATTTTTTACAGTAACGACCTATCATGCATCTTTTCCATAGCTGCTTCGTACCTAAATGTACAGTTTTTACCTATTTGTACATACATATTTCTCATATATGTGTACGATAACGCCACAGTAACGACGCATAAACACGTTTTTTGTTTGGTAGTTGCACCTTAGTTTGCTGTGAGCAGTAGTGCAGCTCACATGATAACCCTCCCGGCACTGCGATCTAGTCTCCACTGTTACAAGTTCTCTTCGAAAATCCATGTCTAATTTTGTTTATATCTCTTCACGATGCCAGTTTAAATTCGTTATATTAGGATAGTACAATGAAGTGACAAAAGTCGTGGGACGTTTCCTGATATCGTGTCAGATCAAATTTTGCTCTGCGTAGTGCAGTTTCTCGACATTTCGTGGACTCAACGAGTCGTTGGAAGTCCTCTGCAGATATATTGAGCCATGCTGCCTGTATAGCCGTCCATATTTCCAAAGAGCTGCCGGTTGTAGGGTTTTGTGCACGAGATGATCTCTCGATCACGTCCCATAAATGTTCGACGAGATTCATGTCGAGCGGTATGGGTGGCCAAATCATTCGTTCAATTGTCCAGAATGTTGTTCAAACCAACTGCGAACAATTGTGACCCGGCAACATGGCGCATTGTGATCCATACAAATTTCAATGTTGTTTGGAACGTGAAGTCGATGAATGGCTGCAAATGGTCTCCAAGTAGCCGAACATAGCCATCTCCAGTCAACGATCGGTCCAGTTGGACCAGAGGAGCCATTTCATCACATGTAAACACAGCCCACAGCTACCACCAGTTTGCACAATGCTTTATTGACATCTTGGGTCCGTCTGCACCACACTCGAACCCTATTATGAGCTGCTACCAACTGAAATCGAGACTCATCTGACCAGGCCATTGTTTCTCAGCCGTCTAGAATCCAACCGATATGATCACAAGCCGAACAGAGGCGCTGCAGGCTATGTCGAGCTGTTACCAAAGGCACTCGCATCTGTTGTCTACTGCTATAGCCCGTTAATGACAGATTTAGCAGCACAGTCCTAACGGACTAGTTCATCGTACGTTCGACATTGATTTATGTGGTTATTTCACGCACTGTTGCTTGTCTATTAGCACTGACAACTCTGCTTTCGGTCGTTACATGAAGGCCGTCAGCCACTTCGTTCTCCGTGATCAGAGGTGATACCATAAGTCTGGTATTCTCGGCACGTTCTTGAGACTGTGGATCTCGGAATATTCAATATACCAGCGATTTCTGAAATGCAATGTCCCTTACGTCTATCTCCAACTACAATTCCTCCTGTGCGGCTGTTCCCGGCGGAGGTTCGAGTCCTCCCTCGGGCATGGGTGTGTGTGTGTGTGTGTGTGTGTGTGTGTGTGTGTGTGTGTGTGTGTGTGTGTGTCGTCCTTTGGATAATTTAGGTTAAGTAGTGTGTAAGCTTAGGGACTGATGCCCTTAGCAGTTAAGTCCCATAAGATTTCACACACATTTGAACACTTTTTTTTTACAATTCCGCGATCAAAATCCTTTAATTCTCGTCGTGCGGCCATAATCACATTGGAAACCTATTTTACGTGAATCGTGTGAGTACAGATGACAGCTCGACCAATGCACTGCCCTTTTATACCTTGCGGAAGTGATACTACTGCCATTTGTATATGTACATCTCTGTATCCCATGACTTCTGTTACCTTAGTGTATACCACTTTTAAGGCGCTCAGTCCGGAACCGCGCGACTGCTACGGTCGCAGGTTCGAATCCTGCCTCGGGCATGGATGTGTGTAATGTCCTTGGGTTAGTTAGGTTTAAGTAGTTCTAAGTTCTAGGGGACTGATGACCACAGATGTTAAGTCCCATAGTGCTCAGAGCCATTTGAACCATTTGTATACCACTTTGTATGTTTCAAAGACATACGTTTATCACAATTTTAGCTCACGTTTTCCACATACTAAAAGTAGTGTCTTTTAATTTATTGTTTACGTGCTCTAGATTGTCCAGTCGTGTAGCTGTCTTCGTGTGAAAGGACTTTTGTTCGATTCCCGGTACCTCCTCACATTTTTTCTGGGATGGGGAGATCTCGCGACTGCTACGGTCGCAGGTTCGAATCCTGCCTCGAGCATGGATGTGTTTTGATGCCCTTAGGTTAGTTAGTTTTAAGTAGTTCTAAGTTCTAGGGGACTGATGACCTCAGATGTTAAGTCCCCTCGCGCTCAGAGCCATTTGAACCATTTTTGGGGAGGTCTGGAACGTGATGCACTCAACCTCCTGATGCAAATTGAGGAGCTCCTTGAATAAAGAAGCAGCGACAACAACTGATCACATCTACTAGCAATAACGGCTGTACGGGTCGGCGATATGCTGGTCACAAGTCCCTTGACGACAGATCGCTCGTCGAACTGCCTTGTAGGTAGCAATTAGGCATTCGGAACAGGCCTGAGGTCTAATCCCTGAATGGTGTTTACGCTGACGTGACAACACTCATACGATAGCGATATGCACATATACAGATGGCGGTAGTATCGTGTACACAAGGTATAAAAGGGCAGCGCACTAGCGGAACTGTTATTTCTACTCAGGTGATCGATGTGAAAAGTTGTCGGACGTGATTCTGGCCGCACGAAAGGAATTAGCAGACTTTGCGCGCGGTGTGGTAGTTGGAGCTAGACGCATGGTAAATTCCATTTCGGAAATCGTTAGAGAATTCAGTTTTCCGAGATCCACAGTGTCAAGAGTGTGCCGATAATACGAAATTTCTGGCGTTACTTCCCACCATGGACAACGCAGTGGCCGCGTTCACTTAATGACCCAGAGCAACAGCGTTTGCGTAAAGTTGTCGGTCTAACAGACAAGCAACACTATGTGAGATAACCGCAGAAATCAACCGGGGACGAACGACGAACAGATCAGTTACCACAGTGTGGCGAAATGTGGCGTTAATGGGCTGCAGTAGAAGTTGGGTTGGGTTGTTTGGGGAAGGAGACCAGACAGCGAGGTCATCGGTCTCATCGGATTAAGGAGGGATGGGGAAGGAAGTCGGCCGTGCCGTTTTAAAGGAACCATCCCGGCATTTACCTGGAGCGATTTAGGGGAATCACGGGAAACCTAAATCAGGATGGCCGGACGCGGGATTGAACCATCGTCCTCCCGAATGCGAGTCCAGTGTCTAACCACTACGCCACCTCGCTCGGTGCTGCGGTAGAAGACGACAGAAGCGAGTGTCTTTGCTGACATCACCCCATCGCCTGCAGCGCGACTCCTGGACTCCTGCACATGTCGGGTGGATCCTACATGATTGGAAAACGGTGGCCTGTTCAGATGAGTCCCGATTTCAGTTGGTAAGAGCTGATTGTAGCTTTCGAGTGTGGCTCAGACCCCATGAAGTCTTGGGCCCAGGTTGTCAACACGACACCCTACAAGCTGGTAGTGGCTCCATAACGGTGTGAGCCGTGTTTACGTCGATACTGGGCGCTGTGGTCCAACTGAACCGCTCACTGGCCGGAAATGGTGACGCTCGGATACTTGGAGACCATATGCAGTCATCCATGAACTTAGTATTTCGAAACATGTCACCATCTGGCTAAAGGAGATCCGACACGACGTTAGGAGACATCCACCGACTTCGGTGTAGATTTCTATGACATATCTGTAGACGGTCGCTATGGACCGACGTCAGTAGTCTAACGACAATTTTTGCGATCATCGGTTGGACTGAGCAAAACGAATTCTGTACTTACTGATTCGCTGTCTTTATTCGTGACTGTATCGCAGTTTTTAAAACAAAATGATTACCACATTTTTGCGTTTTGTAAAGTGAAACACGATTTTTCACCACGAAGAAAGATATAGGACCCTGCGTAATGCATCTATAGATTAATTAATGAAGCTCTTCAGACACAGGGCCGGCCGGTGTGGCCGTGCGGTCTTAAGCGCTTCAGTTTGGAACCGCGTGACCGCTACTGTCGCAGGTTCGAATCCTGCCTCGGGCATGGATGTGTGTGATGTCCTTAGGTTAGTTAGGTTTAAGTAGTTCTACGTTATAGGGGACTGATGACCTTAGAAGTTAACTCCCATAGTGCTCAGAGCCATTTGAACCATTTTTTTTTTTTCAGACACAGACAGAAGAACATAAGTTTCTAAATTTACGAATAAAATTAGGCTAATACTGCATTATACGTCGAAGACCTGAGGCACCACATTCAGTGTTCCGTAGACAATCGTGTACAGAGTCAAAAACTAGCTAATAGTATAGTAGTTTTGAAAAATTTGGAAATTTATGGTAACGACTATGGCACAAAACTGTTTAGGTCATCGGTCCCTAGACATACGCACTACTTAATCCAACTTAAACTAACTTATCCTAAGGACAACACACACACCCATGCCCGAGGAAGGACTCGAAGCTCCGACGGGGGGAGCCGCGCGAACCGTAACAAGACGCCCAAGACCGCATGGCTACCCCGGCGGCCTGTAGCTTTGACATGAAGACGTTGAATCACGATGAAGAGTTGCGAAGTCAGTTGATCTGTTGCTTCTCTGTTGATTTCATAGCTGGAGTATTCAGTATTTGACAATACAGCGGTTCCCTATTTACCTTGCCTCTCAGCATTACTTGCAGTTGGTGAAAACGTAATTCGGGGTGCTGAACGTCGAAAGAAATGCTATAAGACAGTAGGCTTCCACTGTGAGCGTTTGTTTGATACTTTTTCTTTTGAATGCTAGAACAAGTTATTATGAAAGACCAAAACAACTATGAATCAACTATAAATGAAATGATTTCATCGGTCAGGAGTTAAGCCGTCGCAAAGAGGATCGCTGCAAAGACGCTCGAATCTACGGCTTTAAACTTGCTTTTCCATAAAGAATCGATCTAATACGTAAAAATATTTTATTCAAACCGAAGAAAATGGATTTCCATCGAGTTGTTGCGCTAGTACTCGAGTAGTGTTGCAATGCGTTGTCGCTCTGATCAAACGACGTGGAAGTCACTCCTACGGTGCCATTAGTCTAGCTACCCTTATAACTTTACAGAAGCTCTCCTGCGGAACTTGCAGAACTAGCACTCCTGGAAAAAGGGATATTCCGGAGACGTGGCATAGCCACAGGCTGGGGGATGTTTCAAGAACGAAATTTTCACTCTGCAGCGGGGTGTCTGCTGATATGAAACTTCCTGGAAAGTTAAAACTGTGTGTGGGACCGAGACTCGAACTTGGGACCTTTTCCTTTTGTGGGCAAGTACCTTACCGACTGAGCCGCGTATGGACGACTCTCGAGCCCCTCCTACTACACCACCACGCATTCCATTGCAAAGCAGAACTTTTATTCTGGAATTATAAAACAGCTGATTATGGGAATGCAGCGTAGAGGTTTCTTAGTGAACGCTGGCTGCAGCTAACTCAGTAGACACTAATTATTCAGCAGCGTATTTCGAGAACATGAACATGAACAAAAGCAAAACGAGGATAATGGAATGTAGTCGAATTAAATCGGGTGATGCTGAGGGAATTAGATTAGGAAATGAGACGCTTAAAGTAGTAAATGAGTTTTGCTATGTGGGGAGCAAAATAATTGAAGATGGTCGAAGTAGAGAGGATATAAAATGTAGATTGGCAATGGCAAGGAAAGCGTTTCTGAAGAAGAGAAATTTGTTAACGTCGGTTATAGAATTAAGTGCCAGGAAGTCGTTTCTGAAAGTATTTGTATGGAGTATGCAAGTGAAACGTGGACGATAAATAGTTTAGACAAGAAGAGAATAGAAGCTCTCGAAATGTGGTGCTACAGAAGAATGCTGAAGATTAGATGGGTAGATCACGTAACTAATGAGGAGGTATTGGAGAGAATTGGGGAGGAGTTTGTGGCACAACTTGACTAGGAGAAGGGATCGCTTTGTAGGACGTATTCTGAAGCATCAAGGGACCACCAATTTAGTATTGGAGGGCAGCGTGGAGGGTAAAAATCCTAGAGGGAGACCGAGAGATGAATACACTGAACAGATTGAGAAGGATGTAAGATGCAGTAGGTACTGGGAGGTGAACAAGCTTGCACAGGATAGAGTAGCATGTAGAGCTGCATCAAACCAGTCTCTGGTCTGAAGACCACACCAACAAACAACGACATTTTGAGAACAAATTCAGTGCTGACAAGCAAACCTAAATAGGGTGAAACATATTAGTTCAGCGTGTAAACTGTTTCCATAGCAAGTAAATTACCGAGAGAAGAAAATGTGCGGTGATAATTATTGCAGTATTTCTGACAGTAGCTACCTAATAACGCTAGTGACGCTAGCACTAATGCGTACTTCATAGTGCCTCTATGGAATTATTATTCCGTGATAATCGTTGTTGTGAAATGCAGTAACAAGCTCTACGTACGTTTCATCACCAAGAATGTCTTAGGTTTTCTTCGTCTAGTATATTGGGATTAGGTCGGTAATTTTTAGGGACCCTACGTAGGTTGGGCTAAATATCGTTAACACCGCCAGGGTCATCACATGTTATCGACCTCACGTACTCAGGCGATCGATTTGTTCGTCGAATATTTATTCGTATCTCTGTTACAGCAGGACTTTAAAAACGTTCTAATGTAAACACAGATTTATTTCTCTTCAGAATTAAATTAATCCAAAAGGATTACCACAGAGTGCTGGCGGCGGTCACGCCAAACATTTCAAAAAAGCATCGGCCACACAAAAAATACCGATCGACGTTAACTGAGTGAAATCGAAATATGTCTTTTTGCGTTCCTGTTTCATCTGCCATATCCAAATAGTTACCTGTCGGTTAGTTGTTGCGAGGAATTACAGTAACAGGTCTGCGATATACCATCACCCATATTAAATAGAACATCAACCTGAAACGTAGACCGTTTCAGGTTCAGGTCTACGAAAATGAAGACAATAATAATGTGTAATGTTGAAGCACGGTGTTAACCTGTTCTCTACTACTTACTGTATGGGAAGTTTGAGTCACACGCTGAATTCAAGCGTACGATAGATAGTAAATTCAGTTACACGATGTATGTCGTACAAACAATAAAACTAGCAAACAAACAAAAAATATCTGTGAATATCTTAGTATTAAATTATCTTTCTAAGACAGTGCTTACTGACTGGTAATAGACAAAGACGTCTCTATTTGAGCCAGCCTTTATCACATGTTCAAAAAATGGTTCAAATGGCTCTGAGCACTATGGGACTCAACTGCTGAGGTCATTAGTCCCCTAGAACTTAGAACTAGTTAAACCTAACTAACCTAAGGACATCACAAACATCCATGCCCGAGGCAGGATTCGAACCTGCGACCGTAGCGGTCTTGCGGTTCCAGACTGCAGGGCCTTTAACCGCACGGCCACTTCGGCCGGCTTTATCACATGTGATATCAATTTTTTTTTTTTTATACATGTTAATCACAGACCATGGTAACACCTAAGAAAATATTGCAAGTACGTCATATACACATACAGTACAGTAATACCTGCTTGAATATATAGCCGCGCGAAGTAGCCGCGCGGTTTGACGCGTCATGTCACGGTTTGCGCGGCCCCTCCCACCGGAGGTTCGAGACTTCCGTCGGGCGTGGGTGTGTTTGTTGTGCTTTGCATAAGTTAGCTAAAGTTAGTTTAAGTAGTGTGTAATTCTGACCGATGACCTCCACAGTTTGATCCCTTAGGAATTCACCGCGGGGCTGCTACGGTCGCAGGTTCGAATCCTGCCTCGGGCATGGATGTGTGTGATGTCCTTAGGTTAGTTAGGTTTAATTAGTTCTAAGTTCTAGGGGACTTATGACCACAGCAGTTGAGTCCCATAGTGCTCAGAGCCATTTTTTTGAGCCTTAGGAATTCACACACACGTCAACATCTTGAAGATACAACACACTAAATAAGCACAGGCATCCGGACGTATTTCATTGCTAGAAGCTGTGTTTTGTTTGTATTTCTTGTCTGTACAACTGCGATTTTATTTATTTGTTACGTCACGCTGGCGCGTCCAGCTGACGTCAGCAACTTCGCTGCTGTCTGTCATAGCTCATACCTTTTGTGGTGTCACCGCCGGACACCACACTTGCTAGGTGGTAGCTTTAAATCGGCCGCGGTCCATTAGTAAGTACATGTCGGACCCGCGTGTCACCACTGTGTGATCGCAGACCGAGCGCCACCACAAGGCAGGTCTCGAGATACGGAATAGCACTCGCCCCAGTTGTACGGACGACGTAGCTAGCGACTATACTGACGAAGCTTCGCTCCTTTGCCGAACAGATAGTTAGAATAGCCTTCAGCTAAGTCCATGGCTACGACCTAGCAAGGCGCCATTAGTAACATTGCATGTATCTAAAGAGTCTCACTTGTATCGCCACAATCTCCAGATGTACCAAAAGGATGGGTTAAAGTTAAGTATTCCAGAAGCTATGTACTTTTCTTTATAGCATTCATTACGTATCCTGTTTCAGACCTCACGCCATCCTGCTTTAACTTAGCGCGTGCCTTTCGGCTTCCTCTCATTGTGTCTAGGCTGTCTTGTCTAGACACAACACCTTTGGTATGAGATGTCCCCATGGAAACGTTAATTATTTTCGTGACTTACTGTATCTAGGTTCCAACGTCAGGATTTCAGTCGAGGAGATGGATTTTTAGGCACATGTTGCAACCCTGCAGCCAGTGTTCACTAAGAAACCTCTACGCTGCATTCCCGTAATCAGCTGTTTTGTAATTCCAGAATAAAAGTTTTACTTTGCTATGGAATGCGTGGTGGTGTGGTAGGAGGGGCTCGAGAGTCGTCCATACGCAGCTCAGTCGGTAAAGTACTTGCCCACAAAAGGAAAAGGTCCCACACACAGTTTTAACTTTCCAGGAAGTTTCATATCAGCAGACACCCCGCTGCAGAGTGAAAATTTCGTTCTTGAAACATCCCCCAGCCTGTGGCTATGCCATGTCTCCGAAATATCCCTTTTTCCAGGAGTGCTAGTTCTGCAAGTTCCGCAGGAGAGCTTCTGTAAAGTTATAAGGGTAGGAGACTGTATACTGGAGGAAGAATTGTGAGGACTTGTGATGGGGTAGCTCAGTCGGTATAGCAGATATCCGTGGAAGGCAAAGATCCGAGGTTCGAGTCTCGGTGCGACGGACAGTTTTAATCTGCCAGGAAGTTTCATTTCAGTTTTATAATTTATGAGGATGGTTAGGCCTTACTTGATATCAGCCTCTGCATACATTTCAGAAACACCCATTAAATTTTGGGCGCGGGTACCAGCAACCATATTTCTTATTTGTCGACCTATGAAGAAACACTGAAGCGTTGTTGCACTGGTAGTGCGAAGCATCATCGCCTTCACGTAGCGGATACTTTGCACCTGCGCACGATTTCTAAGTGACTTCAGCGATGTTTACCAGATACAAGTAGCAGAACGTCGTCGTTATTTGTGTCACGCCACATCAAATGGCTTGGCTAAAATGGCTCTGAGCACTATGGGACTTAACATCTATGGTCATCAGTCCCCTAGAACTTAGAAATACTTAAACCTAACTAACCTAAGGACATCACACAACACCCAGCCATCACGAGGCAGAGAAAATCCCTGACCCCGCCGGGAATCGAACCCGGGAACCCGGGTGTGGGAAGCGAGAACGCTACCGCACGACCACGAGATGCGGGCTCAAATGGCTTGGTTCATATGGCTCTGAGCACTATGCGACTTAACTTCTGAGGTCATCAGTCGCCTATAACTTAGAACTAATTAAACCTAACTAACCTAAGGACATCACACACATCCATGCCCGAGGCAGGATTCGAACCTGCGACTGTAGCGGTAGCTCGGTTCCAGGCTGTAGTGCCTAGAACCGCACGACCACTCCGGCCGGCACGCCACATCATTTGAACTCTAATTTATTTTGTTGGTGAAGCTGCATCTGGGCTGAATCAGAAAGTAGTTGTAAACGGAAAGGAAACGTTCTCCATCAACATATACAAAATGTGTGTGTTTCGTTTTTAAGTTGTAATCGATATTCTTGTTGGTTGTCATGTCCTCCTTCATGTCCTCCTCATGATGATTTTTTTTTATCTATTGCTCAAGCTACTGTTTTCCTGTGATTTCAAATGCATCCTTTACATCTATCAAACCCTCTGTGCATTTTCTTCAGAACATTCCACCTCTCAGGGCTGCTGTTAGGAAGAAGTGTACGTCTGGTACATAGAGCTTATCTTACAGTTCTTCTTCACCTGGGAGCTCTTTAGCCTGTCTTATAAATGAATCATATTCTGGCAATGAGTCTCAAAATCTGCATACAACCGGAAAATTATTACAGATAAAGACTGTTGCTTTTAGTCAAGTACCTTGTCTAGTGGTTGTGGGGAAATGTGGTAAGGAAAGTACTGTACTTTGTATATACTTTTATTTTGTGGCAGGAGCTTTTTTACCGTGTAACTAAATCAAGAGGCAAATTCTTTTATTAATGTGAATGAGATTTTGCACAATTTTGGCATCGTCTGTTTTCTAAAGAAAGCAAGTTAACAAAATCTTGGGCTCCGCTTGTGCTCCAGTTAAGGATTCCACTAAGATATCTAGAACAAAGCTATTCTTCCTGTCAGTTTCGTTTAGAGTAAAATACGTTGGAGCATTAGCTAGTACTCATCTGTTTTGCGACATATTTTCTTGATGTTGTGGCCAAAGAAGGGAATAAGATTATGCTAGAATGCCGTCCCTGTGTCACAAAAACTTCATTTCTGCTTTTTGAGCTTGGGGATGCAACTGCCTCCACATTAAACGACTGTTACACAGTATTGTTTTCACGCGGTAATTTCTTTTTCTTGGCATGATTCGCATAGTCTACATACTTTTGAATACAACTTACTTGATGCTTTTTATCAGCTGTGATTCAGATGTTCCATATCACGCAACTTACAAGGCATCCTTCACTCTGAACACCTCGTAGGCCAAGTCCGTGAGAGATGGATCACTGGGTGAGTTGGGCCAGTGGTGTATTTTACCAATGAGCGCTGGAGCTACTTGCGAGGAAGCTCTTTTGTGAACCAACGTGGTATAGAAGTATGCTACCATTTTCGTGTTAGTTCTGCAGAAATATCACGTTCTCTCTTCTGATAAGTCGAAACTTTTTATCATTTCGTTACATACTTTTAGTGTTAAGGTTTAGTTTGCGCAACATTGACGAAGGTTTTTTGGTGCGAGCTTGACAAATGTGTAGACACGAACTAACCTAACATGGCAACCGAGTTCGCTGCCTACAAACAGAAATCGGGGTGGCCAATCTCTCAGAGACAGTGGGGAGAAGGGGATCAATATTATTTGAGAGAGATGGACCACTTGTTCTAATGTGAGAAAGATGGAACACAATTAAATTTAGCTTCAAGGCACTGAAGACGGACACAGTTTCAGACTATTCTTATTTGTCAGAAGATATGGCTGTGACAACAAATGAAAGAGCAGAATCTCAACCACTTCAGAGCTCATCAAAATACCTAGTGATTCCAAGTACACCAATGAACAGAGTTTTTGCACAAGTCAAAATCCTTCCCCGACACATCTTCGGACTCCACTACTACTAAACCTAAACGTTTCAAGATTACTGCCTCAAAACTGGTTATCCCTAAGCCAACACAGACAAAACTTTTGGAAGAAATGTAGCTTTTTCCTTCTGCTGATAAAACCATCAACTTTAAGAGAAAGGCCGCAAATGTATTCAAAGACTTAAAGTCTGCTGTAAAGAAAAAGAAGGATTAAAAAAAAGAGACAGGAAAAGGCAGTACTTGTGAAAAGGAATACAGACTGAAGAAGCTCAATAAGAAAAGTACTGAAAGTACCTCACCACGTTCATCAGATGCAGAAATTATTGAAGATTACGAAGATAACTTTGATGAATGAGATTAGGTTGAATGTGTTTGGCTGTGGTGAAATCTGTTACGAAACTAATAAAATTGACGATTCGATACAGTGTTTTATTTTACTGGTCCATCTTGATCACAAAAACTCTTACACTTCACTGTTACCGGATTCCGTTACTGCCATCTTCAGATCAGTAAAAAAATAAATAAATAAATAAAAATAAAAAAAACAGGCTGTAACCAACTAAGTTCAGTTTTCTGACGCTAAATCTATGAAAGGCCTGGTGCCACATAACAAAGATAAAAAGTATTTACATGATTAACAGCCATGGAAATGGAAATGAGCGTTTGGCGTCATTGGCCGGGAGGCCCCTCGCGGGGCAGGTCCGGCCGCCATATCGCAGGTCTTATTACAGTCGGCGCCACATTGGGCGACCTGCGCGCCAAATGAGGATGAAATGATGATGAACACAACACAACACCCAGTCCCTGAGCGGAGAAAATCTCCGACCCAGCCGGGAATCGAACCCGGGCCCAGAGGACGGCAATCCGTCACGCTGACCACTCAGCTACTGGGGCGGACAACAGCCATGTATACCAGCCTTGCATACCATAAAATGTTCTGATGCAGTATCAGCGTCAAAATAAACATGTAGGTACCTAGTAAGTGCTGGCGACGATCACAATGCGTCTGGTATTTACATAAAAAAAACTGTGGCCAGCAGAGTGTATTATAGCTGGAGCACATGATTAACCAGTATCGTAAATGTAATGGTTAAAATGCGGTATTCGTAGTCATTAAATAAAATTGCTTCTAATTGCAAAACGTTCGTCTGACAATAAAACATATACTGACATACTAAACCTGGAATTAGATCCGTACTTAAAATCTACATTTGTAACAGATCTGAAGACGGCAGCAACCGGTAATAGTAAAGCGTAAGAGTTTGTATAATCAAGAGCGACCTGTAAAATAAAGTGCCAAAATATGATCACGGACTCATTTTCAGACTTTATGTCTTCAATTGATGGATTCAGTGTGTTCCCTATTCACGATGGTCAACATCTGGTAATAAGTGTAACTGCTGTGGTGAGAAAAATGGTTCAAATGGCTCTGAGCACTACGGGACTTAACATCTGTGGTCATCAGTCCCGTAGAACTTAGAACTACTTAAACCTAACTAACCTAAGGGCATCACACACACCCATGCCCGAGGCAGGATTCGAACCTGCGACAGTAGCGGTCACGCGGTTCCAGACTGAAACGCTGTGGTGAGAGACAGACAGGCTAATGCTTGAACAAAACCAGCAACTCATTATAAAAGCCAATGTTCAATCAAGATTTGTAATAAACTGAGAAAATTGTTTTGAACTAAAATATTTCACAGTATTCTGCTGTATTCATAAAAATATAATTCAAACGAATGTAAGAAATTTTAATTGACTTTTTTCTTTATGTGTAGCCATTTTTATATGGTCCACCGCTCCCAGTATGCTGGTCCATCTCATGCATACACGTATGGGTGACACAGACCATGTACATTTTCATTTTGTTATATATCTTGTGTTTCAAGAGTTAGTGTGTCAATAATATATTGTACTTAAGTTTATGTGGCACTCTATACGAACGTACTGCCAGGAGTCATAAAAGTATAAAAACACACAAATTTTATGCGAACAAAAAAAGTGGTCCAACTCTGCCGTACTTACCTTACACCCTTCCAGCGCTTAGATGTGCAACGCACTGAAGCCAAGGTACTGAAAATGAAACTGCTCCTGCTTCTGGACTGATCATGGAAGAGCACCCTGTGAACAATCAGCTTGGATATCAGTGTTAGAAATGAGGCACTTAGCTGATGGATGAGTCACCATAAATGTTATATTTTAACGCTATTCACGACGCTAAGGAGAGATCTTAATTTTATCTAGGATAATTGCGTAGTCTAATGATTTGACAGTTTGTGGCAGGAAATGGCTTTCAATTACTGTCCAAATACTCGTAACGAAAAATATTTCTGGCATAAGGAAGCGACTTCGCTACTTGATCGGGACACAATCCGTGCCCACTTCAACTCAGAAAAACCAATACACAATCTCAGAAAGAACTAGGTACTAATGTAACAGTGTAACAATGGTGAATTAGTCATCAGAGTTTAATCGGTTTTGTGTAAAGTGATCTGAAACAGCGATAAATAAGTTTCAAGACAGTCTTTACAAACACAGAATGGAGCTGTTAGTTATTTCTACTTTTGCAGTATACTAATTCTCATTTACCATAAGGATGAAAGCTGAAGAACTGATTTCTCGCTTAAGTAAGCTACCCTCTTTGGTGCTGATGTCTCACAACTTTTGTAATAATTCAAGATCATGCATATTATTTGGGTGTTTTTCTGAGATAAAATATGATAACAAACGATCTATTCCATCAAATATATAGCATTGGTTTGAACTTTTTGGTGAGAAGCAGAAGCAAGAAAGTTCCAGTCTCGATCCGGTACCCAGTTTTAATCTGCCTGGAAGTTTCAACGATTTATGCGATTGAAGACTGTTTCCATTTAGGCATTATTGTGTGGAACCGACAGTATCCTTTTGATATTTTTTTATGTTAGGCGTTTCTTCTCCGTTTAAAAATGTTTTCCTCGAAAATGAGTTTGTGGACGTAGAAGCTTGACTTTGTAATTGTTCCAGAGTTTTATTTACTATTCTATTTATTTACTATCTCTTCCAATAAGCTACCTTTAGCAGTGTCTTCTTCAGTACTTGTCACCTTTGATGCTTCTATATATCCTTCATATGTAGCAGTTACTGTCCCTACATCCAAGTAACTGAAAAATCTTAAAAGGCCATTTTTCTTAGTCAGACCACTTTTTAAGATAATCATTGGCTCTTTGGTAGGCTACGAGAGTTCCATTCTTGAATTTATTTGCGTCTGCCTCATTCATTTGTGACATGTCTTGGTTAACTTTTGCTCGAAAGAAACGACTGTTGTTACTTGATTCAATAACCTCCTTTAATGTGACCATAATATTAGTCCTATACAATTCTACAGAATTTATGTATTCGGACTCCAGAAACTTACTATGTTAGAAAGAGATGAGCAACGATCAGTCGAGGTCACGAGTGCAACGCGAGGCGACAGGCAACGGCGTATCCAATGTTCATTAAGTTGATTTTGGAAGTCGGTGTATAAATTGGTGATATAATTGGAATTCTATAAATACCGAATCACTCATAATTCGGTACCGAACGCCGAACAAGGAGCTGAAATATCGAACAGTTCGGTAAAGAAACGAGCACCTGGTAACTTGTTACTGAAACCTGTCAATGCCTGGTAACTTGTTACTGAAACCAGTGAATATCTTGTTACGACAGTGCGCGGAAGGACCATCAAAACGTAGTAGTAGTAGTAGTAGTAGTAGTAGCTTTATTCATCTGTAGATCTCTTTTTACGAGGAGGTGGGACATGTTAAAGTATTTTCAAGTTTAGACCAATTTAAAATAAGCTAATTCGTATACCCATCCCCTATACAGGCTTCTAGTTAGACACAATCATTAGATTTATTCCTGGTATACAATAATGTCTTTACAAATAACTTATTAAATAATGTAATGTCACACTGTTCACTCATATCTATCAGTCACTGCACACACTATACACATATTGTTTCGTAAGATTTCACTCACGCAATACACACACACACACACACACACACACACACACACACACACACACACAAACACCCACAATGGTGATCTCTGGGCCATTTTCTGTACCGAAACATCCCGTTTGCTATCCCGAAAAACTGAGTCAGCATTCATCTATGAGTGAGATGTTGAGCTAGGAAAGAGGATGAGGTGTTAGTACTGTGCTAGGCATAGCTTAGAGGTTACGTTTTACTAGAAAAGGAAAAAAGAAGGAAGAAACAGTGAGAGGTGTTATGTGGAATGTTGGATGTTTTATAACCATTATTATTTACTTGTCTAATTTTTTTTACCAAATCCCTAGTCTGTTTTATCTAAGTACCCCTTCAATGTATAAAATGTATTGCATAACAGGTAATTTTTAGCTACCTTTTTAAATAAGTGTATTTTTGCAATTTCTTTAATCTCTTTTGGTAATTTATTGTACACTTTTATTCCTTGGTGGAAAATGCTGTTTTGAGTTTTATGTTTATTTCTTCTTGGTAAATGTGAGTTGAGTCTCAAAATGTTCAAGTGTGAGTAATTTCTAAAGAACCAAACTGCTCAGGTCATCGGTCCCCAGACTTACACACTATTTAAACTAACTTCAACTATACTAAGAACAACATACATACCTATGCCCGAGTGAGGACTCGAACCTCCGGCGGGAGGTAATCTGAGTCTAGCTCTTGTTCCACAGTCATGGACAGAGCTTGTGGGGCGGCGGTTAGAAAATTTACTGTTGTATAAATGTTTGAATTTTGAAACACTTCCCAGCCGATGCACCATATGTGGGGCGGCAGGTGGGGTTAATTGTTATTATTTAAATGTTCCTATTATTTATGCTGTTGTTTAGCCGTTCTCAACACTACAATATTGGCAACCAGAACGTGATTAGCAAAACGTGAAGCCTGTAATTAGAATTCCTAGTGCCCACTTCATCGGAGAAATACACTTATAGCTACAGCTTGTAGCTCTGAGACATTAGGAGATTGTCTGGGATTCATAATCGAAAACAATTTTCTAAAATAGTTCAGTATATTCTGAAAGTCACAGATGAAAAAAAAGAAGAATCTACACAATCTGACTAACAGAGCAGTTCAGAGTCTAATGCGCTGATGCAACTATAACTGTCCAAATTAAATGTTTAAATGAATGCTCCCCATAATTTGATGATAATGTTCATCAAACGCCACGCTAAATAATGGCAGAATGTCTGTCCCGCGACGGCACGTGAAAATACGACATACGCAAACTGAAGATAGATTATTAAAGTCATCCCAGAATTAACACTTCACTCAAAAATGATTTCATGGTTACGCGTATCCCGAGTAACTTAATACGGCATCCGAAGCTGTTTATAGCAATGATACCGACGCGACGCGACTCCCGACACAGATGGTGTGCTATTCAGCATCTGGAGAGAACTGGGGCCTTCCTACCTCTCGCAGCGTTCTTATATACAAAGCCGCGGTGCGGACGGCTAAGGGAACGCCTGATCAAATCGGCTCTCCCGACTAGCCACTGGACTAGTAATGTACCACTTTAAGTTACCGAATAAATCATAGCTTCTTTTGCTGATGGCCGATGAAACTCTCAATTTAAATGTGCATTCAGCACACAGGTAAGTAATCATAATAAAAGTTTGACGTGGCTAAGTTAAATATTTTGGGCGAGAGAATTAATTTAATTACACTATACGCAGTAGACGAGCTCTGAACTTGCCCTATGGAGATACGCTATCACTATAGTTTTATAGTTATTCAAATGAAACTTCCCACATCTTTATGGTTATAGCGGATCTCCATTCTACTTAAATATAAACATCCTAGCCTTATTTATTAGCCTACTTAATCTATCTTGCTTCCTTAAGTTTTAAGACAAAAACCAGAAAATTATGAATTTAAACTAAAATCTTAATTTGTGAGATCCAAAGTACTGTTTCTATTAAATTATTATGGAAAAGGAATCTAAATATAATTTTTTAAATGTCTAGCTCTTTTCGGCTGCGCCAATTATTTTTACAGAAAAACGTCCAAATTTCGAAAATGGTTAAAGTTATCGAACTGATATTCAACACATACTAATTTAGTATTACTCCTGACATGCTAGAACCGTTTCAGGTTATTTGCTTAATTTTTAAAGTATTGCGCAACATTTATGACGTCAGAGCTAGTTACAGCGGACTGGCTGGCACACAATGGAAAGACTGATGTGAAAATACTACGGCGTGAGTAGGCTGCTTCTCTACAAGCTGTTTGTGGAGTAATTACCAATGTTATTTTTGATGTATACAACTGACTGGTCAATGTATTCACACAGAGGAGTTAAAATCCCTGGTGTTATGAAAAGATCTTTAAAATGAGCTCAACTATTATTTATGGTTATTATTCTTATGGCTCTTTTCTGGAGTTTGAAAATTGTGTCCATGTTTTGTGAATTCGTTCCCCCCCCCCCCCCCCAAAAAAAAATGCCATAGGTAAGAACTGAGTGTACATATGAATAGTATGTACATAAAAGGCACTGCATATTACACACTGATGATAGGATTGTAAGGGCATAACATGATGATGACATTCTGTTTGCAAGTACCTTTACGTGTTCACCTCACTTCAACTGAGAATCAATATTCATTACCGAGCGAGGTGGCGCAGTGGATAGCACACTGGACTCGCATTCGGGAGGACGACGGTTCAATCCCGTCTCCAGCCATCCTGATTTAGGTTTTCCGTGATTTCCCTACATCGTTTCAGGCAAATGCCGGGATGGTTCCTTTGAAAGGGCACGGCCGATTTCCTTCCCCATCCTTCCCTAACCCGAACTTGTGCTCTGTCTCTAATGACCTCGTAGTCGACGGGACGTTAAAAAAACACTAGCCTAACCAATATTCATTCCTAGAAATTTTGCTTTTGTTACACAGTCTATAGAGGTGCCATCTACATTTAATTTAACACTGTAATTTTCCCTCTTCAAAGTGAAATTCATAGCATGTTTTTTTATGTTCAGTGTCACTTTATTGCTTACTGACCAATCGTAAACGTCCTTGAGAGTTTCATTTCTGCATCATGTTTTAAGTTGATTATTTGCACCCTGTCTTATCTGTTCTTTTGTTCTGATGGTGGCTTATTAGCAGTTGAAATCGGTCAACCTTGTCACATTAATCGTCTCGCCAAGCCTCCTAACTTCAGTTGCACTAGAAACCACTACTGCTCCAGCCGCAGTCCATATCACTTCAGAGTCTATGCTAGGTTAACGACATTTTAGTTCGCTTTCAAATGCAATAGACTCTAGTATTTACACATAATTTATTGTTTCCTATTTTATCCATGGAGTTACAAAGCGTCCAGAAACTAGGAAATTATTTTTAGAGGTAAAGATTGAGAAAGCAGCCCAATGGTGCTGTACAACTATGTTGTTGTTGTCTTCAGTCCTGAGACTGGTTTGATGCAGCTCTCAATGCTACTCTATCCTGTGCAAGTTTCTTCATCTCCCAGTACTTACTGCAACCTACATCCTTCTGAATCTGCTTAGTGTATTCATCTCTTGGTCTCCCTCTACGATTTTTACCCTCCACGCTGCCCTCCAAAGCTAAATTTGTGATCCCTTGATGCCTCAGAACATGTCCTACTAACCGGTCCCTTCTTTTTGTCAAGTTGTGCCACAAACTCCTCTTCTCCCCAATTCTGTGCAATACTTCATCAATAATTATGTGATCTACCCATCTAATCTTCAGTATTCTTCTGTAGCACCACATTTCGAAAGCTTCTATTCTCTTCTTGTCCAAACTATTTATCGTCCATGTTTCACTTCCATACATGGCTACACTCCATACAAACACTTTCAGAATGACTTCCTGACACTTAAACCTATACTCGATGTTAACAAATTCCTCTTCTTCAGAAACGCTTTCCTTGCCATTGCCAGTCTACATTTTATAACCTCTCTACTTCGACCATCATCAGTTATTTTGCTCCCCAAATAGCAAAACTCCTTTACTACTTTAAGTGTCTCATTTCCTAATCTAATTCCCTCAGCATCACCCGACTTAATTCGACTACATTCCATTGTCCTCGTTTTGCTTTTGTTGTTGTTCATCTTATATCCTCCTTTCAAGACACTGTTCATTCGGTTCAGCTGCTCTTCCAAGTCCTTTGCTGTCTCTGATAGAATTACAATGTCATCGGCGAACCTCAAAGTTTTTATTTCTTCTCCATGGATTTTAATACCTATTCCGAATTTTTCTTTTGTTTCCTTTACTGATTGCTCAATATACAGATTGAATAACATCGGGCAGGGGCTACAACCCTGTCTCATTCCCTTCCCAACCACTGCTTCCTTTTCATGTCCCTCGACTCTTATAACTGCCATTTGGTTTCTGTACAAATTGTAAATAGCCTTTCGCTCCCTGTATTTTACCCCTGCCACCTTTAGAATTTTAAAAGAGAGTATTCTAGTCAACACTGTCAAAAGCTTTCTCTAAGTCTACAAATGCTACAAACGTAGGTTTGCCTTTCCTTAATCTTCCTTCTAAGATAAGTCGTAGGGTCAGTATTGCCTCACATGTTCCAATATTTCTACGGAATCCAAACTGATCTTGCCCGAGGTCGGCTTCTACCAGTTTTTCCATTCGTCTGTAAAGAATGTGTGTTAGTATTTTGCAGCTGTGACCTATTACACTGATAGTTCGGTAATTTTCACATCTGTCAACACCTGCTTTCTTTGGCATTGGAATTATTATATTCTTCTTGAAGTCTGAGGGTGTTTCGCCTATCTCATACTTCTTGCTCACCAGATGGTAGAGTTTTGTCAGGACTGGCTCTCCCAAGGCCGTCAGTAGCTCTAATGGAATGTTGTCTACCTCTGGGGCCTTGTTTCGTCTCAGGTCTTTCAGTGCTCTGTCAGACTCTTCACGCAGTATCGTATCTCCCATTTCATCTTCATCTACATCCTCTTCCATTTCCATAATATTTTCCTCAAGTACATCGCCCTTGTATAGACCCTCTATATACTCCTTCCACCTTTCTGCTTTCCCTTCTTTGCTTAGAACTGGGTTTCCATCTGAGCTCTTGATATTCATACACGTGGCTCTCTTTTCTCCAAAGGTCTCTTGTAACGCCGGAAATGCATATCCTCCTATTTCCATCTATTGTACTATTATTTTTTTCCTTGTTTTGTTACCTCAAGATATGACATTTCTGTCTCTTTATGTATTGTAATTGCTTTACTGTTTGTATATATATATTTATGCACTTATGTCGATGTATAATTGGTTTGTTTCGTAAATATTATTTGTATTTTTACGCTGGGTCTTGCCTAGGGAAAACTGCTATCGAACGATTACATCGATGGGTCGTGTGAAGAATCAAAGTGTGTAGGATCTTTGGTAGTGTTAACTCTGCCGCGTGGAGCGCGGGCAGAGCAGAGAGGGTCTGGCGGGAGTAGCGAGTGGAGCAGGTGTGTTGTGTGACGCTCCCGCGAGTTGCCGCGCTTTCGGGGTTTGGCAGCATGTAATTGCGCTCGACTCGCGATGATAGTTTCTGACATGGTGTCGCGGACGGGAAGCATTAGCTGGCGCACATCAAGAGCCCGTTTCGCCTGGTGACCGTGTCGAGAAGAAGGTGCGCCAACATCCAGCTTCTGCAACAGCGACGGCCGACAATGAGTGACTGTCGCCACCTCCTCGATCGACGGCTTCAAACCTTCAATCAACCAACAAGGAAGACTAAAAGCACGTAAAGTTTCAGAACTGTATGGCAGACCTCAGCTTTTCAAATTGTTCCATTTGCCTCGCAAAATTACAGCAACTTAGCATGAACCTTTGTTGCTCATTGTCCCAATTGCATTGCCAAGCAGGGTCCCTTCCTTTTCCGAAATGAACCCGAGTGTCGTTGAAATTCAAACGCCAGCATAATTCCATTTCACTGCTTTAATTTCAAAGTTCAATTCAAGCATTAGCTGGCTACAATAGTTAGATTACACAAGCACAAATTAAGAGTGCGAGTTTTGTTACCGTATTTTAGTTACCTGTGACTGCAGCTCAGCTTGGTACGTACTAAATTTTACTATTGTTAATAGTTCAGAATCATTTAATTCAAGTTCAAAGTTAAATCTCTTGTTTCTAAATTGCGTAGAGTCAAGTTGCTTTTGAAATGATTGTTGAGGTAGTCCAAGACTAACCGCATTTTACTGGATTTCGATGTGCTTCAGAAAGAAAGCTCACTATTAACTTCAGTCACTAAATTAACTTTCGATTTTCCGGTTTTATTAATTCTTTTGCTAAATTAAGTCAGAGTGTAGCGAAATTTATTACTTCTGACAAGCTTTCAGTTTTCACACTACACGTGTCAACCTTCAGTTGCCACGCTTCTAGTGTTAATTATAGGTGTAATAACCTTTCTTTTTCAGTTACTTTAGTAATTGTCCTTAGGACTGGCGACCGTGATTTCCCCCAAATCTCAAATATCTAATTACCGCTAGTTAATTGTTAACGTAACGGCCGCACATTTACTTTCTTTATTAACTTTACCCCTTTTCAAAATTAATTTCCACCAGTATCATTTGCATTTTTCCTTTCATTTAGATGTAACCCTTTCCTCCCTCTTTACCGATAGATTAACTTCGGTGACGATTGCTTTTCCCAAATTTCCATTAGGTACACGCGGTTTAATTTTTCACTGTCTTTAAGGTCGATAAGTGAGGGGGTAGGTTACACTCTTTAATTTTCCTGTAGGCAGTCTCTATCTTACCCCTAGTGAGATAAGCCTCTACATCCTTACATTTGTCCTCTAGCCATCCCTGCTTAGCCATTTTGCGATTCCTGTCGATCTCATTTTTGAGACGTTTGTATTCCTTTTTGCCTGCTTCATTTACTGCATTTTTATATTTTCTCCTTTCATGAATTAAATTCAATATTTCCTCTGTTACCCAAGGTTTTCTACTAGCCCTCGTCTTTTTACCTACTTGATCCTCTGCTGCCTTCCCTACTTCCTCCCTCAGAGCTACCCATTCTTCTTCTACTGTATTTCTTTCCCCCGTTCCTGTCAATTGCTCCCTTATGCTCTCGCTGAAACTCTGTACAACCTCTGGTTTTTTCTGTTTATCCAGGTCCCATCTCCTTAAATTCCCATCTTTTTGCACAACTATAGATAGCAGGAAAAGGGGCACAACTATCTGAGGGATAATTTCTGTGATTAAGACATTTCCAGTGAAAACACTGGTCAATATTAAATCGCCTACTCCATAGACAGTGTCTAGTTTCATAATTCAGACCAACAGTTTTCAAACTGTGGGCCGCGACGGGCAAGCAAGGGGAGCGTGGTGTATGAAACCACACATGGTTCCAGAAACTCTGCTTTTAACCACAGTGACTGAAATAGCATCAATTATGATTGGTGACTCATTTGCACAACAGATTAAAAGTATTCCTATCTCTTATCACAAAGTGAGAAGGAGAATTTTAAAAATTTCTGAGGATTTACTGGAGTAGTTAATCGATAAATTGGATAACATCTGTTTTACACGTCATGTGAAAGAAGCGAATGATATTCGTAAAGATGCTCATTTAATTACTGACTTTCGTTTCGTTGACGAGTTTAATACTCTAGAGGAATTGCTTTTCTGCGAGCCGATACTGCAAACAGCTGCAGTTCACAGCCTGTTTCACGTAGTCAATACTTGTTTAATTAAAACTGGTTATCATGGAATATGTGCGTTAGAGTATGCACTGATGGAGATCTCTCAGTGTCTGGAACTCACGGTGGACTGCAAGTGAAAGTTAAAGCTGTAGCTCGTGATACAGCATAGACTCACTGCATGATGCATCACGAGGTTCTGGTCCCTACAGAACTTAGCCGACCCACTGATGAAGTGACTGTGACGTGTCGTATCGTGTCTGCGTAGTGTGCTGCGTTGTGGTTCCGATTATTTTTAAATATACTTCAAATGCAAATGAAAGTTACTGCTACTGTTATTGATCTTTGCATTAAAAACTGATACTATTTCCGGAAAACCACATTAATACTAAAATGCTACTGTCGTGCCATCAACACTCTGATCCTATATCAATATTTTTAACTACTTGTTGGCAAAAGCGCAAATGGTTTGGGTAAACTACTTCCACACACATCAGACCAATAAATCTCAGTAGGGCATGAATTAATATAGTTCTCAGGAATTTCTCTCAGAAATGGATTCGTCTGTATGTAACTGTTGCTAATATTCACGGTAAGCTGAGCGCCCTCGGCAGCATATGTTGGTACGACCATAGTGTTTACAAAAAACCATGAAATTTTGTTATTAAACATTCACTTTTAACCTTAGGGAAGGATTGAATGAACTTTTTCATAGGTAAATAGGCTTGACGAGCTGTAATTGACAACATTAGTTCGGGGTCCAGTGGTTGGTGGAAGTAACAACGGGATTGGTGGTAGCGGCGAGAATATAAACTGTACATCATTTTGGAACAGAGCGAAGAACGGACTAAACCGAAAATCGACTTGTTCGTTCAACACTTTATCCGGTCCCTTTATTTTGCTCTTAAAAATCTAAAGTTCCTCCAAAATATCCAACTGCATATCTTTCGATGCGTGATGCAAAACCTTAAGTGTACTGTATATAGTACCAACACGATGACTCATTTTAAGTGCTGTCCAAAAGCGGTCTTATTAGAAGGACATGTACGTTCTTTGAAGCGGGTAACAAAACTTCTGTCCGTTTCTTCAGTATAAAATGATCGACATGATACAAATTGCAACTTATATACGCCAGATGAATTATATTTACCATCCACCTGAGCCTGTCTCAGCTCGCCGAGCCTATATTTCAGCTCATGCCTTAGTTGCCCCCTAGTACGGAATCCTACCCTAAATCTCTTTGGGAAGGAACGGACCAACTTTTTGGAGATCGGTTCAAAAATGGTTCAAATGGCTCTGAGCACTATGGGACTTAACATCTACTTAAACCTGAGTGACCTAAGGAATCACACACATCCATGCCCGAGACAGGATTCGAACCTGCGACCGCAGCGGGCACGCGATTCCAGACTGAAGCGCCTAGAACCGCACGGCCACACCGGCCGGCGGAGATCGGTCCCCTACATTGCAACATTAGGTACTTTTCTATATCATCTATCCTTGGCGGTGTCACCTGGCAATGCTCATTGTACACACAGGAGACCAGTGATTGCCTATAGCCACCAGCCAGCGCAACTTGCTTCAAAATATTTAACTCTTTATAAACTTCGTCCTCATTTAGAGCCAGATTGAACAGTCGTGCTAACATAGTGCGAAAATAGGCCATCTTTTGTCTAGTGGGATTAGTGGAATCACTGTATATTATGACATCAGACTGCATTGGCCGTAGGTCTCATCGTTTCTCGTAATAAGCAGATCCAGAGAAATCAGTTTCCTATCCAATTCAAGTGCCCTTCACAATCATGAAAACATCATCAACATATCTTTTATAAAAAAAAAAAAAAACAATGTCGTCAGGGAGATCCTGACTCAGTTTAAAAATTCTACTCTCCAAATCATTAATAAAAATGTAGCCAGTAACCCTGAGAGGCAATTTCCCATAGCAAGGCCAGATGGCTGCTGGTAGATCTTATTATCAAAACCAAATTAACTGTACGACTTGCTGAACCGGAGGAGATCAAGAACCTCAGTTAGCTCCCCGTTGCTCATAGCGGCATTATGCAAAATGTTATTCTTGATAAGGGAAAGGGTTCCCTCGACTGGGATATTGGTGTACAAATTCACAATATCATATCACTTGACATCGTAAGTTTCTGGCATTCAGCCACAAAAACCGCACTATTCATTACACTATAATTACTAGTGAACTTATACATTCCTTACAGTTCCTGAAAAAGAAATTTGTCAAGAGGGGTAAGTGGAGAACCTATGCCGTCAATTAGAACACATACACTTCTTTTAGTCGTATTTAGCTTCAGCTGCGCGCTAAGAACACGCAAATTTGGATTGATACATATAAGTCTCCGTTGTCCCCTTGGTGTCATTAAGAACTGAAATCCGTCTATTTTCTTTTTTAAAGCCACATTCACAAACTTTGTTGGATTCTTATCAATAGGTCGCATGCTATTACATGTCAAAAAATCGAAGACTTTTTCCTGTTCATTACCTCTTATAAGACGACTAACGTATTTCCTTGATCGGCTTTCATTATTAAAGGGTTTCCTCTATGTGATTTACCACTGATGCCCGCCAAAACCCGCTGCTCGCTATGCCTAGCCATACTGCCCTTAGCTCTGAGACGCTCCTTAGCTAACAGTTCCTGCATTTTGACAGCTAGTAACGTGTCCTCACGGTAATTCAATTTGCCGTATGTGCATGACGCCTAAACTTCACTCTCAGTCATAGGCAGCCGAAGTGAATAACCTGGTCCCTTGTTCAAAAATAAAGTTTCCTCATCGGTAAACTGGATATTAGTCAAATTAACAACCCTGACGGCAATAGTATGTGACTCAGGAACAGCACTATTCACAGCCCTATATAGACCAAATCGCCTAAGCTTACTATATGGTATGCTTCGTATTACATTCCATTTTTCACTAACATATGGGTCAACTCGTTCTCTAAAGAACTGGAATTGCAAGTATCCAATGCACGCTACCAATTTCAAATGCAAAAATAAACGTATTTGTTAAATTTGTCTTTTGTACCATCGGCCATTCTAACTTCACTCCTAACCCACATGGCTTCCGCCCTGCTTTTTAACCGTCACTGCACTTTTTGCGTTGTTGGTGATACTCAGCTTTTTATATTTCGGAATAATACCATTCTGGATTGCTGATAACAAAGGCGGGCAACAATAGAGGACTGAAGCTACATAAAACTGTGTTAAATATCTCAGGTGAGGTCAATATATTACAAATAAAAGAAGTTTCTTTTTATAATTAGGGAAAGCACTTAGGTAAATAACAGATTCAATTATTCATCTTGAGGTTGAAGCTTTTTTGTCCGTGTTTGCTTTAACAATACATATGTTTCTGGATGAGGTCCGCCTTTAGCAAAACACAATTTTGTTTTTTATCTCAAACATGTTTCACTGCGGTCATCAGTGGGCTTTTATTTTATGGCTGTTAAACATAAAGAATGTTCTTTACTGTTTGTACAGTTGTAAATATTAGTTTTTAAATCGTAATTCCAGATTTTCGAAGAAACACATAAAATTATGAATTCATACCTTTTTACCACAAGGTGTGGTTTTCCTAATGTGTTATGTTTTTACAGTGGCTAGTTTATTTCACAGTTTGTCATCTGCAACCGTTTACAACTTGATGTAGACAAATTATTTATGCAAAAATTACGATTTGGAAAACTGTTAGGGCTAATTAATTAATTCCATGTGAAAGGTTGTGTGTGTGTGTGTGTGTGTGTGTGTGTGTGTGTGTGTGTGTGTGTGTGTGTGTGTCTATTTACATTATGTTTCATTTACGTTTTCTGTTTTCCTCATTTTCTTCACTGTGTTATTGATCTCTCACTGTCACTGTTTCAATGTTTACCAGCTGTAAAAGCAAGATGGTGAGCAATGGAAAGTTGAAGGTGTAAAAACAAGAACAGTTGAATACCACATCATATGGTAAAAAGGTATGAATTCATAATTTTATGTGTTTCTTCGAAAATTTCTAATTACGATTTAAAAACTAATATTTACATGTATACAAACAGTAAAGAGATTCTTTATGTTTAATAGCTATAAAATAAAAGCTCACTGATGATTCCGAAGCTGCAGTGAATCATGTTTGGGATAAAAAACGAAATTATGTTTTGCTAAGGGCGGACAACATCCAGAAACATATGCAGTCAATTATTGTCAACAGGCCTGTATTTTAATAAGAACTATTACAATCACGTCCCTCTAACTCAGCAGTAATCTTATGAGAGCTAGAGTCAGCGTTTGTTCTCTGGACAAAAGAAGGAAAGAACAGTAATTATTAATGTCTTTTGGAGTCAGGATCAAAGATGACACAGGCATACGTAATTGTTCATCAACGTTGCTGATCACCTATTATCACTCGCTTCAGATGCTGTCTTTCGTTTGCTATCGTACTTTCAGTTTATCACACGGGTCAAAAATTATTCTGTCGGTTTTTCAGTAAATCCTAACCAGGAGACAGTACATGCTTCAGACTTTAATAGAGAGAGTTAAAATTATTACGGCAAAATCTATAAATTCAAGACTTTTTAAAGTGCTATGTGAGAAAATGGATACTGAACACCACTGCTCGGATTTAGTCAAACCTGATGGCTTTCATGCGGTAAAGTACTGAAAAGAATGTTTGAACCGAGGAATTACGCATTCTGGCTCTTAAAAAAGAAAAGTATCTCTTTGGTAACTGTTTCAACACAGAAGATTTTCTACTGAAAGGGCTTATCTCAATGACATTTTCGGGAAACTAACTATTCTCAACATTTTTCTGTACAGGCAACTGTACGGTCTTGGAATGAAAAAGCGAAAACTTTCATAGAAAAATTAGGTTTGTGACATAACCAAATGAAAAATGGCATGTTGTACATGTTTCCCATTCTAGTGTCACTATTAGATAATGCGATACTTTCAGTGGAGATAAAAGCCTCCCTTCTTCGTCATCTTGTAATACAAAAAGCCCACTTCGAAAAACAATTCAGCAACGATCTGTATAAATTTAATTGGATTACAAATCCATTCAGAAAGGCTCCTGGACCATCATGTCTATATACAAAAGGGCATGAACAACTTAGCCATCTCATTTGTACTGTTCCACTGAGGAGCAAATTTAATGAAATGTCTTTGTTGGGGTACTGGATACAAATTAGCGAGGAATTCGCAACGCCGAGCGAAAAGGAAATGAGGATCGTGAATCCTTTTGTAGCAACATACATGTGCGAGACTGCCTTTTCAGCTTTAGCAGCTACGAAGTCCAACTATTGTTCAAACTTAAATGTAAGCAAAGAACTTCGAGTGATTCTTTCTGCTATCAGATAAAGTCTTGAGACTCACACTGAAGTTTGTAATTTAAGTTCTTAATGCTCTTCTAATCCTTGTTTGCTGAATTGTAAATATTGTACTTTTCATAGTTTTGAATAAATGAATATGTGATAAAGATAAATAATTTGTTTTGTATCCCCGTTATAATAATTCATTTAGTCCTGGTTTCTGTTGAGTGAAATCCTTCAAACTGAATTTGAATTTGGTAAAACTGAGAATAAGGCAAAGAAAATATAAAAAATGGTTATTTTTATCAAGAAAATAGGCTGCACCGGGTAGGGGCCTATTTTATTTTTCCTCGCTAAGGGGAACCTAGAGCGAAAAAGTTTGAGAACCGCTGATTTGGGCAAGAGAACTGTTTGGTGCGAAAAGTGACAATTGACTAGAAACAGTAAAAAGTGTGAAGTCGTTCACATGCACAATGAAATGAACCACTTAAATTACAGATAGATAAAAGATACAAACTTAGAAGCTATCAATTTAGCTTAATACCTAGGGATTGCGATTGTGATCAACTAAAACTGGAATCATTAAATAGAAAATGTTTGGGGAAGACGAACCAAAGGCTGTGCTTTATTGGCAGAAAATTTACAAAGCGCATCGTGTGAAACCCAGCTCGCATTATTCGTCCACGAGACTCAGAGGGTGATAGACACGGGTTCCCAGGTAGATGTCGTGTTTGTTGACTTCCGCAAGGCGTTTGATACAGTTCCCCACAGTCGTTTAATGAATAAAGTAAGAACATATCGACTATCAGACTAGTTGTGTGATTGGATTGAAGAGTTCCTGGACAAGAGAAGGCAGCACGTCATTCAAAAATGGTGAGAAGTCTTCCGAAATAAGAGTGATTTCAGGTGTGCCGCAGGGGAGTGTCGTAAAAGCGTTGCTATTATCAGTATACATAAACGACCTTGTGGATAACATCGGAAGTTCACTGAGGCTTTTAGCGGATGATGCTGTAGTATATCGAGGGGTTGTCACAATGGAAAATTGTACTGAAACGCAGGAGGATCTGCAACGAATTGACGCATGGTGCAGGGAATGGCAATTGAATCTCAATGTACGCAAGTGTAATGTGCTGCGAATACACAGAAAGAAAGATCCTTTATCATTTAGCTACAATATAGCAGGTCAGCAAATGGAAGCAGTTAATTCCATAAATTATCTGGAAGTAAGCATTAGGAGTGATTTAAAATGGAATGACCATATAAAATTAATGGTCGATAAAGCAGATGCCAGACTGAGATTCGTTGGAAGAATCCTAAGGAAATGCAATTCGAAAACAAAGGAAGTAGGTTACAGTACACTTGTTCGCCCACTGCTTGAATACTGGTCAGCAGTGTGGGATCCGTACCAGATAGGGTTGTTAGAAGACATAGAGAAGATGCAACGGAGAGCTGCGCGCTTCATTACAGGATCATTTAGTAATCGCGAAAGCGTTACGGAGATGATAGATAAAGTCCAGTGGAAGACTCTGCAAGAGAGACGCTCAGTAGCTCGGTACGGGCATTTGTTGAAGTTTCGAAAACATACCTTCACCGAGGAGTCAAGCAGTATATTGCTCCCTCCTACGTATATCTCGCGAAGAGACCATGAGGATAAAATCAGAGAGATTAGAGCCCACACAGAGGCATACCAACAATCTTTCTTTCCACGAACAATAAGTGACTGGAATAGAAGGGAGGACCGATAGGGGTACTCAGAGTGCCCTCCACCACACACCGTCAGGTGGCTTGCGGTGTATGGATGTAGATGTAGATGTAGATGTAGACAGACTGCCTGCATTACGCTTGTTCGCCCTCTTCTGAAGTACTGTTGCGCAGTGCGGGATTCTTATCAGATAAGACAGGCGGAGGACATCGAAAAAGTACAAAGAAGGACAGCTATTTTTGTATTATCTTTGAAAAGGGGAGAGAGCATCGCGCATGTACACTCTAAGACAAAAAAGTGACACACAGCGAAGTAATTATTCAAATGCAACGGAAAACGGTAGATGTGATGTACATGTACAGACAAATATATCATTACAATTTCAGAAAAAGTGGATGATGTATTCAAGAGAAAGAGCAAGTCAATAACGCGTTGCTTCACCTCTGCCCCTCATGAGAACAGTTATTCGGCTTAGCATTCATTGACAGTGTTGTTGGATGTCCTCATGATGGATACTGGGCCAAAATCTGCTCAATTGAAGAGTTCGATCGTCAAAATCAAGAGGTGATTGGAGTACCTACCCTACTGCTCCTAACTTTCTCAATTGGGCAGAGATCCGGAGATCTCGCTGGCCAAGGCAGGGTTTTGCGGGTATGAAGACGAGCAGCAGAAATTATCACACTGTGCAGGCGGGCATTCTCTTGCTGAAATGTAAGACCAGGATGGCTTCTGTTGTGTACATAGTTCCGCGTAGTCAGCGCGTACACAACTATCCCAATAGAGCGCGCCCCGCTAAGCACAACAGCGCAGGCGCAGCGCTCGTCCGTCTCCGCACTACGAGATCGCGCTGCCATAGAGACGGACCAAATTCTGCTTCCGCCGATCCGCGTATTAATGTGTAACGCAGCCAATGAGATGGCTGCTAAAGTAGAACCTTTTCTCCTCGCGGATCACACTCGCGCAGTGATACCTGAACGCGCGAGGTATTATAACGAGTGTACAGACATCCGAATAGTCGGTCTGCATTAGTCTGCACCAGTCTGTACCAGTCTGCATTAGTCTGTACCAGTCTATAGTCAAGTTTCAGTCTGCGCCTAATAAGATTACCATATTCTTGTACATAGCCATGAAGATAAATGAATGGACACTTTGTCAAGTATCAGAGGTATGTGAGAATAAGATTAAAGTACCAAGACCATAGGAACTTCAGATTGTCAATTGTAAATAGCATCCAGAACCAAGTTAAGTAATTTTTATCCTTGTTATTATTTTAATAAATGTGTGTGAAAATTAATCAAGTTCTAGAATGAAATTTTCACTCTACAGCGGAGTGTGCGCTGATGTGAAACTTCCTGACAGATTAAAACTGTGTGCCGGACCGAGACTCGAACTCGGGACCTTTGCCTTTCGCGGGCAAGTGCTCTACCGACTGAGCTACCCAAGCACGACTCACGCCCGTCCTCACAGCTTCAATTCTGCCAGTATCTCGTCTCCTACCTTCCGAACTTCGCAGAAGCTCTCCTGCGAACCTTGCAGAACTAGCACTCCTGGAAGAAAGGATATTGCGGAGACATGGCTTAGCCACGGCCTTGGGGTTATTTCTAGAATGAAATTTTCACTCTACAGCGGAGTGTGCACTGATATGAAACTTCCTGGCAGATTAAAACTGTGTGCCGGACCGAGACTCGAACTTGGGACCTTTGCCTTTCGCGGGCAAGTGCTCTACTGGCAGAATTGAAGCTGTGAGGACGGGGCGTGAGTCGTGCTTGGGTAGCTCAGTTGGTAGAGCATTTGCCCGCGAAAGGCAAAGGTCCCGAGTTCGAGTCTCGGTCCGGCACACAGTTTTAATCAAGTTCTGTTTAAAGTTGGTCACCGTCAATCTGCTACTCTAAGCGTACGAGTGGCATTTCTATCGTATGACCTAACGGCAGAAGATAAACACGCCACGATAAGACCACGAGTCATATTGCTGACACTCGCTTACTTCCTTAGAGCGACAAGTCACATAATCTGACGGTGTGTGTACCGAAGGTCTTACAGTATGCACACCATAGCTTCCCATGAAGGGCAACACAACGGTGCGTAGAAAATCGTCGACGCATCGCTGCGCTATAAGGTTGCCCGGATGAAAATCAAAGGGGTCATGCTATGAAGAAAAACAGCACTCCAGACCATGAATGCTGGTTGTCAGGCCGTATCGGGCGTAACAGTCAGGTTGGTATTCCACCGCTGCCCGGAACATCTCCAGACGCGTTTAGACCAGCAACCTCGTTGACTGCAGTAGACTTGTATTCACTAACGCAGGGCCGGCCAGAAATTCTGCACGCGTGCGGTGCTCCTGCACATGTGCAACTTCCGGGACACAGCGTGCACATCGCAGCCGTCAGCGTCCATGTAGTGCATGTTTCTACGCACAGACGTCGCTTTATCCACTTGCTGGGATACTCTGTACCGGCGCATTCTAGTGCTCTTTCCACAGCTTGCAAGCCAACCATGGGAAGGTATTTCGTGCATTAAACATTTAAAATACTGTAACAGTCTACTCATTGAGACGTCTACTTTTATGTTAACAGTTTAACCCAGTAAGACAAGTAATATAGTTAACAACCGTGGGTTTTTACTAAGGCAGCTTGACTGACGGCACGTAAATATGCGTAATGTTTTTGATCTAGTATTTAAGGAAGAGAGCACTTTGTGAATTCCAACGAACCTTATTCATGATTTCAAATAACATTAAACTAATGCAAGGTTTCCCATAACTAATTCTCGGTGCCCTTAGTTACTCCCACATAATTTCTGTCTCACTGACCTCTGAACAGAATGATAACCGCAGACCTCTCGATGATCACCCGCTATTTCAATACCATTATTGCTACATCTTTCATCAGCTCCGTCTGAAATTTGCATAATAACCGACAATTAGATGAATGTTACGTTTTATCGACTTCAGCTGAGCCCCTTCACACATTAAAAAAAAAAAAAAACCCTAAATATAAGTATACATTGGAACAATCGGTTTAATGACCAACTTTCCTGATAACAATGTAACATGGAGCAGAATGAGGAAATAATGCACAGTTAGTAAACAATAATTTTTAATTATGAAAGGAATAAATCCAAACATGTTTATCACTGGCCATGAGAAATGATAATCGAGTTGATGTGTCTCACCCATTTTCTTAAGGACATTTAATTTTGCTTGCCGTTCTTCACTGCTGAGTACACTACACTCGTCTTTGTGATATGTATTGTAGTGTGGCCGGCCGGAGTGGCCGAGCGGTTAAAGGCGCTACAGTCTGGAACCGCACGACCGCCACGGTCGCAGGTTCGAATCCTGCCTCGGGCATGGATGTGTGTGATGTCCTTAGGTTAGTTAGGTTTAAGTAGTTCTAAGTTCTAGGGGACTTATGACCACAGCAGTTGAGTCCCATAGTGCTCAGAGCCATTTGAACCATTTTTTTGTATTGTAGTGTCTTTCAATTGAAAACTTACGCTGGCTGCCTATTATTCGGCGGCATAGCAAACACTGTGAGTTTTCACCAACGGCTACAAAAAATAATTGCAGTTCCCAGTAATTTTTAAACGACTGAGAACATAGATCTCCCGTCCTTTGCTTTTTCACAGCACCTGCCATTTCTCAGTACTTCTCTGTTAAGGTAACGGTTACCAGGGGTAAACGAGACTGGGTGTGTTGCGCTCTTGCTTGTACCACATAAACAAGGAAGTGGAGCCGCCGCCGTTCATTTAGGACACATGTCTAATAACAGATGTCGCTGTCGCTCGCTGTCGCACATGTGCAGCACTTCCGCACGTCTGCACACTGTGCAGCGTTTGGCCGGGCCTGCACTAACGAGTCCCGCTTGGGACTGAGCCCCGATGACCATCGAAGATGTTTTCTTGCCCTTCAGGTCAATCCATCCTGGACTTACATTTCACCCTAGGTAACGCCCGCCCACATAGCAAGAGTCTATGCTGCTTATCTTTATGCTACCGTAAACCTATCTTGGCCAGCGAGGTTTCCGGATTTCTCCGTAACACAGAGCGTTTGGAGCATTACGGGCAGCGTCCTCCAACCAGCTCATGATTTTCACGAGCTAAAGTGCCAATTGTATAACGTCGCAAGACAATCCGCGATAATGTTTTAATGCAGTATGGGCTCGTAACTTTGTAGTCGGTGGCGGTGACAGCCGCTTGTATCTCGGCGTGATTCACTCGCACCTGTCGCTAGCGCGGCAGTGGGAAGTGTTACTAGTGTCAGTTCCGGCGACAGAATATTAAAACCCCTAAGAATCTAAATAAACGAAACTAAATATTATTCAATTTTGATAAAACTTAATATGTAGCCTTTTGTTATTAAAAAGAAGCTGGTTGCAAAATCTCAGCTTTCTGGGTGGGGTATTTTCAACACTAGAGAAAATTACCTAAAATACCAGAAACCAACAATAGTAAGATTAAAGTCAGTTAGGGTGCATACGATTTTGTCTTCTACTATCATTTGGAATTAATACAGGAGCTTACAAAATGTTAGGTTGTAACACGCCCGGGAGTACGAATGGGGGGGGGGGGGGGGAGGTCCTTTAAACTGTTTGTCGTTTCGTGACCGTTGCTTCTCTTGACCGTGCGCCCTGTCCACACCACGTACCTGGTAATCCAGCGGCGGTCGTACTATTCTGCTCCACACTGCTGCTGGCTTACCTGAAATTATCGATCGAAATATGCATGTGAATAAGGGGAGCCACTCAACGTTAAAACACAGCACTATTCGACGTCTGGTATCAACAACTATATTCTGAGACGATTAAAGGAAAATCGCAGGTTGCACTGTTTACATTCCAGTTCATAAATGTTTATCCCAATTAACAACCTTGACGATTAACAGTCCAAAATGTAATTCAGACGAGCGTACGCGTAACCGACACGACGCGGGTGATTGTTGATGATGTGGAAGCCGAATGATCGAACGAAAGTTCTTACGCTCGTCACACATACAGATATCTGGTAATAGTCCTCCTTGCCACTAGTGATGATATAACACTGTTCGTAACGTTAATTTTTCAGTTTTCAGTTCTCACTTGTACGAGCGTGCGCGTAACCGTCGCGGCGCGGCTGTTTGTTGATGATGCGGAACGCGATGGTCGAACGCACGTTCTCACGCTCGCTACAAATCGCTGGCACTTGATTGCACTCTTTTGTGGTAAATAGTATTACTGATTCGGAAATGTTCATTCTTGGAGACCGAACACGGCGCGGATGATCGATGCTATGCGACACGTAACGAGAGGATACATAAATACGTTATTAACGCCACTGCTCATTTTCAATTACCTCTAGACGCACTTTCCTCTGAACTATTTCCCTATGTCATCACTTTACTATAACAGCACTTGTAGCAACACTTCAACCTGAATACTAACAATGCTTCTACAAGCAGAGCTACACACTACACAACATTACAGTTTCCTCTCCTATGCTCGACTCACTACAGATGCGGCTGCCCGCAAAGATACTCCACAACTAAGCCAGAGATATGACAATACGCTTACAAGGTCAATGTGTTAGATTTTTTATACGTTTCAACGTCTTTCGTTTTCATAATACAATCTTCACTAAGAGTCAATATTCATTTGAGAACTTTTTGTTTTATTGTGTGAGTAAATGAGTGTGTGTATGGGACAGACACAAATTCAGTATTATCTCCTGTTAAACATTATGTAACTTGGTCATGGGAAAGTCTGAAAAAAGCTGTTGCAACGAAAGCTGTAGTTCTCCCTACTTGCTGATGACGTATGTCCAAGTGTGCTTGTTTTTGTAAGAAGGCAGCCACAATTTTTGTTTCGTTTGGTTTGGTGGAACATGTTATTAATATTTACAGCATAAAATGACGTAAATGCATCTGAGAATGTTGATTGGAGTAAAACAGTTTAGGCGTGAATATGATCTTGAAAGATTGACCTGATTGGCTGTTCATTTGGTCATCCCATCAGAGTGAAGTCTTTCCCACGCTCTATCAAGTAGTATATACTCTGTGAGCCAAACATGTTGAATGTGTCCGAAAAAGTTATATGTAAAATGAAGAAGGTACTGTTATTTCGCGTTCTGTTTACATCGCCGTGAAAGCAGATGCATTTACGGACAGATGGTGAAAATTCGAGCGTTGTGCAGTAATTTGTTGGAGAGATAAACGCCTGTGAACTCTTGGCCTTTGTGTAGTGAAATACCTCGTGCCAAGTTCAGTATTCAAATACGGAACACTTTTTGGGCGAACAAATTCTTTTAAAGAATCCACTGAAATGTACCGAATGTAAACTCACATATTGTAGCAGATTATAGACTGGTAAATCGCACAACAATTCGGGTAGAACTGGAGCACATTTCTGGCTGTCTTGCGTGTGTTTGAAACTGTATCAACTGTGAGCTGAGGATCAGTGATATTAGCCAGTAGTGTAAATGTGGGCAGATGGTACCTGTTTAGTTTTGCTTCTCAAGCCAATAAAGAAATTTTACCGCATTTTGACATTATTCTAAAAAGATGAAGCAATCGCCCTCCACCCGAAATTTTGTTATAAGATATTACAGGACATGTAGCTACCGAGTTTTTGTGGACTGTACAAACTAAAGTACGGACGATGGTTTTCTTCAACGCTGCTTTTAACATCGTCTACATAGTACCTACGAATTCAGAGCACGAATTCTGTACTGAGGTAGTTGTATATTAATTTGCAGTTTACTTCACTAAGTACTAGCGAACTTTCTTTTTAACACCGCTCCGCCGCAATTGGACAGAATTTGGCACCATATCAGTCTCTAGAAGTTCCAACAACTCTATCAGTCGACTGCTTTTATAAGGACAATAGGTTGTGTAACACCTACAGCGCCTCTCGGTGTTGAAGAAACAAAAATAGCTCCCAAATTAGCTCCCATGTCCTTAAAATATCAATTCACAAAATGACCCAAGTTCCCTCCACAAGTAGTAATTACGAAAAATAAATGAAAAACAAATAGAGGGAAATATCTAGTACAGAAAGGAAAGGAAAGAAAAGGAAAATTTAATTATAAATTTTAGAAACGTAGGAAGGGGAAAAAACAGTAGGAAATATTAAAATATTAGTTATTCCGATATGTAAGAAAATCAATATTATAGTCATAGAACGTAGGTCTGGGACACCAAAGATAGTGTTTATTAAAGTATAAATAGCCATACGTTGTAATTACGATACTCCAGCCTCTAGTCTGTTCTAGTTCGGAAGTTATTTAGGACGAACAGCTTCAGAGAACAACAATTGGGACTTGATTAAACGGGGATCAAGAATAGATCGTGACGAGATTGTTTTTGAGGCTTGTCAATTCAAGACTTTAATTTGGACATTTATCAGATTAGATAAACGGGAAGGTGAATAGTAATCTCTTTGGCTTTAATGTCAATTCGTGTGAGTATTTAAACGCTTTACTGAATTGAGAATTCTAACCGGATTCGGACTTTGAATTGTGATAGTGGGAAACTGTAACTTCATGCGACTAGTGATCATATTTAATGACAGTTTGCGGATATTAAACAGAAATAACTTATTTACCGAAAGTGACGGGATATTATCTAACATCTCTGATGCTAGCGGGAATCCTACTTAGACATCTAATTAAAGAACTTATTTGAATGAGATCGTATGAGTGAACCTATTTATTAATAATTCTTGTCAATAAACTGACGTTGTAAATTTGAAACATAGTACAAGTCTTGAACATTAATTTAACTTAGATTTATAAACGTTAATGTTACGTGATCTATGCCTAGAACAAACTAGCGATTCGTAACTAAAACAATTAAACGAAAGGTTAAAGTACCGTCGTCTGTAAAAATTGGTAGTAAAGCTACTAAAGATTTTTTTCTCTCAGAGTTGGGAAGACTATACGTGTAGTGACCCACGTTTAACATTGTGTTTTAAAAGTAATCAAACTGACACTTAGCCGGGACAATATTAAATAAAAGTAAAACTCTTCAATGACAGTCAATGTGTAAAAAAATAAAATCAAACTTTCACCTACCACACGAAAAAGCGAAAACAGAAAAAGGGCTGCTACAGTGGGACAAAACGTTTTTGACTTGCGCAGTTATTGAATCTCATTCTCTTGATCGAATCATTCAGTTTTCTGATATTGTAATCATATTTTTGTCTGCACAGGCACATCACGTCTACCTACTTCTGTCCCATTCGGATGATTCCTTCGTGATATGTTTTTTTTCCTCTCTCTCTCTCTCTTTTGGCGTGTATTACGCGATGTTGGGTGACACTCATTAAAATACCGACGTCTCTCAATGCGGTACAATCTTTTCATGAAATTTGAATCAGCATGTTTATCATCAGAATACGAAAATATTTTGTTCACTCCCATTAACAAAGGGAAAAATGATCATTATAAAAAGAAATAAGAGTAACTGTAGCTTCTACGGAAAGATTTTAGTGTTTGTTTTTCCCCACATGAGAGTGGAAAGGTAGAAAATAATCTTAGATTTGAACGACGAGCAGTCGGCCAAGCACTTACGAGTGAAGTGCAGAATAGTGATAAATACGTAGATGAAGATAGTATTCTCGCCTACAGTTTTCGTGTGTTTGTGGAAGTTGAGTTGGCTGTATTAGAATCGATCATTTTCAGTTCGGCAACAAAAGGGGTTATTTTTCACTGTACACTGCCGAAAATTTCACGATTTGTAAAACAAAAAGTCCTGATTACTCCGAAACAAACGAGCAGAAAACTAATGAATCTGTCAAATGAGGTTCGAATACAGCAAACCGTCGCACGTGAGGGAAAATAAAGTATTTAATTTCACGCCATTGTTCGGCTGTCAAACTGCTGTGCTCGCCTGACGTCATCACTAATGTCCTCGCGCCCGCGGCCCGCAGGAGGGAGCGCTTCAGTGTTTCGTGGTGCCGGCAAACTGCCGTTGTGTTCCCTCCAGTAAAAATAATTAAAACTTGGGTTTATTTTTCGCAGTATATCTTGGGAAGTTTGGAGTAGTTGCGAAATGCCGCGCCCATTAGCAGGTCTGCCAGCACTTGAGCTAATTGTTGGGGCGCTATCGCGCCGCGGCAGGCGCGCCGCCGCCTTAATAAAGAAACGGTGGGGCCTCAGGAGCTACGGCGCTGATTAATGGGTCGGGCTCACCTCGATCCCTGCTGCCAACTGCCTCAAAATTAAAGGCCCGTGGAAACAGAAATATTTGATTAAGGACAATTTAAAAATTCTCACGTTCGAGATTGAGTAGGTAATTAGCGAATATTCATTCCGGCCCGGATTCCTTAAGCGAAATATTCTCAGTTCTAGGGTAATTAACTAATGTAACGCAATGCCAAAATTAACACAGACTACACTACTGGCCATTAAAATTGCTACGCCAACATGAAACGCAGATGATAAACAGGTATTCATTGGACAAATATATTATACTAGAACTGACATGTGATTACATTTTCACGCAATTTGGGTGCACAGATCCTGAGAAATCAAAACCCACAACAACCGCCTCTGGCCGTAATAACGGCCTTCATACGCCTGGGTACAGCTGCCCATGCAGCTTCAACGCGATACCACAGTTCAACAGTAGTGACTGGCGTATTGTGACGAGCCAGTTGCCCAGCCGTCATTGACCAGACGTTTTTAGTTGGTGAGGGATCTGGAGAATGTGCTGGCCAGGGCAGCAGTCTAACATTTTCTGTATCCAGAAAGGCCCGTACAGTTCCTGCAACATGAGGTCGTGGATTATCCTGCTGAAATGTAGGGTTTCGCAGGGATCGAATGAAGGGTAGAGCCACGGGTCGTAACACTTCTGAAATGTAACGTCCACTGTTCAAAGTGCCGTCAATGCGAACAAGAGATGACCGAGACGTGTAACCAATGGCATCCGATACGATCACGCCGGGTAATACGACAGTATGGCGATGACGAATACACGCTTCGAATGTGCGTACACCGCGATATCGCCAAACACGGATCCGACCATCATGATGCTGTAAACAGAACCTGGATTCATGCGAAAAAATGACGTTTTACCATTCGTGCACCCAGGTTCGCCGTTGAGTACACCATCGCAGGCACTCCCGTCTGTGATGCAGCGTCAAGGGTAACCGCAGCCATGGTCTCTGAGCTGATAGTCCATGCTGCTGCAAACGTCGTCGAACTGTTCGTGCACATGGTTGTTACCTTGCAAACGTCCCCATCTCTTGACTCAGGGATCGAGACGTGGCTGCACGATTCGTTACAGCCATGCGGATAAGATGCGTGTCATCTCGACTGGTAGTGATACGTGGCCGTTGGGATCCAGCACGGCGTTCCGTATTACCCTCCTGAACCAAATGGTTCAAATGGCTCTGAGCACTATGGGACTTAACATCTATGGTCATCAGTCCCCTAGAACTTAGAACTACTTAAACCTAACTAACCTAAGGACATCACACAACACCCAGTCATCAAGGGGCAGAGAAAATCCCTGACCCCGCCGGGAATCGAATCCGGGAACCCGGGCGCCCTCCTGAACCCACCGATTCCATATTCTGCTAACAGTCATTGGATCTCGACCAACGCGAACAGCAATGTCGCGATACGATAAACCGCAATCGCGGTAGGCTACATTCCGACCTTTATCAAAGTCGGAAAAATGATGGTACACATTTCTCCTTCTTGCACGAGGCAACACAACAACGTTTCACCAGGCAACGCCGGTCAGCTGCTCTTTGTGTATCATAAATCGGTTGGAAACTTTCCTCATGTCAGCACGCTGTAGGCGTCGCCACCGGCGCCAATCTTATGTGAATGCTATGAAGAGGTAATCACTTGCATATCACAGCATCTTCTTCCTGTCGGTTAAATTTCGCGTCTGTATCACGTCATCTTCGTGGTGTAGCGATTTTAATGGCCAGTAGTATATATTACTCACCTTGTAAGGTTTACTGCCATTGTAAGTATTTCACCTTTACTGTACTGGGACAAAGAAGCACGAGTGCGCTACACGAGTAGTGAATAAGATCGACTGTATTTATTGTAATCTGTGGTGAGCTTGGTTGCCATGCAGTTGTGCAGTGTTACGGCATTCTTATTAGAGGTACGGTAGTGAGCAGTTGAGTTTTAGAGAAGGAGATCTGAAATTTGTGAATCTGGGAGAAAATTTCTGGAATAGTCCGCCCCATTAGCTGAACGGCCAGCGCGTTGGAATGCCACGCACGGGGGCCCGGGTTCGAGTGCCGGCTGGGGTGGGAGATTTACACCCCTCAGGCACTGAGTATTGCGCTGTCCTCATCATCATTTCATTCCCACTGTCGACGCGCTAGTCGCCCAATGTGGCGTCGCACTCAATAAGACTTGCACTTGGCGGCCGAATTTCCCCCTGGGAACTCTCGGTCACTGACGCCATACGCTCATTTCATTCCGTTTATCCGGATTACATTGTGACAGAGATGAAAACTTGTTTGTAAAGATATTTTCTTGATTGTATGGAAAGAGAAGGTTTTTGGGAGGAATATTTCAAGGTAACCGATGCATGCGCAAGAATGAAATTTTTGTTTGTCAGAACTATTATTAATTCATTAAAATGCTACTCCCTTAGATAACGAAAAATATTCGTGATTAGTATTAATGTGATCTCTTCGCTTGCATTATTCCACAAATAACTCTGCTGGTTCAAATGTCTGTAATTTTTGTAATATATTAATTTCGTTATTGTTAGAGTCTTCTTACGTTGTACACTCTTTTTGGACAATAATCAGAGTTTAATTTTTCAAGAATTCTTTTCTTTAAACGAAAGCCCTCCTCCATCATCCTTAGTAAAGTTTTAAATATTTCACCTTACGCCACAGGCAGCCACAGATTTTTTCCAGCAAGCTAAGAAAAATTTAGTACTGAGTAAATTTTCTTTAGCTGATAAATTTGCTGGTTTCAATTTGCTTTCGAGAACGTCAGTACACCAGACACAAAATAGCACGCTGACCTTTTTCAGGGCAGACCTCATTTTGCTTTCTTGTGAGCGAACAGTGTGTAGTCACACTTTTCAGGTGTTGTGCTAAGCAGGCAGATTAATTTACAGTGAATATTGGAAGTAACCTTAAACGATATTTTCTTACGAGTTGAGCAGTATTTTATTTTGTGGATATACTAAGTTAGAAATTACTCTTGATGTTGCGTGACTTTCAGAATTAAGTTTCATTTAAATAATTTTCATTGAGTACACAGCTTATTTTGTAATTTAATTAGATTCATTTCCATTACTTAAAATTTGTAATTTCACCGATAGTAAAGTTTTGCTTCGTGATGCTGTTCACAAGCGCAATGCAGGGCCAACCAACAGTTAGTATTGCTCACTTGTTGAATATGATGTCTTAAGTACACGTTACACGAGGACAAGGTTTTGGAAAAGAATATTCAGTATTTGTTTCTAGATAAATTACATAGAAAGCTTACAATCTCATTTCGCGAGTTAATATGTTTTACGCCTAAGCCAGTGAAAGGGGTGTGGCACAGGAAGACAGCAGAAATCATCAGTGCTGAAGGTTAATACAAACGTAACGTCAATCAAAAGTAACACTGACTTCCGTATGGAGGCATAGTAATCGGTATCCCTGGCGCACAGAAGCAACTGAAAGATTGCAAAAGAAATAAATTGCCAGATCCCGATCGAATGGCAATTCGTGTTTACTGCATTGGGCCGTTACTTAATTTGCATTCATCACGAATAGCGCCCAGCTCAGAACCCCAACTGACCGGGCACTACTGACTCCTGTATACAGAGTGTTCCATTGGTACTAACTGGGCCAAATATCTCACGAAATAAGCGTCAAACGAAAAAACTAGAAAGAACGAAACTTGTCTAGTTTGAAGGGGAAAATCAGATGGCACTATGGTTGGCCCGCTAGATGGCGCGGCCATAGGTCAAAAGGTTATCAACTGCGTTTTTTTAAAATAGGAACCCCCATTTTTATGACATTTTCGTGTAGTACGTAAAGAAATATGAATGTTTTAGTTGGACCACTTTTTTCTCTTTGTGATAGCTGGCGCTGTAATAGTCACAAACATATGGCTCACAATTTTAGACAAACAGTTGGTAACAGGTAGGGTTTTTAAATTAAAATACAGAACGTAGGCATATTTGAACATTTTATTTCGGTTGTTCCAATGTGATACATGTATCTTTGTGAACTTATCATTTCTGAGAACACATTCTGTTACAGCGTGATTACCTGTAAATACCACATTAATGGAATAAATGCTCAAAATGATGTCCGTCAACCTCAATGCATTTGGGAATACGTGCAACGACATTCCTCTCAACAGCGAGTAGTTCGCCTTCCGTAATGTTCGCACATGCATTGACAATGCGCTGACGCATGTCGTCAGGCGTTGTTGGTGGATCACGATAGCAAATATCCTTCAACTTTCCCCACAGAATGAAATACGGGGACGTCACATCCGGTGAACGTGCGTGCCATGTGTAAGTAGGCTGTTTAGGTTTTCTTACTGGTAACTCCAAGTAGCGCTCTGTATGAAAATCACTGGCTGTGTTGTGTGCAGTCTGTGGCTGTTTTGCATTGTTGTTCACTATTGTAGCGTTGGGCAGTTGGCTGTTAACAGCGCGTAGCGTTGCGCAGTTGGAGGTGAGCCGCCAGCAGTGATGGATGTGGCGAGAGAGATGGCGGATTTTTGAGAGCGGATGATCTGGACAGAGACAGTAAATTTGTAAGACTGGATATCATGAACTGATATATATATTATGACTTTTGAACACTATTAAGGTAAATACATTGTTTGTTCTCTATCAAAATCTTTCATTTGCTATCTATGCCTATCAGTAGTTAGTGCCTTCAGTAGTTTGAGTCTTTTATTTAGCTGGCAGTAGTGGCGCTCGCTGTATTGCAGTAGCTTGAGTAACGAAGATTTTTGTGAGGTAAGTGATTTGTGAAAGGTATAGGTTAATGTTAGTCAGGGCCATTCTTTTGTAGGGATTATTGAAAGTCAGATTGCGTTGCGCTAAAAAATATTGTGTGTCAGTTTAAACACAGTCATGTATAATTTTTCTAAGGGGACGCTTCATATGTAGACCCTTAGCCGAGAATACCTCACTGGAATCTTCTGATTTTTTCTATTAGTTTGTGTAATTAGTGTAGCTTTTGTTTATTGCTAGCGCGTTATTATAGAGAGAATTTCCTTTGTAGTTGTAGTTTTTCATTGTTGTACAGTAAAACAGTTGTGGCATGCATGTTGATTTGCACCAAGTATTTCACAGCTGCGCTTGCAATTAACTAGATATTATTTTCAATGCTATGTTAATGTGTTTTGTTATTTTGCTTTTCTTTTCTGTGTTGTCGTGTGAAATATTGTGACAATAATGGCGGGTGAAAAACGTAATACTAGGCTTCAAAGTAAACTGAGAAATGACAGTGAAGACGAAAGCAGTGTGTTAGCGCCGCCGAGTAATGAATAAACTAATGTTCAAAGTAGTAATTTGGTAATTGTGCATAGGGAAATGGAGCGGGCAGCAAATAATGATGTAGGCAGTAAAACAATTAGTGAACAGGGAAGCATTATCGATCGATTGGTCGGCAACAGCTCGCCTCAGGAATCCGAAATGACAGAACACAATATTGCAAATACTGTAGACTCAGGTTTTGGGTCCTCACCGTTTTCTCAAATGAGTCAAGACAAATTTTCTGCTTGTCAAAATGTGAATGTTGCCGGTGAAAATGCACTGCCAAAAAGCATAGAGAAACAGATTCCAGAAACTAATACATTATTATTGCAATTAATGCAACCAATGGAACAAAATCAGAGACAAACGCAGCAAAAGCTTCAAAAGTTAGACACAATGGAACAAAATCAGAGACAAACATAGCAACAGTTAGACACAATGGAACAAAATCAGAGACAAACACAGCAAAAGCTTCAAAAGTTAGACATAATGGAAACAAATCTTCCAAAGTTAGACACCACACTTGAACAAACAAGTGAAGATTTAACTACTGAGTTACATAACATTGAATCGAAATGTCAAAAAGTCTGTAATGACGTAAAAACACAAATTTGTGAGCATTTTCAACCTATTTTTTCGTGGCATGAAAATGCATTACAGAATCACGAAGCAGCCATAAAATAACTGCAAACTATTGTTCATGAAAGTCATGAGATCTTGCAAGCTAAAATTGACTCAGTTGCATCTACCAATTCAGTTACGCAACTTGCAAAAACTCAGTAAAACTTAAAGGACACAGTAGATACTCCGAAAATTAGTTCAGAAAGACACATGGAGGAAATTAGTTCATTATCAGAGAAAGTAGTTGAACTTTCGGATCAGCTAAATAATTTATCTACAAAGGTAGATGATAATCTGAATGACACAAAACCGGTGGTCTTTAATGACACCGAAGAGTGCGAACAAATTAGGAAATTCAAACAAAATCAGAATCAAATTAATACGCAACACCAAAGAGAAATCCGGGAAGTACAAGATCAGCTGACACAGGTAATACAAGAATTACATATTTCAGAGGACACTTGCGCTCCAATATGGGAAGAGGGACATAGAAATACGGAACAGCCACTAAATAATAACACAGGGCATTTCGGAAATTATGAAAGAAATTGGCAAGATACACCGAATTTTGAGATGGAACCGCCGAAACGACGTAACAATGACCGACATGCGACTCGCCGACATGATGATTTTGATTATAAGCTGTTCATTACCACACGTAAATTCAAAACATTTACGAATTCTGGCAACGACATTCATCCACAAGCATGGCTCCATCAATTCTCTCATTGTTTTCCTCCCAAATGGTCATTAGAACACAGATTAGAATTTATGTGTGGCTACTTAGAGAATGAACCAGCTGTAAGAATGCGCTCGGTCATTCACGATTGCCACAGTGAAGGAGAATTTTATCATGCCTTCCTCTCAGCATATTAGTCTCAAGCTACACAAGACTGAGTAAAACATAGCTTCATAATGATGAAACATTTCGAACAACCTGAATTTTCCAGTCTTGTGAAATATTTTGAAGACATGTTGCACAAGAATCTGTACCTGTCAAACACATACATCCCCTCAGAACTCATCCGCATTTGCTTAATCAAATTACCTGAACATTTACGACATATTATTTTGGCAGGACGTTGCAAAGACGACATTGAAACTTTTCAAGGACTCTTACAAGAATAATAAATTGACACTGACAATCGCGGAACGCGAAAACAGGAACACAACAATTACAGGTCACATCCGTCGCAATTCCGCGATGAAAGAAATAATAACTGGACACGACAAGGCTATTCTCACAACACAAATCGTGACCAAAACAGACACCACCCGTACGACAACCGTTGGCAGAGTAGTAATAATTACAGGGAAAGATCACCTCTCCGCGGTAATGACTATCACAGAGACAATCAGAGAAACAGACAATATGGGAACCAAAATAAATATTATCAAGGGAGACGGAATAACTTTAGACACAGCGGATCAGCGCGCAGTTACGATTCAGGGAGAAATTCTCCACCACGTGACCGACAAGAAAGTAACTATGGAATCTACCGACATGACGACAGACGATATGATCGTAATGACAGACCTGAATTGCATCAGAACTAGCGGGATTCAAACAGAGCAGGGCCCTCTCAACAAGATGAATTTGTAGAAGTTAGGTCTCCAAATCCCAATAACGACGCGCGCCAACAAAGAAACAGACAAAGACTCGCACCGCAGGGAGCCACGTGCGCTGCTTGGCTCAGAGAAAAATAACCTACACGCTAAATGGCTCTGAGCACTATGGGACTCAACTGCTGAGGTCATTAGTCCCCTAGAACTTAGAACTAGTTAAACCTAACTAACCTAAGGACATCACAAACATCCATGCCCGAGGCAGGATTCGAACCTGCGACCGTAGCGGTCTTGCGGTTCCAGACTGCAGCGCCTTTAACCGCACGGCCACTTCGGCCGGCCCTACACGCTAACCATGAGAAAAATTTTAGCATTCCTTACCGACGTATACAACATGATAGTTGCTTTTAAGTTGAAACTTTGTGTACTACGAAGAGTAAAGGATTGCTCCACATTTCACATGTAAAACCGTTTATTGAGAGATAATCGTTTTGCTATATTTTTCACTTTACATTACTATTATGCTTTGTCAGACTTAGAATCTGTTAACATGCAACAATGTTTGAAGTTAACTATCCAGTCTAGAACCTAGGGAACATATTTAGACAGTAATTACCACTGCATTGTGATAGTGAACAGAGGACACAGTGTTACTGTGTGTGTACATTCTTGCTTGTTAGTTGCATGATTACGTAACGACTATAAGGCTTACATACTTAGAACATATACTGCTCTAATGAGATTTTAATGCAACATTTTGGTTTACTTGAAAAGACATATCTTATTTGAAGTAGTTTTTGTGAGATTAAAGATGACTTAGTATTTGGTTTCTTTGACAGTTACATGATTATGTCACGACGCTACTAATGTGTGACACAATTTACATTGTTGCTTTTGTGCTGTATCTGCTTTATATCTGCTCAGTTTTTCTGAATTCTTCTGGAAAGTAAAACATGTTTTAGTAGTAACATTTGTGGTATAGCTACAATGAGACAGCTTTTTTTTGTAGCACAACAATATGTTACAGTGTAGTACTTTCTTGATCATGGTAATGCACGTAATAACTACGATATCTATACGCATAGCATTTCACTTTTGTTTATGATGATGTAAGTACATTGACTTCTGCAGAACTTAGATTTCGGATGACGATAACTACGACACTTCCACAGAATTATCTTACACCAAGACGCAAATTTAGCGCTAAAGGACACGTATTTGAGTGATTAATTTTTTACTTTAAAAATAAATGTATTAAAATTTTTGAATTACAATGATACAAAGGTTTTCCCTAATACATTTCATTCCATTGATGTAATCTGTAACACCTGAGGGTATAGTTACATTAATCCTCAAGGTGTACATGCCTACATTATGTACTATGTGTTTGGCAAGCACAAAGAGCCCTAGCTAAGATGGTATTTGCTTATACAACTTTACACATCGGTACCATATTTCTCTAACACAGAATTACACAGCTATCTGATTATTTAACAGAGAAACAAAAATTTTTTTACTACATCAGTGACACATGTTTACGCAATTACACAGTTGGATAACTTCACACTTATGAAATTGTATTTTGTCTGTACTTTGTGAACTGTTCATATACTTTTCGGAACCATTGTGATACTATGAGTGCTTTGAATGATGTGTTTGGTATGGGATCATGATATTTAAAGTACGTTTGAGGTAGATTACACTATTTAAATGAGCACAGAAATTTTTTTTAGGTTTTGAAATTATTGCAGAAAGCTACGACGTTTTTGAGATTTGACTGAGATGTTATGATGTTATTATTACGATGACGATGTGTATTATGCTGTTGAGGTATGTTTATGATCAATAAGCTGATGCTATATGAGGAATCTGATTATGCTAAATATTTATTATGATGAAATATTGAAGATGTGTTGATGAATATGTATATGTGTAATAAGGTAAGGAATAAGGACTAGTGGTTAGGAACTCTGACTTGTGAAAAAGGAAGATGGAAACCAAGAATCGTACTTTAAAGAGTTATGAAATGTGTATAAATGCTTGAATGTATCACAATGCAGACGAAATTTTTTTGGACACTATTATACTTAAAGGATTTTGTTTCTACACTTTTGTAACGCAAATTCTCGACCTGTGAAATTTTATATAAGACTGTCACTGTAGTGCAAACTGGTGTCATAAATATTTTGGTAAGAAAGTTAAGTGACCACCTTGACGTAATGAGTTTTGGGCGCCCAGCTGAGAGATAGTCGTCTGACAAAAGAAAGCCATTAGGTGGAGAAAAAAAAAGAGGCCATTATCCTCGCTATTGACATTTCCTTGTCGAAAGCATCGGAAATACGACACGCTCAAACTTGAAAACATATAATTACACTGTGGATCTCTTAATTTATGGTATTTACTTAAATGCCCAATGAAATGATGAGAAACATTTTACATCTATTGTTTTTCTGGTTGAGAGACGCCATTTGCCTAGTGAATGACGTTTCATATGTTGCTTTATATATACATTTGCCTATTTTGTTTAATATCTAGTTTCTAGCTGCACTGCAGCATTGGTTACAATAAAATTTAATAGATGTACTAATATAGATATTTTATGACTACAGATCCAGTAAATAATAACTTTATAATTTACTTCAAAAAAAAAAACGAGGGATCACAAAAAGACATTTCCTCTCACAGGAATTGCATACATAATTTTTGTCAATGACTGGTAACTTTTTAGTAGTGTAAATTAAGGTGATGCATCACTCTAGTGTTAAGATGTGACATAGGTATTAAACATGGCCATCTTTACTGTAATATTATTTCTGCTTGAACTTTGTCATGTTTCGGTATAAGTTATTGCATTTGCTGCCGCTGTTTGCCAGGTATAGTTCTACTGAATTTTACATTGTATTAAGCTAGTTTTACTACTGATTTATTTTTCTTGTTGCTGCTCATTGCCTCATATTAGTTGTATTTGCTTTGCTAATTTCTATAATGCTGCTTGCTTTGCCAATTTGCATTTTTTGTCATTGCTGTTTGTGTTATTTGTTTTATGCTGCTGCATTGCCTCATCCCTTAGTTTATGCATCTGAGCTCAGTAGATTTAAGTTAGCTTAAGATGGGGTAGGCTATATAAGAGAACGAGTTGTGATGAATTGGAAGAAATGTATTGAGAAGCTATAAGAAAATGGTTTGGCCAAAAAAGTATTTTGAAAGAGGATATGAACAAAAAAGTAAGGTTTAGAGACAACAAGTTTAGGTAGGATTTTCTTGGAAATAAATGATGAGGTAAGATAATGGAAAATAAATTATGAGGTAAGAAATATGTGAACATATAAATACAGAAAGCATGCTTGGATAGGATGTTTTGGTGGAAACAAATATTGAAATAAAACGAAAGATCTATGGAATGAAGTTTTGGGTTGGACTGCAGTACCAAATGTTACACTTAAAACAAACCCTGCCCTTTCCTCTTGTGTTATCCCACTGTGTGTTTGTGTACCCTTGGGTATTTGTGTTCTTCCTGACTTTATGTGTTTATCTGATGAGAGTTACGTCCTAGAATTTTTCTGATAATATGTTATTTACTTTGTAAAGATGCTTAGGCATTATTTATTCTGTTTTGTTTTAATGCTCATGTACGAAGTTGATGTTTCAAAAGTTATTCCGATCTTTTATGTATTTACTTATGTCATAATTCCTGTAACACTGATGTATATGTTTATTTCTATTGTTTTGTAAAGCCTGGATTACTACAAATGTTATCTGTATTATTATGTTTTAGTGATGTATTTTGTACCTTTGTTATTGTATTCTTATGTTATAAAATTGTAATTGACACCAGTTCATCAAATTAAGTAACTTGTAAGCATTCATTTCACTGCACATATTTCTGTTGGTCATAGTATATGCACAATATGTGAAAAAAAGAAGACTGTTAGTGTTTGGACGTGTGTTAATAATTCAGCAAGGGACTGATTAACAGCATTGCTGGTTCTAAGGACAATTCCAAAATCTTTGTGAGTACACAAGTGGTGGTTTATGGACTTGCTATATTCTCTGCAAGACTCTTCGATGATGATTGTGCACCTGCACAGTCGCAACAGATGGCTGCTGGCCATCTTTACAAGGACTACAGTGGGTCTGCATCTTTGATGGCCCACCAATACTACTATTTCTACAAGGACTGCAGTGGATCTGCACCTCTGGTGGCCCACCAATACCATACACTCTACCAGGACTACAGTGGGTCTCCTCTGTGATGACCTACCTACCAATATTCTTGAACTTCGACTGACTCTTCTGTGGGTTTGCTCTGTTGTGGCCCATTAGCTGTCTGCATGTCAAGAGTCAGTACTGTCTTTCCATTGGAACGACAACACTACTTCTTCAAGACTGCATGGAAATCCACTACTTCCGTGTGCATTCTCTTCTACTGCTCAGACTTTGAGAAAAAAAAACACTGCAATTTTACTGTGATGAATGATCAGGACTGTCTTTATGGACAGTGAGAAAATTTTAGCTTTTGACCAACGTTGTATCAATAAGTGTGTGCATTTGATTTCTTTGTTATTGTAATTGTGAAATTTTTTTAACAAATATGTATTGGCCAGTGCCCAAAACAATTCGTAAAATTTTTTGTGGGGAGCATGGGGGCTATGTAAGTAGGCTGTTTAGGTTTTCTTATTGGTAACACCACGTAGCGCTCTGTATGAAAATCACTGGCTGTGTTGTGTGCAGTCTGTGGCTGTTTTGCATTGTTGTTCGCTATTGTAGTGTTGGGCAGTTGGCTGTTAACAGCGCGTGGCGTTGCGCAGTTGGAGGTGAGCCGCCAGCAGTGATGGATGTGGGGAGAGAGATGGCGGATTTTTGAGAGCAGATGATCTGGACAGAGACAGTAAATTTGTAAGACTGGATATCATGAACTGATATATATATATATATATATTATGACTTTTGAACACTATTAAGGTAAATACATTGTTTGTTCTCTATCAAAATCTTTCATTTGCTATCTATGCCTATCAGTAGTTAGTGCCTTCAGTAGTTTGAGTCTTTTATTTAGCTGGCAGTAGTGGCGCTCGCTGTATTGCAGTAGCTTGAGTAACGAAGATTTTTGTGAGGTAAGTGATTTGTGAAAGGTATAGGTTAATGTTAGTCAGGGCCATTCTTTTGTAGGGATTATTGAAAGTCAGATTGCGTTGCGCTAAAAAATATTGTGTGTCAGTTTAAGCACAGTCATGTATAATTTTTATAAGGGGACGTTTCACATGGTATGGTGCTTCGACGACCAATCCACCTGTAATGAAATATGCTATGCAATACCGCTTCAACTGCACGCGTGCTATGTGCTGGACATCCATCATGTTGGAAGTACATCGCCATTTTGCCATGCAGTGAAACATCATGTAGTAATATCGGTAGAACATTACGTAGGAAATCAGCATACATTGCACCATTTAGATTGCCATTGATAAAATGGGGCAAATTATCCTTTTTCCCATAATGCCGCACCATACATTAACCCGCCAAGGTCGCTGATGTTCCACTTGTCGCAGCCATCGTGGATTTTCCGTTGCCCAATACTGCCTATTATGCCGGTTTACGTTACCGCTGTTAGTGAATGACGCTTCGTCGCTAAATAGAACGCGTGCAAAAAATCTGTCATTTCTCTTGTGCCCAGTGGCAGAACTGTACACGACGTTCAAAGTCGTCGCCATGCAGTTCCTGGTGCATAGAAATATGGTACGGGTGCAATCGATGTTGATGTAGCATTCTCAACACCGACGTTTTTGAGATTCCCGATACTCGCGCAGTTTGTCTGCTACTGATGTGCGGATTAGCCGCGACAGCAGCTAAAACACCTACTTGGGCATTATCATTTGTTGCAGGTATTGGTTGACGTTTCGCATGTGGCTGAACACTTCCTGTTTCCTTAAATAACGTAACTGTCCGGCGAACGGTCCAGACACTTGGATGATGTCGTCTAGGATACCGAGCAGTATACATAGCACATGCCCGTTGGGCATTTTGATCACAATGGCCATACATCAACACGGTATCGACCTTTTCCGCCGTTGGTAAACGGTCCATTTTAACACGGGTAATGTATCACGAATCAAATACCGTCCGCACTGGCGGAATGTTACGTGATACCACGTACTTATACGTTTGTGACTATCACAAAGCGAAAAAAGTGGTGCAACTAAAACATTCATGTTTATTTACGTACTACACGAATATGTAATAAAAGTGGAGGGTTCCTGTTTTTAAAAAACGCAGTTGATATCCGATTGACCCATGGCAGCGCCATCTAGTGGGACAACCGTAGCGCCATCTGGTTTCCCCTATCAAGCTAGACGAGTTTCGTTCTTTGTAGTTTTTTCGTTTGACGCTTATTTCGTGAGATATTTGGCCCGGTCATGATCAATGGCCACCCTGTATAAGAAAGGAAAAAAAAAATGTTCAAATGTGCGTGAAATCTTATGGGACTTAACTGCTAAAGTCATCAGTCGCTAAGCTTACACACTACTTAGCCTAAATTATCCTCAGGACAAACACACATACCCATGCCCGAGGGAGGACTCGAACCTCCGCCGGGAACAGCCGCACAGTCTATGACTGCAGCACCTAAGACCGCTCGGCTAATCCCGCGCGGCAAGAAAGGAAAAGAATGGACCCTCAGAATTACAAATAGACTTCCTTAACATCGGTTTGCTGCAGAATTCTTGGATATATTCGAATACAATAACTCTAAGATGGAAAGCCTTTTGCCCACAAATCAGCACGAATTTAGAAAGCAACGCTTTCCCTTTTCTTCCATGATAGGGGACCGTAGATAAATAGGACAGACAGAGTGCCGCAAAGCTTTCGACGCGGTTTTCAACTGCAAACTGTCAACGAAGGCAGGAGGATATCGAACAGAGCCTCGTATGCATAAGCACCTCAAACATTTGTTAAGTATCAAAACACAGTACCTCGCCCGCGACGGCGAATATTCATCACACATAAGGGCTTTGTCAGGAGTGCTGCCGGGTAGAGTGAAAGGAGCGCTATTACTCCCTGTATACCAGTGGTAGTCAAAACTTTTTGCTCAATAGTCAGTATTAACACTGAGTTACAACACTTAGGTCCGCAGCTCGTGGTCGTGCGGTAGCGTTCTCGCTTTCCACGCCCGGGTTCCCGGGTTCGATTCCCGGCGGCGTCAGGGATTTTCTCTGCCTCGTGATGACTGGGTGTTGTGTGCTGTCCTTAGGTTAGTTAGGTTTAAGTAGTTCTAAGTTCTAGGGGACTGATGACCTCAGCAGTTGAGTCCCATAAGGAGAGCCATTTGAACCATTTTGACAACACTTATGGCCGCATATGTACCAGTCTTATTATTAATTGGTAAACTATACAAATCGGAATGTTGCAAGCGTCCAGTAGTCTAGTTGTGGTAAGGGCGCGATAAGTTGGCAGCTGGTCCCCATGTAGTGATCGTTAAAAGTCGGTACCATTCAGACCACTTCGTGTCAGCCGATCTCTATTTCAGATTGTTGGAACCTCAGCGGCCGCAAAGTCGTAGCACAGCATTGCCTCACTAAGTCTTGTGCTGTCTCTGCGAACGGATGGTTAATTGGTTAATAAAAGTAACTGTACTTATGTTTCAAAGCATTATTCGATATGAGACACTATGACATATGATTGGAATGTGGGTTTTCTTCTACTCATTCCGCTGTGTTATAAGATCGATAATGTAATGTTGCTTGCTGCAAGTAAGTACCAAATTTGAAGATGACCGTCTCTGTAACGTGCATTCACAAATCCATATTACTTCCGTCTCAAAATTCATACCGTAGCAGCTGATCGCTACGAGACGCCCCCACACGTGAGTTATCGGTACTGAAAGACAAAACAATAAAAGTTTCCCGCTGTAACACAGCAGTGGCCGCGCTACTTGAACCCTATACCCCTGAGTTAAGAGGCCAACTTTAGTTAGCTCATGGACGAATTGATCGACATCGATCATAATTAAGCACATCTTAAAATCGTAACTAGCTGTGAAAGTATTTTTTCTTACTAATCAGGAAAACTGCAGCTCTTAACGTTAACTGACGTTTTGTATTCGGCTGTTAGTTGTCAGATGCACATTGTTATAAAATACGGCTGAGAATCGCGGGCCACTAGAATACTTGATTCGGGCCGCAGTTTGGCGACCACTGCTGTATACTCACGCATAAATGATCTGACGGACAAGGGTGCGCATCAGTCTGATGCTGTTTGCTGATGCAGCTGCGGTGTATGAGAATGTGTCATCGTTGAATGATTGTAGGAGGATATAACATGAGTTAGATAAAATTTCTAGTTGGTGTGAAGAATAGGACCTTGCTCTAAATGTAAAGAAAAAAAATCTTAGTTAATGCAGATGAGTACTAAAGACAATTCCGTAATTTCAGAAAACAGCATTAGTAGTGCGCTGCTTGGCAGTCAGGTCGGTTAAATATCTGGAGGGGGGGGGGGGGGTAACGTTGAAAAGCGATATGAAATGGAACAAGCATGTCAGGATTGTAGAAGAGAAGGCAAACAGTCGGCTTCGGTTTATTTGGAGAATTTCGGGAAAGTGTTGTTTGTCTGTAATCATGACAGCATATAGACCACTAGTGGTCGAACTGAATTTTGTAATCCCCAAATCTTCGGAAAATAATCGAAAAATATACCTCTTCAAAAAAGCAGATAAAAACTCACTTGACGCCTTCGTGAGAGGCAATATCCACTCGTTCTAAATTAATAAGTGTAGACGAGATCTGGCTTGAATTCAAAGAAATAATATCGGCATCAATTGAGAGATTTATACAAATTAAATTAACAAACGACGGAGCTGATCATCCTTGGTACACAAAAAGGGGTTAGAACACTGTTGCAGAAACAACGAAACAAACGCGCCTAATTCCCCAAGATTGGTGATCTTTTGCAGAAGCTTGAAATTTAGCGTGGACTTTAATGCGAGATACCTATAACTGTTTCCACAACGAAATAGAAAATCCAAAGAGATTCTGGTCGTATGTGAAGTATGTTAGCGGCAAGAAACAATCTTTGTCTTCTCTGCCCGATAGCAATGGAGATACTATCGAAGACAGTGCTGCCAAAGCAGAGGTACTAAACACAGCCTTACGAAATGCGTTCACAAAAGAAGACGAACTAAATATTCCAGAATTGGAATCGAGAACAGGTGCCAACATAAGTAACGTAGAAGTAAATATCCTCGGAGTAGTGAAGCAACTTAAACCACTTAATAAAAGCAAGTCTTCTGGTCCAGACTGTATACCAATTAGGTTCCTTTCGGAGTATGTTGATGCATTAGCTCCGTACTTAACAATCATACACAACCGTTCGCTCGACGGAAGATCCGTACCCAAAGACTGCAAAGTTGCACAGGTCACACCAATATTCGAGAAAGGTAGTAGCAGTAACTCACTAAATTACAGGCCCATATCGTTAACGTCGATTTGCAGCAGGATTTTTGGAACTTGTATTGTGTTCGAACATTACGAATTACCTAGAGTAAAATGCTCTATTGACACACAGTCAAAATGCGTTTAGAAAACGTCGTTCCTGTAAAACACAACTACCACTATATTCACATGAAGTGTTGCGTGCTACTGACAAGGGATATCAGGTCCATTCCGTATTTCTGAATTTCCCGAAAGCTTTTGACACTGTACCACACAAGCGGCTCGTAGTGAAATATCGTCTCAGTTACGTGACTGGATTTGTGATTTCCTGTCAGAGAGGTCACAGTTCGTAGTAATGGACGGAAAGACATCGAGTAAAACAGAAGTGATTTCTGGGGTTCCCCAAGGTAGTGTTATAGGCCCTTTGCTGTTCCTTATCTGTATAAACGATTTGGGAGACAATCTGAGCAGCCTTCTTTGGTTGTTTGCAGATGGCGCTGTCGTTTATCGACTAATAAAGTCATCAGAAGATCAAAACAAACTACAAAACCATTTAGAAAAGATATCTGAATGGTGTGAAAAGTGGCAGTTGACCCTAAATAACCAAAGTGTGAGGTAATCCACATGAGTGCTAATAGGAACTCTTTAAACTTCTGTTACACGATAAATCAGTCTAATCTAAAAGCCGTAAATTCAACGAAATACCTAGGTACTACAATTACGATAAACTTAAATTGGTAGGAACACAGAAAATGGTGTGGGGAAGGCTACCCAAAGACTGCGTTTTATTGGCAGAACACTTAGAAAATGCAACAGACCTCCTAAGGAGACTGCCTACACTACGCTTGTCTGTCCTCTTTCAGAATACTGCTGCGCGGTGTGGGATCCTTACCAGATAGGGCTGACGGAATACAGCGAAAAAGTTCAAAGAAAGGCAGCACGTTTTGTATTATAGCGAAGTATGGAAGAGAATGTCACAGAAATGATACACGATTTGGGCTGGAAATCGTTAAAAGAAAGGCGTTTTTCGTGTGTGTTCTCACGAGATTCCAGTCATCAACTGTCTCCTCCGAATGCGAAAATATTTTGTCGACACCGACATACATTGGGAGGAAGGATCACCACGATAAAATAAGGGAAATCAGAGCGCGTACGGAAAGATATAGGTGTTCATTCTATCCGCGCACTATACGAGATTGGAATAATAGAGAATTGTGAAGATGGTTCGATGAACCCTTTGCCAGGCACTTAAATGTGATTTGCAGAGTATCTATGTAGATGTAGATGTAGGGTAGGATTACAGGAAGACATCCAAGCAGTTCGGAGATGGACTGCTAGATATATTACCAGTAGGCTCCATCAACATGCGAGTATCATGAAGATGATTAGTGAACTCAAACGGAATTCCTGGAGGACAGGCGACGCTCTTTTTGTGGAGGACTACAGAGAAAACTTAGAGAACCCGCATTTCAAGGCGATGCACAGCGATTCCTACTGCCGCCAACGTGCAGTTTCAGTGAGCACCACGAAGTAAGACAAGAGAAACTGGGGTCCATACGGAGGCATATAGGTAGTTGTTTTCTCCTCGCTGTGTTAGCGAGTGGAACAGGAAAGGCAATCAGTAGTAGCGGTATAAGGCATCCTCAGCCATGCACCGTACGGTGGCCTGCGAAGTATGTATTGGGCTCAGCGCATCACAATTAACAGCGAGAAAATATATGGTAATAGAAGAAGTAGAGTAGAAAAACTGGGAATGTGTGGTTACGAATCGCTATTGACTTCAGTGTGAAATGCAGTCCTAGTCAGTACAAATTTATCTGAAAAGTAAGTTTTTCTGTTTAGCCCCCACCAAGTTTCCCCCTTGGTCTATGATTGGGGCAAGCTGAACACGCATACTGGTACGTTTTGGTGCTAATTCAAGACGACATTAAACACAGCAATATGATTCAAGATGCATGATGTGATGATGTTAGGTTTGTGGGGCACTCAACGACGCAGTTATCAGCCCAGCCCCCGTACAAAGTCCCAATCTTGTCACAGTCCAGTCTTTCCATTTCTCCGAATGATGATAAAATGAGAAGGACGACACAGACACCGATCTCTTGGGCGGAGAAAAATCCCCGAGTCGGCCGGGGATCGAAACCGGGACCCTGTGATCTACAGGCAGCAACATTAAACCCTAGACCTGGAGCTGCGTGCGACCCAAGCACGCCGTGTGGGGAAAAACCTGTGGCTTTCCTCCAAGATCACCCGACCTTGATATTCTGGATTTTTCTGCCCGAGTCATCTCAGAAGAGAAGTTTACGACATGCCCTTTGATAAAGTTGAATGACTGTAAGAGCGGAATGTATAGTATTGGCAAGAGCTATAAGATGATTCGAGAGTGTTTCAAGGAATTCGTAACTCACACAACAGTGTAGTATCGTATCCAAATTCAAGGACGAACCTGGAACACCGCCTACAACTGTTACAAATAAACATGAAATTGTAACGAGTTACGTGCTGAAATAACTTTTTGTACTTGTTGTTAAGGCAGTATTTGTTGTTAGGTTAAGCCGTCGGTGAAATGTGAGTACAATTACATGGGGACCTAATCGTAAAGTTTACGTTTCAATTACATGTGTACCACCTATGACAATGGTTCATACTGAAATCAATGGCACCACTCAACCATACATTCGCCATTATCTCATAAACGGCGCCTTTCTATTACCGTATTTACTGGAACGTGTCTGTTGCACTTAATAATTATGATGGTCCCTATATTGCTGAGACAAACAGTTGCTTAGTAAATGTGAGAGATGGTGTATATCACATGAAATATACACACGGAAAAAATCGCTACACCGAAAAGGAGTTGTGCGATATAAACGAAAGTTGATAGGGTGTTTCTACATTTTAAGGATGATATCTGTCAGATTTCGCGTCAGTCGCATAAGAGTGGCGCTATTAACGTCACTATGAGGATACAAATGGTTCAAATCGCTCTGAGCACTATGGGACAACTTCTGAGGTCATCAGTCTCCTAGAACTTAGAACTACTTAAACCTAACTAACCTAAGGACATCACACACATCCATGCCCGAGGCAGGATACGAACCTGTGACCGTAGCGGTCTCCCGGTTCCAGACTGTAGCGCCTAGAACCGCTCGGCCACTCCGGCCGGCTATGAGGATACAGATCAGGTTTACTTCGAATGAACTCCGTAATGGTCGCCAGCATTATTTGCCTTTGAGACTGTAGGTGTTGAGCTGATGTTAGTCAAGAATGCCTTTAGGGCAACAAAGACTCTTCACAGAATGAGATTTTCGCTCTGCAGAGGAGTGTACGCTGATGTGAAACTTCCTGGCAGATTAAAACTGTGTGCCAGACCGAGACTCGAACTCGGAAATCTCATTCTGGAAACATCCCCTAGGTTGTGGCTAAGCCACGTCTCCGCAATATCCTTTCTTTCAGGAGTGCTAGTTCTGCAAGGTTCGCAGGAGAGCTTCTGTAAAGTTTGGGAGGTAGGAGACGAGATACTGGCAGAAGTAAAGCTGTGAGGACGGGGCGTGAGTCGTGCATGGGTAGCTCAGGTGGTAGAGCACTTGCCCACGAAAGACAAAGGTCCCGAGTTCGAGTCTCGGTCCGGCACACAGTTTTAATCTGCCAGGAAATTTCACTCTTCACGGAGTGTGAATGATGTCGTGTAATGGGGATACAAGACGACAGCTGTTCCTTCTGGGATGTTGGGGAAATACTTGACTTGAATGTAGCCACTGCACGTGATTACTGTCAGCGCTGGTCACGAGAATGTAAGGTAGCAAGAAGTCCAGGCCCCAGATGGCAACGTGGCACTACCGAGCGGGAATACCATCATGTGCGGCGTATGGTTCTGGTGCATCGTACTGGGCCTGCAGCAGCACTTTGAACAGCAGTTGGCACCACAGTGACACAACGAAGTGTTACGAATCAGTTACTTCAAGGACAGCTCCGGGTCAGATGCCTGTAGCGGGCGTTCCACTGACTCCAAACCACAACCAATTGCGACTTCAGTGGTATTATACGAGAGTTCATTGTAGGGCAAGGTGAAGATCTGTTATGTTTCCTGATGACAGGTGGTTCTGCGGCGTTGCCAGTGATAGCCGTGTGTTGGTCACACGGAGGTCACTTGAGGCTCTGCAACCAAACTCTCTGCATGCTAGACACACTGGATCTACATCTGGAACTACGATGTGGGGTGCGATTTCATACGACGGCAGGAGTACTCTCATGGTTATCCCACGCAAACTGACTGAAAATTTGTACATCGGTCTGGTGATATAACTCTTGCTCATATACCGTTCTAGTAACCCAGCATTCACTACAGGATGTCGACATGTTGCCTTGGCCTGTTCGATCACCAGATGCGTCTCCTATCAAACAACTATGGGACATTAGCCGTCCTTGTTTTGACCGACCAAGTGCAACAGGCATGGAACTCCATCCCACAAACTGAAATGCTGCATATTTGCACCACAATTCGTGGACGTTTGCCTGCTTGCATTCAACAGTCTGGCGGATACACCGGTTACTAATGTAGCACCACTTCACGTTTGCAATGCCTTATCTCCCTTTTACCTTAATCTGTGATCTTGCAGTGTCAATCACTTAAATATGTTACCTAGCCAAATGTATTCCCAAAATGTCATTCCTCTACATAAACTGTTTTTTGGTGCTGCGAATTTTTGTCCGTCATTCAACATCTAGGTATTAGTGGCGGCTCGTAGCGAAAATCGGCGGGACTGCTGCTTCAGAAAATACTTAGCCTTTGGTTTAAAATTGGGTAAAAGGAAACAAACAAGTATAGAAAGAAAATTTATTCACAAACTTGATAAAATCCTAATAGAATGAATACAAATATTTCTACTCGCCTTATCATACGGTGTTACAGTTGAAGCTTCATCAATTCATTTAAAATTTATGCAAGAAGAACTGTAATTTCTCCTTGATTTCTGGATGACGCCTGAATTCTGTTCAGAATTTTATATCGTTAAATTAATGAATAAATCTTAAAAACTTACATTCTGAAGAATATAAACTTGTAAATGCGCTTATGTAAATTTTCAAGATAAATTCTTTCTCAAATTTCCTGTTATTAACAGCAGAAACCGAGAATTATGTTTCCGTCCTAATATACACTCCTGGAAATGGAAAAAAGAACACATTGACACGGGTGTGTCAGACCCACCATACTTGCTCCGGACACTGCGAGAGGGCTGTACAAGCAATGATCACACGCACGGCACAGCGGACACACCAGGAACCGCGGTGTTGGCCGTCGAATGGCGCTAGCTGCGCAGCATTTGTGCACCGCCGCCGTCAGTGTCAGCCAGTTTGCCGTGGCATACGGAGCTCCATCGCAGTCTTTAACACTGGTAGCATGCCGCGACAGCGTGGACGTGAACCGTATGTGCAGTTGACGGACTTTGAGCAAGGGCGTATAGTGGGCATGCGGGAGGCCGGGTGGACGTACCGCCGAATTGCTCAACACGTGGGGCGTGAGGTCTCCACAGTACATCGATGTTGTCGCCAGTGGTCGGCGGAAGGTGCACGTGCCCGTCGACCTGGGACCGGACCGCAGCGACGCACGGATGCACGCCAAGACCGTAGGATCCTACGCAGTGCCGTAGGGGACCGCACCGCCACTTCCCAGCAAATTAGGGACACTGTTGCTCCTGGGGTATCGGCGAGGACCATTCGCAACCGTCTCCATGAAGCTGGGCTACGGTCCCGCACACCGTTAGGCCGTCTTCTGCTCACGCCCCAACATCGTGCAGCCCGCCTTCAGTGGTGTCGCGACAGGCGTGAATGGAGGGACGAATGGAGACGTGTCGTCTTCAGCGATGAGAGTCGCTTCTGCCTTGGTGCCAATGATGGTCGTATGCGTGTTTGGCGCCGTGCAGGTGAGCGCCACAATCAGGACTGCATACGACCGAGGCACACAGGGCCAACTCCCGGCATCATGGCGTGGGGAGCGATCTCCTACACTGGCCGTACACCACTGGTGATCGTCGAGGGGACACTGAATAGTGCACGGTACATCCAAACCGTCATCGAACCCATCGTTCTACCATTCCTAGACCGGCAAGGGAACTTGCTGTTCCAACAGGACAATGCACGTCCGCATGTATCCCGTGCCACCCAACGTGCTCTAGAAGGTGTAAGTCAACTACCCTGGCCAGCAAGATCTCCGGATCTGTCCCCCATTGAGCATGTTTGGGACTGGATGAAGCATCGTCTCACGCGGTCTGCACGTCCAGCACGAACGCTGGTCCAACTGAGGCGCCAGGTGGAAATGGCATGGCAAGCCGTTTCACAGGACTACATCCAGCATCTCTACGATCGTCTCCATGGGAGAATAGCAGCCTGCATTGCTGCGAAAGGTGGATATACACTGTACTAGTGCCGACATTGTGCATGCTCTGTTGCCTGTGTCTATGTGCCTGTGGTTCTGTCAGTGTGATCATGTGATGTATCTGACCCCAGGAATGTGTCAATAAAGTTTCCCCTTCCTGGGACAATGAATTCACGGTGTTCTTATTTCAATTTCCAGGAGTGTATAATGGACACGAATGGACACAGGTGATCAGACAGGATGCTTACGTACATGTCACTTGTCAGAGTCGTATCTAGACGTATCAGGGGTCCCATATCACCCCAACTGCACACGCCTCACACCATTACAGAGCCTTCACCAGTTTGAACAGTCCCCTGCTGGCATGTAGGGTTCATGGATTCATGAGGTTCTCTTCATACCCGTACACATCCATCCGCTCGATACAATTTGAAAAGAGACTCGTATTATCAGGCATCAACAGTCCAATATCGGTGTTGACGGGCCCAGGCGAGGCGTAAAGCTTTGTGTCGTGCAGTCAACAAGGGTACATGAGAGGGTCTTCGGCTCCGAAACCCCATATCGATGATGTTTCGTTGAATGGTTCTCACGCTGATACTTATTGCTGGCCCAGCACTGAAATCTGCAGCAATTTGCGGGAGGGTTGCTCTTCTGCCACGTTGAACGATTCTTCTCAATCTTCGTTGGTCCAGTTTTTGAAGGACCTTTTTCCGGCAGTAACAGTGTCGGACATAGGATGTTTTGCCGCATTACTGATATTCAGAGTACACCCGTGAAAAGGTCGTACAGAAAATCACTTCATCGCTACTTCGGGACGCTGTGTCCCGTCGTTCGTGCGTCGACTATAACACCACTTCCAGAATCGCTTAAATCTCGATAACCTGCCACTGCAGCAGCAGTAACCGATCTAACAACTGCTCCAGCAGTAACCGATCTAACAACTGCTCCAGACGCTTGTTGTCTTATATAAGCGTTGCCGACCGCAGTGCCGTATTCACCTGTTAACATATCTCTGTGCCTATACCAGTTTCTTAGGCGATTCAGTGTATATGTTACCAATACTCTCTTTTTTCTCAATTACTCAATGAGTGGCACCGTGTAGTGTAGGTTACATCTTACGAAATGAATGTATGAACATCTTCTTCCTCACATAGTCCCCACACCACACACACATACTGTGTTTTTTCTACCGCATCGATGACGGTAAAAGTGAGGCACACATCTAACAAAAGCTAAACATCTCAACAAGCTGTAGATAGTTCCTGAAATAGACCAGAAATTACTTCATTAGTCACCTGGAAACAGATATATAAAGTAGTTGAGAGCACGACAAAACCGTAACTATGTACGTGCTACTATAGTGCTTTACACAATATTATAGACGCTATTATTACTATTATTATTATTATTATTATTATTATTATTATTATTAGTGTTAGTCGTTGGTCACAAAGCATTGTCAGCTTGAAGTCTTCAAATTTCTACCAGTTCAGAAGTAGATAGTCCAACAATCAAGTGATTTACTAACCGAGAGTGCAGTGCACACGTTTTAAATTCGTTGATTTCAAATCGTGGTGCGAGGTGCAGGCGAAGCAAATGCCGCTAGGGTAGGAGCAGTGCATTGGAAGCATGTCTTGCAATAAGTGTCTGTCGTCACAGTGGATAGTTACCTTTCTTATCAGAGAAGGAGTTGTAGGCTGCGCGATGCGCCGTGGTTTGCTTCATCAGTCAAACACAAACACACACACACACAATCCAAATATAACTCATGGAAAAGAAATAAAGAAATGTGGTTTCAAGATCTGTAGAGGTGAAAGTAGATTTCAGACTACTATAACAATAACACATCGAAGAATAAATGGAAATAAAAGAATGGCTAAAGAGTAGGATTAAAATGCAAAGTGAAAGGATATCAGTGATGAGATTCGTTGATGGCATTGCTATCCATAAGAATTAGAGGATACGGAAGTAACGAGAAGTAGCAGAGAACAGTCTGAGACTTAATTTTAACATCAGAATAGATGAGCATGAAGTAGATGACGTTAAGGAATTCTACTACCTAGGCAGCAAAATAACCTACGACGGACGGGGCAAGGGTACATGAAAAGCAGACTAGCACTCACAAAATCGGCATTCCTGGCCTATAGAAATCTACTAGTGTCAAACATAGCTCATAATTTGAGGAAGAAATTTCTGAGAATGTACGTTTGGAGCACAACATTCTATAGTAGTGAAACGTGGACTGTGTGGAAACCAAAACAGAACAAAACGACGCATTTGAACTGTAGCGAAAATTATGTGGATTAATAAGGTAAGGAATGATCAGTTTCGAGGATAGGAACGTATGGTTAACAGTGACAGGAAGAAGGGTCAGGATGATAGGGCATTGTTAAGTCTCAGGAAGTATCTTGCATGTACAAGAGAGCACTGCAGAGGGTAAAAACTGTAGAGGAAGACAGATATTGGAACACATCCAGCAAATAATCGACGACGAAATTTGCAAGTTCTTCTCTGAGATTAGGAGCTCGGCACAGGAGAGTATTTCGTGGCGGGCCCCATCAAACCAGTCAGAAGACTGATGACACATGGAGGTACATCAAAGAATCAAAATCACACTTTCATAGGGATCCAAGTCCAAAATGGTTGGTGAACTTTATTATGTTGTAAGAGCTAAGTATCCTGGAACAAGGAAGCCAACATTCGCTATCACCCCAAACCAATAAACCGCGAAATGGAGGTATTTCAACGAATCAAAATCAGTTGGGCCTAGGTATCCAAGTCCAAAATGATCGGTGGAGCCGCAACTTTGGTCCGTGCGCATTCCCGGAGCACGTTGGTCTGACAACGAATGTTGGGTTCCAAACGCCGGGCTACTTAGCTCATATGACATTTTGGACTTAGATCCCTACGCCCTGATGATTTTGCTTCATTGACGAACTGACATTTAGTGGTTTATTAATTAGGTCTGACAACGAATGTTGGGTTCCATGTTCCAGGTTACTTTGCTCACTGATATGGCTTAGTTGTATGTCACCTGTTGATGTGATTTTTAGTGGCACTAAACCGGTTAGGACCTGATAATAGACATATTAAATACAGCTGAAGCGGCTTGTTAATCCCTAAGACGATTACTGATATCAGTTTCCGCGTAACATCTAATAGATTACTTAAAGGCGGCATTACACTATCGATGAGACACTACAGTGATTTATATTTGTAAACTGTCCAATAAAGCATCCTAGATCACAATCTTAGTTATTTCAATGCCTGGTTGAGGCCATTGGTTTAGTAAAAACTCGCATCGTCAACTAACTGGTTATTTGATCTAATTCCAAAACGTATGCAGTAAAGGAGACATTTTCCTATCTCCTTGAGAACATTATTTTCGCAATACTGAAGAAAATATGAGGGAAAAGTGGGAAAACCGTCGCAAATTGTCCGAATGTCACACACTTCTTAATTGCTAACTACCATTATACGTATGTGTAACTAGGCCGGCCAGGATAGCCGAGCGGCTCTAGGCGCTACAGTCTGGAACCGCGTGACCGCTACGGTCGCAGGTTCGAATCCTGCCTCGGGTATGGGTGTGTGTGATGTCCTTAGGTTAGTTAGGTTTAAGTAGTTCTAAGTTCTAGGGGATTGATGACCTCAGCAGTTAAATCCCATAGTGCTCAGAGCCATTTGAACCATTTTTTGTGTGACTACAGTTGGAAAAGTCAGTCTCAGTGATAGTACCAGAAATACAATTTACATACTGCAAAATGTGATGGAAGCAAGAAATCGGGAAAACCTAGACCGTTCATGGCATTTAGCGATCCAGAGAAAAGCTACTGATACTGTAAGGAAGAATTAGATGTTGAAAATCTTGAAAAAAATGGCGAATAAATACCGCGACATAGTTGTAGTATACCAGACATACAAAGCCAAATGGGATTACTGAAATTGTATGGTGAAGGAGGACAAGCTCGACATAAAATGGTGTAGGATAGGATTACAGATTCTCTCCACTTTTGATTAAATATCATCATCATTACCAGCCAGTCGATACTCGATGGCTGGTCAAATGCTTCTCTCAGATTCTTTTGTACATTAAGGTTTTCAGCTCTTCAGATCCATGTTGCTCCTGCGTGCTTCCTAATGTCATCGACCCACTTTCCACCAGGCCACTGCCCCACTCTTCTAGAATATAGCAAAGATCTTTGCTTTATCTACCATCCATTCATCTTATTACATATCTTTGTCACCTTCATTTCTTTCCTATTACCTCAATAATTTCATTCTCCAATCTCTAAAACATTTACTTTTTCCTGACTCTCCTAGCAATATCTAAGGTGGAAGTCTCAATTTTTGATAGTTTTCACGTTAGAAGTCCCTGCTCGTACACAGCACCAAACAGACAGTGAACCTGGAAATATAAACAGATATGGGGTTACTGCAAGCTCGCCTGCGTGGCCTTAAGAGTTTTAACTGGCAATATGGGAACTATGGCGTGGGAATGAAAATGGCTGTGTCAATGGTTCTACACCGTCTGACGAAGTTGGACCGATGGCACACATCCAATTTCGTAGCATCCATTGTCCAATAGGAACAAATGTGGCAGAGTGCTGTGGGCACATAAACCTCATCACTGATATGCCGGCGGAGGTTCGAGTCCTCCCTCGGGCATGGGTGTGTGTGTTTGTCCTTAGGATAATTTAGGCTAAGTAGTGTGTAAGCTTAGGGACTGATGACCTTAGCAGTTAAGTCCCAAAAGATTTCACACACATTTGAACATTTGAACTGATATTCCGTCAGAGTTTTCAGCAATGCCGCTCCAGTGGCATCCTACATTTCTGAGAGACATAGCGTCCGAATGCTAAAAGTGATGTACAGGAAATGTATTCGGAATTGCGACTACACACAACCTGCAACTGTAGAACACAATGACGACACCGAAAATTTTTACTGGAGTGGTACTCAAAAAATGGTTCAATTAGCTCTAAGCACTATGGAACTTAACATCTGAGGTTATCAGTCCCCTAGACGTAGAACTACTTAAACCTAACTAACCTAAGGACGTCACACACATCCATGCCCCAGGCTGGATTCGAACCTGCGACCGTAGCAGCAGCGCGGTTCCAGACGGAAGCGCCTCTGACTGCTCGACCACAGAGGCCGGCGAGCGGCACTTAACCCGGTTTTCCTGCTTATCACGACCGTTCACCTTAACTACATAGATTACCTGATCATGCTTCATGGTCAGACCAAAATTTCGTATGTCTTCGTCCATGTATCATTAACTAGCACTCATACACATATTACAATTCCCGCACACATGAAGCGGCAGATAAACACGATATTGCAGTGCCTGTTTTTGTAAGAACTACGATGCATCAATGTTCCTTCGGATGTACATGTGTGTCCGAAATGACGTTGCATCATACTAAATGTGACAGTTTGCACCATCACTAACATGTACTGTAGGGCATCTCAATAACAACCGCTATATCAGGAATGGTGTATATCTCGATAGACTGTCCCTCCTTCAGGCTACAGCACGCGCCATACTTCGACAGAACAGTGCCACAGACATATAACACAAGGAAAGTGCAATCCTGCTGCGGATAATGACTGGCCTATGGTTTCCCTGGTCTGTTTGTTCAACTGACATATCGCCCATGAAATATTTGAAATACTGTTTAATCGTAACTCATTCGTCATTTTTCGCTAAAAATTACCGTGGGCAATGTCTCGCAGAAATATACAGAAGCCTTCGTTTCGAGGCACTGAATCCACTGAGTGGGGCTTCACGTCATATTAATTTGTCAGAGATGTTATGGAGTTCTTTAACGCTAACAGTCTGTCATTTGTCAAACATTTAGAACAGTCGTAGAATGTTCATTTTAGACAGATTTATTCATCTTGTTGGTGTAATTCTCAGAAATGCTAGTCAAACTATTTCCTCTTTCCTATTTCTCTCCAGCAGTGTAATCAATAGGCTATTCAATTGGAATTTCAAAGTAGTCCGCAAAAATAAAAGAAATTATGACATGAAACTTCCTGGCAGATTAAAACTGTGTTCCCGACCGAGACTCGAACTCGGGAACTTTGCCTTTCGCGGGCAAGTGCTCTACCAACTGAGCTACCGAAGCACGACTCACGCCCGGTACTCACAGCTTTACTTCTGCCAGTACCTCGTCTCCTACCTTCCAAACTTTACAGAAGCTCTCCTGCGAACCTTGCAGAACTAGCACTCCTGAAAGAAAGGATACTGCGGAGACATGGCTTAGCCACAGCCTGGGGGATGTTTCCAGAAAGAGATTTTCACCGGGAATCGAACCCGGGAGCGCCGGCGTCGGAAGCGAGAACGCTACCGCACGACCACGAGATGCGGGATTTTTGTTTTGTACTCAATAATATGATCTTTATCATAATGAAAGGCAAGAGGTTCCTGCTATTACTGATAAGTCCGAAAGCTGATAACGAATAACAAAAAAATGGTTCAAATGGCTCTGAGCACTATGGGACTTAACTTCTGAGGTCATCAGTCCCCTAGAACTTAGAACTACTTAAACCTAACTAACCTAAGGACATCACACACATCCATGCCCGAGGCAGGATTCGAACCAGCGACCAGAGCGGCCGCGCAGTTCCAGACTGTAGCGCCTAGAACCGCTCGGCCACTCCGGCCGGCTACGAATAACAGTAACATGTTTTACATAAGGTCGATGAAGTGTTGAAGTAACGTTAGGTACGTTTTCGTTTTACGGCATTTCTTTACTTTTACTTATTAGGAAATTGCATTTTCTAGCGGTATATGACTAATACATATACCATAGCGCCATCTGGTTTCCCCCTTCAAGGTAGACAAGTTTGTAGTTTTTTCGTTTGACGCTTATTTCGTGAGATATTTGGCCCGGTCACTATCAATGGACCACCCTGTGAATATATACATTGTTGTGGTCTTCAGTCCTGAGACTGGTTTGATGCAGCTCTCCATGCTACTCCATCCTGTGCAAGCTTCTTCATCTCCCAGTACCTACTGCAGCCTACATCCTTCTGAATCTGCTTAGTGTATTCATCTTTTGGTCTCCCTCTACGATTTTTACCCTCCGCGCTGCCCTCCAGTAGTAAATTGGTGATCCCTTGTTGCCTCAGAACACGTCCTACCAACCGATCCCTTCATCTAGTCAAGTTATGCCACAAACTCCTCCCCAATTATATTCAATACCTCCTCATTAGTTATGTGATCTACCCATCTAATCTTCAGCATCTTTCTTAGCACCACATTTCAAAAGCTTTTATTCTCTTCCTGTCCAAACTATTTATCGTCCGCGTTTCGCTTCCATACATGGCTACACTCCATACAAATACTTTCAGAAATGACTTCCTGACACTTAAATCTATACTCGATGTCAAAAAATTTCTCTTCTTCAGAAACGCTTTCCTTGCCATTGCCAGTCTACATTTTATATCCTCTCTACTTAGACCATCATCAATTATTTTGCTCCCGAAATAGCAAAACTCCTTTACCACTTTAAGGGTCTCATTTCCCAATCTAATTACCTCAGCATCACCCGACTTAATTCGACTACATTCCATTATCCTCGTTTTGCTTTTTTTATGTTAATCTTATATCCTCCTTTCAATACAGTGTCCATTCCGTTCAACTGCTCTTCCAAGTCCTTTGCTGTCTCTGACAGAATTACAATGTCATCGGCGAACCTTAAATTAATTATTTCTTCTCCATGCATTTTAATACCTACTCCGAATTTTTCTTTTGTTTCCTTTACTGCTTGGTCAATATACAGATTGAATAGCATCGGGGAGAGGCTACAACCCTGTCTCACTCCCTTCCCAACCACTGCTCCCCTTTCATGTCCCTCGACTCCTATAACTGCCGTCTGGTTTCTGTACAAATTGTAAATATCCTTTCCCTCCCTGTATTTTACCCCTGCCACCTTCAGAATTTGAAAAAGAGTATTCCAGTCAACATTGTCAAAAGCTTTCTCTACGTCTACAAATGCTAGAAACGTAGGTTTGCCTTTCCTTACTCTATCTTCTAAGATAAGTCGTAGGGTCAGTATTGCCTCACGTGTTCCAACATTTCTACGGAATCCAAACTGATCTTTCCCGAGGTCGGCTTCTACTAGTTTTTCCATTCGTCTGTAGAGAATTCGTGTTAGTATTTTGCAGCTGTGACTTTTTAAACTGATAGTTCGGTAATTTTCACATCTGTCAACACTTCCTTTATTTGGGATTGGAATTATTATATTCTTCTTCAAGTCTGAGCGTATTTCGCCTGTCTCATTCGTTTTGCTCACCAGATGGTAGAGTTTTGTCAGGACTGGCTCTCCCAAGGCTGTCAGTAGTTCTAATGGAATTTTGACGACTCCGGGGCCTTGTTTCGACTTAGGTCTTTCAGTGCACTATCAAACTCTTCACTCAGTATCATATCTCCCATTTCATTTTCATCTACATCCTCTTCCATTTCTGTAACATCGCTCTCAAGTACATCGCCCTTGTATAGACCCTCTATGTACTCCTTCCACCTTTCTGCTTTCCCCTCTTTGCTTAGAACTGGGATTCCATCTGAGCTCTTGATATTCATACAAGTGGTTCTCTTTTCTCCAAATGTCTCTTTAATTTTCCTGTAGGCAGTATCTATCTTACCCCTAGTGAGATAAGCCTCTATATCCTTACATTTGTCCTCTAGCCATGCCTGCTTAGCCGTTTTGCACTTCCTGTCGATCTCATTTTTGAGACGTTTGTATTCCTTTTTGCCTGCCTCCATTACTGCATATTTATATTTTCTCCTTTCATCAATTACATTCAATATTTCTCTGTTACCCAAGGATTTCTACTAGCCCTCGTCTTTTTACCTACTTGATCCTCCACTGCCTTCACTACTTCATCCCTCAAAGCTACCCATTCTTCTTCTACTGTATTTCTTTCCCCCATTATTGTCAATTGTTCTCTTATGCTCTCCCTGACTCTGTATAACCTCTGGTTTAGTCAGTTTATCCAGTTCCCATCTCCTTAAATTCCCACCTTTTTGCAGTTTCTTCAGTTTTAATATATATATATATATATATATATATATATATATATATATATATATATATATATATATATATATGTAATTTTAATATATATAATTTTACTTCAATATACATCTGCTTCACGTTACATATCAACAGTTTTCGAATAGAAGCGGAGTTAAAAATTGACAATTTCAATTTTCCTACGCATAATGTTCATTTTTAAGTAACACACAGGAGGATAACTATGTAGAACAAAAATATTCCATTCGTTATGTAGATCTTTATATGTCCTCACTCAGTTTCTGGACAGTTCACCTAGTAAGACACTAATCGTACATGCAAACAAAGAGTTACTATGAGGTAACGCCTGATAGGTGTGCAATACAGCTGACACACAGATAATACGATTTCTATTTTACCTGACTATGGCTACTGGAAAAACTATAGTAGTCTGTCAAAAAAAAAAGGTTCAAATGGCTCTGAGCACTATGGGACTTAACATCTGTGGTCATCAGTCCCCTAGAACTTAGAACTACTTAAACCTAGCTAACCTAAGGACATCACACACATCCATGCCCGAGGCAGGATTCGAACCTGCGGCCGTAGCAGTCGCGCGGTTCCGGACTGAGCGCCTAGAACCGCTAGACCACCGTGGCCGGCATATAGTAGCCTGTCCTTACTTATGATAGTCTACGGTAGCTATTACAGTTTTAAAACTCTACTTGAAGATCTTCTCAGCATGGATCTATGGAATAGTTGTTATGTCTAATCTAATGTACATCGTAATTATTTGACGTCCATAGTTTCTTAGATCGCATCCACATCTACGTGATTACTCTGCTATTCACAATAAAGTGCCTGGCAGAGGGCTCAATGAACCACCTTCAAGCTGTCTCTCTGCCGTTCCACTATCGAAAGGCGCGCGGGAAAAACGAGCACTTACATTTTTCTGTGCGAGCCCTGATTTCTCTTATTTTATCGCGATGATCATTTCCCCCTATGTAGGTGGGTGCCAACAGAATGTTTCCGCAGTCGGAGGAGAAAACTGGTGATGCAAATTTCATGAGAAGCTCCCGTCGCAACGAAAAACGCCTTTGTTTTAATGATTGCCACTCTTTGTACTTTTTCGATATGACTCGTCAGTCCCAACTGATGCGGATCCCACATCGCACAGCAATACTCCAGAACAGGGCGGACAAGCGTAGTGTAAGCAGTCTTTTTAGTAGCCCTGTTGCACCTTCTAAGTGTTCTGCCAATGGTTCGCAGTCTTTGGTTAGCTCTACCCTCAACATTTATGTATGTGATGGTTCCAATTTAGCCGGCCCGTGTGGACGAGCGGTTCTAGGTGCTACAGTCTGGAACCGCGCGACCGCTACGGTCGGAGGTTCGAATCCTGCCTCGGGCATGGATGTGTGTGCTGTCCTTAGGTTAGTTAGGTTTAAGTAGTTCTAAGTTCTATGGGACTGATGACCTCAGATGTTAAGTTCCATAGTGCTCAGAGCCACTTGAACCATTTAGTTCCAATTTACATTATTTGTGATTGTAATCCCTAAGTATTTAGTTGAATTTACAGCCTTCAGATTTGTCTGACTTATCGCGTTATCTAAATTTAGTGGAATTCTTTTAGTACTCACGCGAATAACTTCACAATTGCCACTTTTCGCACCATACAGATATCTTATCTAAATAATTTTGCAGTTCGTTTTGATCATCTGATGACTTTACAGGACGGTAAATGAGAGCATCATCTGCAAACAATATAAGATGGCTACTCAGATTGTCTCTTATATCGTTAATATAGATCAGGAACAATAGAAGGCCTATAACACTTCCTTGGAGAACACTGGATATTACTTATGTTTTACTCGATGACTTTCCTTCTATTACCTTTGTGACAGGAAATCACGAATCCATATTTTTAAACTATGCAGCGATTAGCGATGATCCCTGCTATTTTAAATTCCTGAGGCAGTCCACAGCACTGCAGAGCTGACGCGGCTGTCAGCTTGACGCTAGAAACGGGCCCCTGCCGCTTAGGCAGCCCACGCTGTCCGTCCCTGGCAATTAGGCGCGACACGGCCGCTGTTGATTCAGCAAACAGCCGTTGGGGGGGCAGCCCTGTCGCCTTACTGACGCCGCCGGGCAAGATCAGGATGCTCCATGCGCTTCCCCGCTTCCCCCTGTGAGGTAAGCCAGTGCCCTGGACAGTTACTAATCTAATCACACTTATCCTCTACAAATAACGAAATGAAATTCTTCGCGCCTTATCTAAACTTCTTTTGACTGATGTTTATCTTCTTAAAAAGTGATTTAAGAGTACCAACCAGCTACCAGCTGTCATGTGCAATGGAGGTTGTGCGCGAGTGAGATAAGTACCTTGCGTCGACAGTGCTGGGTTTATTATATTTCGGTTTCTCAGGCATGGTTACACGAACTGTAGGATACTAGCACCAGCAAGAAGGCAGAACCTGAGTGTAGCGAAATGGTTAAATGAAAAGTAAGCCTAGTTTACATGACGAGATTGGGTTGCGCCACTCGTTGCGTAGAATGAGTTGCAAGCAAATGGTTTAATATTTGACTGTAGACACGGCGAAACCAGTATATACTTCAGTTTCGTCGTTTTGTGGGTTCCTGAGTCGTGTCTGAAATGAAAGTTTTGGCTGCTGCTCGTCGCACGAGTTGTGACGGAGTTAAAACTTGTTGCTTGGAATCACTGCAAAAGAAAAGAATAAGAAGAGTGTTTCGATTCGTGACCGGATGAAGAAAAGATGTCAGTTCGACTTCTCAGTATCCTTGCTGAAATAATTTGTAACGGCAGACCCAAGAAGTTCTTTTAGTTATCTTAGAATGTCACCAGAACTGTTAACGTTTCTTCTAAATAGAGTTAATTATGCGATAAGGAATAAAGATATAGTAATGCATGAAGCACTGTCGCCAGAACTGAAATTACATATCACATTGCATGAATTACAATCGAGAACATTCGGCATGCTATAAGATACGGTTTCAGTTGGTGATGACGCTTTTTCATTAACACCAATAATTATTAACAGTAATAATTATTAACATTAACAGCAGTAATTATTCGAAGCAGGCCACATTAAAAAGAGAGTGATTTGCAAACTACTCTGTTGAAGATAGATCTGTACAGTGCAGTCTGGAATCGCAAGACCGCTACGGTCGCAGGTTCGAATCCTGCCTCGGGCATGGATGTTTGTGATGTCCTTAGGTTAGTTAGGTTTAACTAGTTCTAAGTTCTAGGGGACTAATGACCTCAGCAGTTGAGTCCCATAGTGCTCAGAGCCATTTGAACCATTTTTTTGAACAGTGCAACATTTCAAAATTCAAACATATGTGAATGGGGAGCACTGCTGCTACGTTTTAAATAGATGAATATTGAGTAAAGATTATAGCTTCTTGATTTTCGTAGCCTCCTCTCCTGTCAACGATACTCCTTAAAAAAAAGAGGTCCAACTCGAACGATGGGATTTTAGTCTCGTAGACAAGAACATTTCTACGGCTTGAATTACATTGGCTTGTATTTTTCTTAATTCAGTTGTATATGTGCTTTTAATTGAATACATTTAGCTAATATAGTATCAAATAATCTATGTTCTGTTCGCACATGACGGTCTCAGGAGCAGCAATATGTTGCTAATTTTTATAATCGGCATCAATTAAATCCCACGAACACCTATGCAAAGGTTATACATACAAAAAGCGAACATTATTCTCCGTTCCCCATTTCATATTTCAGTCTGTCTACATTCTACAAACACACATAACCTCAAAACTCATGCAACTAGAGTCGCCAAAGTTGGAACACGCCGAAACTGTTTAGTTTCACCAACGAGTTGTGCAAACGCGCGGCGCGCATGCGCAGTTGCCGGTAGCGCGGTTGCCTGCAACCTAGTGTCGTCGTGTAAACTAGGCTTTAATGTGGTGAGCGAGGAGATAGCACTCGAAGTGCGAGGCGGCGAAATAAACATCATTCGAATGAAATAACAAAATTCGATGCACTCATTCCAGAGCTGTATTAACTGAATCAAAGCACACACAGCTGCCAAAAAGCGTACAACTCAAACAAAACGTGCTTAGAGGACGGGAAAAATATTGCACAATAAGCCGATAATGCACCCAAGGAGAATCCAGGGCTGGTCACCGATACTGGATATCCCATGCCACGTGGTTCCTCGTCTAAGTTCCCGCAGACACTGGCCGCACTATGAAATTCAGAAAGGAATTTATTAAACTAAAAATAACAACTTTCCACAACAACCAGAGCATTCTCTTCAGTGAATCTTAAGCACTAAACTTCGGCAAGAACTAATAACCACCTGAAATACCAGGTAGTTATAAGGAAACTTTCCCTATTTAACAGGTTAAATCACGGAAATTAATTACCGTACGAGGAAAAAACTTGGTAGTATTAATGCTAAGGACATGGGGAGGAGAAATAATACAGAATCAGTTCAACTGAAACACTTTTAAGGTCCTGCCACGGTACCTCATACCATAACATAAAGGTACCATTTCTACTAAAAAAAGGGGCTCAGTCTGGCGCCAACCAGTGTCCAGAAGAGTCTGAAAGCGCAGGATTGCATTCTGCACAGCAAAAAGAAGCGTGTCCGTAGGTATGCTGGCTACCTCTCTTCATACGCTGCGCTTGAGATCAGCACATATGTGAATGTTCCCCGGGTAAACCCTGTCCTTCAGGTAGCACCACAACCAGAAATCACAGAGAGTGAGATCAAGTGATCGTGCTGGCCAAGCGTTTGTAAACGACCGGCTGCTAATCCGATCGTTTCCAAATGTGTTTCGGAGAAGCACGTGAACTTCACGAGCTATGTGCGGTGGGGCTCCATCTTGCATGAAAACTGTTGAGTTCAATGCGTCACTCGTTCAGTGCGATATGACATGCTGGCGAAGCATCTACATCTACATCTAAATGGTTACTCTGCAATTCACACTTAACTGCCTGGCAGAGGGATCATCGAACCATTTTCATACTGCTCCTCTACCATTCCACTCTCGAAAGGCGCGTGGGAAAAAGGAGTCACCTAAATCTTTCCGTTCGAGCTCTGATTTCTCTTATTTTATTATGATGATCATTTCTCCCTACGTAGGTGGTTGTCAACAAAATATTTACGCATCCGGAAGAGATAGTTGGTGATTGAAATTTCGCAAATAGATCTCACCGCAAAGAAAACCGCCTTTGTTTCAGTGACTGCCACCCCAACTCGCGTATCATATCAGTGACACTCTCTCCACTATTGCGCGATAACACGAAATGAGCTGCCCTTCTTTCCACTTTTTCGATGTCCTCCAGTCAATCCTACCTGGTAAGGATCCCATACTGCGCAGCAATATTCCAGCAGAGGACGGACAATTGTAATGTAGGCTGTCTCTTTAGTGGGTTTTTCGCATCTTCTAAGTGTTCTGCCAACAAAGCGCAGTCTTTGTTTCGCATTCCCCACAATAAGCATATCGCAGCAACGCTGGCGAGTCACATTGCACGTCTGTGGTCCTCGAACGCCAACCTGTTGAAAAAAGAATGGGCCAATGATGAACGTAGCCGTGAAGCCACACCATACGGTGACACGTTCACCATACAGAGAAACTTCATGCTCAGTGACTGGAGACGAAGACCCCCACACTCGGCAGTTCTGTGTGTTCACCTCACCCGTCAGAGGAAAATGAGCTTCGTCTGTCCATAGCATAGTCCAGGGCCAGCCATCGTCAACTTCAGGCCTTGCGAGAAAGTGGAGAGCGGTTCATTCGAACTTCTTCACCATGCTCTGGACAGCACGTGAAGAAGGAGGACCCTTCTGCAATCCTTTCAGCCGGCGATATTCTCGAAGTGCAGCTGCAGCATTACTGCTGTTTTGATAACAGAGCTGCTCCTTTTGTCCAGGCTCATGTTGACACGTCAACAAGTGCAATGCGATCAGTCAGATGTGTGAGACTACGAATCACGATGACTTACCATGGCACCTGGTGGCCATACTTGTAACTGGACGCTGTGAAGCATGGAAATCATGCATCCCATACTCTGGATATTAATGCTGCAAAGTTGAGAACTCGTACGGTAATTAGTTTCTCTGCTACAACGTGTGAAACAGGGAACGTTTAATTATAACCTCCCAGTATTGGCAATAAAGCGATTTTACTACATAATTAATAAACTAGGAAAAAAATAAAATCCACATTGAACACGTCAGTGAAATGAATATCTGAAATTTAAACACAAGGCAAACTACTTTGCTTATAGGGATCCAAGAAACTCAGGAACGTTGTGAATGCTGTTCAGAAGTTGAACTTGGAATCGTTGACTAGTGAGGATCCGCAAAACTCGCAAATTTGATAACAATAACTAATTTAAAGCTTTGGATACACACCAAGCTATTTAGTTACAATAGCCCAAACTATAAACGCATATAAGGCAATTGAATTACCTTGTGAAGCTTTAAGCAACAAAACAGGCGTCAAATAATTCAAGATTTCAGGCCTGCAATATTGGGAACGCGAAATAGCTCCATGTCAACAAGGACCATTGCCAACACTTGCACAACAAGGTTCAAATGGTTCAAATGGCTCTGAGCACTATGGGACTTAACATCTGAGGTCATCAGTCCGCTAGACTTAGAACTACTTAAACCTAACTAACCTAAGCACATCACACACATCCATGCCCGAGGAAGGATTCGAACCTGTGGCCGTAGCAGCAGCGCCGTTCAGGACTGAAGCGCCTAGAACCGCTCGACCACAGCGGCCGGCCAAGGCAGGTATCCACAGGTACTTTGCAAACCACACGAATGAAGGAGCAAATGTCCAGAATCGTGCTTACTAAATGCTCTCGCTCTTATGACGACCGGGTTTGTAGAAGGTGGAGCCAACACATTTCCACAGCCAGTTCACCGGTGCTCCCAACCACCGCTTGCGGACGATTGCGCCACTTGGCCTGATGTGTACTGGAGCCGAGTAGCATGGCCGCTTCCCCTCGTGTCTCCACATTGTCCCGCTATGCGGCACTGCCGGCGCTGCCTCTTCCTGTCTTCTCCCTTCCGCGGTCGTAAACAGAACCCCTCAGACAGGCCACGCCCCCTCGGGAGACGCTCTCGGAACATGTTGCGGGGGCAAACATACGAGGCGTGATCAGAAATTAAGTCTACTGTGACCATAACGGACTGTAATTTTCTTTGTTTTTTATGTGTTGACAGCACAGACGTATAAGGGGATCCCCTGAAACGAGCGAGCCTCGCAGGAACACTATAGCACGTAAAATCAAATTATAGTAGACAGCGGCGTGAAAAATGTTGGTAGGAAATCCCGCCAACTGCGAGCCACGTGCTGTGACCAGCTTCATTCTCACGGAGGGAATAATATCTACCGAAATTTTTTCGCGAATCAAAACTGTTTACGGCATGAGTGTTATGACACCGTTGCTCACAAGCGTCTTCTAACCAAACTGTGTGCCTACGGAGTATCGCCTCAGTTGTGCGACTGGAGTCGTAATTTGCTGTCAGAAAGGTCACAGTTCGTAGTAATAGACGGAAAGCCATCGAGTGAAACAGAAGTAACATCCGGCGTTCCCCAACGAAGTGTTACAGGCCCTCTATTGTTCCTGATCTATATTAACGACATAGGAGACAATCTCAGTAGCCGTCTTAGATTGTTTGCAGATGATGCTGTCATTTACCGTCTTGTAAAGTCATAAAATGATCAAAACGACTTGAAAAATGATTTAGATAAGATACCTGTATGGTGGGAAAAGTGGCAATTGAACAAGAATAAGGGAAAAGTGTGAAGTTATTCACATGAGTACTAAAAGAAATCAGCTAAATTTCGATTACGCGATAAGTCACACAAATCTGAAGGCTGTAAAGTCAACTAAATACTTAGCGATTATAATTACAAATAACCTAAATTGGAACTATCACATAGGCAATATTGTGCGTAGAGCAAACCAAAGACTGAGATTCAGTGGCAGAACACTTAGAAAGTGCAACAGGTCTACCAAAGAGACAATTTACACCACGCTTGTCCGCCCTATTCTGGAGTATTGCTGTGCGGTGTGGGATCCACATCGGGTGGGACTGACGGATGACATCGAAAAAGTACAAAGAAGGGCAGCTCGTTTTGTATTATCACGAAATAGGGGAGATAGTGCCACAGACATGATACGTGAATTAGAGTGGCAATCATTAAAACAAAGGCGTTTTTCGTTGCGACGGGATCTTCTCATGAAATTTCAATCACCAGTTTTGTCCTCCGATTGCGAAAACATTCTGTTGGCGCCCACCTACATAGGGAGAAATGAACATCACGATAAAATAAGAAAAATCAGGGCTCGTGCAGAAAAATTTAAGTGCTCGTTTTTCCCGCGTACCGTTCGAGAATGGAACGGCAGAGAGACAGCTTGAAGGTGGTTCATTGAACCCTCTGCCAGGCACTTTATTGTGGATAGCAGAGTAATCGCATAGATGTGTAGAAGAGAACGAGTGTGTTTATGTGATGTGGGGAGTTTAATGGAGGCATAACGAATAGAGGAGTGGAAGACCTCTCGTTTTGATTGATAAATTGGTGCAAATAACTGGTGGTGGTGGTTAGTGTTTAACGTCCCGTCGACAACGAGGTCATTAGAGACGGAGCGCAAGCTCGGGTTAGGGAAGGATTGGGAAGGAAATCGGCCGTGCCCTTTCAAAGGAACCATCCCGGCATTTGCCTGAAACGATTTAGGGAAATCACGGTAAACCTAAATCAGGATGGCCGGAGACGGGATTGAACCGTCGTCCTCCCGAATGCGAGTCCAGTGTGTTAACCACTGCGCCACCTCGCTCGGTACAAATAACTGAGAAAACTGTTCGTGAAGACCGCCAATTGACAGTGGATGAAATTTCTGCGGTTGTCCCATAAATCTCTAGAACTTTTAAACGAGACACTCACAAAAACGTTGGGACACCGGAAACTGTGCCCAAGATGGGTCCCAACACAGCTGGCAGAGCAGCAGAAGAAAAATTGCGTTAAGAGTGCCCGTGAGTTTCTTGACCTACTTGAATAGGAAGGTGAGGATTTTATGATTATTGTGACACGAGGTGAAACGTTGGTGGCTCATTACACGCCTGAAACAAAAAGGCAGTCGTCACAGTGGCTTTACACCTGTTTCTCATCAGAAAAGATTCAAAACCACAATTACGGGTAAAAAAATCATGGCGTCTTTGTTTCGGGAGCCAAAACATATCATTGTGGTCGAATTTCTGCCTCGGGGGGAGACCAGCTATGCACAACGATATTGTGAGACCCCCAAAAAATAGAAACAGAGCATCCAAAAAAAAAAAGGATGCGAATGCTGACTATAAGTGTGTTCCTGTTGCAAGACAGTATCCGTCCTCAAACAGCCTTGGGCAACACGGTGCTCATGGACTCATCTGGTAGGGATGTTTTGAACCATCTCCATACTCCCCTGACGTCGCGCCTTCAGATTACCATCTTTACACCTCCCTAAAGGAACATATGAATGGAATTAAATATTCAGCCAAAGAGCAGGTGCAGGAAGGGATTCTGAAGTGGGAGGAAGAGCTAGTGGGACAGTTCTTAGAACAGAATGTAAGGAACCTTGAACCATGGCTCACCGCATGTACTTAACAGGATGGCGATTAAGCGGAAAAATAGTCAGCAAGTGTATCAACAACATCCTATAATTTTTTAAATCCACTTCTTTCAAAAAATAAAGTACAATAAAAATCTAGTACACTTTCTTTGTGAACTGGCCTCGTAGATAGCTGTAGAGAAGCGTTATCGATACGAACCGGCACGGATTACTAATGAGCCCTGTAATTTTTCGCTATTCACAATAAGTGTAGTTTTCTGCTGAAAAATAACACATCTGTGTGTTGTATCACAAACGAAAGAATCATAGGAGATGCCGCGTGCAACACCAGATTGTAGCAGTTAGAAGTTTGCTTATGGTGTGAGTGCAGACATGCGATCTGAGCAGTCGCTTACAGGCAGTTGTGCATTCAAGATGGCAGCACGTCACAAGATAATCGACTTTGAAAGTGCGATTGTAATCAATGTAAGAAACATAGGTCAGTTCATATCAGAGATAACAGAAGAGTTCGGGTTTCCAATGTCAACAGTCTCTAGATTAGAACTATAATATGGCAAGTAGAAAGTTCGCACACGCGTAAATCGCTACAGAGGACGATGACAAGTGCTTGATGAAGTCAGTCAAGTCTTCCTCGCAAAACCAAACGGGGCGACTGTCATTTTAAAGGTGTCATTTGAATACATTCCATGAATGTTAAGCACATTTGGTTCCCTATCATGTTGAAGCGCGTTTATCCCGTTTGACATTTCGCACTGCCACAGTTACAAGTAGTCTATGCAAGAGTGCGAAGCGGTTTGTTCGTTTATTCATCTCTGCACAGCCTATATTATTCCCACTATTCCCTGTAAATGTGTGACTGTGTGAGAATGCGAGCGTGAGAGTGTTTTTAAGGTGCTTCCAGTACGGGCGGAGTTCATAGAGATGTGCGTTTGTATTACAAATTTACCTTGGTAGGAGGGAAACATAGAAACAAAAGAATTTTCGAACAGTGATCGAGCGAGAGCCACGCAAGTACATCACATTAACACAACTGGTATTTCACCACTGCTGTTAGTAACATCCCCCCCCCCCCCCCCCTCAGTGTTCGCAGGGAGCACGGTACAATTAAGGGTACCTTTCAGCATTCTCCCGCTGCACCCTGTAAGTATTGGATCCTTGTATAGGGGATCAACTGGTAAATGGACAAAAGCGTTACTTAAATTTGATTATAGCGTATCGTTAGTTTCATTTATTTGAGCTGCGGCGGTTAGGCAAGCTTTTCGTGATTGCTTTTTATCTGCATACTTCCGCTAAATTTTGCGTGTTCATGCGGACTTGAAATGATACAATTTGTTGCAATAGTAGAATCACAGGAGTTGTGATTTTTCCTTTGTAATGTTAAATTATCCTTGAAGTATCTGTAGATAATGGGATTTCATCTTTTGACATTCTACGTGTTGACTTGCGAGTCGTGATCTTCACATCTTGAGGTGCTGTCTTTGTGTCTGGCAGGGTAACATTCGACCGTTAACTTCTCCACGTATTCTATAGTTGGTTACCGTGGTTAAATGGTGTTGCTCAAATTACAGATCCTGAAGCATAGAATTCAACAAATACTTATACCCTTCAGTACACCACGTCTCTCGAATCCCTCTATTTTGGATCCACGTGGCCACGGCATGTAAGATACTGAGTGCAATGACTACCTATTTGCGTGGAAAATTATTTCAGTCCTTTTTGAGTATTTTTATCCCTTTTCGCTATTTAATTGTGAAGACAATTCCCCAGGCTCGATGCGTGTTCGCGACACTTTCGATTGCTCTATGCTGATTCGAACAACGGTAAATGAAGAGTAAATGTTGCTGGGCTCCCGTAAGTGTTCACACGTAAGTGATTTCAGTGCTCTCCACCTTCCCTATTAAGTAGCCTCCCATTTCACAAAGCGAGGCTCTGTTGTTTTACTGAGTTACTTAACAAGTGCTTATTTAGGGATTCTTTATGGGAATTTACATGAAATCCAGATGTCTATAGCACAATCAACCTCTCAGTCCTATAAATATATGATGATGATATGTAAAGAGGTACTTTTAATATTAGCATGTTTAATAAATTAATATTGTGATTATCGTCGTCGCACAATTCGAAACGTACCCCATGTTGCATCACCTCATTTCCTAATCCGTCTCCTGTGTTGTTCCATAGCGTTCATGTGCAGGATGCTCAACTGATACTCTGAATCTGAGGAACAGGTAATAATCAGGAAGTGACTAAATGAAAGAGAAGGAGGTGTATCGTCTGTAGCGTCACCTTCCTCCTCGTCCACATGCCTATTGCAGAATAGGTCAGTTACATCCTCGCTATCCATTGCACGCAACAGTAACTACAGGACCGGTTCTGTAACTTAAGACTGATTAATTTGATGGTCATGCAGGGCTATAAATGTGACGTAGATGGATGCGAATGCAATCCCAAGCTACCCTAGACGTATGAGAACCCAAAAATAACCTCTATCAAGGAGCGCATTGTGAAGAAAGCAACTAATGACACGGATAAAACATTACCCTCTCTTGGCATATTTTTAGTCACATAGTGGCCGTTTAAAATTCGATGTTTCAGGACCCTGTTGCCACTATTTATGCTCGCAGAGATGCTCTCCCATGACACTGATCCACTCATCGTAGTTTTTCTGGCGAGAAGTCACCATCTTTATTGTTAACGCCACCGCTTACAATTTGTAGTGAGTAGCTATCGGACTAATCGTGATTAGGAAGAACCAATTAATAGTCATAGGTAATAAATACTCACTGAAACACAATTCATTGAAATTTATTCCATCATAGAATAATACGGAAACTTACGGGAGAATACAAAGAGCTTCCACGGTAAATGAAGTATGACTCTTCATTTAATTAGCATCGCTGTGTACATTGTTTCCAACTTATGGCCTGATTTTGATTTCCATTTTCTCTAAATGAAATTTCTCTTTGTTCTATGTTTTGTTTATGTTCATACATACAGTCTGTAAGGTGTCAGGCAAATCCAACACCTTCCATGAAAACCCTGACATGATAAGCAAATCCAGTAGTATGTCAAATAGCTCCGAATAAATCGTGACATTAAATTAACTAAAGTAATATGAGTAACGAGTGAGCAAATGGAATACCACAGACTAACACAAGAATGCCTAAATACATGTCATACCTTCCCACTGTGGGACAGATGCAGTTCCGAGGGGAGAAACAAGAACAGAAGCCGAGAGCAGAACCGTGTTAAGCTGGAAGGCCCTACGATAAGGGACGGACGGACACCCACGTCGCCAGCTAACCGCTAGGACCACACCACCCGCAAGTTTTAGCGTGAGACTTTTTCGCGTCTCTGTTACGTCAAGACCACCCCCCAGCCAATGTTAAAAGCTAGAGCCCTCCAGAGGAACAGTATAGATCTTACGATAACACAAAAAGGGCTACACCACCCGTAAGTTTCAGCGTGAACTTTTTCGCGTCTCTGTTACGTTAGGACCACCCCCAGCCAATGTTAAAAGATAGAGCCCTCCAGAAGAATAGTATAGATCTTACGATAACGCTAAAAGGACCACACCAGCTGCAAGTTTTAGCGTGAGACTTTTTCGCGTCTCTGTTACGTTGCAAACTTTAAAAACATTGCCCCACCACGAAAAGTGTAACTTTTCTCGTTGGATAGACAGAAGTTTGTAGGAGGAGATTAAGGTTAACATTGAGATCCTGATTGGTCAGATGAAAACACAGCCAGATAGTTTTTTTTTAACCAACTTCAGTAAATTGTAGTAAGGAGAAGTTAGAACAGAGTTGCTTGGGAGACGGCGAGGTGAGCGGAGCTGCGCCGGCCGCCGCCCCCTGATGGACACCGACAAGGTAATGAACGCACGCGATGCCGCATTTTTTGAGCGCATAAGACTTGACTCAGAACTGCAGAAGTCTCATCTGTTGCATCCCCTTCTTGCGTAATACTAGTGTCGATCGTCAATTAAAGCTCATGGTATTCACATTTGCCACTTGAAGTAAAAATCTGAAACGTGATGATTTTTCTGTTATATAGTTATTGAGAAGCCACATCAGCCACTGTAATTTACGACAAGTTAGATAAGTAATTAAGCATAATTGAGGGTCACTGTAGACCATTTTGATAGTTTTCTCTTTTGTGAAACTTAATTTAAACCTAGATTACAGATGTGATATGGCATAGGTCATCCTTCGATCCATTGTAGAACTTGGAAACCCATTCAGGGAATATTCGTTCACATTTTTGTTGAACGCAGTTGGTTTTTACCATTTCCTTTTATCAATAGTGCAATTTATAAACAATGTTTTGTGAGTAGAATAAAATTTCCAGTGGTAAACTAACTGATTTTTCGACATTATTTTACCAACTAACTAAAAATAGGAAAGCCTTGAACCCCTTCCACTAAATTTAGTTAGTATTAAGATTCTTTTACAGGGAGTGCACTGGAGCCGACGCTGAAATCATTAAATATTTGGTTATATCATCGCTAGTCTCACTGAACTCTTCTTAATTCTACATGTCATGTGCGGTCTGGCGTCTCCTTACCAGCAACAGGTCCCAGGTTCAAACTAGTCAATTCCCTAAAAAACACGCTCAGAGCGTCGTTGCGCGATGGTGGTAGGGAGACACGATATAGAACAGACAGACACCACGCAGAATGTTTAGAAGTCTACAAAACAAATCCGTTCGCGCGGGAAATGACAAAATCCCACACTAAGCAGTCTCAGTGTGTAAAGCCACGTCGCGAATTGTGGCAACACGTTCACCTCGTTGACCCCAATGTTACCTTACAGCAGCAACGTGTCGTACCATCGAGACGTACCATACACAACACTGGAGATTCATACCAATTACACACGAAAATACAGAAAATCGGCAGCGACGGCGAAAGACGTAGTGATTCGACAGGCAGCGGAAGATGCGTTCAGAAGGATGCGTGGAGCCGCTGTGTAAATTGCTCACTATCTTAGTGCCTGGTCGTCATTCGAGGAACAAGAGTTCTGTTCCGCCATATGGCCAATGGTTTTTTTTTTTCCCTGTCGTGGTAGGTGCCAACGAACTTTCTGCGGGAGCTTCTCTTATCTTGGTGAACGTAACACTGGTGTATGATGACTTTAAGATAATTAATGAAGTACAAGCCAACAGAAACCTTATGACAAAATTTCAAACAAAGTTAATCGAAATTATTTTAAGGGAATTCGTTTTATAAGAGCACGAGAATATTATTTTGTTGAGGAGTAAGAGATTTTAGATCACTCAGATTTCTAGCAAAATTTTATATTACACGAAGCTCGTATTCCAAATGTAGTAGAGAGTAGCTAATCGAATAATTATTCAATTCTTTGGTGAAAAGGGTAATGATATAGTTTTTATCATGTAACGCACTCAAATGTAAGTGACAAGCTCAATGCCAATTCATTTGGCATTTTATTCGGGATCACTAAAATTCACTACTACTCTCAATTCTGAAATCAATCAAGTCCGAATGAAGTTCCTGGAGATAAAGTTTTGTCTGTGCGCATAAAATTCTTCACGGAAGTACCAGACAGAACGAGAAAGCAGATGCAGTAGAAAACATCAGTGAGATGAAACTGAGTAAGAGAGAGTTAATGTTTTACAGTGAGCTCATAAATTTTGGTCTCGATCTGACATTACAAATATTCTAGAATAAGTAACTTCAATTATTCCGCGTAATAGGTCTGGATAAGACGTTTAATTTCTATCAGACAACATTTATTACAATCCTGTCGGACAAATATAACGATCCAAAGAATTACGTAGATACGTAATTGCACGACCTTCCAAATGGCAGGAGAGGCTTGGCTTACTGGAGTTATAATGTAACTTGAGAAAATGACTTTTTAGCTCCTATTTGACATTGTCTTTACATTTGACCCAAAATATACTAATCATTGCTTAAAATGAGTCTAAATACAGAGGAAAGATGTCTTTTACGGGATAGTTTGCTAATGTGAGAAAGCTGAATTCCGACTAAACTAAGTGCTCAGCTCTGTTGGGAGTAATAGGAACTTAGTCCTCACAGTGCCTGAGGCGCAGTTGGGTACTGTCGAGACTACTTGAGTTTGCAGGGTGCCCGAGTATTTTGAGTTAATATGCTTCTAGGGCTTTAATGTCTGAGTTTGAGTAGCTGTTGCAGTAATATCCATTTGATTACATTCTCCACAAAGTTTTCTTTCATTTGCTCTAATGAATTTTCCTTCAAACCGAGTGGCGTAACTATGACGCTCGGTTTCCAGCGGAAGACGACTTACATGTATTATGCGATACCACGGACATCCTAACATTCGCTACTGGATATTAAAATTGCTACACCACGGAGATGACTGTGCTACAGACGCCAAATTTAACCGACAGGAAGAAGTTGCTGTGATATGCAAATGATTAACTTTTCAGAGCATTCACACAAGGTTGGCGCCTGTAGCGACACCTACAACGTGCTGACATGGGGAAAGTTTTCAACCGATTTCTCATACACAAACAGCAGTTGACCGGCGTTACCTGGTGAAACGTTGTTGTGATGCCTCGTGTAAGGAGGAGAAATGCGTACCGTCACATTTCCGACTTTCATAAAGGTCGGATTGTAGCCTATCGCGATTGCGGTTTATCGTATAGCGACATTGCTGCTCGCGTTGGTCGAGATCCAATGACTGTTAGCAAAATATGGAATCGGTGGGTTCAGGAGGATAATACGGAACGCCTTGCTGGATCCCAACGGCGTCGTATCACTAGCAGTCGAGATAACAGGCATTTTATCTGCATGGGTGTAATGAATCCCTGAGTCAACAGATCGGGACGTTTGCAAGACAACAACCATCTGCAGCGACAGTTCGACGACGTTTGCAGCAGCATGGACTATCAGCTCTGATACCATGGCTGCGTTACCCTTGGCGCTGCATCACAGACAGGAGCGCCTGCGATGGTGTACTCAACCTGGCTGCACGGATGACAACACGTCATTTTTTCGGATGAATCCAGGTTCTGTTTACAGCATCATGATGGTCGCATTCGTGTTTGGCGACATCGCGGTGAACGTACTTTGGAAGCGTGTATTCGTCATCGCGATACTGGCGTATCACCCGGCGTGATGGGATGGGGTGCCATTGGTTACACGTCTCGGTCACCTCTTTTTCGCATTGACGGCACTGTGAACAGTGGACGTTACATTTCAGATGTGTTACCACCCGTGGCTCTACCCTTCATTCGATCCCTGCGAAACCCTACATTTCAGCATGATAATGCACGACTGCATGTTGCAGGTCCTGTACGGGCCTTTTTAGATACAGAAAATGTTCGACTGCTGCCCTGGCCAGCACATTCTCCAGATCTCACACCAACTGAAAACGTCTGGTCAATGGTGGCCGAACAACTGGTTCGTCACAATACGTCAGTCACTACTCTTGGTGAACTGTGGTATCGTGTTGAATCTGCATGAGCAGCTGTACCTGTACACGCCATCCAAGCTCTGTTTGACTCAATGCCCAGGCGTATCAAGGCCGTTATTACGGCCAGAAGTGGTTGTTCTGGGTACTGATTTCGCAGGATCTATGCACCCAAATTGGGTGAAAATGTAATCACATGTCATTTCTAGTATAATATATTTGTCCAATGAATACCCGTTTATCATCTGCTTTTCTTCATGGTGTAGCAATTTTAATGGCCAGTAGTGTAAGACGGTATCGCATAGTAGGACACGGTATCTCATATTAGGGAAGCTTCAGCTTGAAACCTTAGCAGCTAGGTCCAGACTCATATTCTTACGAAGTGGTTTGACAATTTCGTGAACTTTGTGAAACCATCTAGTGATTATCCTGTTATGCTAGTACTTGACGGGCATTATATCACATTTTTGTGATTGACAAAGCGAGAGGAAACTGTGTCCAAATCATCTGTAAAACTTGACATAATACACATACAGTTCAGAAAGGAAATAAGCAGTGTGAACCTGTTCCGAAGCTGCGTTGAACGTGTCGACAAGCCAATCGTGAATTTCTAATGAACCTGGCTGCACATGCCACGTGGACTTGTCAAAACTAAAACTGACAGTACCTGTACGTGGAATATTTCTGGACTCCGTGAACGACATAATGCTATAAGACAACGCTACGTCAAAGTTAATTCACAAACACGAGACGCAGAGACAAACAAGGATGCGAAGCGTACGAGGACCCGCCCGACACTCAAGGGAAAACAAAGAATCTCTCACGGCAATGCGGTAGAGGCAGAACCTACTCCTGCAACGTGTGGTGCGGAAATGCCACTGGGCTACCGGGCCGTTCTGTGAACTGCTGCTCATAAATCCCTCATACTCTACATTTAAATCTTTAGATAGCGTTTTACCTTTTGCTACGGCCCACACAAGCAAATAGGAACTTGAAAGGAAGAGCTGTCTGCTTCTACTCACATAGTTTGAGCCAATTTGGTGCGCCTCGTCGCAACACTTCCTGTTGTTAGATTTACATTTGGAGTAGATCTATATCTCTCTTTAAATCTCCCTGTTCCTCCAAAAATGTCCTGGAAAAGGGGTCTCTTTATCAGATCGCCTACAGCTATGCTTTCATACTACATTTCCTCACATACTCGCATTTTTAGCAGCAACTAGTCTATAGACTTTTGACTTTCAAGGGTAGGACTCGTAACTAAATTGAATGTATTAATTTTATGTATATAAATTGAAATGTTTAAAGTACCTAAATTTTGTAATGAACAATTGAATATGGAGAGTAACAAAATAAAATGAGACACAAATGTTAGTAATAGGAATCAAATCCGAGCTGATGAACTGCCAGTTAGTGCACGTGACCACTTTCTTTTTTCCCAAGACTTTATTTAACATTTAAACACTGTCACCTAATCACATCACAGTCCAGAACGTGTCAGACAACAAAGCTCAATTTATAAACAGTTGTCTACTCTACAACAGATTCTTCAGTATGGAGATAGCTAAGAAATTGTCAGTTGAGAAAAATCGCAGTTAGAACTTGTTTTGAACTGACATCACAGTTCTTTTAATGAAGGACGGACGTTTCTCATAACAACCGTTAATTTATTGTAGTTTGTCCTGTTGCGTATTCATATACAACCAGAAATCCTCTTCACTCCTTTCCCTTTTTGGGAATATGTAAAATATCGTATGTCCCTGACGGCATTTTCCTTCGTTTTTGCTTAAGGTTATTCATCGGGATGTACAAGGTTCGTCGATTTTATCACTTTTGACTGTTTCCTTTGGATATTTCCTAATTCTTCCTTCTGATGGACAGCCATAAGTTGTTTGCACTGCCATAAACAAATTGATGTTCTTAGGTGTGAATTAGATTGCAGGTTTCGCATAGTGGAGAATCTTCCAGATAAATGGAATCTTCAGATTGTTGGGAATTTTCTGTTGACAACGTAGGACACTTTGACGTTACATTGGTGGGTAATAGTGGGGCGTATATACCTTTCGATATTTTGTGCCAATTGAAGTCTTTATTCTTTTGTTCTGTGATATTCTGACTTTCATTTTGCATTACATTCTTGTACACCTGTTTCACTTTGGTCGTATGTTTCTCAGAAGTTCTTATTTTACGATGGTTGCCCAGAAAGTAATTCACCACATTTTTTTGTTCAACAATTCTTTAGGTGGACGTAATGGGAATTACACACACGAAAGAACACTGTATTACCTACACACCATATTTTTCCACGTAAGCTCCATTCTGTTCTATGGCCTTCCTCCAGCACGAAACAAGGGCGTGTATGTCCCGTCGGTACCAACCCCTGGCCTGGTTACGGAGCCAGTGCTTCACTGTGAGAATCACCTCCTCATCGTCCTCAAAATGTCTTCCAGGAATCGCGAATGACAACATCAGCTCGCTGCACTGTCACAGCCGTGGATGATCTCCCCGACCGCTGCAAATAGTGGACATTCACCGAACCGCCTTCTGATGACCTCACCCTCCGCGACCAGCGAGTAACTGCACTCCTGTCGACAGCAGATGCTCCATAGACTTTGCACAAGCGTTTGTGAATATTCCTCACAGTTTCTTTCTCTGCAGTGAGAAATTCAATGACGGCACATCGCTTGCAACGCCGTTTTGAAACTGTCCTGCAGCTACGCTATATGTCGGAAGTGATGGAACCGTGGCGTGCTCACTCACGAGACTTCAAATAATATATACGTAACGTTTCTCATTCGTAGCATTGTTTTCCGCTGAGAAAACAAATGCGGTGCATGACTTTCTGGGCAAGCCTCGTAGTATAAACACATTCCATGAGGAAGTATTTCAGATAGTATAATTCGTTCGGGATGCAGTGGACATCTACTATGGGGGGGGAGGGGGAGGAGGGAGGGGGTAGGAGGGAGACAAGAGTAGCCGATGGTATTTCATTTAATAGAGATACCGGCATCTTCCGCCGTTAGCACAGTTCACAGATGCACAGCGTTTGCCTTTCGTTCTACATATCTGTAAGGTTTATACTGCCTTTATATGTAGTCAACGTCAGCGTTTCACATTTCACTTCAGATATGAGGGGCGTTTAATAAAAAATGCAGCACATTTTTTTCAGATTTTGGTTCAAAAATGCGCAATTTGTTGTGGTACATCGCGGAATACTCCCGCTTCATCCCCTATAGTTTCATGAAGTTTGTACAAGAGGCGGCACAGTATGGAGTCTGTAAAATGGAGTCTGTAACAGACATGCGTTCAAAGAAGAGAACCGTGACTGAGTTTCTTTTGGAGGAAAATCAGAGCATCGCAGATATTCCTAGGCGTTTGCAGAATGTCTATGGACACAAGGCAGTGAACAAAAGCCCGGTGAGTCTTTGGGCGAGGAGTCTTGTCATCGTCGCAACAAGGTAGCGCAAACCTGTCCAGTCTCCCACATGCCGGCAGGCCGCACACACCTGTGAGTCCTGCAATGCTGGAACGTGCGGACACTCTCATTTGAAGTGATCAACCTCTGCCACACAGTTTTACGTCTCTGGTGGTAGTTGTGAGCCACTCGTGTACCAGTTTTGGTGCCCGTTGGTTTCCTCGCCGCCTAACAGGAGACTTCCATCTGTTTTCTCCAACTAAGGATGCACTCCGCGTGAAGCAGTATGTGGATGATGGGGAGATTCTTGATGCAGCGAGGTGTTGGTTCGACGTCGATCAGTAGAGTGGTACCACACGGCCGCACAGAGATTCTCAGTAAGAAGGTGTAAGACTGCCATTTTGAACGGAGATTCAATTGAAAAATAGGGTTTTGTAGCCAAAAGATGGTGAATAATATGGTGTATCAGATGTAGTGTTCTGATGGTGGAAAGATTCGCCGCTGGAATATCTTCCAGCGTTGTCCAGGGTACGCCCGATCGTTTGGTTTTTCGTGACATTAACCGAACGATCTGCGGGGAGGCTCTTTCCTTTCTTCAAACACTGTCTGCCTATTGTGATAACAATTGCCTGAAACCAAATCTCTCTAAAAGTGTGTGCATTCCATTTGCGGAACAGAGAGACTAGAAGGAATCTAAACATAACCTGGAGAGGACAACAACTGACCAACTACGATACCCCAAATTACCTGGGAGTAAAGCTAGACCGTCCCGTCACCTTCAAAGTCCACTGCAAGGACACAAAAATGAAAGTATCTCCTAGGAACAACATCATTCGGTAACTGACAGGTAACAATTGGGGCGCACAACCAGATGTTCTTCGCACATCTGCATTGTCCTTATGCTTCTCTGCTGCTGACTATGCAGCACCATTGTGGCAGAACTCCAACCGTGCCAAACAAGTGGACATTTGCCTTAATTAAACAGGACACGTTGTCACTGGCTGCTTGCGGGTAACTCCTATTAATAAAATATATCATCTTGTGGGCGTAGCACCTCCACGTATCAGAAGAAGAAAAGCAGCAGAAAAAGTGAAGCGGAAACAGGAGACAGATCCAAGACACCCCTTGTTCGGATGTGAATACCAACAATCAAGATTAAGATCAAGAAAGAGTTTCCTTCGTTCAACAGAACTACTTTTAACGTCACCTGCAAATCGTCGAATACAGCTTTGGCGTAACTCACCATCAGAGAGGTACTGGAACAACCCTAAAGAAGAGTTTGCTAAAGGACGTCACCTCCCATATAAAACATGGAAGGTCCTCAACAGGCTGAGAACTGGTGTATCCCGATGCAAGGTCAATTTGAAGAAATGGGGTTTCTCCCCAGGAGATGAACTATAGGAATGTGAGGAATAGCAAGATCAACACCTGTTCAGCTCTAGAAGCCTCCCTTCTCCATGCCCGATGGACGATCTAGCTACCGCCAATCATACAGCAGTTCAAACGGCGGAATTTTGGATGTCATATGGAATTTAATCATGTACTTATATTGTTTGTAAATTAATGTCATAGGAATTTAATCATGTACTTATATTGTTTGTAAATTGCTGTCTATCGGCTGTATATGTATGTTATGGTCATGACACGAGTAAATGTATAAAAATAAATATTATATATGGGAACCTGAATAAAACTAACCTGCTTTCAAAAAAATGTGTTGCATCACTTACTGAACGCCCTTCGAATACGTCTGCAGCTAACGAAGTGATCGAGAGCGGATGAAATTCTTTTGGCCACTTCTTCCGACAGTAACAGGACTTGTATCACAACGTTTATTTTGGACGTTATTTAGATGTTAACTGAATCCACCCCATGTACTTCGCCAAAAATCCTTAGTTCGAGCTTACGTATGTTGTCTTGTACTGTAACGAGTATTTCACTGTATTTTATCGGAACTGTGTGCCATATATTACGCGTGAATTACTGGAAATCTGTTTAACTTCCTTTGGCGAGAGTTTCTAATCTACGCGTGAATTACTGGAAATCTGTTTAACTTCCTTTGGCGAGAGTTTCTAATCTACCACCTATATTCATTATTCAAGACTCACTTCTGTCAAGTTTCGAGCCTGATACTAGTTTTTACTTGTTTATTATTTGTAATGATTTTACTATTTCACTGGAGTGCTTTACCAGAACCCCAACGTCATCGGCATACGTCTTGCATTCTATCCGCTGAACACGCACTGTTATTATTTGGGCTAAGAAGGAGAGTCTTGATTGTAATGGCAGCGAGTGCCATCGACACCGGGTATCGTTCTCTTCCTGCGCTATAGATTTCGATTGGCCTGCTGAAGTTGATTGTTTATTATAATTTAGTATGTGGCGCTTTTGAGAATTTCTTTATGATGTCAATAAAACGTCGTGGAAAGTTCGTATCTCGCATAGTGTGGTAGAGGTAGGAGTGTTTACTCCGTCGAATGCTTTTTCGAAGTCCACCAATATCAATGCACATTTTATTTTACAAACTTCAGCGGTCGATTTGATACCCCTGTACTGACATAGTGTTTTGTGGATGGTTCTGTCGTTTCCCACATCTGATTGACGTGATTCCTGTCATAGTGTTCATCACTGATTTTACTCTTTCATTTACAGTATGTGCAAATATTTTATAGTCACAATTTAGGATTGTTAGAGGTCTTAAATTTGATATTCATTCCCCTGCCGGATGTCTCGGAAATAAAACTATTGTTCCTTCCTGGAAGTCATTTGGCATGTCGTTTTCGGTGTTTCATTACTTCATTACAGACGCACCGATCGACTCTTTCTGACGGCTCAGTTACGAGGTCATTTTGCTCCGTTATGTCAGTAACTCTTTAAGGTGGTTAAGTATTTCTTGCTTGATGTCGTACTGTTTTTTCAATAACCTTCCACCAGTAGATTTTATCTCGTTTATTGTTTCTTTATTCTTGCACTTGCTTTCGTACACCACATGGCATTCTCAAGTTTGTTCTCCTGGCACCGCATTTTGATGTCGGGCTCTAATTTTGCAACCTCCGAGCTCTTGTCGTTATATTGTTAAGATTTTGGCTTGAATTCGTTTGATTTTCACGTAATTGTTAATTATTAGCACTCCAGTTAGCACTGATAGAAAAATTAATTTGTCCTTTTTTTGATAAATATTTTTCTCGCGTGAAAAATTTACCATAGATTTTCGAATCGGTGGTTTGCCACATTTTAACCGCCATGTGACTGCGAAGTTGTCTAACGAGAAATTTTTCTCGCACACTCTACGTATTGTTGGAAGCATCAGGTTTATATAAAGGGTGTGTCGTACCTTCTGGGTCAAATTAAAACAGGAGACAGTGGCTCCACAACCTATTACATTGAGACAGGGAACCAATAGTCGGAAACGCATAGTTGTTGTGTTATGTAAATACACAGCGTACACCACATGCCGACAATGCGGCTCATAGTACTTGTTCAAAGTGACGACCGCCAGACTCAATACATGCATGGAAGCGGTGTATGAAGCTCTGCCACACTCTCTCAAAGATCCCTGATGTCTGTTGTACCACGAGACAGGCAGATTGGACACTAGCAAGCAGGTCTTCACCTTTTGTAAGAGGGTTTCACACACCAACTTCTCGACTTAGCCCCAGAGGAAGAAAGAAGAGTGAGATACCGCAATGTCTCTGGCTGTAGGACAGGATCTCTCCTTCCAATCCAACGATGAGGATACATATTTTTAGGTGCAAGCGGATATTAACAACGAAATGGGCCATGTTGAAACCGTGCCCTTTCGTGGATAATAAGGGGTATAGTCTCCAAGAACTGTGAGAGTACACGTCGCAGGAACAGCAGGTAACGTAGGCCAGTCAAACGGGGAGGCAGCAAATATGGTTCTATTAGGTTATCTCGGGCAATGCTCGCCCATACGTTGACAGAGAATAATTGCTAGTGGCTTCAGATGTGTGTGACGTTGGGATTGTTCTCATTCCAGATATGCCTGTTGAAATCGCCGTAATGGGTGATTGAAGCCTCATCCGTGAGCAATACAAACTGTACGAAGTACAGCACAACAGCAGTGCCGTGGAAAATCCATTGACAGAATTGAATGCGGGGCTCAAAATACGTTGTTTCCAGTGCTTGCATACGTTTTTTACGATAGGTTTGTAATATCTGTTCCACAAGTACTCTCCCATTGTGTCCTTCGCAGTGTGCGTTAGACGGTCAAGTTGACGGGTGCTTATTGCTAGGTGCTCGGCCACGCGATTTAGTACCATCTCCTCAAAGTTCGGTGGTCGGACATGTCTTTAGTGGTCGCCTCTCTCTGGGCTGAGCGACCCCGTTTCTTATAAGTTGGTACCAACGCAGGTAAACGTCTACCATTTATGACGACTCTGTTGGGAAAGCGTTCTCCGTACATTCGTGCTGATTTACGGGTACTGCATACTGCCGCACCGTACATGAAATGCATGTCTCCCAACTCTCGCGACAAGTAACGTTCCATCTCTATGCACTGTTCATAGTAACGCACCTCACCGTGGACGCATCACATGTTGCCTGATACAATGTTTCAGGTGACACCAGGGATAGTGGTGGTAGGTGTGCAGCACAGGTTAATGCGTCGGCGAGTTGCACGCGATCGTCGCATGACACACATGGTGTGAGCTAAGTTGTGTACAGTGGAAATGGCTATGCACTCCTTATCACCCGCTGCCTGTTCCAGTGTACAACAGACACCCGGGATCTTTACGAGAGTACGGCACAACTACCGTGCCGTTGCAATACACGCATTGAGACTGGAGGTTGCCGCTTTGAACTATTACAATGAGCTACGTTGTTGTCATGCGGTGTACGCTACGTATTTCTGCAACACAATAAATATGCATTTCGGACCAATGGTTTCCCATCTCAATTAATCGGTTGTGGATCCCTTATCACCTGTTTCAATTTTACGTAAAAGGTCTGAAACACCCTGTGTACGTCTCATGCCTCATGGTGGACCATATTTCAGTATGCAGGAAATGATTTTTCACGCATGCTGTTGTGTATATTATATCAACGCGACTTGTTGAGTGATTCGTGATGTGTATGAATCCAGGCAGTGTACCGTCCTTGTTCTCGCCACGTATCAATCAACTTTAAGCCTTTAACTATGTACTTCTTCATTTCAAGGAATAGGCTGTTGCCTGTTCCGAACTCTCAGACAAAATCATTCCCACCTTTTCCGAGGTCAGCATCTGATCTGTATGGTTCATAACGAGCAGAGAAGAGAGGGACTATTTCGCGTTAAAGAATTCTGCTCTTTGTCTCCTATTACATGTACAGGAAGGTGCGCAAATGTTTATAAGCCGGGAGCTGTGTATGATGCACGCTACGCCTCTGGCGATGGCCATTTTATCTATATCTTTTATAATTATGCCTTCTTCAATAGTTATTGCCGTTCCAAGTTCGTTGCTATTTCCTCGATTTACCAATGTTATCGTGTGCAGTTGTTACTTCTTGTAACACAATGAGATCTATGTCTGCTGTCTTGAGAAATTTTCAAGATGATTTGACTGTGGATCTTGTTTATATTTATTGTCACAATTCTGTAGACTTGCAGTAAAGTCTTGATGAGTTATGCATGCATGTTCATTATTGTAGTTATTCTTGTATGTTCATGGTTGAAGTTGTTCTCGGTGACAGCTCACGTTCTTTATTTATTAGATTGGGACGATGTCCTCTGTTCCACTATCTCTTCTATCGGAGCCGATGACATGTCTTTTGTCAGATTTACAGTCTCCGTCATCTCCACATCTGTTGGGGATTCCTCGATTTCATCTGCCCAGTTTCTTGCAGAAATGCGCTCGGACATTTCTTTTCCATTTGTACATTGATGTTTAGCCCTGTTTGTCTTCTCTTTTGAGTGTTTTTTTTTTTTTCATACTTCTCTTGGTTAATCATTTCCGCATCGGACAAATTCGCCTCGGTACTCGCTGGACGAGGGATCCGGTGAGTCAGGTCCTGGTTGTCAGGTGCTTTCTCGCTTATTTTACGCCTTATCCGTTTTGCCTTCTCACGCACTGTTTGCACTTTCGCGTCGGCGTCCACAGGAGCAAGCCTGTGGTGTCACCGCCAGACACCACACTTGCTAGGTGGTAGCTTAAATCGGCCGCGGTCCATTTAGTACATGTCGGACCCGCGTGTCGCCACTGTGTGATCGCAGACCGAGCGCCACCACAAGGCAGGTCTCGAGATACGGACGAGCACGCGCCCCAGTTGTATGGACGACATTGCTAGCGACAATACGGACGAAGCCTTCCTCTCATTTGCCGAGAGACAGTTAGAATAGCCTTCTGCTAAGTCCATGGCTACGACCTAGCAAGGCGCCAATTGTAACAGTGCATGTATCTTACGAGTCTCATTTGTATAGTCAAGAGAGGTTTATCACAAAGAGTGATTAAAAGTTAAGTATATTCCAAAGCTACGTATTTTCTTTATAGCAGTCATAACGTATCCTGTTCCAGACTTGACGCCAGTCGGCGTGTGTGTACGCGTGCCTTTCTTTCGGCTCCCTTCTCAGTGTGGCGTAACTAGCTTGTTACGCCACAACAAAGCCTTCGTTTCTTGTGATGTTATAAAGACGTCCAGAATTCTTTACGTTCGCAAATTTTCTGAAGCTAAAGTTGGATCTTGCACAAAAATTTCTTTCTCATCACGTCGTATGGCATTTTCGCTACGTTTTTCACGTTCTGCGTCACAGTTTATTTCTATTCTTATGTGTGTGTGCGCGTGTGTGTGAGTGTGTATGTGTGTGTCTGTGTGTGTGTGTGTGTGTGTGTGTGTGTGTGTGTGTGCGGGGGCGGGGGGGGGATGAGATCTGCATTGATTTTTTCCATAATTATGATTTCATTTACTGTGTCATGAGCACTATCATTAATGTCACTGCTTGTGTCCATCGCAACATTTGATTCCACTACGGTGTTCGTGCGAATTACCGCTGCATAAGCCGCTGGTAAAGTTGACATCTGCATCGGAATGATTGCTTCTTCTACTGAGAGTTGCGTAATCCTTAGCTGTATACACCCTGAGCGTACATGGCCGATTAAGACCTAACCTGAACACGTGTGCAGTAGTCCGTCACGCATTATTATAGCCCAACATCCACATAGTTATATACATAAAACAGTATATGCTTTTGTAGATCTATTTTCATTTGTCTGACGTATTTTGCAACGGGGTGTAGAAATTCATTCACTTTTCTGCGGTATCACATTACACTAAATAAATGCCGTACTACTAGGGCCTCCCGTCGCGTAGACCGTTCGCCGGGTGCAATTCTTTCGATTTGACGCCACTTCGGCCACTTGCGCGTCAGTGGGGATGAAATGATGATGATTAGGACAACACAACACCTAGTCCCTGAGCAGGGAAAAATCTCCGACCCGGTCGGGAATCGAACCGGGACTCTTAGGATTGACGTTCTGTCGCGCTGACCACTCAGCTACCGGGGGCGGACTGCATTACACTTGTCCCATACGCTTTTATAGTTAAATTAATCTGCTCTGCGAAGATTTCAAATGGTACTTCAAACATCCTGACTGTTACAAGCACAACAGCTGCATGAGTGACCTTAACCTCTCCTCTATTTCCATGACAATGTTTAAACTTAAATGTTCTCCATGATTAGATGTGTGACAACATTCTGAATTCTTCATTTTTATATTCACAGTACTATTTAAATCGACAAATGGATTCCAATTACATCATCAGCGTTTAGCTTTACTGAGAATCTGTCACGAACCTGTCTTCGCTTAGTACACACTTGACAGAACAAACCCACTCAGCCACTGACATGACACAATGTCTGTCAGTTCTACGAATAACCCAAAAAGGCAGTTTACTAAATATCTTGGAAGAAATATAAATTTTTACGTATACGTCGAAACATCCTGATGTTATTTTAACTAAAAGACCGATTTTAAAAAAATTAGGCAGGTTATAGAAGAAAGTGAAAACCATTTACATTAGCACGAACACTCAATATACTTCATTTCACATCTTAGAATGATGATGCGTGTTCAGTTTCTGCTCCTGTAATACATATAAATTAGATATGCTGCAAAACAAATAATATTGCAAAACTGTCTCTCTTGGAAATCGGTTCCTAATTATGGGAAGTCTTATGATCATTGTACACAAACCAAGTAATCAGATATTTGTAATCTGCCTCATCTTTAACGACACCTGTCATAAATATTTCTCTTGCTGTATATGTCCATTTCACGCATTTTGAGCACCGAATTGTGTTTGTCTGTGTAGAGCCCTCCACAATAGATGCACTCTGCGTCTTCATTATCGTCGCTCTCTTCGCTTTCATCAGACAGTTCAGTTTCATCTGCTTTGGACTCCAATGAAGATTCAATGATCCTCAGTTTCTTGCCAGTCGGTTTTGCTACGCCCAGGTTCCTAGTTTGGTGCTCCGCGATTATCACATCCTGCATTACCAATTTGCTTCGGTGATGCCACCTTTCGATTTCAGTCCTGTAACTTGTGCTTAAAGGAGAACCAGCGATCAGTTGAACAAAACCACTGAGGGATCTTCTGTAACCTACATGGCTTTAATTTTTGGAAGAATTGTTGCCTTGACAAATCCGGATCTTGAAGTTTGAGGAACAACACTTTTTTCAGATTCCAGTGTTTCAGGAATGGCATTTTTTTCAGATTCTCACGGAGTTCCTTCTTGTGGATCCTCATTTGCAGATGTACTGTTCTCAGTGGGATCAGCCAGTTCTTCCACAACACGAAATTGATGGGGCCGGAAGTTCTGACAGTTGCATAGGAACAGGTCTACCATCCGCAAATCATTTGCTGCTGTTTCTGCTGTCACTGCCTGTACACAAGGTTTTCGAAAGATATCGCTTACTTGGTACACAGTTACAACACGACCAACATGGCACTTGAACCAGCTCTCAGTCTCTTGAGCATAAAATGTCTTTAGTGGCCCCATAAACTAAACGTCCGATAGCTGCATTTCATGGGTCCTATGAGACGTGAGAGATACGATGGAGATGTGGTTAGTCTGGGAAAAATAATGGCGTCAGTATTTCTGACAAGGGTGAAGCATCCACGACAAGAAACGCAGTGTCATCACTCGTTAGAATCACATGGAGCATGAAGTGGCGAAACCATTGCGTAAAAGTGTCTGTTTGAATCCATCCTGAAGTATGGCATGTATAAACAGAACCTAGAGGAGCACCATCCATTAATTCCACCTTCATATTCTTCCCTGGGAAGACGATCAGAGACGGTATGGAATGTCCCAAAGGGTTGATGCATGTCACTGCAGTAACGAGTGCACCCTGAAACGTGTACGTTTGATTCAAATTACGTAACTGAGAGTAGTCTGAAACACAACGGTTGGAATGTGAATGGCATGCGAAGGTGTATTTTATCTTGTCGCTTATGCGCTTTGCCCTGTACTGAACTTTGCTGACTGCGAGAATGTAAACTGTCAATAACTTTTAACCAAACCAAAACTGCATGAATTTACCTAGCACAAAAACTGAATCTGATGCTACACTATCCATTTGAAATTGACCCTGGTAATAAAACAAAATTTGATCAGTTTGAAAGTAATGGCCCCTGTGCTTAATGAATGCTATCCCTGAAATAATAAAATTTCTTACCTTTGTCTGCTCAATGGTAACGCTCTTCGCACTGCTCTCTGTCAGTACTTTGAATTGTATAGTTAGTATGTAGCTATTGTGCAAGGCTGTTGCTTACCAGACATTTTAATTAAATCTAATATGACTGACACAATAACTTCTTGAGCAAAATAGTTAGTCGAAAACGATATGGATCTGAGAATTGGTATTGACTTGTAGTAAGTATGGCACTTGCTTTAAAACTTGTATTTTGACTCTTTGAAAATTAATAATGCTCGCAATTAACACACTATAAACTGATTATACATTACCAATTAGCTTTACAAAACCATTGCCTCAATCATCACTTATAAATACGCGCACTAGATTGGTAACAAAACAATTTTCTTTACCTTTTTTATTTCCACTATGGTATCTTGCAAATAAAAAATTATTAGTACCCGTAATGAGTAAGTATATATCCAGTACACATCAGATACAACACGTCCTTGCACTTAAAAGTCCTCCATACATCTCTCTATCTGAAGTTATTCTAACACATTACCCATAACGCCTCGAACCAGCGGTCGCTGTTGATCAGCGACGCTGCTACACAATCTATACTACATCTGACCATCTCTGATTCAATACAAGATTTTCTTACAAAATTTTACTCTGCGTATATACCTTTCAACCCCTTTTAGCAAAACGTAGAGAAGCAATTTGCTTTTTCCCCTTCAGTGCACCAATTTTAGTGTGCTTATGTGGCACAACTCTGATACCAGTTTCGTCACAGTTAAACAATCTGGCTGGGTTGCTCTTGACTGAAACTAAGGCCGGCTCATAACTGTCAAAAAGCTCGCTGAGAGCTTCATCTGTGAATTCCTTGGCTCTGGCGAATGGAAGCCCTTGGGGAGACCTAACAGAGAGTTGGAGATTCCTTCTTACGAAGTTGCGTAGCCTTTGTTTACTAGCTTGCAGTTTTTCTTTCGAAAATGGATTTTCAGTGTTACTTTTATAGCAGTCTAATAGGAAAGTCTTCGGACATCTTTTCTAGGAGACCATAGAATCGTTGTTTCGTTTGGAACATCTGTAAGATGTAAGATCTGTAAGATTTTGAAGAAATGTGAGATCAGATGTGTTTTTCGTCCGACAGCTGACATTCGAGCACTTCTTGGCTATGTTGAAGATGATTTAGGTTTGAGGAAGTCAGGCGTTTAGAAATACCGTGTGAGTGCGGAAAAATTTACGTTGGCCAAACTATTCGTACCGTCAACGACAGGTGTATTGAACATCATCGCCATACGCGATTATTACAACCAGATAAATTTGCGGTGGCTGAGTATTGCCTTACAGATGGACACAGGATGCTATGCAATGAGACGCAAGTAGTTGCAAATGCTTCGCAGGACTGTGATTGTGTTTTAAAAGAATCTGTCGAAATCAGACTAGCAGATAATATCATTAACCGTGATAATGGATACCCGCTAAGTAAAACGTGGAATTCTATTTTATCAGACGTGAAGCAACAACGGCATCTGAATCGGCCGACTATGAATAATCACTTGTAACGATATATCGGTTTCAACAGTATTCACGACCGGAGGCGCTGCAACTCTCTTTGCGCCAGGGGGGCAGCAGGAATGATTGAGCGCCTGCGCACTGTATCTAGCGCATGTGCTGTTGCACTTCCGATGCATATAGAGGTACAGTCATTTGCGAGTGGAAAACCCCTCCCGGATGATGAGCTTCGCCCTGACATCTACCCTTCCTACCAACTCTAACACAATCTTCCTGCCTCCTCCTCAGGGCTCCCTCTCCTCCACCTCCCTCCTCCTGAGCGGCTTCCCCCTCCTACTCCCCCTCCATCTCTTGTGCCTCCTTTCAGTGTCTCTGCACTCCCTCCTGCCCTGTCTTCCCTCTTCATCTCCTGCCCCACGTGCCTCCTGCCTCTTCGTGTGCCCACTGACGTCCCTCTTCTCCATCCCGCCGCTTCCCCTGCTGCCCCTTGCTCTCCCCTCCTTTTCCATCCTCTCTGACCTTTCCCTCGGCAGGTCCCACCTGGTAGTTTTATTCTTCGTCGTGTGTGCTCCAAGTGGGTTTTAAGTGTGTTGTTTCGGAGTGTTTCTAATACTGTGGCCAACTTTTAACCTGTGCATGCGCATTCAGTGTCTTCTCTGTGTTTTAAGAATCACCAACTGTGATTTTTAACTTTCTGGTGACTTAACTGTCCCCCATGAACGTCTACATGTCAGTGTATTTTTACCTCCATTTTCTCCCCTTACTCTGTTTTATGTTCCCCTTTTTTATCTCCTTATGTATGTATCATTTTATTCTTGTTTTAGTTGTCATATCACTCGGCTGAAGAGCAGCGGATTGTACCGCTGACAGCCCTCCCCTGCCCATATGGGGCAGGGGAATGAAATCACAATAAAGAAAAAAAAAGAGTGGAATCAGTTATCGGCGAGAGCAGCGTAGTTTTTCTCACCTGATGATGGCGGCCAGGTGTACCGCTGAAATATTGTGCTCAGATGAAACCTGACAAGAATTTAATGTAGTAATACACCAGGAAAGTCTACATAGTCACAATAAGATGACATATTCACAATTTAGCTTTACTACTTCTGCTGTAAACGTTTCCTCAACGTATGGTTTAGAACGTGCAAAATTTCTGTCAAATTCGAACTTTAAATAATCTTTTCTAATTGGTTGTCTTATCTTTATATTCAATAAATTTTCTATCCTACGCAAAACGTTGCACTGCCACACCACACACTGGTCAGTGCAGACCAGTAGTAGTGAGGGCGTGTACAAGGCACTATTTTCTCAGTTTCTGTTACAGAAGGTATGGAACGGGTCTCGTAATTGCTTTATTCAGACTTACTGCACGTCAGTAACACAGTTTATCACTTATTTTTTACTTTATGTTTCGTATTGATCAATATAACTGTTAAAAGGTTCAAAATTATTTATTTACATATCTGTCCATTACATCAACTTCACCTCAATAATCTCTCACACTCTATGCTTGCATGTTATGCTACACATAGTTTCAAAGAAAAATACTGACCTGGTGTTGTGAGCAACGTAGCACTCAGTGTGTCGGAAGGGATGACGTCAGAGCATCTGTAGTCGAGAACATACAGTTCCGTCCTTTCTTTGAACTGATCACAGTACAGCTGATGGTAATCTCAGCACTCGACATTGGTTTCCCGTTATAGAGAAGAGATCACCACAGAACATGTGTTTGCTCGTTTTATTTCGATACCAGCATACGTTTTAAAAGTTGTGCCATAATTTTAGGGCAGTTTGCGGCATGCATTCCAAAAGAAGTATTATTGATAGTGGGGTATGTAGAGTGTACTGTAGCACACTGTCACATGGTAATCAGTTGTCATGGCTTATGCATGGAGCTAGATGCATGGGATATTCCATTTCGGAAATGGTTAGGGAATTCAATATTCCGAGACCCACAGTGTCAAGAGTGTGCTGAGAATACCAAATTTCGGGCATTATCTCTCGCTACAGACACTGTAGTGCCAAAGGTCTTCATGTAACGGCCGAGGGGAGCGGCGTTTGTGTAGAGTCATGAGTACTAAGAGACAAACAACACTGCATGAAATAACCGCAGAAATCAATGTGGGATGCACGACGAACCTATTCGTTTGGACAGCGTGTCTAAATTTGGCATTAATGGGCAATGGCCGCAGTCGTCCGACAGCAATGCTAAAAGTACAACATCGTCTGCTGCACCTCTCCTGGGCTCATGACCGTATCGCTTGGACCCTAAATGACTAAACAACCGTGGCTTTGTCAGATTTCAGTTTCCCCCTGCGAGGTAACAGCCCAGTTGCGGCGCGCTGGAAATATTCTAAGTTCGGAGTTGGAATGGCCGCAAGACACTGGACTCACATTCGGGAGGACGACGGTTCAATCCCGCGTCCGGCCATCCTGATTTAGGTTTTCCGTGATTTCCCTAAATCGCTCCAGGCAAATGCCGGGATGGTTCCTTTGAAAGGGCACGGCCGACTTCCTTCCCCGTCCTTCCCTAATCCGATGAGACCGATGACCTCGCTGTTTGGTCTCCTTCCCCAAAACCAACCAACCAATGGCCGCACGGGCCGCTCGGCTTGCCGGGGCACAGCAGCAAACAGGTGGTGCTAAACGTCAGCGGGACAACAGGGGTAGCCCCAGCGCGTGGTCCAGCCTGAGCCCGTGGCTGGGAATTCCTCGGTGATGCTGTGTCGATGAAAGAGACTTGTACGCTGGGAGAGCCAAAGATGGCGGACTTTGTGAAACCATAATGGCAGACATTTCACAGTTCATATAGAAATTAATAGTAGCCAGATGAATCATGATACCTCAAAAAGAAGCATGTACATTATTAGTATTTGCACGACGATTCTGATGCTGTAATCAAATTTTCAGTATCTTTATTAGTTTAAATTTTAGTATCTGACTGTAAATTATACAAGTAACAGCCAGCAACGAATTTCCAGTATATAAACGGTTCACCCGATTTTGTAGATCGGCGTGTCTTTAGAAAGCTATTAGTGTACACCTAAATTGGTATGAATTACAGGCGTGTAACTTGATTAGTACATGAGTTGTTGGGGGTCAAAGTGGTCGATTACTATCGATCACATAGGCCACAGTTACATGAAGAAACGGTAGCAGTATGCTTATAAATATATTATTCATCTATCTCTTTGTTCACATCCGATATATATACTATTCATGAAGAAATTAGTCAAATATTTACTGTGTTTAGAAAGCACAGGGACATTAGCCTACTGGACTGCCTTTGTTGCTATTCCTTTGATATACGTTTATTTAATTTGTTATGTATTTAATAATGTGTGTTAGAGTGTGTTTATGGTCCAGCAGTAGGAATATTTATTTAATTTCAAGTTATTTAAATGTAAACCAGTGTTTTGAAAGTGTTTCATTATGTTTGTGAATGTGCGTTGGCTTGAAGATATGGCGGGAGCGCTCTAGCCAATCACAGCGCTCGTGAATAGGGTGACTGGATGGAAGTGGGAGAAGAGCATCGTTTCGAGAGAGGATAGGGCAGTTCGGAACAGGGCGGCGTGAGAGACAGTCGCACAGGACACGGAGGACATGGCAATTCTGAACAGTACGTCACGATGGACGCACGGTCTTGGTAAAGACTTGAACAGTGGAGCAGTCGGCGAGTTGTCGCGGGAGATAGATATATCTCATAGTGCCGACTTGTGCACTTGTGAGAAATCCGTGGCCCTGTAGTGAAGACGCAGTATGCGTTTAGAAGTGAATATCTTGCGAGCTATGTTGTTGTTCATAACTAATTTCAGAAATATACCACATTTTCAAAAGTAGTTCTACTATCATACTCATCATTTAAAGTCGTTAAGATAGTTTCTGCAAATTTTATTTAATTGCAATCTTTCATTTATAGATTTCTACGGTACATTCGCAATTGCCAAGTGATAGGAACCTTCGACCATTCGAGTCGTGTGTATATTCATATTGTATACTGTAGGCTCAGCAGTATTTGGCTTATAATGCGGCAACTACGTACCCCAGCCCCTAGACAACGAAACCAATGCCGGCCGGAGTGGCCGTGCGGTTCTAGGCGCTACAGTCTGGAGCCGAGCGACCGCTACGGCCGCAGGTTCGAATCCTGCGTCGGGCATGGATGTGTGTGATGTCCTTAGGTTAGTTAGGTTTAATTAGTTCTAAGTTCTAGGCGACTGATGACCACAGAAGTTAAGTCGCATAGTGCTCAGAGCCATTTGAACCATTTGAACGAAACCAGCCAAAACTTTTAATATTTCAACACTGAGTCAGAGGGTACGTAGTTGTGAGCCACACCTCATCATTTAAATTTATTATTTGAAAGCCCGCACCCCACTTACCATTCGGTGGCTTGTGGAGCATGATGTAGACGTAGATATATATGTAGATGTAAGAGTTGATGCTAGGGTTCGTGTATGGCACAGACCCCACGAAGCCATGGACCCCAGTTGTCAATAAGGCACTGTGCAAGCTCTTGGTGGCTCCATAATGGTGTAGGCTGTGTTTATGGAGTAGGTCTTCTGATCCAATTAAACCGATCATTGACTTGGAGTGGTTATGTTTGGCTACTTCGAGCCATTTGCCACCATTCATGGAGTCCGTTTTTAAGAATGAGAATTCGCCTTGTCATTGGGCCACAACTGTTCGCAATTGACTTTAAGAACATTATGGATAGTTCGAGCGAATGATATGGCCACCCAGATCATCTGACATGAATCCGTTCGAACATTTATGGGATGTAATCGAGAAATCAGCTCGTGCACAAAATCCTGCACCGGCAACACTTTGGTAGTTACTGACGGCAATAGAGGGAGCTCAACATTTCTGTAGGGTACTTCCAATGACTTTTTTAGTCCATGCCACGTCGAGATGCAGCACTACACTTGGTAACAGGAGGTCCTACACGATATTAGGAGGTATCCCATGAGTTTTCTCACACCAGTCTGTAATGAAAGTTTAATTTTACTGTGCTCAAAGCGAATTGCTAGTTCCTGACCAATACTTTAAGTGTATTTGATAATCAGGTGATACTTCAAGTGTGTTTGATAAACAGGTAATAATAACAACACAAATTATAGTTTTGATACAATCACTGTTAACCATTTCTGGGTATTACGAGAATCCTGCAAACGAATAATTCTTCACTCTAGGTTCAACTAGCGTGCCCCTTCCAAGCCCCTCACCCCCAGTGCTCTTCGCCCACCCTTACAGACGGCTTTGGCTCTATAGGAGTTGGTGACTAGGTGACTACAGGGGAATATCTAATCAGACTGGTTTCCATAGAATCTGTGCCAGTGGTAGTAGCGACCTGGAACGGGACAAAACCGCGTTGTCAGGGCGGGGGCTGTGTGGCTGGTGAGCCGGCACTGTGCATTAGTGAGGGGGCAAGCCGGCCTCCACCATCCACAATTGAGCGCCGGCCCATCGGCGGCCACGCCTTGCCCAGCGAGATCACACAGCGAGATGCGGGGCTGCGGGTCAGGCAGCAAACAGCACGCGCAATTACTGCTCGAATGGGGCGCTGCCATCCCCGTCATGTCGGTAGACAAATTTAGTTAAGACACTAACGGTAAATAAATCGCAACACTAAAAAGTAATTAATGTAGAGTAATGACATCTCGGGAATACATTCGTGCAGTAACACATTTAAATGACTAACATCACAAGATCACAGGTCAGTGACAGCGCGAAAAAAGCCAGTGCAAATGTGAAACGCTGGTACATTAATAACCGGTGTAACCGCCATGATGTTGAAAGCAAGCAATCAAACGTGTGTGCATTGTGTTTTAGAGGTGTCGGATGACAATTTGTGGGATGGAGTTCCATGGCTGTTGCACTTGGTCGGTCATTACGACAGCTGTATTTGGACTAGCGTTATCATGTTGGAAAACCAGACTGACGTACAGGTTTGTAGTCAGGGTGCGTGGTATAACCACAAGAGTGCTCCTACTGTCATACGAAATCGTGCTCCAGATCATATGAGGCGCGTTTTTTAAGTAAGTTCCGTTTTGAAATTAAAAAAAGACGTGATTAGTTAAGACACTGACGGTAAAGAAATCGCAACACTAAAAAGTAATTAATGTAGAGTAATGACATCTCGGGAATACATTCGTGCAGTAACACATTTAAATGACTAACATCACAAGATCACAGGTCAGTGACAGCGCGAAAAAAGCCAGTGCAAATGTGAAACGCTGGTACATTAATAACCGGTGTAACCGCCATGATGTTGAAAGCAAGCATTCAAACGTGTGTGCATTGTGTTTTAGAGGTGTCGGATGACAATTTGTGGGATGGAGTTCCATGGCTGTTGCACTTGGTCGGTCATTACGACAGCTGTATTTGGACTAGCGTTATCATGTTGGAAAACCAGACTGATGTACAGGTTTGTAGTCAGGGTGCGTGGTATAACCACAAGAGTGCTCCTACTGTCATACGAAATCGTGCTCCAGATCATATGAGGCGTGTTTTTTAAGTAAGTTCCGTTTTGAAATTAAAAAAGACGTGATTAGATATCTCAATTATTTTATTTTTTACATGAAAACCTGTACCCTAATCTACTTTTCTACATAATTTCCGTCAATATTGAGGCACTTGTCATAACGTTGTACCAGTTTTTGAATACCCTCCTTATAGAAGTCTGTCGCCTGACTTGTTAACCACTGCATCACCACTGTTTTGACTTCGTCTTGAAGACGCTGAACACCCAGGTGTTTCGTCAAGTGGAGGAATAGATGGTAGTCACTGGGCGCAAGATCGGGGCTCCAAGCAGAATGATCTAGAGTTTCCCATCGAAAAGATGTGATGAGATCTTTGGTCTGATTCGCCACATGCGGACAGGCTTTGTCTTGCAGCAAAACGATGCTCTTGCTCAACTTGCCACGTCTTTTGTTCTGAACTGAATGTCTTACAGTAATCTGCTGCATTGATTGTCTCATTACAAGGCAGAAATTCCACAAGCAGTACTCCTTTCCTGTCCCAAAAAACTGTGCACATGATTTTCTGGGCAGAAATTGTTTTCTTAAACTTCACTTTTATGTGTGAATCCGAATGCCGCCATTCGATGGGCTGTTGCTTTGATTCTGGTGTGACGTAGGCCACCCATGTTTCATCGCCGGTAACAATTTGGCTTAAGAAATCATCACCGTCGTTATGTTATCGTTCAAGGTAAGTCAATGCACTGTCTAAACGTTTGGTTTTGCGCACATCCGTCAACATTTTCCGCACCCAACGTGCGCACAATTTTCAGTAATTCAAGTGCTCCGTCACAATGCCATAGAAAACGCTATGAGAAACGTTAGGAAAGTCATCCCGCAAGGAGGAAATCGTACAGCGTCTGTTTTCTCTCACTTATTGTCATCTTCCTGCACCAAACTTTTATTAACGACCGAAGAACGCCCACTCCATTGTTCATCATGCACATTTGTGCGGCCATCTTTAAATGCTATCACCCACTTTCTTACCATTCCATCACTCATAATGCTTTCTCCGTAAACTGCACAGATCTCACGATGAATATCGATCGCTTTTAGGCCTTTAAGCACTAAGAAATCTTATCACAGCCCGTACATCACAGTCGGCGGGACTCACGGTTATCGGAGGCATGTTAAACACTCAGTACACAACGTAAACAAGGAAGAATCAGACTGTAATGGCGTCAGTGCGTAGACAACAGATGTAGATACCCAGTGCGCATGCGCATAACGCCGACCGCAGCGCTGCGGCCGCGATGTGGCAAAACGGTACTTACTTAAAAAAGACGCCTCGTAACTCGTTTAGGTCCATTGTGTCTAGCACGCAGACATGTTGGTTTAAGGCTATCAACTGGCCTCCTAACCAAGACACGGCCGTCTCTGGCACCGAGGCAGAACCAGCTTTCATTAGAAAACACAACAACCTGCAGCTTGCCCTCCAAAGAGCTCTCGTTTGACACCACCTGCTACTCACATTGTTGCTGCAGATGTAGTGTGATGCACCAAAACTATAGGTTGAACACGATGGTCTTTCCTCTCGGCAGTGCCACATTCTTGTGACCACCCTGCCAGCAACCATAGACAGTAGCTACATTCCTGCCATGTCTTTACGCAATATCGCAGAAGGAACATCCAGCTTCTGTTAGCCCTGTTACACGACTCCATTCCAACTCAGTGACGTGTTGATAATGTTGTATTGTCACCTTAAAGACATTTTTGACTAACATCGACTCACCAAGTCCAACCTCAAAGATAACCAACGCTCACCATCGTTACAGCGTGTATTTAAAGAAAATCTGATTTTGATCCTCGACGTAACGTATCTAACGCCACTCTTATGCGTCTGGCGCGAAATTTGAATAGACTGCTTGTTCCAGATGTAGACACACGTCTACCAACTTGTTTATGTCGAACAACTTCTTCTTGGTGTTGCATTTCTTTTCCGTCAGGGTATGTGCCAAAGAATATTTGAACGATTCTTTTATCGAACTGACGGGGAACACATCGGTTTACGAGATGTGTATACGTGGCTGGCGTTAACATTACTGAACATATAATTTTTAGTCTTAATCACGCAACTACACTTAAAAATCAGTTTTTTAAATTTTTTTACAGGCTGCCATATTTTATATAACAATTCGTCCGGTGAACAGAAGTCGTTGCCCAGGGGAAATGATTTTAAGTTAAATTGAAAACTTGTTTTACTACGTGTCAGACACTCTATGATATTGATCAAATGATCACAGATTTTGTTTTCGACCACTGAATTCTTTTCTGAGACACTGACAGCTTTAATGATAGATGTTGTTGTTGTTGTGGTCTTTAGTCCTGAGACTGGTTTGATGCAGCTCTCCATGCTACTCTATCCTGTGCAAGCTTTTTCATCTCCCAGTACCTACTGCAACCTACATCCTTCTGAATCTGCTTAGTGTATTCATCTCTTGGTCTCCCCCTACGATTTTTACCCTCCACGCTGCCCTCCAATACTAAATTGGTGATCCCTTGATACCTCAGAACATGTCCTAGCAACCGATCCCTTCTTCTGGTCAAGTTGTGCCACAAACTTCTCTTCTCCCCAATCCTATTCAATACTTCCTCATTAGTTATGTGATCTACCCATCTAATCTTCAGCATTCTTCTGTAGCACCACATTTCGAAAGCTTCTATTCTCTTCTTGTCCAAACTATTTATCGTCCATGTTTCACTTCCATACGTGGCTACACTCCATACGAATACTTTCAGAAATGACTTCCTGACACTTAAATCAATACTGGATGTAAACAAATTTCTCTTCTTCAGAAACGCTTTCCTTGCCATTGCCAGCCTACATTTTATATCCTCTCTACTTCGACCATCATCAGTTATTTTGCTCCCCAAATAGCAAAACTCCTTTACTACTTTAAGTGCCTCATTTCCTAATCTAATTCCCTCAGGATCACCCGACTTAATTAGACTACATTCCATTATCCTTGTTTTGCTTTTGTTGATGTTCATCTTATATCCTCCTTTCAAGACACTGTCCATTCCATTCAAGTGCTCTTCCAAGTCCTTTGCTGTCTCTGACAGAATTACAATGTCATCGGCGAACCTCAAAGTTTTTATTTCTTCTCCATGAATTTTAATACCTACTCCGAATTTTTCTTTTGTTTCCTTTACTGCTTGCTCAATATACAGATTGAACAACATCAGGGACAGGCTACAACCCTGTCTTACTCCCTTCCCAACCACTGCTTCCCTTTCATGTCCCTCGACTCTTATAACTGCCATCTGGTTTCTGTACAAATTGTAAATAGCCTTTCGCTCCCTGTATTTTACCCCGGCCACCTTTAGAATTTGAAAGAGAGTATTCCAGTCAACATTATCAAAAGCTTTCTCTAAGTCTAAGTTAATGATAGATAACAAACGATTTTTTTCTTCTAGTTTTATAGGTATGAATATCACTATTCTTAGAAAACTGTGGTGGATTATTTATTACGAATTTAATTGGGGAATGTATGTTGTGATCGTGTAGTTTCGATGTCTAACTCCTTGAAGAGAAGCCTTCATGACGTCAGTGGCTGAACACCACATTTTATTCTTACTGCGCGCTCTGGTGAAACCAATACTTTAGGTCATGAGCCACCCCAGAAAATTGTTTCATAAGGCAGTACTGAATGGGAACATGCACAATATGTCAGCAGGCTGAGTCGCTTGTTTCAAAGGCTAGCAATTACACAAAGAACAGTTGAGCGTAATTATTTGAGCAGCTCACTAATATGCTTCTTCCAGTTCAAATTTTCACCAATATTTACACCCTAAAATTTAGAGAATTCTACCCTGTTTGCTGACTCCAGTTCACGTGCTACGTCAGCTGTGGGTATGTTTCTATTTGTTACACACAACTGAATATAGGGTGTTTTCTCGAAATTAAGGGAGATTTCACTCTCAAAGAACCACTCAAAAACTCTCTGAAACACGTCATTGACGATATCGTCTATTGCCTCCGCTCTGATCAGATTTGTTATAACACTATCGCCGGTGAAAAGTACCAATTCGGCTCGAACAAATTCCATTAATTTTAGTGAAAGATGTTGATGCTACTTCCAATTACTTAAAGCTTTGTGCAATGACATTTTTAGTATGTTCTCTTGCTTCTTCAAATGAAACACTTAATCCTATTCTTGTTCTTACTTTTGGAAAGTCATTGTTAAAATCATTCGCAACTCGCAAATTATCACTCACAACATTGTCATATAGTTTAATTGTTGTGGTATATAGTAGACTGACTGGTTGCCCTGTCTGCCATTTCACAACATCCCACATATTTACAATCTTGTCGTCTGTGTAATTAATTTCTGTCAGGAATTTAAAAAACTTTCCTCGAAACATTACAGTATCTTTTTGTAGATTTGAACTTATTCTGGCCTCTATATAAATTTACCCTTTCTTCTTAGACGAAATTTTGAAGTCTTTCGTTATTCACGGCTTCCTTTTTTTTTTTTGTTAATGGACTTTCTGAATATATTTTTTGTCAGGGAAGCTACTTTCAAATATTGACGCTGGTGTCTAAATGGAGCTGTATAAATAGAACCTTCCTGCACTTCTGGAGACAGAATGATACGAGCAAGCCGGCCGTTGTGGCCGAGTGGTTCTAGGCGCTTCAGTCCGGAACCTCGCTGCTGCAATGGTATCTGGTTCGAATCCTGGCTCGGGCATGGATGTGTGTGATGCATTTAGGTTAGTTAGGTTTAAGTATTTCTAAGTCTATGGGACTGATGACCTCAGATGTTAAGTCCCATAGTGCTCAGAGCGATTTGAACCATTTGGTACGAGCAACGAGCAGATGGTGCCGTCTCCCCGTAGCTCGTCAGTATGAGTCTATTTTGCTAGCCTCAACCAAATTAGGATGCTTATCGGACTTACAGAGTGTCATGTTAGTTCATCATAGATGGGAACTTGTAACCAGGGAATTGTGCCAGGTGCATTTACAGACAATGAAGTCACATTGGTAGTTAAACGCTTCTGTCCTGTTTCCTGAGCAGCCCTATTCTGCATCACTCAAAGATTGTTGGGGAATCAGCAGGAGGGCCACAGCACTTAACTTTATCGAATCTCATCGTTCAAGATAAGGTCGGTTATCTAGCTGTCCTTCTCACACGCTCTCATGACATTACAAGTGGCACAAAAAAATGTTGTCATATGTGGGGTGTATTTTCTCGAGAGGTGAGATAGGAGATTCCGAGTACAGGGACAAGTACAAGGAGAACAAAGGACTTCAGTAGAATTCAGCCCTGATCCAATCCTGGGTGTACAGCTTGACAGGTCTGAGGAAGAAACAGAGGGCGTCGCGCTACACAACCTGATACAAGTCTGGATGCATGGCTTGACAGTTTTGATGAGGCTCACTACATCAGAAGGAGTCCCACCATGCCACCGCCATGAGACTGAGGCTCGCAGCACTGCAGGACATCGCACCACACCGCCTCCGCCGCCTTGAGTACAAGTCTTACCATAACAGTGGGCATCGCGCACGGCTGCCACCATGAGCTCGAGGCCCACCATATCAGAGAGCATCACAAAATGCGATTGCAGTGAGCCCAAAGCTCACAATACCAGAGAGCATCGCACCGTGCCACTGTTGTGAGCGTGAGGCTCACCATACCAGAGAGCATCGCACTAGGCCGCCGTTGTATGACGTTCACCATGGAAGAGGGCGTGGAGGTCATCGACCTCACCACTGCCGTGAGCACGAGGCCCACCATACCAGAGGGTATCACACCACACCACTGCCGTGAGCAAGAGGGAGTTGGACCACATCATCGCCGTCGTGAGTACGAGCACTGTGGGCCTAAAGCTCGCCCTTTCTGCACATATAACAGTTCGGCAAGTCTACGAGGTCAGTGCGCACTATGTCAGCTTCTGACTGAGATAGGCAGTACCTTAGCTGTAGTGAGACTACTAGAGAATTATGAGAACAAGCGAATTCTTGATTATTACCGTTGCACTATATTCTCTAGTCAGCAGGCAAAGCAAGAAAGTGTGGTTCAGTGGGGCTCTCGCGTGGACTCCACGCAGTATCACTTTACGAAAACCATGAGGAGAGTTATGGTGGAGGAGGAACTTTCTGGCAGTAACACGTTAATGGGCAAGTTAGAAAGGGCTCTGCTTGTTCAGGGTCTATACGATGAAATTAACACTGTCAAAGCAACTGTTCTAGCCACAGCCGAAGAATGTGCAATTATGTCCAACAAAGGGAAATATCGGACGCCCACTGTTCCCTGTCATGGACCAAAAATCGAGTCAAAATGATTGAATTGTGGTAGAGGAGAACATTTAGCTTGAGAATAAAGACGGAAGTGTGCTGTCCCTAAGGTAGGGACTGTTAGGGAAATTCCACCTAAACCCTTGCGCATGTAATTACTTATTAAGCAAGTCGATGCTGGAGAATTTAGGGGAAACAGTTCACTGTCCCAGTGTCCTCCACCCGTAAGATGCATGCAATTCAATTTTACCGCGTGAAATACGGTACCAAGAAGGCAGTGGCGATGAAAAGCATAGCTAACGAAGAGGTAGGTGAGCCATGGTTGTTTCATTTCGTCTTTTCTTCCCCCAATTTTCTGCTGGCGCCGCGCTAGGTGGCACAAACTTCTTGTGTGTTAATGCTGGCGCGGAGTCTTGAAAACACACCTGAGTGTGTGGAGTGGAGAGTGTCTGGTTACCCGGTGAGCGGGCAACATTGACATTGGTCGGCCTGTCGGCTGTGTGGGCCGTTGCCTCTATTTGTGCGGAGACTGGTTAGTTGCGAGTGTACCGACAGTGGCGGCATAAAGTTTTCACCACGCCCTTCAGTGTGCTTCATTCGAATTGACTTCCTTTATGTAAAAATGGTTCAAATGGCTCTAAGCACTATGGGACTTAACATCTGAGGTCATCAGTCCCCTAGACTTAGAACTATTTAAACCTAACTAACCTAAAGACATCACACACATCCATGCCCGAGGCAGGATTCGAACCTGTGACCGTAGCAGCAGCGCGGTTCCGGACTGAAGCGCCTAGAATCGCTCGGGCACAGTGGCTGGCTCTTATGTCCATGCTGTGCGCTTTTGATGCTGGCGTTTTGCATTGAGATGAAATTTTGAAGTGACGACTTCTTGGTGTATCAGTGGTTGGCATCGCTCGGACTGTGATATGCTTTAATTATTGCAACTGGTCTATTTGGGCTTAACACATTTAATGGCCAGTGCTTGTTTCGCATGTGTAGCGGTGGCTGCTTGCCATTGTAAGTGCTACTTGAAGTTCTGCGTTACTGTTACTTTTTTATGCGACGAGCTGTGTGGTACCTGAAATCCGGTAACTTTCAAATCAGTGTTATTTTCCTGTGAGTAGTCAGGGAATTTGTCGTTACCCTGGTATTTAATGAAATTGCTGTTTAGCGCTGTCAAATTGTTTATAAGCTCTGTCTTTGTTTTTGACGCCTTGGGATATGAGCTTGGATTTATTTTAAGGAAACGTGTCGAACTAATGTATGCTGTTCAAATTGTGTTTTACATCGTTCTGAAATCCAAGTAACATGGAAGACAGCCTTACCTGTGAGAACCCACAATTCATCACCACCTCCTAGAGGTAAGGTCCTGCTTCTCATAGACATTTCGGTTTGGTGCTGTGTAGCCTAAGTGACTTATTGACTGTTTTTCTTGGATAAATCATTCTACTCTATACGTTTAAATTGTTTTGGGTGAGACGCTTATTACGCCATCGTTTTACCGGTTATGTTGTTAAGCGGTGTTTGCTCTATGCATTTTTGAGTAGCCTTACTGTTTGATTATTACGCAGGTTTGAAGGTCTTATGCCGTTAAGTTATTACGGCGTGGTTGAATTACATTTTCTTTACTTGTATCTTTTAGCTCATCTTTCACCTGAGATATGCTTGTTAACAGCTTTTAGTCTTACGAGCTGTCGGCACACTGGTTGCAACGAGGGGACCTGTTGCTGTTACGTATCGGTATCGTGTTTTTCGGTAGTACTTGGTAGCTGCCTGACGTTACCTTAGTGGAGCTGTTTTTTAAGTAAATTTGTTTAGCCTACGCTCTTACTTACAAGCTTTTATCTTAATACTTTCCGTCAAATGTTTTACAGCTCTCGTGAAATGGGTTTCATTATCCGATTTATGATTAACCTTTATATTTTCTAAATTAGATTAGTTCAGATGCACTTATTGTGCTAATACTTGGAAACCTTGAGATTAATTTCACCAACTATCAATATTTGAGATGTTTTTTCTAATCATTTTCCCAGCACTTCCATACTGTATTCATTCCTCGCATGTAAAAGAAAATTTTGCAGGATCGTAACTGTCATCAGCTTAACTTTCATGTTTCTTCTGTTCTGAAGATTGAATGTTTGGACCTATGATTTTGTAATCGAAGCTTCAGATGTTACTTTCAATTGCCAGTCTGATTAATATTGAAATTAATTGAAATTAATTGAAATTTCTTTTTTAAAGCTCTTTTAAGAGCCGTGAGTGGCGATTTGTTCTTCAAGTTTTGGGAGAGTAATTCTTTTAAATATTCCAAGGCCAAATTACTTTAAGAAAGAACTGTCTTACCTAATTATCTTGCGATTTTGTATTTATTATTGATATTTTGCTTGTGGCTTCAGGCCTCTGATCAGTGGCTTAAACCGATTATTTGTTAAAGAAAATATAGTTCTGTTGCTCGTTCTTTATTGACACATTCCTGGGGTCAGATACATCACATGATCACACTGACAGAACCACAGGCACATACACACAGGCAACAGAGCATGCACAATGTCGGCACTAGTACAGTGTATATCCACCTTTCGCAGCAATGCAGGCTGCTATTCTCCCATGGAGACGATCGTAGAGATGCTGGATGTAGTCCTGTGGAACGGCTTGCCATGCCATTTCCACCTGGCGCCTCAGTTGGACCAGCGTTCGTGCTGGACGTGCAGACCGCGTGAGACGACGCTTCATCTAGTCCCAAACATGCTCAATGGGGGGACAGATCCGGAGATCTTGCTGGCCAGGGTAGTTGACTTACACCTTCTAGAGCACGTTAAGTGGCACGGGATACATGCGGACGTGCATTGTCCTGTTGGAACAGCAAGTTCCCTTGCCGGTCTAGGAATGGTAGAACGATGGGTTCGATGACGGTTTGGATGTACCGAGCACTATTCAGTGTCCCCTCGACGATCACCAGTGGTGTACGGCCAGTGTAGGAGATCGCTCCCCACACCATGATGCCGGGTGTTGGCCCTGTGTGCCTCGGTCGTATGCAGTCCTGATTGTGGCGCTCACCTGCACGGCGCCAAACACGCATACGACCATCATTGGCACCAAGGCAGAAGCGACTCTCATCGCTGAGGACGACACGTCTCCATTCGTCCCTCCATTCACGCCTGTCGCGACACCACTGGAGGCGGGCTGCACGATGTTGGGGCGTGAGCGGAAGACGGCGTAACGGTGTGCGGGACCGTAGCCCAGCTTCATGGAGACAGTTGCGAATGGTCCTCGCCGATACCCCAGGAGCAACAGTGTCCCTAATTTACTGGGAAGTGGCGGTGCGGTGCCCTACGGCACTGCGTAGGATCCTACGGTCTTGGCGTGCATCCGTGCGTCGCTGCGGTCCGGTCCCAGGTCGACGGGCACGTGCATCTTCCGCCGACCACTGGCGACAACATCGATGTACTGTGGACACCTCACGCCCCACGTGTTGAGCAATTCGGCGGTACGTCCACCCGGCCTCCCGCATGCCCACTATACGCCCTCGCTCAAAGTCCGTCAACTGCACATACGGTTCACGTCCACGCTGTCGCAGCATGCTACCAGTGTTAAAGACTGCGATGGAGCTCCCTATGCCACGGCAAACTGGCTGACACTGACGGCGGCGGTGCACAAATGCTGCACAGCTAGCGCCATTCGACAGCCAACACCGCGGTTCCTGGTGTGTCCGCTGTGCCGTGCGTGTGATCGTTGCTTGTACAGCCCTCTCGCAGTGTCCGGAGCAAGTATGGTGGGTCTGACACACCGGTGTCAATGTGTTCTTTTTTCCATTTCCAGGAGTGTAAATATGAACTGTCAAAGAAAAAATGATTTGATTACCGTGGGTCCACCCTTCCGTGAGTCCTCTTTCTTTCTCATCTTTTGTAAAGGCAATCCAATTCGGACAGAAGGGCAGGTGCTACTATCGCTGTAAACATGAGCTGCTACCAGATGGGTTACTAAGCTCCAAGCCATGTATGCTTACAGGGATATGCCATTTCACAGATTGTTGGGCAGACAATTTTTTGGACATAATGAGGTCGCTTTGAATTAGGCATGGAGAGAGTTGTGGGTAAGAAGTGAACAGGTTACATTGCAAGAAGCGGAGAAGATGCGCATGTAGCTCAAAAAATGGTTCAAATGCGTCTGAGCACTATGGGACTTAACATCTATGGTCATCAGTCCCCTAGAACTTAGAACTACTTAAACCTAACTAACCTAAGGACATCACACAACACCCAGTCATCACGAGGCAGAGAAAATCCCTGACCCCATGTAGCTCAATACGCAGTCAAAAGTAATAGCAAACGGGAGGCTGAATGAGGTAGGCATGCTTTAGTGATAAAATACAGCAGTATTCGGTGCACGGCAGCCAGGAGTCCTACCGTTCCACCACACCAAGGGCAAATAGGCTCATAGGCGATAGCAGCCAAGGGGCTCGACACTAAGGGCTCACCCCGGAATTTACGTTAGGGTAAACACTGTGTACAGAAAACCTGCTGGACGGTGCAAGGCCCGTCGCAGCCTGCCACGGACCTCGTAGTGATGGGAATAACATCACACACTCCGATCGAGCGTAGACGCCGCCTGTGAACCCAATCAAATTATGCGCCAAGAAGATTTCCTCGCTGCTCCAAGCCAACCGACCAACTCCCCAGGCCTGGCAACAGTGAAAGGACCAAATATGTCGGCCGATGAGAGGACCAACCAAACGACCAATCAACGGTTGTCTGGCTCCAATCTCCCTTCGTCCGACAGTTCATGTGTCGGCACTCCATCCCCGACTTCACTGCTACTGCATCCCGACTGCTGGTCCGTCGCGAACTCACTGCCAGACACACGATGATCCGCAATTACTATCGGTTGCTCCAGAGATGGTACGACAATGCACTCATCGATACGCACTGGTGCTCCTGCTCACGGGCAAGTATGCTAGGAAATTAGCGGCACCAGTAAACGGAACAAGAAAACGAGGTGGCAGTATCATAATAGAATATAGCATACAATAAATGCGATAAACGCGAGCCATGCACGGCTCATACTTGTTACAATAGTTAGTTTCCTTTTTAAGAAGTTAAACCTCATCAAGAAGCCTAAGTTATGGAGATTATGGAATCCATTCCATATTCGGTCAAACTTCCTGGACTGTGGTTTTACTGAAACATGTAATATTTAAATTCCTTAGTAATTTACTACTTCAGAATACAAGTGATTTGTATTCTTGATAACAACAAAATTCTGTTTCGAACTTTACAGCATCAAACTGACCAATGACACTTTAAAATCACACCCAGAAGAAAAAATAACATTAAAATGTATATTTTTAAAACACGTTTTCAAAACAACTTCTTTGTCAAATTGCTTGTACTAATAACAGCAGAAACGGAAAAATTAAATTTCCATAATTAATCATCACTGAAACAATATGCAATTTAGCCAAGAAAACGATAAGTTTACACCAGCAGTGCAGATGCTTTGAGAACGAAAGTCAGTCTTTGCTTGGTTGTGATAATGAACAGATTCTGTATATGGAATTATTGGACAACATTGTTATGGATTCTGCAATACATTATAACACTGAGGAGGAGTTAATCTGAAAGTTAACACTTTTGGGGGCTATAAAAAAATGATTGAGAATGTATGCAAAATCTAATTTACTGACAACATTTGTTTTCCAAAAACAAATACAGACATGATCTATACTAAACACGTTATGATAGAATATCGTAAACACCCAACAGATGATTTAAGACCACAATAGATAAGGATCCTGGGTGACAGAAGTGAGTCAAGTACACTGACCCCAAAAATGTGAATAATGTAATCTGAATTAATCTGATGCTGAGCAGGCTTTGACTATTCAAATCTACAGAAGTTTATATTGGTGCAGCTGAGAGCAAGTGGCGATTGCGATTTGTACGCCCTGACAAGGCCAGAGCAGCAGTAAGTTACCCTGTTTACTTCGTGCAGCGATGTAACTTGCAGCTGGCGATATGTGTCGGCGGAGGCGAGGCATAAGGTGGCACCTGTGGATCGATAATGGCCATAAAATAAATGGAAAATCTCACGATCTAGCTACCAGGCAGACAGATCGCAATTTACTCTCTATCAGAGCCCTGAAATCAGGATAGATTTCAGTGTGTGCACACCCGTTCGCTGCTGGTTCCAAGACCAATTTGGCTCACTTATACGACAGAGCGCACAAGGATGCCAAACGTCAAGCCTGGTTAACCCAAAACGAATAAGTGTGCCCTCGGCAAACGAGTAGTCCGAGACGTTTGAAGTCGCACTGTCAGTACAGTAAGAACTTCACCACAGGCTCTCCAGTCTAACTACTTGCAAGCGAAGTCAATCTTAGGACAGGTCCAAATTACCAACCACACATGCCAGTGCTTCGACCAGGAAACACTTCCAGACCGAAGTCCAGAACCCTAGTGCCTCACACCTCTCCCAGAGAATACAATTCCGTTTTTCCGCAAAGTTCAGGAACGACACTGCCTTCACACCGTCTTGGACCAATCACAGGGCTTAAGAGGCGCTAAATCTCCCCTCCTACGCGACAACACAAACTCATGTCGAACCAGCACAAGAGTTAAGCAACCTGTGGAAAATAGAAACCGCCAGTTACTGGCCTTTTGTAAGTTTCCGTGGAGGGAGAAGATGTTTTTCTCTGAAGTCACGTCGCTTCCAGCTGCAACAAACGAACAGATACAATCTTAAACATCTTTATCTAAATTGCTGTGCTTTGGAGCATGTTAGTCCTAGCTATGAGGTGTAATAAAGATTCATTTCTCAGACGCCAGAGTTTCTTATACGACTGAGGTGGCTGATGGAAGTGGGTCATACGCCTATCAGCGAACACGAAAATGTGTACTTCTATTAGGCATGGCGCTGCGCACAATGCCTGGTTTACATCGCCACTGTGTAGACACATCCCTTCAGTCCGTCGCCCTCAGCCCAGACTTCAGCTGGCGCCAATTTAGGGATAACAGCAATGTCCTGCTGGAGACCTAGGGGGTGCTCTGCCTGCCCTGTGTGGCTGAGGACCTGTCCAGCAAGATTTACTGAGAGATTGGCTCGCTGCCACTTGCTTTTAACTTCCAACATGCCGTTTCTACGAAATAAGAACCATAAAAATACTTCAAGCTTTTAGCACCCTACCAGGTTCCATCAACGCCTCCTCAGGCCGTTAACTTTCTAGAGTCTCGCTCAGGTTGAGTAACGTAACGAAATCTTTATGAAAAATAGGTGAGAGAGTAACTTGTCCTTTCTCGAATCTACCAGTGAATAGATAAAGGTCTGCAACAAATTTTATGGCACAGTTTTTATTTAATATTCAACAGAGTATATCAAATGTTTTCTGAACAAAATTTCATACATGAGACAGTGTCTACTTGGAGAAGATCAACATGACACAAGGTAAGCCAAACTTTGTTATAATCCTTTGATCACCATTGTAATTTCTGAGCTTGATATGCTAACCTCATATACAATGTGAGATCATATAAATGCTCTTGGCGAGAATTTCGAAGCCTGTATGAAGCTATATTGAAGGTCTGCTTACCGCAGAGGTCCACATGTGACCACATGCCAAAATCACTTCATGAGGGCTTAAGTTATCCTCACAAATGGAACCATATGTTCTTTGTCTACTTCTCGCATGTGTACTCATACTATGCTCCTTTGTATGGGACACAGCTTGGGTTGCTACAAGGTTCGCTCCTATGGAATGGACGATGCAGGAAATCAAGTTCCAGAAGCATATGGCCCAGCCAGCAAGTGGCAACGGCAGTGTTCTGGCCAGGTCACCAAGCAGAGTGCACAACCGTGGTAGAGGTCGTTTATCTGCCACACCTCTTCCTCCATCACCAGTGTCACACTCCACAAATAGACTTGCTTGACCACGTGTATCTTACTGCAAGGCATCTATTTATGCCAGCAAGTGAACTTAGCAAGCCACCAACAAAAAGATTTCAACAATGCCTCGCTATGGACTGCACCACCATCTTCCAGGACAGCATGCCACCTCCTCTGTCTGGACTCTAACGGTGATTGGTAGCATGCTAGACTTCTTCAGACTGGTATGATTTCTATAGTTTCAAATGGTTCAAATGGCTCTGAGCACAATGGGACTTAACTTCTGAGGTCATCAGTCCTCTAGAACTTAGAACTTCTTAAACCTACCTAACCTAAGATTACAAGATAATGCCAAGACTCTACTTTATCCTTCAGTCCTTGCCAGACGGAAATTTTCTGTACTACATCATTGGAAAATCCAGGATGCAATGCTACAATATTATGAGAAGAATAGTTGATACTCGCCATATAGTGCAGATGCTGAGTCACAGATATGCACAACAAAAAGAGTCTCACAAAATAAGCTTTCAGCCAATGAGGCCTTTGTCAGCAGTAGATGACACACACACACACACACACACACACACACACACACACACATACACACAAACGCAGTTCACACACACATGACCATAGTCTCTGGCACTGAACCCAGACTATGAGCAGCAGCAGCAGTGCATAATGGGAGAGGCAACTGGGTGGGAATAATGATGAGGCTGCAGGAGGAGGGGGAGGGATAGCAAGGTAGGTATGGGGGACAGTGAAGGGCTGCTGGCCAGCATGCAAGGATGAGGTGCAGTTGAGAGGTTAGACAGAGGGTAGGGAAGAGAGGAGGGGTGGTGCAAAAGGAGAGAAGTGAAAGGACTGGGTGTGTTGGTGGAATAGAGGGCTGTGTAGTACTGGAATGGGAGCAAGGAAGGGGCTAGATGGGTGATGACAATGACTAAGGAAGGTTGAGGCCAGGAGAGTAGCAGGAACATAGGATATATTGCAAGGAGAGTTTCCACCTTACTTTGGATTGGTGTTAATACTAAAATTGAGGTCTTCATGTCAGTTAAACTGTAGCTAGACAACCAATGTTTTGAGTATTGTGGACTATTTCATAATTGTGTGATGTAAATCTGTAAAACGTTGTTTCTTAGCCATTCTAAAGGAAAGAAATTTGCTTAATTAACGTCCATATAGTAACTGATGAAAGCTGTATAAATAAATTTGCATCATAATGCAAGCTGTGAGTGATGTTGCTGTTGCTGGGCTAACCCTTCCACCACACAGCCTTGTGTGCTGAACCTTGTGACCGATCTTTGTTAGTGTCATACGACTGTGCATAATGGCCATAGGACTGGCACATACTACCTTTCACATGCACTAAGTACAAGGCACTTTGCGGCCTAAAAAGTTGCAATGCATGTATTTCACTGGCTGCATGCCAGCATAGTCTGCCCTGGTATTACTTCTAAACTGAGGAAGGTCAGAAGGTCCCTCAGCCTTTCAAACACCACTTTTAAATCCGTGTGCCAATCTGATTTCCCAATCATGTCTGTGCCCAAGAACAGCGGATGGCAACAAAATAGTAAGTGCCATCACAACACTGTGCTGGCATTGTCCCTGTTGACGTTAGCTATAGTAGCTGAAGCGTCCTCTCCATGGGTAGCAGCCATTGATGTCGAGTGATCACTGCCATCACCAAACTCTTCTGATGCCAAAATTACTGGTCATGTCATGACACATATGGTGGCAGTGGAGTGGGCTGCAGGTAGGTCAGGATGAAGAACAGGCTCTCCCACACCCCACCTGTCTCAAGGCTGTGGTCTGGAGTGTTGATGATGATGATGGAGTAAAAAGATGGCCCATCAGTAAACCATCCATGGTTAAGAAAGTATGTTGTGATGAAATCGATGCTGGAGGAGTGGTCAGTGGCATGTTACCATGTAGTCAATCAGGGTCACAGCGGCATGCTTGCATTAGTAGTTGTCCACCAAGAAGATGGCACATGTACAGTGTGGCTGGTGGCAGCATGTCTTCTCAACACAGCATCACAGCGCTGGTGCAAGGCAGCGTGGGTACTGGAACAGATGACACAAAGCAACCACTGCTGCTGGCCTGCTTCTGTGTGGCATACAAAGCCCAGTGGGGCAAGCAGTCTTAAACTGTTGTCTCGGGTTTGGCTTATGATGATGGCGTGCAGCCGGCCGAAGTGGCCATGCGGTTAAAGGCGCTGCAGTCTGGAACCGCAAGACCGCTACGGTCGCAGGTTCGAATCCTGCCTCGGGCATGGGTGTTTGTGATGTCCTTAGGTTAGTTAGGTTTAACTAGTTCTAAGTTCTAGGGGACTAATGACCTCAGCAGTTGAGTCCCATAGTGCTCAGAGCCATTTGAACCATTTGATGGCGTGCACCCAGTCTGGGCAATATATGCCAACAATGTAGCCCCACACTGGCTGGTGGACAGTGATGGTGCATTGGGGCAGTTGGATGGGCCAGCCTCAAATCCACAGCTCACCAGTGAGATGGCAGTCTTACCAACGTGTCAGAGTGTGACCCAATGGTGTGGAGGTGACAAGTTGGGTGTATGCAGATTTATCTGAAACATAGATCTGCAGCTATTGGTAGTATAGTCTGCCTGCTTTATCTCACACTATAAGGTGTCTTCTTCTGATAGTAATAGGCTGGCATCAACTGTGCCACTGGGCATATTGTGCTCACCTGAATGCTACTGAGACCCAGGGTCTAAGGTTGGTGGTATATACTTGAGCCAGGCTGGCTAATGTATCTCACTTCATTCGCCTGAGTTTCCTGTCTGGTTAACCCTTCCAGAAGCCCTGCCGGTGCTGTAAGATGTCACAGATTCAGCTTTTAGAGATGCTGGCTGGAGAGCTCCACATCATCACCACTGAATGTGTGTTCTGCCATTCTGAGTACTCACACCTGTTCTATAACACTTATTTATCGAGCTGACAGGTACTTCTCTTCAAGTGACATCATTCTGTTGGACCGACACACGAGCAGTTTGTTACCCCAGACGAAGGTGTCGTGCAACAAAACAAAAATCATTGACTTTCTTAACTAAATAAAATATTTTGTCATGTAGTGGGACTCTACACGGAATGTTATCACAGTGAGAAGTCATAACTATCACTATCGCATTCTTCCCAACAATGAAAGCTTTCTGATCTCTTGTCAAAACATTCGTTTCCTAAATAACCGCTAAATACTACTTAACAACTACTACTAACCCTACATTCAATAACTAATCCCTCTAGCGACAATTATCAGTGTTCAAAAATGTTCAAATGTGTGTGAAATCTTTTGGGACTTAACTGCTAAGGTCATCAGTCCCTAAGCTTACACATTACTTAGGACAAACACACACACACACCCATGCCCAATGGGGGACTCGAACCTCCGCCAAGACCAGCCATGACTGCAGCGCCTCAGACCGCTCCAATTATCAATATCTGTCTCTGCATTCTGCAAGAGAACGTCTTAACACATGTGGCTCAATACCAAATTAGTGCATATGTCGATATCCGGAATTGAACTCCCTGGTCCGCTGGAATCCTCTATCTGTCAAGGCGTATGCACGCGATTACATTGTAAAACACATCATAAATAGTATAGGTGGTTTTCATCCATCAATTTTCAAAATTTTTTCTCCATTGTTCAATTCCTAACTGTAAATAAACAAGTGAAATAATAGAAGTTTGCATACAATAAATTATTGATAATAAGATATGAAAACTGACACTCTTCATAGTCCATTCGTCAGTTACTGCCATCTCTCCATGCTCATTTTCTTGATTTATTGCAGTTATTTCACCTTCTGTACTCTGATCTCTCTTTGCATCATTTCTTCATCCACAATTTCTTTCCATAAGGGCACAAATAAACTAAGCTTTTCTGAAACACAAGATAATAAAAGGGCTTTGCTTTGGGGTACCATTTTTAATTTGCATAACGTTCCCCAGCAGAACACATCCAATGAATTACCATTCCGTTCAAATATTTCGCTAACATAACGCCTTTCTGGCAATAGAAAAAGAATAAACTCAGTAATCGTTTAGTGATTCCTGGTACTGCCACATTCGCAACGCTTCCGCGGCATGGATACTCTGCGAAACTACATAATACTAATCCCTGTATTCTTCTACAAACTTTTCATACTTCCTACAGACCTATACGTCGTAACAGTGTTCACCAATCACAGTGTGTCTTTAGAAGGCGTACCACTTCATTACTACAAATACAGGCTAACTGCAACTATACCTGGGATAACAGATGTGCCAGCAGAAAAGAAATAGTGAAGGAAAAGCAATCCGCACCACTTACTATTTCGATGGGCAGTGACGGAAGTTTGAAACCAAAAACACTCAGACAAATGTCCTTCTTGGTTACATTTTCTCATTAAAACACCACCAGTCATTTCAGGATGGCATGGAGCCCGCGACCCATGTCCTCGAATCCGTCACGTATACAGTTATTGCGATTTCATGGTTCCCTGAATTTTGAAGAGCTTTACTCTCCGACCATTTGGTTATCCAAATTTTGACCATGTCCTAATTCCTGCCTAAATTCCTGTGATCACAATCTCCATCGTAATCGACCAGTTAACTTTGTCAGGCAAATCCTGATCAGTCTGGATAGTCATGTGACGCATCTAAGTATTAGAAGGGCTTCACCATCTCTTATGTGTGGAGTTGTGGTGGTCTGTGTCTGATAATTCCCAATCTTGAGGCTGCTTAGCTTTACCCTATATTGTATGCTCGGATACCAGAATTCGTTTAGAAATGCTGCTCAAAAACTCATCGTACACATTGCAACTGCTCATTAAAAACTGCATCCACACTATTGCTTCCTTTGTAGGTGCAAACGAACTTCATTTTCAGCATCTGTGAGTACGCCTGCGTACGGATACGAAATGCCACCTACACCAACTGTCGTCGGTTTCAATGCTTTTGTATCAAGCAGAATGGCCGAGGACCATCTAATTTAGTTTCACTCCTCAAGTAAAGTTGCACGCCAGGAACTGCTAGTGTTTCTAGTTTTTCGGTAGCTTTACTATACCCATTTTCATGCTTCTGCAACAAATCTTCCTCATGTGCAAATTGCTGGCAGATACGGTCGAATTCCTTCTGCTCCGCAGAACAAATCCTGGCTTCTATTTCATTAATCTCTTATCTCTACCAGTGGGGAGAAGGGGGGCGGAGTGTCCCCATCAGAATATCAGAATGCACTGTCAAATCATACTCGAACGTGCCGTTTAGCCTTTTCAGTGATTATTACGCCATCTCCGGTCTTGCTTCAGCCTTTTCCTTTCGAATATATTCTATAGTAACTCAGTTTTCGGCACTACTGTATCTAATCAAATTCCCATTTCGTCAAATCTCTGGTTCCGCTCATCTAACTTTTCACTCATCCTGAAAATCCTGCCTTTGCTTGTCATAGCTTTTATTCGGTTCCTGTTGTCGCTTGTACATGCTCTCTCTCTTCAGACTTCGTTCCTTAATTGCTAAAAATGAGTGCAAGTACTTCAGTTTGCGAACGTGTCGAGTCAGTTCTCTTCTTTGTTGAGGCAAATTGGGCTGGCGAAGCATACCAATGGTTTCTGCTCTTGTCTCCTTGTTTGTGTTCATACATTCCAGTGCCACTACCAGATTGTCCTCAGCTTTGGCTACATTGTCCTGGGGAACGGCAACAGTATTTGCTACTGTATTTCCCGTTAATCCTTCCTCTCTAGGCACCCCCAACGTCGCCTTGGCTTGCCATAATGGGTGCACGATCCTGCAATCTTCCCTCTAATACTGCAGCATGCATACCCTCCATTACTACTAAAATTTTAGCTTTTGATCGAGTGCTAATGCTCATTCCTTCAACTTACCCAGCACAATTCCTGTTATTCAGATAGAACCACCGGGTAAGAATATGTTCAATTCTACTACTAGATACAGAGTCAAAACCTAATGAACCCTCCAAAAATTGTTCACACAGTCGTATACACACAAATAACATTTCCTCCGAAAGATACAACTGAAATATACCCATTACTAAATGGAAACAATGCAAGTGATCAACGCCGAATCAATAACACAAACAAAATTTTGTGATCTTTGAAAGAAAACAATCAATATTATATATCCTACCACATATGTGTTTTTCAGAAAGTTCTCATGGTCACAGAAACTCTGGAAGTGTCACTTTGAACGAAGGGTTTATAGTCTTCATATGTATGCAGTTTTTTTATTTTTGATAACGTGAAGGGTACACCTCAAGGGCAGTGCGACATGGATGGCGATCGCTGACTACCGTAAAAATAAATCAAACGACCTGTGTATCCATGAGCGTCTATGGTACATGTAATTAAGCAATTAATTTAAATATGATTTACTTTAATTTTGTCACTGACGTCATTAGTATCGATTTTAGCCGCAACGGAATCTCTCATTACCTCATATCTCAGGAATACACGAAGGTGCAAAGAGGAAATTTCATTGAATGTCTCGGTAACTGATTCCATTTGCCCTTCTAACACTCATTACATCAAAACAACAGGTTGGTTTACGGGGAATGATGCAGTTCGGATCTATCTGGTTCATTAACGAAAGACCGTATTGCAATAGCAGACATTTATTATCCTTAAGTACCAACTATGTACCTTGATAACAAACAACCACTAAAAGTGTTCAAATGTTCAAATGTGTGTGAAATCTTATGGTACTTACCTGCTAATGTCATCAGTCCCTAAGCTTACACACTACTTAACCTAAATTATCCTAAGGGCAAACACACACTCGAACCTCCGCCGGGACCAGCCGCACAGTCCATGACTGCATAGCCCTAGACCGCTCGGCTAATCCCGTGTGGCCACTAAAAGAGGCTTCAGGCAATGAAAGCATTATTATTATTTATTCCCCTAAAGTAACTGGTAATTCACACTCGATAATATGGGGATGATACTACAGATGTAGCTTGTTCTGTATGCACAGTGGATAGGACTAACGTTAAGAAATTCGGTTATCGGACACCGGTCATTCAAATTCACGAAATTTCCCATGCCCGCATGCAGGAATTCAAACTAATAGGGGTCTACAAGTTGCTCATTTGGTACCATTAAACTGACTGTGGAGAAAACATGGCGAGTGCAGGCATGTTACTGGCCAAATAAAGAACCAATTAAAAACACGTTAAATTATACAAACGTCAAACGAGGAGAAATTCACTATACTGATATTGGTATTCATTCGGTTCGTAATTTTTTGTACAGCAATATGAATCATGGCACCTCTCATCTGATCCTAACTAAAAGACATGTATGTGTTAATTCCTGACATAGCCAATGATCTAAATGTTTCACATAAAGTTAAAAAATTGTTAATAAAATCTTTTAATAGCACACCTAGCACTTTGCAAAATATAGAGGTTTTTGCCGCGCAGAGTGGCCGTGCGGTTTGAGGCGCCACGTCTAGGATAGCGCGGCCCCTTGTGCTGGAGGTTCGAGTCCTCCCTCGAGCATGGGTTTCTGTGTTGTTATTAGCATAAGTTACCTTAAGTAGCGTGTAAGTCTAGGGACCGATGACATCAGCAGTTTGGTTCCTTAGGAATTCACACACATTTGAACATACAGAGGTTTAGAGGCGAATGAGTCACTTACAGCAGCCATTTACAGTACATACAAGAATCAACAGGGGTAAAATAGGGATGGAAGACAGAGAAAGAAGTTCTCAGCTGGAAAAGAGTGTAATTCAGGGATGTAGCCTTTCGCCCTATAGTTAAATCTATGCATCGAAGATGCAATGATGGAAATAAAGGAAAGGTTTGAGAGTGGGATTAAAATCAGGGGTAGACGGATGTCGATAATATTTGCCAATGGCATTACTGTCGTCAGTGAAAGTGAAGATGAATTACAGAACTTGAATGGAACGAAAAATGTAACGGGTGCGAAATATGGACATGGAAGCAAAACAATACTTACGGACTCATCCAGTAGGACTTAAAAAGCAGGTTAGCACAGGCAAAGACGGCCTTCTTGGCCGAGAGAATTCTACTTGTTTCAAACATCAGCCTTAATATGAGGAAGACATTTCTGAGAATATACATTTGGGGGCATTGGACGTCAGTGAATGATAGACTCTGAGAAAACCGGACAAGAAGAGAATCAAACCGTTTGAGATGTTGTACTATACAAACATGTTGAAAATTAGGTAGACTGGTAAGAAAAGAGGATGTTCTCTGTAGAATCAACGAAGAAAGGGACATACGGAAAACATTGACAAGATTAAGTGACCGAATAATATGACATGTGTAAAGACATAAATTAATAACTTCCACAGCACTAGAGGGAGTTTCAGAGGATAAGAACTGTAGGAGAAGAGAGTGTTTGGGATACATCCAACAAATAACTGAGTACGTTTGGTGCAAGCTTTACTTGTGGATGAAGAGATTGGCAAAGGAAAGTAATCTGTGACAGGTCCCAGCGAACCAGTCAGAAGACCGATGACTCAAAAGAAAAAAAAGAAAGAAAGTTGCCAGGATCGATACTGATCATTCATTGCTGAGCGGAATGCATGGCTCAGACGATACTACGACAATGTCGGGTACTGATTTCGTGACCCCTCCTGGCGGGTGGACAAATGTAGGGACTCCGCTAAATACCTCAGACGTCTGCTACAAGCAAGAACCAGTTATTTAGATAGCTGAGTAAGCGTAGCGAATTCATTCGCCCATGTAGATGACAAAGAAGTTGTATTAATTTGGTAGTAGCTAATTGCAGGAAATTCCATTGTAAAATGGTAATACTATTGTAATTAACATTACGAATGGAAGACTGAGGAAACCAGAAGTAAGTCGAAAAATTATATTTGAATTCATAGTCTAAGAAAACGATGAAAGCCAGTGGGGTGAAGGACTGAGCGAAAATTTCGAAACACCGACTGCTCGTTGATTTCTACTGAAAATCACTCCATTTGAAAACTTCAATCTCTCCTTGATTTTGATTTTGGATTTCATATCTCGTACTAGCTCACAGTAGGTCATTATTCTCTGTTTTACCATTAGAAGACAAGTGAATCAGCATGGCTCTTTCATATGCTCATCAAGTCTCCTGTGGTATTTTGGCTTTCTAAATTTTCAATCTGTATATTGAGCAAACAGAAAAGGAAACAAAAGAAAAATTCGGAGTAGGTATTAAAATCCATGGAGAAAAAATAAAAACTTTAAGGTTCGCCGATGACATTGTAATTCTGTCAGAGACAGCAAAGGACTTGGAACAGCATTAGAGCGGAATGGGCAGTGTCTTGAAAGGAGTATGTAAGATAAATACAACAAAAGCAAAACGAGGATAATGGAATGTAGTCGAATTAAGTCGGGTGACGCTGAGGGAATTAGATTAGGAAATGAGACACTTAAAGTAGTAAAGGAGTTTTGCTATTTTGGGAGCAAAATAATCGATGATGGTCGTACTAGAGAGGATATAAAATGCAGACTGGCAATGGCAAGGAAATAGTTTCTAAGAAGAGAAATTTGTTAACATCGAGTATAGATTTAAGTGTCAGGAAGTCGTTTCTGAAATTATTTGTATGGAGTGTAGCCATGTATAAAAGTGAAACGTGGACGATAAATGGTTTGGACAAGAAGAGAACAGAAGCTTTCGAAATGTGGTGCTACAGAAGAATGCTGAAGATTAGATGGGTAGATCACATAACTAATGAGGAGGTATTGAATAGGATTGGGGAGGAGTTTGTGGCACAACTTGACTCAAAGAAGGGATCGGTTAGTAGGACATGTTCTGAGGCATTAAGGGATCACCAATTTACAATTGTAGGGAAGTGTGGAGGGTAAAACTCGTAGAGGGAGACCAAGAGATGAATACACTAAACTGATTCAGAAGGATGTAGGCTGCAGTACGTACTGGGAGGTGAAGAAGCTTGCACAGGACAGAGTAGCATGGGGAGCTGCATCAAACCAGTCTCAGGACTGAAGACCACAACAACAACAACAATTTTTTTCCTTAGCCAAAGATAGATGTTTCCACCCTATTATTTGAAGCTTGGTCTGTGGTTCTTAGTGATGAATCCACGTCTCATCAACATTTAGTATGCGACTGAAAGAGTCTTTTCCTTTCCTAATCACCTTAAACGAGATGTTCTTATATTGAGCTCTCCGCTTGGTCTATTTGCCCTCGTAATCATGATGTGCTGTATCGTTTTGTAAATGGACTAAGCGGGCTACTCGGTGCAAGGGATAATGATAAGACTACCGAGACCTGAAAGTTTTTGTCCGCAGTACCTACGCAGTAGCCACGCAAACTTCGGACTCCGTAGACAGCGCAACAGGTTCCACGCCGAAGTTACACAGCAAGGGGGCGAGTAGACGCGCTCCCTTTGGCGTGGCCTGCTGACCCGCCCGCTTTCTGAGCATCAAATATTTAGACGGCTGGAGTTGGGCGTCGGCTACGACAGGTGGTGAGTGGATGCGGCTGGCTGGCTACCTGCAGTCTTTGTGTCAGGCGTCCCCAGCAGTTTGTGCCTACCTGTCCTTTACTCCGGCTGACATCGGAAAGTAACCTGCCGTCGCACGTCCCAGGGGGTGGTTTTTCAGACCTCTGCATCCAAAATGTATGCACAGGCTCAGAATAAAAAGAAAGAAGGACGATTAACATTTAACTTTCCCTCGAAGACGAGTCCATTGGAGCTGAATCTGGGACTGAGTAACGACGGAGAAGGAAACTGAAGTTTATGTACACTACTGGCCATTAAAATTGCTACGCCACGAAGATGAGGTGCTACAGACGCGAAATTTAACCGACAGGAAAAAGACGCTGTGATATGCAAATAATTATCTTTTCAGAGCATTCACACAAGGTTGGCGCCGGTGGCAACACCTGTAACGTGCTGACACGAGGAAAGTTTCCAACCCATTTCTCATACACAAACAGCAGTTGACCGGCGATGACTGGTGAAACGTCGTTGTGATGCCTTGTGTAAGGAGGAGAAATGCGTACCATCACGTTTCCGACTTTGATAAAGGTCGGATTGCAGCCTATCGCGATTGCTGTTTATCGTATCCCGACATTGCTGCTCGCGTTGGTCGAGATCCAATGACTGTTAGCAGAACATGTAATCGCTGGGTTCAGGATGGTAATACGGAACGCCTTGCTGGATCCCAGCGGCCTCGTATCACTAGCAGTCGAGATGACAGGCATCTTATCCACATGGCTGTAACGGATCGTGCATCCACGTCTCCATCCCTGAGTCAACAGATGGGAACGTTTGCAAGACAACAACCATCTGCACGAACAGTTCGACGACGTTTGCAGCAACATGGACTATCAGCTCGGAGACCATGGCTGCGTCACAGACAGGAGCGCCTGCGATGCTGTACTCTACGACGAACCTGGGTGCACGAATGGCAAAACGTCATTTTTTCTGATGAATCCAGGTTCTGTTTGCAGCATCATGATGGTCGCATCCGCGTTTGGCGACATCGCGGAGAACGCACATTGGAAGCGTGTATTCGCCATCGCCATACTGGCGTATCACCCGGCGTGATGGTATGGGGTGCTATTGGTTACACGTCTCGGTCACCTCTTGTTCACATTGACGGCACTTTGAACAGTGGACGTTACACTTCAGATGTGTTACGACCCGTGGCTCTACCCTTCATTCGATCCCTGCGAAACCCTACATTTCAGCAGGATAACGCATGACCGCATGTTGCAGGTCCTGTACGGGCCTTTCTGGATACAGAAAACGTTCGTCTGCTGCCCTGGCTAGCACATTCTCCAGATCTCTCACCAATTGAAAACGTCCGGTCAATAGTGGCCGAGCAACTGGCGCGTCACAATACGCCAGTCACTAATCTCAATGAACTGTGGTATCGTGTTGAAGTTGCATGGGCAGGTGTACCTGTACACGCCATCCAAGCTCTGTTTGACTCAATGCCCGGGCGTATCAAGGGCGTTATTACGGCCAGAGGTGGTTGTTCTGGGTACTGATTTCTCAGGATCTATGCACCCAAATTGCGTGAAAATGAAATCTCATGTCAGTTCTAGTACAATATATTTGTCCAATGATACCCGTTTATCATCTGCATTTCTTTTTGGTGTAGCAATTTTAATGGCCAGTAGTGTAGTTTCCATCACCACACCTATTTCAGCTATTAATGAAAATGACATCTACAGAATTATGTAACTATAAGGGGCGATCAAAAGTTTCAGCTCGAGGTCGTTGCTGCAGCGCATATGGGGCAAGGGATTAGTGAGGATTTCGTGCCTTTCCGATGTGCATGGCGTAACTGCGGGAACGTGAACTATGACGACTTTATTACCAAATGCGTCCGAATAGGACCGACATGCTGTTATTCTATTCTTGGCTGTTGAAGGACAAGCACCGGCAGACATCCACTGGAGACTGAAGAATATGTATGCGGCAGCATGTTCGTCTTAAACCAACGTTGTGAAATGGTACGGTACAAGGGGTGCTGCTATAGTCCTCTCCCTATGCCATTATCAATCCTTCCGTCCCTTAAGAAAGGGCCTTAAGGGTCGGCGACTCCTGTCAGGCAGTAGCGGACTTCTGCACACAGGAGGGCATGGTGTTTTACCAAACGGGTATATTTAAACTGGTGGGTCGATGGGATGATTGCCTCAATGTTCACAGAGCTTTTGCTTGATTGATAAACCAATTCTGGGCTGTACAGCCTTCGGAATTTTTCTGATCACCCCTTATACATTTTCCCACTACTCTTACGTTTCAACTTCTTTATCTCCAGTCTGCCACTGGTTCTATACATTATAGCTAACCGAAATGGATTATGAACGGTAATGAGAATAGTTTACGTAGAGAACAGCTGTTTTTTTCAGTATTCCACAACGCATTCCTTCGATTCCACGTTCGTGGGTGCACCCTGCAGGTCCCTTCCACGCTACGGAGGACGACAGGGTACAGCAACGAAACATATGGTTTGAAAGATCAATAAAAGAAGCAAAATTATATTTATCTATTTAATTCCTCTGTTTCGTCTTACCTCTAATGCTGTCTGCTGGCTCCCGGCGAGACACGACCCATGACTGTGTTTCCACGTTACTTTTGTTGTTATGACTGCCGCGAATGCACTGTCTGTAGAAGTTGACCACAGCTGTTCTTCGTCACGTTGCTTCTCGACCTTCTTACCCAAGCCTTCCTTGGTATAGCGGCGGTGATATGGTTCAGGAAGCGCCATATTGTGTCGCCCGGTCGCTCTGAAATCTGTTAACAATTTCACAATGATTGACTCGTGTCTTTCAGCTGATATTCTGGTTAAATCGGATGACGACCGTCGATGTGTTGTACCTTGACGGAATTGTGGAAATGTCAACGTTTATTTGGTCTAAGAATATTACCTTTTAGTTGAAACTGGGGCGACATACACGTAATTTTTAACAAAAAATGCGTTTTTTTAGCAGTTTTTGGTGAATATCGACTTTGAGGAGTCCTAGAAGTCAGACCATAATTAGAAGAAAAATTTCCTTTGCACAGTTTAAAGATACAACCATTCTTTACCAATATTCGAACTTGCTTTCCGATTATCAGTTTTGTCTTAATGTTGGATGTAGTTTGCGGCAGTTCGCCTGAGAGTGATACGTTGAAAGTTGCGAGCTCTATCTTCTTATCTCGTGTTTTCTACTGAAAATCTCGTGCTTGTACTCTTGTTAACTTTACTATTACAGAGATCGCCTAAACTTTTTTTTTATTGGTCCTGTGCGCAACAAATAACTTACTTGGTCTTTCTGCTGCCACTGCTTGATCTGCTGCATTCCATTATTTAACAAAAACATAAAAAAACCTATTATTCATGCTGAGTGCAATGCATGTTCTGTATGGCGGCTCCTGCTGTTGCTGCGGCTGCTGCTGCTTACTACAACTACATATAATTCAAGAGAAAGGGTTTGGTCAAATCTAAACTCGATAAATGGTAACCCAAACAAAAAGCTATATTCTGAAAGCGATTCTTTCTTATTCAATTAACAAAACGCTAGAAGCTCTTTGAACAATCGCTTCTTTTGGAAATCTGCCTCCAGTGACATTAAAGCAATATTACAAATTAATCAAACTCTTGAGACAGACTGAAATACTTCTCAATTGAATACATAGTGAAACAATTCCCTGACAATTACAAAAGAAATCAATGCCAAAAATAAGTACTTAATCTAACAATGGTTTCCCTTAAGAATTCAACTCCTATCATTATCAAAATTACCTTCTGCTGCTACGCACATACAAAAACCCTTTTCTTTAAATTAATAAGCGCGCTGCAAATTATAAAAAATATCAACTCAGTACCAAATCCTGTGTCGCTGCTGGCGGACACGGTAGTACGGCGGCTCGGCGACGACCCCTCGCCCAACACACGTGTGCACCACAGCAGGCGGTCTCCTACACTGCCTTCCAAACTGCCACTAGTTAATCCGTGCGCTGCGGAGCGCGACAGCAATATCTTACATTCCAGAGCTTGTGTATGTGCGCTGTAGCCAACCTTTAAGTCCTAAGAGAGTATTGCCAACTCTCATAACCCCCAACCTCATTTTTGAAAATTTTGCGGGGTGATTCTTGCCTAACATATTGGCAAGGAACAAACAGTAAAATGTTTTTACAAAACGACGAAAAAATTATGCAAAGAGAAAAAATGTTGCAATTTATATCCAATGACTAAAAGTATTTCTTGCTTAGTATCTAACAAGGGAACCTCCCCATTGCACCCCCCTCAGATTTAGTTATAAGTTAGCACATTGGATAGGCCTTGAAAAACTGAACACAAATCAATCGAGAAAACAGGAAGAAGTTGTGTGGAACTATGAAAAAAATAAGCAAAATATACAAACTGAGTAGCCCATGCATAAGATATGCAACATCATGGAGAGCGTGAGCACAGGAGCGCCGTGGTCCCGTAGTTAGCGCGAGCAGCTGCGAAACGAGGGGTCCTTGGTTCAAGTCTTCTCTCGAGTAAAAAGTTTACTTTCTTTATTTTCGCAAAGTTATGATCTGTCCGTTCGTTCATTGACGTCTCTGTTCACTGTAATAAGTTTAGTGTCTGTGTTTTGCGACCGCACCGCAAAACCGTGCGATTAGTAGGCGAAAGGACGTGCCTCTCCAATGGGAACCAAAACATTTGATCGCAAGGTCATAGGTCAACCGATACCTCCACAGGAAAACAATTCTGATATATTCTATACGACACTGGTGACGGGATGTGCGTCACATGACAGGAATATGTTGTCGACCCACCTAACTTGTACACTTGGCGAATGGGTAAAAAGATTCTTCTACCTTGCCCGATTTAGGTTTTCTTGTGGATGTGACAATCACTCCCAAAAAAGTTATGAAAACAAACGTTTATCACATAAACTGCAACAAATGAATGCAACAGCTTCACAGTCGTACAGTTTTCCCTGTGCTCTGTCAAAACATATGTTTTTAACGGTTTCAAATTTTCCCGTGTGTAGACCGTCAAATCCTGCATATGTCCAAGCAAATCTGAACATGTCCTGGAATTTTGGAGAGCGAAGTTGATTATGTGTGAGTGCCTGAACATTGATAATTGTCTGAAAATAAAGAAGTAAAATTTTTAGTCGAGGAAAGACTTGAACCAAGAGCCTCTCGACCCACACCTGCTCTTGCTAACCACGGGACCACGCGCTCCCGAGCTCTCACTCTCCTTGATGTTGTATATCTTGCGCATCGACTACTCAGTTTGTATATTTCGATTTTTTCGTAGTTCCACACAACTTCTTCCTGTTTTCTCGATTGATATGTGTTCAGTTTCTCAAGGCCTATCCACTGTGCCAACTTATAACTAAATCTGAGGGGGGTGCGATGGGGAGGTTCCCTTGTAAGTAAAATTTTTTTTACTAAAGGACGAAATTTTCTTGCATGGCATATAAGCAAGAGAAAAATGTTAAAATCTTATACAAAATGGCAGAAGTGTTGCTTGCCTAATTGATTGGAAAGGAGAAAACATGGCTCCTTTTACATAAATAATATGAAAATGTTGCTAGCCTAGTATGTATGTAATAAGAAAACATCATAGGAAATATAACAAGTTTCTTACATAAGTAGATAAAAAATATCATATAAGTCTTAACAGATGTGTAACAGTAACTATGTAAGCATGGAATAGTCTTCAATTAGATAATATAACCTAATAACCAGTAAAGAATAATATTTTATTTTCTGAATTTGGCACTTACTTTTCCATGACATTAGTCAGTAGTGGTCTGACTACATGATACTGTATGTTTTCATGCTCGCATTTCCCTCTGGTCAAAAGAAACCAGGTCTACATGATTTAAGTGCAGTGGACTCAGGGACTTCATATCCACTGACAACCACACTAATATTCCAACATCAGTTAATTTAAGGTGTAGGCAGACTCAGGGACTTCATATCCACTGACAACCATACCTGAAGTCAAATTTTCGTCTGGTTATGAGGCTCACCACACGCTGGCAAGTTAATTTTCTTACGATTAGTTTGGCCAATAACAGTGACAAAGTTTTGATTGTGACCACGAATCATTACAAATGTGGCACCACACAAAAAAATATCATTTTAATTTCAAGGCAGAAGTCCTGTGCCGTCGAACTCTAATTACCTACTATTTTTACATTACTAGGGATGCTGAAAAAGAATGTTACAATAATTGTTATGTACATTTTGGTTACAAAATATTTAAATAATTAATAGAAAAGGAATTCCTTAGTGATGCTATTATATAGTATAAAAATTACAGAATCATTTAGAGAAAGTCTACCCAATGGCTTGCCAAATCAATTCATGAATATGTACAAAATTTAGTGATTAATTACGTGACTTTGCATCAGAATTGTTTTTACACTCTAATTACTAACAAGGGAACCTCCCCATCGCACCCCCCTCAGATTTAGTTATAACTTCGCACAGTGGATAGCCCTTGATAAACTGAACACAGATCAATTGAGAAAACAGGAAGAAGTTGTGTGGAACTGTGAAAAAATAAGCAAAATATACAAACTGAGTAGTTCATAGGCCACATAAGCAACATCAAGGACATTGTAAGCTCAGGAGCGCCGTGGTCCCGTGGTAGAGCGAGCAGCTGCAGAAGGAGAGATCCTTGGTTCAAACCTTCCCAGGAGTGAAAATTTTACTTTCTTTATTTTTGCATAGTTATTATCTGTCCGTTCGTTCATTGATGTCTCTGTTCACTGTAATAAGTTTAGTGTCTGTGTTTTGCGACCGCATCGCAAAACCGTGCGATTAGTAGACGAAAGGACGTGCCTCTCCAATGGGAACCGAAAACATTTGATCGCAAGGTCATAGGTCAACCGATTCCTCCACAGGAAAACACATCTGATATATTCTATACGACACTGGTGACGGCATGTGCGTCATATGACAGGAATATGTTGTCGACCCACCTAACTTGTACACTTGGCGAATGGGTAAAAAGATTCTTCTACCTTGCCCAAAAAAGCGATGAAAACATAAGAGTTTTCACATGAACTGAAAATAAAAAATTAAAGTTTTCACTCGATGGAAGATTTGAACCAAGGACCTCTCGTTCCGCAGCTGCTCACGTTACCACAATACCACGGCACTCCTGCGGTCCCAGTGTCCTAAATGTTGCGTATGTTACCAGGAACTACTCAGTTTGTATATTTTGCTTATTTTTTCAGAGTTCCACACAACTTCTTCCTGTTTTCTCAATTGATCTGTCTTCAGTTTTTCAAGGCCTGTCCACTGTGCCAACTTATAACTAAATCTGAGGGGGGTGCGATGGGGAGGTTCCCTTGTAAGTTATACCAAATTTATAGTTATCAGTCTGTAATGACTGTCAATATTTCTCATGTCAAACGTCAATGTCTGTGGTATAGCATCTCAATCGTTTTCATATGGAGTCCTCGTTGTCTCTGTTTGGAGGCCTCCCTAGTCTTTGTATGAATCTATGTGGCCATACCTTGGATGGTCACAAAGAACAAGAATAAGAAACAACCTACAAAAGTACATAATAAAAAAATAGATTATTAACAAAATGCAACACACAAAGCCCCTCCATCTGTCCAGTAGAAACTGAAAGAAATGGTTTATTCATCAAGGTGACAAGAAATAAATTTATGACATGACAAGGGAAAAATCATCACCTTCCAATTAACCTCGTGGTTGGTTGGTTGGTTGGTTGTTTGGGGAAGGAGACCAGACAGCGTGGTCATCGGTCTCATCGGATTAGGGAAGGAAGTCGGCCGTGCCCTTTCAGAGGAACCATCCGGGCATTTGCCTGGAATGATTTAGGGAAATCACGGAAAACCTAAATCAGGATGGCCGGACGCGGGATAACCTCGTGCTGGAATCGGTACTGCACCACTAAATGACAATCATGAAATAGAAAAACACAAGATAAATGTTAAATTGACTTATTTTACACTACTATTTACACATTCATAAAATATAGCAGATACTCTCTCCTCTTGGCGTAAGAGTCACTTCGCTCTGGAAAGAGAAAAGAAATCGTTTAATGCACGACATAATTATCTAGGTCATAGTTCGGTGTTTTTTTGTCACGGCCGACTGTTTCTGGAACGTCCTTCTTCTCGCGACCCTTAACAGTAAGCGTGCTGCGCTCCGATCTGAAAATATCGTCTACTACACAAAATTAAGTCACATTAAGTGCTTTCGATTCTGCAATGAAGAAAACTTCCGTTGCGATCATGTTTCCTATAATAAAGTCCTGCAATAAAGTCAACCTTAACAACAATAAGAAGAGAAAATATACTATCATTCTTACCATTCCACAATTTCACAGAGCAAAAAAAAATATTCTTGGCACTCATTCATCACATAATTCAACACTTTGCTGTGTATTTGTATCAGAGCACCTTTCGTTACTCATAGCTATGTTTTAACTTTACTGTGACTTAGATTTTAAGTAAGTGTGTACTCCACCTTAACATTACTGTGACGTAAATTTTACGCAAATGTGTATAAGCTATATCTTCCTTCATAAAATACCGTTGTGGGTTTCTTCGTTTAGAAGTGTATCTTCCTTACCTTCTCTTGTTCTGTAAATGTCTGCAAAGTGCTCCCTCATTCTGTCACGCTAATCATGAGTGGTCCATAAATCCTAATACGCCTTACCTGGCAAACTAATAAACACGAAAACTCCACATAAATCATCATTCTTCCAACTACCTCATAAATCAGAATAACTGTCAGTTACAAGGTTTCCTAATTATACTATTACCCATCAAATATACCTTCTTAATTCAGAGCCACTTATACACTATATTTTATCGGAAGATAATGTCAACAGTTTCTGTTATTTCATGTTATTTCTCCCTAAAAAACGTACATAGTTATTTCTTGCATTTTTTCCAATAAGTCACGAAACTTTCATTGTTCCCGTGAACAGTCGCAAGATGTCAACTGCTCTCGTCAGAAATGTCCCTTTGTAAAGTTCTCATTCTCTCAAACAATACAAATCATTCATAATCATTCATTCTTGGTCTTTCACACAGGATAGACTGATAGTAAAAGATTAATGAACAGGTTAGTCAAAGATTATGAAACAGTACTGAAAACTAAAATCGGAAGAATATACTGTAACGGCTGGGGCACCTATGCTCGCCAAACATATATTTACTAAAGATCAGTAAGCCCCTAGGGCCTTATTCCTTGAAAATTTTAATGTGTGATAAGTGATGAAGACCTCGCGATTTATGTGTTCGTATTGTCTCAAGTTCCACAGCGTTTGTGTGTGCAATGCGTCGTATACAGAAGGGTCCTTCATACACCAAGAAAAGCTTCCTACTCAAATATTTTCCCTTATGGGATAGTCGATGTGATCTAAGCAATACTTTTTGACGTACCTGTAAATTCTTGACGTTGACTCGTGGATTATGCAGCTTCTTTCTTCTGTGTGCAGCTTTCTTGATGTTCTGCAATGCTATACTTACCACTACAAGGTGTTTTTGCAATAGTTCATCTAGAGGCTGTGGTCTATAGGTTTCAGGTTGGATTACTGTGTTAATTTGTCTTGAATCAAGAACCAGTCTAATGGAATTATCCCTTTTCTTAACCATGTGTAATGGGCTGTTATATGAACTCACAGCAGGTTCGATGATTCCCTGCTCTAACATGGATTGTATTTCCTGTTTGACTTTGTCTCTGTATGTCAATGGGATGACGTATGGTGGTACAAAAAATTTATTATGTTCCTTGACCTTGAATTCATAAAGAAAGTTACGTATTGTTCCTGTCTTTTGAGAAAAAACTTCACAATTTGTTTGTAATATTTCAAATAACTCATCAGTGCCTGCATTAGGATCTACTTCATCTCGGTAAACTTTCCTTTTAATTAATTGTTCTGTACTAATGGGTTGTTCTGTTTCACAGTAAAACGTAGTAATATTATCTGTGCAACTATTAGACAAATTCATTGATTGTTGTGCCTCAAGCGGAAAGAGAAAATGCAGATAAGTAACTTCCTCATCCTCTTTTGTTAACCATCCTTGAAATTTAAGCCTAACTAGCATTTGATTTACTCGTAACATGACTTCAGCATTACAAAAGTTTAACATTGTTTTATATTCACTTAGGAATTCCACATCCAAAATCATTTCTGTTGATAAAAGAGGGACTACTAAGAAATTTGCAGAAAACTCGTGTCCTTGACACCTGAAAACTAAAGAAATCTGATTGCGTACGTCTACACTCTTTCCTTGAATGACTCCCTTTAATTTGGTCTTTAATAGTGGCAAGGTTGGACAAACAGATGCCTGTTCACACTTCTTAAACATTGTCTCGCTAATTACATTCACAGGGCTGCCATAATCAAGTACAGCTGAAAGTAGAATATTTTCTACCGAGATTTTTATAATTGGATCAGCATACATAATTTCGCTGTCATCATTTTCTTGTAATAATGTGTCCTCCAGTCCAACAAAGCTAACGTAATTTGTGTGTCAGCTTTCCGCCGCTACAAACGGTTCGTTTGTAGTCCTTGTTCTTAGTCATTGTTGTGCCGGCTCATATTGCCGCGAATTATTGATTGGGTTGGGTGGTGTGATTTCTACATTGTCGCCACGCTCTACATTGGAATTTCTGTGCTACTGCCAATTTTGATTTGTCCCCTCATCATAACTGTTTTGGTTCTCATAATTGTTATGACCATAATTATCACGTGGGCTCGATGCTCTGTATTCTGCATTAGCACCGCGTTCCGAATTGTAATTTGCGTGTCCGCGCCAATTTCGGTTGTCTCTACCACGACCATTCCTTCTAAAATAATTTTCATTTCCATAACGCCTTTGCTCTCGCGGTCCGCGATCTCTATTACTGTGGTGAGAGTTCCTATGATCAGAAAAATCATTTCTCTGGCGTCTATGATCTGTGTAACTTGCGTGTCCGCGCCAATTTCGGTTGTCTCTACCGTGAGCATTCCTTCTAAAATAATTGTCATTTCCATAACGCCTTTGCTCTCGCGGCCCGCGATCTCTATTACTGTACTGAGAGTTCCTATGATCATAAAAATCATTTCTCTGGCGCATATGATCTGTGTTATACGGTTGATGCCGCATATCGTGTCTGTCTTCTTCCGCCCTGTACGCATGAGGTTCCTCCGAATTCCATACGCGTTTACGGTCACGACGCGGTTTATTATTTTCCCAATATTGATTACTATTATCTCTTTGTGTGTTTTCATAGTTGTCGAATTATAATTCTTGCAAAAGAGCTTGGAATGCCTCCAAGTCATCTCTGCACCTACCTGCCAAAATTATGTGGCGTAATCTGATCGGCAGTTTTGTCAAACAGATACGAATTAATTCCGACTGACTGTACGGATTCGTTAAATATCTGTTCATGCGCATCATGTTTTCAAAATATTGCACTGGAGTTGAAAATTTCGACTGCACATAACTTTGCATCATAATGATGTAATGATTTACACGGTTCTTTCAATTTGACACCCGTTATTGATTTTCCTACTCGGGTGGTAAAGGGTAGCAGCCCACTGATAGATAACTTCTTTATAGACCAAGATAAATTTAACCAGATAAATGCTCAGCCTGTTGAGAATGGTCTTCTGATCATGGTGCACAGCTAGTTACAATATATGACATAGCTCCATTCAGTAATACTAAACAGTCCTCCAGAGTAGTACGTTTAGTCAACGATTTAACAATTGCAAATTTCAGGGAAAGCCTACAGCAGTTAGACTGGGATGAGGTGTACTGTGAACCTGATGCCAATTTAAAATATAATTTATTTCATGACATTTTTGTAAATGCATTTGAAAACTGCTTCCCCAAGAAAATAGTTAAATATACTCGTAAGAAACCTTGTAACAAACCATGGCATACTAAGGGTATAAAAATATCTTGTAACCGGAAAAGGGAAATGTATCTGACAGCAAGAAAGAGTAGTGACCCAGAAACTATCAAAAATTATAAAAACTACTGTGTTATATTAAGAAAAGTTATTAAAAAATCCAGGAGTATGTGTATCATGTCTGAAATCAGCAACTCTGATAATAAAATTAAAACAATTTGGAATATTATTAAAAGAGAAACAGGTCAACCAAGAGCAGAGGAAGACAGTATTACCATCAAATTGAATGAAAACTTTACGAACAAAAAGACAGAAGTTGAAAATATTTTTAATAATCATTTTCTAAATGTTGTGGATATAGTAGGATCCAGGTGTTCATTAGAAGATGCTAGGCTGTTAATGGAAGAGGCCATACCTATGCAATTTGATACAATTGAAATCTCACCCACTTCTCCCTCTGAAATTAGGAAAAGAATAAACTTGCTTAAAACCAAAAACTCACATGGAATTGATGGCATTTCCAGCAAAATACTAAAAGCTTGTTCTCAACAGATAAGTAAGATTCTCAGCCACCTGTGTAATAGCTCTCTGGAACAGGGCATTTTCCCTGATAGACTGAAATATGCTATTGTTATACCTTTGCATAAAAAGGGGGATAGATCTGATGTCAACAATTACCATCCAATCTACCTTCTAACAGCTTTATCCAAAATTTTTGAGAAAGTAATGTATTCAAGAGTAGCTTCACATATCTGTAAAAATGAAGTACTAACAAAATGTCAGTTTGGTTTCCAGAAAGGTTTTTCAACAGAAAATGGCATATATGCTTTCACCAGTCAAATTTTGAATGATCTGAATAACCGAACACCTCCCATTGGGATTTTTTGTGATCTCTCAAAGGCTTTTGATTGTGTAAATCATGAAATTCTGCTAGACAAGCTCAAGTATTGTGGCATGAGTGGGACAGTGCACAAATGGTTTAATTCGTACCTAACTGGAAGAGTGCAGAAAGTTGAAATAAGTAGTTCTCGTAACATGCAAAGATCAGCACATTCCTCAAACTGGGGAACTATCAAGAATGGGGTTCCACAAGGGTCAGTCTTGGGTCCTTTGTTGTTCTTATTATATATTAATGACTTGCCATTCTATATTCATGAAGAGGCAAAGTTAGTTCTCTTTGCTGATGATACAAGTATAGTAATCACACCTGAGAAACAAGAATTAACTGATGAAATTGTCAATACTGTCTTTCAGAAAATTACTAAGTGGTTCCTTGTAAACGGACTCTCACTGAATTTTGATAAGACACAGTACATACAGTTCCATACAGTGAATGATATGACGCCATTAATAAATATAGACCTTAATCAGAAGCATATAGCTAAGGTAGAATATTCCAAATTTTTAGGTATGTCCATTGACGAGAGATTAAATTGGAAGAAACACATTGATGATCTGCTGAAACGTTTGAGTTCAGCTACTTATGCAATAAGGGTCATTGCAAATTTTGGTGATAAACATCTTAGTAAATTAGCTTACTAAGCCTATTTTCACTTATTGCTTTCATATGGCATCATATTTTGGGGTAATTCATCACTGAGGAATAAAGTATTTATTGCACAGAAGCATGTAATCAGAATAATAGCTGGAGTCCACCCAAGATCATCCTGCAGACATTTATTTAAGGATCTAGGGATATTCACAGTAGCTTCTCAGTATATATACTCTCTTATGAAATTTGTTATTAACAACTAAACCCAATTCAAAAGTAATAGCAGTGTGCATAACTACAATACTAGGAGAAAGGACGATCTTCACTATTCAAGATTAAATCTAACTTTGGCACAGAAAGGGGTGAATTATACTGGCACTAAAGTCTTTGGTCACTTACCAAATAGTATCAAAAGTCTGACAGATAACCAACAAGTATTTAAGAAGAAATTAAAAGAATTTCTGAATGACAACTCCTTCTACTCCATAGAGGAATTTTTAGATATAAATTAAGAAAAAAAATATTAAAAAAATAAAAAAATAAAAATAAAAAACAAAAAAAAATAAAGTTGTTATATTAACTTAAGTATGTTGTTAAATTAACCTAATTATGTCATGTATTGGAAAATTCGACTCGTTTCACATCATTACGAAATATCGTATTCATGATCCATGGAACTAGTATTAATCTAATCTAATCTAATCTAATTTTGTGTGGTCTCTGACCAGTAAGTAGATAAGAATGCGTGATAAAAATCACCATATGTGTGACATTCACGTACTATTGAGCGCATTCTTGTTGCAGGCTCTCCTTCAAGATAACTGTAAATGAATTCCAGTTTGTGGCCAATTGCCCATGTTGGTGGCAAAGAATTGACAAATTGTTGTAACCACTGTCGAGGGTGGATTTCGTGACTAGCATTCCGAAAAATTTTAAATTTCTTAACTGTGAGAAAATTCTTATACTCAAACTCGTCATTTTTCTTAGCGGATGAGTTTTCTTTTACAGCATGACTCACGTTTCCTTCATTACGTCCCGCAAACGTGTCATATTCACGAGAAAAGTGGTCAGCATTTCCATAATCATCGCGCTCCTTGTCGTTACCAATTTGTTAACTATCGGATCTAACAGTGTCATTGCTGCGATCGATCTTTTCTTCGATGCTGGCAAGCTGTTCCTGTATATTTTTACGTCACATTTGTTTTGCTGATTAATTGTCATCCGCCCTTGTTTAAAACGTTGCAGAGACTGAAATTCTTCGGTATACGCGATCGGTACCGGCTGAGTGTCATCTGACCTCGTATCTAACCCGCTACTCAGTTCCGTCACTTTCATGGACAATTCACCTACCTGTTTAGCTACTGTCGTTAATTGAGTTTCTATCTTTGAAACTTCATTGGTGGTCTGTAATTGCAATGACTCAACATTTTTCGCTAATTCTTCTACTTGCAGTTCTTGTTGTGACGTCTGTCGTTTCACTTCGACAATATCAACATTTTGTACGTGATCAAGTCGGGATACAAGATTGTTAATATCTGATTTGAATTCTTCACGTAGCTGACTTTTCAACTGACTGGTCATTTCTTCAAATTTACTATTTAAATTGTCATTCACCTCACCCTGAAACAATGTGAGATTCTCGTTAATTTCGTTCTGAAGCGATTTGAAATTCTTTGCATTATTGTTGTTAAATTCAGTGAGTTTCCTGTCTGTCATTAAATTCAGTGAGTTTACTCTCCTGTCTGTCATTAAATTCAGTGAGTTTACTCTTAAATTCAGTGAGTTTACTCTCCTGTCTGTCATTAAATTCAGTGAGTTTATTCAGTAATAATTGTAAAACATCATTACTTGGGGCAGGGAGTGCAACGTTACTCTTCTCTGTTAAAGCAGAAGCAGTACCTGCATTTCCACTAACAGAAGGAAAGGCAAAATTACTCTGCTCTATCGGAGTGGCAACCAGACCTGAATTTCCACAGAAAGTGGGGAAAACAAAATTACTCTGCACTGAGGCGGAAGCAACGCTGGAATTTCTCATAATGAGTTCGGTTTGTGTCACTGTATTGTCATGTCACACAGTTGTTCATCACGCATTGTTGAAATGATCGCCTACATTCCGATTCTCCTCAGTATTGTTCGAAAATTCCCAGATCTCAATATTCTCAAAATAATTTTCTACTCTCTGAACCGAATTTTCGAAAACTGCGTTTGAAACCGCTCCCACATTCATGTTCGCAACCGTATCTACGTTCGCGTTTGCAGTAGCATCTGCATTATTTTCCATTTTCTTTTGTGCTCGCGTCCTTATTGTCGCAATACGAGAGAAAACATATCACTAAAATATACCGCTATCCTAAAAATTCCACTGTTCAATCGACTATTAAACGATGCACCAACAAATTCAAAGACAAAACTGCTGAAATAAAATTTTGTGTTAATACAAAGCAGTCCACAAGCGATCAAAATGCTGTGCCTGCACTAATGATTACTGTTGCGTAAGCTTGCAGTTGGCAGTAGAAAAACGAAGCATATCTAACTACGACTCATCCAAAAAAAACGTATCCTGGCAGGGTCGCCAGGTGAAAGTTGCGAGCTCTATCTTCTTATCTTGTGTTTTCTACTGAAAATCTCGTGCTTGTACTCTTGTTAACTTTACTATTACAGAGATCGCCTAAACTTTATTTTTTTTATTGGTCCTGTGCGCAACAAATAACTTACTTGGTCTTTCTGCTGCCACTGCTTGATCTGCTGCATTCCATTATTTAACAAAAACATAAAAAAACCTATTATTCATGCTGAGTGCAATGCATGTTCTGTATGGCGGCTCCTGCTGTTGCTGCGGCTGCTGCTGCTTACTACAACTACATACAATTCAAGAGGAAGGATTTGGTCAAATCTAAACTCGATAAATGATAACCCAAACAAAAAACTATATTCTGAAAGCGATTCTTTCTTATTCAATTAACAAAACGCTAGAAGCTCTTTGAACAATCGCTTCGTTTGTAAATCTGCCTCCAGTGACATTAAAGCAATATTACAAATTAATCAAACTCTTGAGACAGACTGAAATACTTCTCAATTGAATACATAGTGAAACAATTCCCTGATAATTGCAAAATAAATCAATGACAAAAATCAATACTTGATCTAATAATGGTTTCCCTTAAGAATTCAACTTCTATCATTATCAAAATTACCGTCTGCTGCTACGCACATACACAAACCCTTTTCTTTAAATTAATAAGCGCGCTGCAAATTATAAAAAATATCAACTCAATACCAACTCCTGTGTCGCTGCTGGCGGACACAGCAGTACGGCAGCTCGGCGACGACCCCTCGCCCAACATACCTGCGCACCACAGCAGGCGGGCTCCTACACTGGCTTCAAAACTGCCACTAGTTAATCCGTGCGCTGCGAAGCGCGACAAGAATATCTTAGATTCCAGAGCTTGTGTATGTGCGCTGTAGCCAACCTTTAAATCCTAAGAGAGTATTGCCAACTCTCAACGTATTATGCTCTGTGGCTGCCTTTCACAGCTGTTATGTTTTTATGCTCATAAATCTACATAAAGCACTAATATCACAACTTTAATTTATTTTCTTATGCGCCTATATGCTACATGTGCTCGTGTATGCTATGTTGTCGGAGCTCTGAACAGTATTTTCACTTCGCTGTTCGTTATTGCAGTGTTTACATCCGAGCTTTCCATCAGAGATGGTTCAAATGGCTCTGAACACCATGGGACTTAACATCTGAGGTCATCTAGACTTAGAACTACTTAAACCTAGCCGGCCGGAGTGGCCGTGCGGGTCTAGGCGCTGCAGTCTGGAGCGGAGCGACCGCTACGGTCGCAGGTTCGAATCCTGCCTCGGGCATGGATGTGTGTGATGTCCTAGATTAGTTAGGTTTAATTAGTTCTAAGTCCTAGGCGACTGATGACCTCAGAAGTTAAGTCACATAGTGCTCAGAGCCATTTGAACCTACTTAAACCTAAATAACATAAGGACATCACAGACATCCATGCCCGAGGCAGAATTCGAACCTGCGACCGTATCAGCAGTGTGGTTCGAATTGAAGCGCCTAGATCCGCTCGGCCACAGGTGCCGGCTTTCCATCAAAGAGGAAACAGTCTTGCTCCCATTCGTTGTTGTGTACTCTTGTGAGACAGTCCTCGTAACATAATTCTTTGCCATGTGCTAGTGTGAAACCACGCATCGTTTACGGAGTAGTAGGAAGTCTATGGCGAGCAATGCGCGTACTTAGTTTGAGGCCGAAAAAGAGCAGGACGCAAAAGGGTTCCGTATAACAGCCTGTAAAAGGAACTTCTGAATGCCTCGGTATTACATAGTGAAAGTACAGCGAAAAGAATTTCGAGATAATGTAGAGAAACACGTATGGCCAAAAGAGAGTTACGGCAGGAGACAGAAGTTTACATTGGACGAATTGACACTGGAAGTTATAAGAACGAGAATCTACATCTGTATGGAAATGCAGTTTGCAAGCCGTATTGGAGAAGTTAAAGACGAGAGACTTTTTTGACATGAGCAAACAAATGACCTCTTCTGATGGAAAATAACCAAGCAGAAGGAAAAAGAGACATATTCTTACAGGAAGTAAGACACTTGTCGAAACTCTGGATAGGCTGTTTATAACACTGATGTGAGTTGGCGCGGTGCAAATAACTCGAGAAGCTACGGATGACAGAAAAAAATGACTTATGCATCAGACGATGTGTACCGTTAATACAGAAGAAGTGTTGTAGAGTGAAATGGCTGGGAATGAGGAATTCAACACCGTCCGGTTCTGAAGTAGGATTATAATGTGTACATTTGGACCGAAGAATTACACGTTTATCACAGGGGGCAGAAGCAAAGACTCGCGTGAAATTATTCTGGAGCGCTCTCAACATACAACCTTGAGCCATTGGTTAGAAAACCAACTCGAGATGGGAACATATTAGATATCTTGGTGACAAACAGACCTGATATTTTTGAGGAAGTTAATCTAGAGGAAGGTATTAGCGACCATAATGTCGTTATGGCTTCTTTGCCAAGCATTCGCAGCGGGACACAAAGATATTGAGGATCCTTGGTCGGAGTTTAAAGATATTGTCCACCATGTGCTAGCGAAGTATGTGCCTAGCAAAAATATAGGAGAGGGAAAGGATCCACCTTGGTACAACAAACATATTAGGAAGTTGCTGAGAAAGCAGAGAATTTTGCACATTCGTTTTAAACGTAGTCACTGTCCCGCTGACAAACAGAAATTATGCGAAATGAAAGCAGTGCCAAAAGGTCAATGAGAGATTCTTCTAACGAATATGAAAGCAATATTTTATCTGGAGATTCCAGAAATAACCTCAAAAAATTTTGGTCGTACGTAAAATATATGAACGCTACAAATAATTCAATACCTTCGCTTACTGACAGAACGGGTAATGTAACGAATGATGATAAACAGAAGGCCGAAATTTTAAACCTAGCTTCCAAAAACTCGTTTACGGTAGAGAACTGCAGCACCATTGCCCCTTTCATTTATCGAACAAACGCAAGGATGGCTGACATGGTGTTTAGTGTATCTGGGATTGTAAAACAGTTAAGATTCTTAGACGCCAGGAAGGCATCTGGCCAAGACGGTATCCCCGTAAGATTTTATGTTGACTATGCTACAAATATAGCACCATTCTTGTCCATCATCTATCAGAGATCACTGGAACAGCGGAAAGTTCCACGGGACTGGAAGAAGCCCCAGATCATAGGAATCTATAAAAAGGGGAGAAAATCGGATGCACAGAATTACCGGCCAATTTCACTGACATAGATTTGTTGTAGAATCATGGAACATATTTTGTGTTCAGACGTAATGACCTTTCTAAACTCTGAGAAGCTCATCTGCAAAAAACCAGCACGGTTTTAGGAAACAGCTGTCATGCGAGACACAGTTGGCCCTGTTTGTGCATGATATACAGCAGGCTCTATATAGCGGCTCCCAGGTTGATGCCATATTTCTCGACTTGCAAAAGGCGTTCGACTTAGTTCCGCTCTGTCGCTTGCGATCTGATTGATGGTATTGACAACGGCATTAGACTGTTTGCCGATGATGCTGTAGTCTACAGGAAAGTAGTATCACACGAAAGTTGTGAACAAATCAATGAGGATTTGCAGAAAATAAATGCGTGGTGTGATGACTGGCAGTCATCTTTCAGTATTAGTAAGTGTAACCTACTTGGTATAACAAGACGAATTAATGTACGAGTACAAAATAAATGCCCAGTCTTTGGATGCGGTAACATCCGTCAAGTATCTGGGTGTGACTATTCGAAATGATCTCAAGTTGAATGATCAGATTAGACAAGTAACGGGCAAGGCGAACTCTAGACGGCGGTTTATTGGTAGAATCCTGAAGCGATGCAGTCCTTCAACAAAGGAAATAGCTTGCAATACGTTAGTTCGTCCAGTCTTAGAATATTGTTCTTCTGTATGAGACCCTTACCAGTTGGGTCAGATTCAAGAGATTGAGAAGGTCCAAAGAAGAGCGTCTAGATTCGTCACTGGTAGACTTAGCCATCGCGAGAGCGTTACAAATCTCATAGAAGGTTTGAAGTGGGTCACACTTGCAGATAGACGACGCGCTAAACGGAATGGGGTGCTCACTAAATTCCGAAAGCCGATCTTCGCCGAGGATGCAGAGCATACATTATTGCCATCAACTTTCAAATAGGGCAATGATCACCATTCAAAGGTAAGAGAAATTAGAGCTGGTACTGAGGCGTTCAGACAGCAGTTTTTTCCTCGCGCGATCCGTTAGTGGAACAGAGAGGGGGGGAGGGGGGAATATGACTTTGACGCGAATTGTGCCCTCCGCTACACACCGCTTGGTGACTAGCGGAGTATATATGTAGATATAGAAGATGGGTTTGTTCAAAATCCTGATTATGTATTTTTAGGCAAAAAGGAGATGCAGATTAACATACTGGGGTGAATGCCAGTCATTACAATGAGTGGTATAGGGGCGTTATCGGAAAATTACCAAACAAATCTGCGATTGTATTAGATCAAGCTCCATATCACATAATAATAAACTCAGACTCACAAAAGTCACCTATGAATTGGAAAACTGATTCTATTATTGAATGTTAGGAAAGCAATACGTTGTGCTCCCATTTAATGGCACATCATATGAGGAATTTACTAAATCTGGCCTACTGGAACACGTGTGCTCGCACTTCCGGTCACAAGAGTACCTTTCGGGAAGTATATTGTGTTCACCGTACAAGGAAATTGAACTTCTGTGGTTGCCTGTGGAGTGGTCACTGACCTTACTTGCGTATTTACCACTAACAAGGTAGCAAAGGAGAACAAAAATTTAAAGATAGATGATACTTTACAGTTGCATCGCTCCGTTCTCGAAAGTGTTCCTCCGAGAGTGTGGAGGAATTCAGCGAGTCATGTACACTAACTTGAAAACAATTAAGCACAAAGATCGCACTGTCTTGACATAGCAATATAATGTTACTGATCCGTTTTTCATTTACTGAAAGCTGCTTGTATATCGAACTTTCACATACACTTTAACATACTACTGCCCTCTATTCTCAACAACAACCGAATGCAGCAATGCTGTACTACCTGACCACGATATTATTGCATTTGGCCTCTCTGACTGTTAAGTATTGTAAACACGCAGTACAGTTACATACAGTAAATAAGTACAGTGGTGGCTAAGGAAAACACATCACATTGTGAATGATTTAAAGACATTTGTGCATATACTATCAACTGGGTCAGTGAATTAACACGAAAAAAAAAACGCACGATAAGCCGAGCGAAGTGCCCTCACTCTCAGGTGCAACTATGTTGTGGTCGACTGGTACTGTAATGTGACTACAAAGTTACCATTCTTCGCTGTTGAATAAGTGCTTGTCGCCCATTAGAACAGTGGCGAAGCAGCGTTATGACAACTGCGCTCTAGCACAGCCTCGCATAGACACTAAGTGACAAAAGTAATGGGATGCCTCCTAACATCGTCTCGGACCTCCTTTTGTCCGCCAAAGTGCAGAAACTCAACACGTCGTTGGAGCTCCACTGCAGAAATATTGAACTAAACTGCCTCTATAGTCATCTGCAATTGCGACAGTCTTGCCGGTGCAGGATGTTGAGCACGAACTGACCTCTCTATTTTGCCCCATATACACTCCTGGAAATGGAAAAAAGAACACATTGACACCGGTGTGTCAGACCCACCATACTTGCTCCGGACACTGCGAGAGGGCTGTACAAGCAATGATCACACGCACGGCACAGCGGACACACCAGGAACCGCGGTGTGGGCCGTCGAATGGCGCTAGCTGCGCAGCATTTGTGCACCGCCGCCGTCAGTGTCAGCCAGTTTGCCGTGGCATACGGAGCTCCATCGCAGTCTTTAACACTGGTAGCATGCCGCGACAGCGTGGACGTGAACCGTATGTGCAGTTGACGGACTTTGAGCGAGGGCTTATAGTGGGCATGCGGGAGGCCGGGTGGACGTACCGCCGAATTGCTCAACACGTGGGGCGTGAGGTCTCCACAGTACATCGATGTTGTCGCCAGTGGTCGGCGGAAGGTGCACGTGCCCGTCGACCTGGGACCGGACCGCAGCGACGCACGGATGCACGCCAAGACCGTAGGATCCTACGCAGTGCCGTAGGGGACCACACTGCCACTTCCCAGCAAATTAGGGACACTGTTGCTCCTGGGGTATCGGCGAGGACCATTCGCAACCGTCTCCATGAAGCTGGGCTACGGTCCCGCACACCGTTAGGCCGTCTTCCGCTCACGCCCCAACATCGTGCAGCCCGCCTCCAGTGGTGTCGCGACAGGCGTGAATGGAGGGACGAATGGAGACGTGTCGTCTTCAGCGATGAGAGTCGCTTCTGCCTTGGTGCCAATGATGGTCGTATGCGTGTTTGGCGCCGTGCAGGTGAGCGCCACAATCAGGACTGCATACGACCGAGGCACACAGGGCCAACACCCGGCATCATGGTGTGGGGAGCGATCTCCTACACTGGCCGTACACCACTGGTGATCGTCGAGGGGACACTGAATAGTGCACGGTACATCCAAACCGTCATCGAACCCATCGTTCTACCATTCCTAGACCGGCAAGGGAACTTGCTGTTCCAACAGGACAATGCACGTCCGCATGTATCCCGTGCCACACAACGTGCTCTAGAAGGTGTAAGTCAACTACCCTGGCCAGAAAGATCTCCGGATCTGTCCCCCATTGAGCATGTTTGGGACTGGATGAAGCGTCGTCTCACGCGGTCTGCACGTCCAGCACGAACGCTGGTCCAACTGAGGCGCCAGGTGGAAATGGCATGGCAAGCCGTTCCACAGGACTACATCCAGCATCTCTACGATCGTCTCCATGGGAGAATAGCAGCCTGCATTGCTGCGAAAGGTGGATATACACTGTACTAGTGCCGACATTGTGCATGCTCTGTCGCCTGTGTCTATGTGCCTGTGGTTCTGTCAGTGTGATCATGTATCTGACCCCAGGAATGTGTCAATAAAGTTTCCCCTTCCTGGGACAATGAATTCACGGTGTTCTTATTTCAATTTCCAGGAGTATATGTTCGATGGGATTAATATCGAGCGATCTGGGTGGCCAAATCATTCGCTCGAATTCTTGAACCACTAGTGAAGAATTGTGGCCCGATGGCATGGAGCATTATCATCCATAAGAAGTCCATCGTTGTTTGGAACATGAAATCTGTGAATGAACGCAAAAGGTCTCGAAGTAGCCCTACATGAATATTTCCAGTCAATGATCTGTTCAGTTGGACCAAAGAACTCAGTTCATTCCCTGTAAACACAACTCGCACCATTATCGAGCCATCACCAGCTGCACAGTGCCTTGTTGACAATTTGGGGTGCGTGGCTTCGTCAGGTCTGCGCTGCATTCTAACTCCAGCATCAGCTCTTCCCAATACAAATCGGGACTCATGGGACAGGCCACCGTTTTCCAGCCGTCTAGGGTCCAATTAATATAGTGACGAGCGCAGGAGAGGCGCTACAGGCGATATGTCGTTTGCAAAGGTACTCACGTCGGTCGTCTGCTGCCACAGCCTATTAACCCAAATTTCGCCTCACTGATCTAACAGATACTTTCGTAGTACGTCCCACACTCATTTCTGCGATTATTTCACGCAGTATTGATTGTGTGTTAGCACTGACAACTCTACGCAAACGCAGCTGCTCTCAGTTGTTAACTGAAGACCGTCGTCCACTGCTTTGTCCGTAGTGAGCGATAATGTATGAAATTTGGTATTCTCGGCATACTGTTGACACTGTGGATTTCGGAATATTGAATTCCCTAACGATTTCCGAAATGAAATGTCCGATGCGCCTAGCTCCAACTACCATTCCGCGTTCAACCTTGTGGTTTCATCAATGTCACGTGGCTCATTTCAATCCCTGCTCTCGAATTCGATATTTCCGCTCCCAGAGTTCACTTATCCTATCAGGTTTGACTAAGTATGTAAATAGAGACAGGTCAAAAGATGCCTTCTTAGCTCTATATTTATTAGGTAAATGCCACTCAGAAGGATTTCATAGTAACAAAAGACGTCGGATGTGTTTTTGCAGTGTTGCCGACCTATATTTGGATGGCACACAGAGAAACTAAAAGTGTTGCATGTCTACATGGCCTACCATCTCTTAACTGCCTTTTGGTGCGGCGAAGGAGTGGCGGCGCGGTTTGAGGCGCTATGTCACGGACTGCGCTGGCCCTTCCGCGGGAGGTTCGAGTCCTCCCTTGGGCATGGGTGCGTTAGCGAGTTTAAGTTAGTTAAACTAGTGTGTAAGTCTAGGGACCGATGACCTTAGCAGTTTGGTCCTTTAGAAATCCACACACATTTGAACATTTTGCCTTTTGGGTCTCTCTAGAATCAACCGTACCCGACAAAAAAAGTGAAGCACTCACAAATGATGATGATGAAGTCCCATACTCCGTGACAGAGCGTTGGGGAACGATGCGGGAGACCCGCACCGCCGTACTAGGCAAGGTCCTAGTGGAGGTGGTTTGCCATTGCCTTCCTCCGAGCGTAATGGGGATGAATGATGATGATGAAGACGACACAACAACACCCAGTCGTCACGAGGGAGGGGAAAATCCCTGACCCCGCCGGGAATCGAACGCGGGACCCCGTGCTCGGGAAGCGACAACGCTACCGTTAGACCGCTAGCTGCGGACGCACTCACAAAGGGAAGAGGAAAAAATGAAATTGCACGGGGTTGAGAGACAGTGTAATTTTATTTAGACGGTTACAAAATCGAGTCATATTTACAGAACTTGGCATTATGAGCGCATTTATCAACACGACGTTGCATCCCCTCTATCCTGGATGCTTGCACTGATTCGATGGTTTAGGGTGCCATGAAGTGCCGCTGTATCTTCTCCTAAAGCAAGCTAGCCCGCAACTGTTGTAACTCGTCCTTCATACCATCGACAGTGGCTCTGGGACAGAGTTAATGTCCGAGCTGGTCCCAAACATGTTCTGTTGGGCACAGACCTGAGGATCCTGCTGACCCCATAAGTACCTCAGCCTCCCACAAACTCTCCTAGGGACATATATCATGTTTTGACGAGCATTGTCCTGTTGAAAAATGCCACCACAATACTTTGGCATGAGAGACAACACGTAACGGCGTAGGATATCCGTCACATTCCATTGTTTTCTCAGAGTTCTCTCAGTCGCTACCAACTGTGACATGAAGATTTACACGACGACACCAAGAGTAACACTGCTTTGCCTCTCCAAAACATTGTAAGGATAAGATATCGCCCCAGGTCACTGCCATACCCGCCGACGATGGCCGCCTACGGCAGTGCAGAACAATGATTCGTCGTAGAACATAGGGCGACCCCATTCAACAGCAATCCAAGCCTTCTGTTCAGGGCACCACACCAAACGCAGCCATTGGTGCTCTGGTGTTAACAGCAGCCTAGGGATGGGATGGTAACTCTATAGTCCGCTTCTGCTGGTCACTGACCAATGGTATGGTAAGACACAGAATGTTGCAGCAAAGCATAACTTGTTCATGGATGTCAGGCGTGGATGTCAATGGATTATGATGTGCTCTGTGCACAATTCAGCTTTCCTGTCTTGAGGCGGTCAGATGTGGTTGACTGGAACCTTGATGGTAAGCCTTCCCTCACGTCCCCATGCAATTCGACACTTAGCCACTTTCGCATCCTAATGCCCACAAATCTGGATACTGCAGGATTAGACTAGCCAGCTAAATGAAGAGCCAGAAAGAGGCCCTTTACGAAATCTGTGAGGTTCTGATAACGCTGTCTCCATGCACTTGACAGTGATCATACAACATACGCCGCTTTTGATGACCCTTATTTGCCATACCAGATCTGATAAAAACGCTATGCTCAACACCACTAATGCTCTCTGCTGGCCGTTCTACCTCTCACCGACAGTGCATAAGGGTATGAAGTTACGTTAACAAGCTACTGTCTCTCGAAGGTGCTTCAATTTTTTTGTCAGGCAGTGTTTTACAAATGTGTCAGAAAATCGACATGAAATTAGTAATAGAATTAAGCTGCCTGAAATCTAGCGCTGCTTAATTTATAATAGTGTAAACAGAAAAGATATTTTGCTTTGTAAATTAAAACTGCTTCAGTGTATAAAGACGTATTAGCAACCATACTTCAGTTCACTATTATTTCCACAAACCTGTCTGTCACATATCAAAGTACAAATAACTGCATTTTTCTCGAATTTTAAAACGACTGGGAATTAATGAGTAAAGTGTTTTTTCTCAAGATTATTTTCCTTTTAATATCCCCCATCCCCTGATTTTGAGAGTGTGTTATATTTCTACAGTTAAGTGTAATACAATGTTATGATTTATTTTCGTAATTTTAATACAACTACGTTTGGGTTACAGTTGTATGTGTAAAACGTACTCTTTTGTCCCACAGGACCTGCTGAATAGACGCAGTTTCAGCGAATTTTGATATAGCACAACAGCTTCCACTGTTAATACATAATACAGTTTTGTCATTAGTCAAAAGAGAATGTCCCCCTCGAAACCTATTATCGCATTATAAATTTTAGGTGTTACGAATCACCAGTTCATGGAATCAAAATATTAGGTGACTATCTGAATATCTAAATATGGATAGGAATCGTAAAATAAAATTTCAAAAGAATTGTATGGCATCTACAGAGTCGACAAGTCACAAGCAATAATGAGCTGCATTTACGAAAATGTGTCAGACATAAGAAATAAAAAGAAATTCACATGATCTGAATTCAGTTTATGGTCACAGATATTCTTGTTAGGTGCTGCAAGTGACTCTCGTTTGATGACCAACAATCATGAATTAAATGTATAATTCTGCTATTAGACAGAAATAGTTTCTTCTAAGCAATAATACATTCGTTTATCCAAATTAATTTTAGCTCCTTAGCGACCTCATGGTACAAAGCAGAATGTGATAATTATCACTGCTTAACTATGTGGATGTGAAACTAATTAATATGTATGCATACTAAATAGCAATAACAAGCTCTAGTATAACAGAATTTGCAAATAAATATATTTATATAGCACTTTTGTGCTGTGTGAAGTATTATGACATACCGAAGATTGTACATCATAGAAATGAGTTTGACAATTTGTAATCTGCTGAGACGATGCAAAAACAGAAAATTAATTATGGTAAACTGCAGCATACAAGAAATCACAAACAAAAAATGAGTGTGTTTAGATATACTATTAGGAAAGGACTAAAAACATTTATCATTTGTATACTTGTTCAGTGGGAATTTGTGTGATATTTGGAAAATTGGTGACATGACAAAAACATGGTTAAATGCAAATAAACAAAATAATTAGTACGTACTTAAGTAAAACCATTAAGTTTAACAATTGTTTATCTTTCGATTCAATCATTAATATGACTGGATGTGGTTGCACAACTTTTCACTGCTTTCATTCAACACTATCATTATGGAAATCCTGCTATATGCTAGTACTGTCCCATGTCGTCCTACAGGTTCATTACGTTGCACGTACTGTTTTCATGGCTCATTTTCTCCACAAAACATTATTAGATGTCTTTACGACGTCGGGTGTTGTACCAACATAAAAGAATTACTGGTGCAAAAATTTTAACACTTCTCATCATAAAATGTTTATTGTTAAAAATGACTTTCTGTTTTTTTTTTTACTTTGTAATTAGCTTTGAGAGCATACTGACAGCTTAAGGCTTTAAGAGCACTGAGTAACTGTGCTGGACAGCACATTTGACCTGTTTTCTTATGCAAATAAAATAAATGTCATAAATACTAATAATAAAATGTGAAACCAATACATAGTTGAGGCATCATTGAAAATAATTATTGAATTATTTATCAGTAAGCAGTAATTTATTGATACATATAACATTTTTGTTATACCTTATAAATGTGTATTAATTGAAAATACTGATTTTTTGTACACTCTTGAGGTGTGTTCATCAGGTCTCAAGTTGCGAACAATTCAACAAAACATCATCGATATGTGCTTTCGGAGCCGAAGGCTCACTCGTGCGCCCTGATGACTGCACGATACAAAGCTTTACGCCTCGCCTGGGCCCGTCAACATCGACACTGTCTGATGTAGTGCTGGAGGAAACCGACACCATGAATCCTGCAGGGCTGTCCATAAATCCGTTCAGAGTACGAGGGGGTGGAGATCTCTTCTCAACAGCATGTTGCATGGCATCCCAGATATGCTCAATAATGTAAACGTCTGGAGAGTCTGGTGGCTATCGGAAGTGATAAAACTCAGAAGGATGTTCCTGGAGCTACTCTGTACCAATTCTACACTTGAGGTGTCTCATTGTCCTTCTGGAACTGCTCAAGTACGTTGAAATGCACAAAGGACGTGAATGGATGTAGGTGATCAGACAGGCAGACAGGATGCTTATGTACGTGTCACCTGTCAGAGAAGTATCTAGATGTATCAATTGTCCCTTATCTCTCGAACAGCACAAACCCCGCACGAAGGTTGTCTCCATACCCATACACGTCCATCCTCCCGATACAATTTGAAACGAGACTTGTCCGAGCAGGCAATATGTTTCCAGTCATCAACAGTCCAATGTCGATGTTGATGGGCCCTGGCGAGGCGTAAAGCTTTGTGTCGTGTCAGGGCACACGAGTGAGCCTTCGGCTCCGAAAGCACATATCTATGATGTTTTGTTGAATTGTTAGCACCCTGAGACCTGTTGATGGCCCAGTATTGAAATCTGCAGAAATCTGCGGAAGGGTTGCACTCTGTCTCGTTAAATGATTCTCTTTAGTTGACGTTGGTCCCGTTCTTGCAGGATCTTTTTCCGGCCCCAGCGATGTCGGAGATTTGATGTTTTACCGGATTCCTGATATTCACGGTACACTCCTGAAACGGTCGTACGGGAAAATTCCCAGCTCATCGCCACCTTGGAGATGCTGTGTCGCATCACTCGTGCGCCGACTATAACAGCACGTTCAAACTCACTTAAATCTTGATAACCTGCCATTGAAGCAGCAGTAACCGATTAAACAACTGCGCCAGACACATATTGTCTTATGCAGGCGTTGCCGACCGCAGCGCCGTATTCTGCCTCTTTATATATTTCCGTATTTGAATACGCGTGCCAATGCCAGTTTATTTGTCACTTCAGTGTCTTAGACATGCACAACAACAATAAATACTTCCCTAGTTTTATTAGCACCAGGCAAAATATTGCTTAGGAGGTTGTGTTCAGTGCCTGTATTAGACATAATATAAAATAAACAGATCAGTCATATAACGTGAGGAACTGATCGAAACATATTTAGATAAAAAAAAATCAGCGTTTCATTTACCAGCCTGTTTTTATGGATTAAATTTAGTAATATTTTGGTGTCCAAAAAGTTTCTTAGATTTCGGATGTAAAAATTTATGTGCAACAGCATGTGGATTTTCTGTGACCGAAAAAGGTCCAAGTATATGTCAAAAACATTTATGAGTTCTGCAGTCATCCACGTTGACTTTCCTGAACTTTTCTCAATACTTGATCCATAACTTTAAAATGAGTAGCTCTTATCTTTGCATTATACCTTCTGATCCTAGTATTAGCCTGCTTTTTGATAATTTCTTCGACTACTTTTTTTCATCTGACATAGGAGTCTACGGAGGACACCCAGTGAGTTCTGAAATCATATTTCTCTGTTGTCTGTTGAATATGTTTTCAAATTGAGAGGAAGTGAGGGAATAATGTTATAAATTATTCATTACCTCCACAAAACGAGAAGCCGGTCGGGGTGGCCGAGCGGTTCTAGGCGCTACAGTCTGGAACAGCGCGACCGCTACGGTCGCAGGTTCGAATCCTGCCTCGGGCATGGATGTGTGTGGTGTCCTTAGGTTAGTTAGGTTCTAAGTTCTAGGGGACTGATGACCTCAGCAGTCCCATAGTGCTCAGAGCCATTTGAACCATTTTGAACAAAACGAGATATGAAATCGCTCCAGGTGGTACAGTTACATGAACAGTATTTTTGGCGTGTACCTCACTGTGCCGGCTGCGGTGGTCTAGCGGTTCTGGCGCTGCAGTCCGGAACCGCGGGACTGCTACGGTCGCAGGTTCGAATCCTGCCTCGGGCATGGGTGTGTGTGATGTCCTTAGGTTAGTTAGGTTTAAGTAGTTCTAAGTTCTAGGGGACTTATGACCTAAGATGTTGAGTCCCATAGTGCTCAGAGCCATTTGAACCATTTTTTGAATTTTTGTACCTCACTGTGGGATACTTAATGGGTGATAAAGAGAGATTAGTACGTGTTCATACTACTTCTCGCTACTAAATGTTTACAAGTTTTGGATAAAATGTTATCCATTACCTGACATCACTGCTGCCTGCTTTCCTAAGTGGCTAAAATAATAGTGGATACAATTTAATTGTTTTGGAAAATACGTCGAATATGACTAAAGCAAAGCAGAACGCCCCTTCTAGGTCTTGGTACTGTTCTATATAGATTCTTGGCAACAAGCCTCAGAGGCTTTTATGGTATGATACTCTACATATATCCGCGGCTGTTCCCAGAAGATGCCTTTACCCTCTGACATCTTCTCTTGTCTGTTACAAAAATAACACATTTTCTTGCAGCTGCCACAAGCATTTCTGGGTTGAATAGTACCTTTAACTTTTGTGGACATATTCTACTAATCTGTTTGCGTGCTGTTCCTGAAAGAACGATTTCAGTTTTTCAGAAACCAGTTTTACTCTTATAAACAAAATTCCTCCGAAAAACATGTAAAATTTGTTTAATTTCTCATGACCTTTTCTATCCACCAGGTTCCAATTACAATCTTCATTTTGATGAGTCCTGAGTTTTTTCTTTAATACTGTGATGGATTTTTTTGTCCTTTACTCCTTAACAAACATAATTCCCTATCATCTTCTTTGTTCTGGGCTACTTTATCTCCATCACGTGTTAATCTAGATAGTGCATCACCCGCCACATTTTACATACACTTAATACACCTCACTTTGTCAAATTGTTGCGTAAATGGGTCCTCTTTAGGCAATTCGCTATGACTGAGTCGACACTCATGTAGGTGGCTTAGTGTTTTGTGATCTGTATAAAGGAGATCTGTTCAAAAAATTCCGGAACTTCGTCCACAAAAAATATTTTTGCTCTTACCTTTTACTTATTGTGCATGATATCCTTCGAAATACTCTCCTCCACATTTGATACACCGCTCCCAACGCCGTTTCCATTTCGGGAAGCAGTCTTGGTACGCCTCTTGCTGGATCGGGCAAAACATCGTCTGCGAATTTTCTTTTATCTCGTATATCATTGCAAATCTTCCTCCTTTCAACGGGGTTTTCAACTTTGGAAATAAAAGAAAATTTGCAGGGGCGAGTCTGGAGAATACGAAGGATGAGGCAACACAGTGATTTCGTTTCTTGTGCACTAGTCACGCACAATCAGCGATGAATATGCGGGTGCGTTGTACCTCATTCTTTTTAACTGCGTACGCACATTCTTTGCTCTAGCTGCACTGCTAGGTGCACTTTGGAACTCACAAGTAATATTTTCTGCTGATTTCCTGCAAGCTCTTACCACTCTCAGCTCGGCGGTTCCTCTCCATCAGTTCAATGGTTCAAATGGTTCTGAGCACCATGGGACTCAACATCTTAGGTCATAAGTCCCCTAGAACTTAGAACTACTTAAACCTAACTAACCTAAGGACATCACACACACCCATGCCCGAGGCAGGATTGGAACCTGCGACCGTAGCAGTCCCGCGGTTCCGGACTGCAGCGCCAGAACCGCACGGCCACCGCGGCCGGCTCTCCATCAGTACCTGAGGTCTGTTTGATATTGGTTTAGATGTGTTTGCTTCTTTGCGATTTCCCAATCACGTCACCAACAATCGACTTGGGCAGCCTGAGAAGGTTTTTTTAAGAAATCAAAAAAGTGGCTAGGGTGCCCGTCAGGTAGACCGATCGCCTGGTGCAAGTCTTTTTAGCTGACGCCGCTTCGGCGAATTGCGTGTCGATGGGGAAATGATGAGGAGGAAGACAACACAACACCCAGTCCCTTAGCGGAGAAAATCTCTGACCCAGCCGGGAATCGAACTCTGGTCCCTTAGCATGGCATTCCGTGGCGCTGATCACTTTTTTTCTAAATCTCATTTTGTTCGCTTTCGTTCGTTGCATCTGCTGGGGGTGGACATCGTAAGACATCCGTTTAAGTTCGTTGTTGATCGATTAACTCAGTTTTTTAATTACAGAGGGCTGCTAACTCTCTGACCGAACACGCTGAGCTACCGTGCCGGCACCACTGAGCTATCGAGGCGGACCTCAGATTGGTTGAAATCTGTTACTCAGGTGACAGCCAATGACTAAGACATAGCCGTGCGGAGTGGACGCACGGTTTGAGACTCCATATCACGGATTGTGCGGACCCTCCCGCCGGAGGTTCGAGTCCTCCCTCGGGCATGGGTGTGTGGTTGTTGGTTAGTTTAAGTAGTATGTAAGTCTAGGGACCGATGACCTCAGCAGTTTGGTGCCTTAGAAATTCACACACACACACACACACACACACACACACACACACTAAGACATATGTGGATAAAAAGCCTATGTCAAGACCGCAACACAGACTCTTCCTTGTCCCTGATATAAATATTAGAAATGGTATCTTGTTTACATCTATTATGGGCGAGAAATCTATGATTGGAGTCGATAGTTTGCACATATTTGTGGAAAAAATGGCGCTACAGTAGCATTTGATTAACGATTAACGTTTTCAGTTTACAAATAACCAACTACTACTTTCATTTTCGATCTGAAGATGCCTCAGTAATTAGTCGAAACCAGTAAACGGCGAAGAAAATTTTCGCTCTTCATGCAAGATTTTTATCCACACACGTTTGAAGTCAACACATCGCGTATCTCCCCAGTGATAATGTCAAAGAATATTTCAAAATTTTAAACATGGCTGAAGCAGAAACTGTTGAAAATCTTCAAGGTAAATGATAACATCCAAACAATTGCAGGATAAAGATTTATTGATATCTTTGACCACAGTGCCGTGAACACACGTTTAGAACAGGATTGTTTAGAAAAAGAAATATCTTTAGTAAAATCCATAGCTGCTAACAGTGGATACGACCCTATGTTAATTGACCAAATTGTTAGGAAATAACAGTTGTAAATTGTTCAACCTTAGGAGATAACAGGACGAAAAAGAGTGAGGGTAATAACTATATTTCTTTTCCGTTTTTGGGGAACGTATCATAAAAGGTAAGGAGACTTGTACAGAAGCAATACGGTGACAGAGTTGCCTTTTCCGTAAATAATAACTTAAAACAATGAGTGATTCATACTATTGGGGCACAGGAAGAACTTGGCACTAAATCCGGAGTTTACAAAATTGCTTGTAACGACTGCACCAACTATTACATTGGACAGACAGGTAGACCCATTAAAGTAAGATATAAAGAACACATGCTAGGTAAAAATGGGGAAAACGTGTACAATTTCACGTTTGCACATGCTAGGTAAAAATGAGGAAAGCGTGTACAATTTCACGTCTGCTGAACATTTATTGCTTTTACAGCATACGCCACATAAACTGTATGACGTATAATTGCTACGCGAAGTGAACAAGGGTTACAAACTTGACCTGTTCGAGGAATTAGAAATTTTCGAACATCTATCTCAAAAAGACGGATTTATTCTTAACGAACAGGTGCAGCTTAGAAACAAATTTTTTTTGGATAGTTTCAAACCCCACCTTGCTCTAACGTAACATAGTCTGGTGGCCGACTAGAAGTTATTTTTCTCGTCTGTTGATGCTGGTGAGATGCTGCTTTCCTGTCTTGTTGGGATTTTACGTATTTTTTATGTTCGCTGTTCGCGGTTTTCGATGTGTATGTGTGATTTAAACGATTCTGTTATGTTTTTTTACCCACTACGCCAGATGGTTTCGATTTGCTACAACATTTTGTTCGTTTTGGCTACTATGTATCCTAGTCTGTAAGTTGCGAGAGATTCTCGCGCATAACACTAGCGCCCTCTCTCGTTAGATGTGTTCCTTAGCGCAAGCTTCACCTGCATGACACTAGGACACAGGCAAATTTGTTTCATATTTTCTGTTATATGTAGGTGTTTTAAATGGTTCTGATATGGTTTATTTATTAAGGCAGAGGGTTTTAATCTGCACAACCTTTAAAATTTTGATGCGCATGAGTATGTTGGGTTTTAATGAGCGCGAGTGACTCGCGCATTCCACAAGTGCACTCTCTCAGTGAATCGTCTGCCCTAGGGCTTCCATAGCCTCTTCACGCTAGTTCCCAGGCTAAGTACTGACAATATACCGTGTTCGCGTCGACCATCTCTTCATAATTATGCTGTACATATGGAGGTGATATTTTAATTTTACCTACTGACGACGCCTTTCGCACGTTTGTTTTATGTATCTCCACTGAAGGATGTGATTTTAGTAAGTGAGTAACAGAGTTTGTGCATGTAATACTTTAGTAATTTTCACGATTACTTAAAGGTATAAGTGTTTGTTTTTTCCTTCTATCTCAATTTCGTGCTAAGTTTTTTGCTAATGAGGGTGTCTTCCTGTTGAGGTGTATTTTTGCTTCTGATGAAGTTATATTTAGATATACCGAAACCGTGGTCAAGGATTTCAATAAATCTTTATACTGCAACTGTTTGGCTGTTGTGATTTACCGTCAAAGATTAGTAACCAATAAACAGTCCATGTTCGAAATCTGTGAGTTCTCCTGATCGACCCATTCCGCTTTTAATGCTTCTCCACTGGCAACACAACATTCGTCATCTCCTTGTATACTGACTGGTTAGTCTCTCGTGACATCTACTGCTCAATTACGCATTGTATAAAGGTGTCACGATATTTTTGATTATATAGTGTACACTACAAATTGGTTAGTAGTGTGTGCGTGGTTTGTACTCAGTAATTCAGGAAGACGAAATACGTAAGAATAGTTAGTGATTCAGCAAGCCCTTCAACCGGAAGAGTTGCAGTTATCAGACTTGTATACCATATTATTCAAATAAACTTTTTGCTATAGTCAGCCTCATTCAGGATCGTTCCCCATGAAAACCACCTGAATTAAAACGTAACACTGTATCTGGCTATTGCTATTTCTTATCATTCACATGTGATGGTTAAATTAAGCCATTCGAGCCACTTTCATGCACAACACTACTAGTTGAATGACTTCTTATTGCCAACCGTTCATCTGCACTAGTACTTAATATTCCTCCTCCCGTCACATTTCTCCTCCATTACTCATCGACTACATTAACATCACCTTCCATGTTCAACATACCACGTCACTTTAACCGCCTCCCCTAGACTCCAGCGAATCACTAATTACCTGAAAATACACACGTGCTCGTACACCTTGCTGTCTGACCACTACAAATCTGTAAACCTGTCAGGCTAAAAGGTAGATATAACACGCTTACACCAATACATCTTGCACGAAATGGCTCAAATGGCTCTGAGCACTATGGGACTTAACATCTGAGGTCATCAGTCCCCTAGAACTTAGAACTACTTAAACCTAACTAACCTAAGGACATCACACACATCCATGCCCGAGGCAGGATTCGAACCTGCGACCGTAGCGGTCGCTGGTTTCCAGACTGAAGTGCCTAGAACCGCTCGGTCACATCGGCCGGCCATCTTGCACAGTTCCACGGCCGGCCGGGGTGACCGAGCGGTTCTAGGCGCTACAGTCTGGAACCGTGCGACCTCTACGGTCGCAGGTTCGAATCCTGCCTCGGGCATGGATGTGTGTGATGTCCTTTGGTTAGTTACGTCTAATTCGTTCTAAGTTCTAGGGGACTGATGACCTTAGAAGTTAAGTCCCATAGTGCTCAGAGCCATTTGAACCATTTCAACAGTTCCACGTTCAAAGTCTGTCAATTAGCGGCGTGCTGCCATGTTCACAACAAACCAAATCTCTTGCCTGCAGATTTGTCACATGCCGCATCTAATCACAACATTCAGGCGTCATTCACGGCACACCTTCTAACGGAACAACCCTTCCAATGAATTTACGCTACTCAGTTCGCAGACGGGTAAACAGGGACTGCGATGACGCCCTCTCTGTCCGAGGTACCAAAATCTGGTGTATTGGGAACGCAGGCTGGAGGAGCCTGCTTTGCCGGCAGCGGATCCGCTCGGCTCTGATTAACTTTTAACGCGGGCCTGTTCCACCAGGTCTGGCCGCTGGCGCCAGCGCAATCTTCGCTTCTCATCGGCCGACATGCATTTTTCAGGTGGAAGCTTTCCCTGCGGCTCCGCCAAGGCAGTTCGCTTAATTTAGCGCTAAATGTGTTTCAGAGATGGCTGCGTTTCGCTCTAGAGACTGAGCTGTCTGAACGTGTGTCACAATATTCGGTACTACTGTGGTCCTTGTGTTTGGTACGTCATCAGGCGACGGTGGCAGTGAGAGAGATTTCCCTACACTACACTAAACACAGCTAACGAAACTTTATTATTGACAGCATAGATTTTCCGTAACAAATACACCAAACAAAGCTAATGAAACTTTATTTTTGACAGCTGAACTCCCTTAAGATTATGTCGATGCATAATTTCATAGAGTTTTTGTTTTGCATGTTGGTATTCCAGCTGCTATGGGTTTACTTATCGATTCTCTTTTTTTATTCGTAGTTCACTGTTGCTAATTGAGTTTTCATATCGTCATTTTGCCATTTGGAGATAGTGAGTGGAGCTGTGAACGTTAGAAAATGAAGAGCCAAATTAAGAAATCGGAATATTCCCACCATGTGTTTGAGTTCAACATGGGCGTGACAGCAGCAAAAGCAGCCAGAAACATTTGCAGTATGTATGGGGATAATGCAGTTGGGTAGAGCAATGGTTTTCTTGTTTTAAGGAGACTCGTTTGGACATTACTGACTCTCCAAGTTCAAGAAGACCTAGAGGATTTGATGAAGATCGTTTAATCGCATTAGCCCACAATGACACACGTCAGCGTCACGTGAACTGGCGGAAGTGACGAACTGTGATCATTACACCGTCGTGTGACATTTGCATGCAATGGGGAAGGTCGAAAATCTGGTGTGTGTGTGTGTGTGTGTGTGTGTGTGTGTGTGTGTGTACCGCATGCTCTAAGGCAAAATCACAAAAGTCAGCGGCTGGCCATATGTGCATCTTTTCTTGCTCGTTACCGATTGTCTCGTAAACAACACAGACCAGTCCTACCCTGTATCGTTGCTGGTGATGAGAAATGCTGTCTTTATGCTGAAATAAGGAAAAGAAAGAAATGGTTGAGCCCAAATAAAGAAGCAGCTCCCCATACAGAACCTTCCGCGCATCCACAAAAGATAGTGTTATGCATCTGGTGGAACAACGACGATTGTTGTGTACTACGAACTGCTACCCCGAGGTGTAACCATTACTGTTGACATTTATTGTCAACAGCTGAGACGTCTTGCAGAAGTAGTCCAAGCACACCGCCCAGGAATGTTGCGTGTAGTTACGCTACTCCACGATAGCACCCGGCCACATTTTGCTACACTGTCAAAGAACACTGTGCGTTAATTGCGTCGGGGAGTCAATCTGTATCCCCCGTACTCACCTCACCTTGCGCCCTCAGCTTTTCACCAATCCCGCTCCTATCGAACAACGTTCAAGGAACTTTCTTTCCGTACGAAAATGCGCTCCGAACACGGTTCGACGAGTTCTTCGCCTCAGAACCACGTCTCTCTGGCTTTTCCTTACCTTTAATTTCGTTTCACTTACTTTATCTTCGTAGCATTCATGCAAAAGTGCAAGTGATAATTTAAAAACACAGCCTGACAAGAAAACTGAAGCACCCAGAAGGGGAACAGGAAAGAAATGAATCATCGCTAGTTGGTAGTGTAGGTGATGTCATTTCGGTGATTACGAAGTCGAGTAAAATTTACAAAGAACCTGTCAGTATGAGTGCACTTACGAGTAAGACGTTGCACCCTCTCTTATCTGGATGTATGCACTGATTCGATTGGGAACAGTGTCATAAAGCCGTCCTATCCTGTCCTGAATCTAAGAGCTACCCCAGGGTTGACTAGCTGTTGTAAACAGTGGAAGGAATATATTATCGATGACTGAAGTCTGTGTGATGTGTATCTGTTGTGTTTATTAAACTTACGGAAAAACTTTACAAAGTTACGAACCAACCCAATAATGACTTCGCACAGAGATATTGAGGTAATATGTGTAACAGGAAATTTTTGTCCCCCCTGTTAAGATTGTCCTTAATTGAAACTTCCGCTACAGTTATACAAAATCGTTATTACTGAAGTCTTACAAACCCAGTTACGGTGACTCAGACCCATCTTCAGGTGCAACTGTAAATTAAAATTGAAACCTTATATCTGAACAGTAAGACTCACGAAAAAGCTATCAGCAGAAGAACCGCAAATAAGGTATAAAGACAACAACGAACTTACCTAAAACCAATACAACGTGTAGATATCCGAGATAAGATGAAAAGCAGCACATTTGCTATACATGGCTCATTAGAGGAGAAGTGGAAAAGTGACCGCTATGCCTACGTAAGCAGAAGAAACTAACGATCAAAGTCCGAAAAGAATTTAATGGACTTTTCAATTAACGGAAACAAATTCTCCAAGCATAACAGCAACACAAAACAATGATCCGTCTTCGAATCACAACTACATACACGAATAAGATAGAAAACAACTGAAATAATTCAAATGGCTCTGAGCACTATGGGACTTAACATCTGTGGTCATCAGTCCCCTAGAACTTAGAACCACTTAAACCTAACTAACCTAAGGACATCACACACATCCATGCCCGACGCAGGATTCGAACCTGCGACCGTAGCAGCCGCGCGGTTCCGGACAGCGCGCCTAGAACCGCTAGACCACCGCGGCCGGCACTGAAATAATTTCCTACTAGTCTCCGCCAGAGACTTCTCCGATATACCACAAGCCTAATCCAGAGATCCGCAAGAAGGTACAAGCCGGGCTTCCGGGGCGGCAGCTATCCGAGTCTGCTGGCGGTCGATGAACTGCCGATGTGCGGCCGAGCGCCGGCCTTTGCAGCCCTTTGGTGGATGAGTACCTCGGAACTACTTTCCATCACGTGGTTTGACGTGTGAAAATAGTTCCAGGATCTGCAGCGACCTCTTCCTTATGTTAATGTGGGCCGGTAGTGGCCCTTGGTGGCCGCTGGTGTCTTTTCTGTGGTTTTGTTGTTGTGGTTGTTGCTGTGGCCGTTCATCGATATTGCCTCTCCGTTGTGTAGTCCTTCGGTGTGCCCGCGACGCGGGCAACCCGCGACTGCAGGCTGTCACTTTGGTTGCTGATACTGTAGGCGCCTTGATGACTGGTGGAGAAGGCCACAGCAGTGACCACTCTAAATTCACATTTCGAATGTGCCTCGCGTAAGTTAACCATGTGTAGGAAGAGCCGGTGAGGACCTAGAGTCTAAATAAACCCAAATAGAGCCGGATCAAAGACAGTATCAAACTCGAGGAGCTACAAAGTAATGCTAAAACTAAGTCATAAGTAGCTGCACTAATCGAAGGCCAAACGATGCCAAGTCTGCACAGACCTGTCATTGATAGGAAGCACGCAAATTGTCACAACTATAACAAACTGGATACCCTAAAAGTATCCATTACTAAGCAACTGAACGTCTGACAAACGACGCGACCGCAACGTCTTGAAAGGTCTCTGTTGGATTCCTTTTATGTTAATTTCTTAAATATGTTGTCATTTACGCCATTAATTCCTCTTCTAAATTTACTATGATGTTTCTGACTATCTGGGAGGAGACTGAGCAGTGAAACGTGTTACTTTTACACATAAACATGAACGATCTGTCACACTTCTACACTTTAAAACACAGTTTATATGTAATTCATGTCACACAGTCTCATACGGAACCTACATCCGCTTTCTTTTATATACTGTATATGAGAAGATACTGTCATCCCCCTTCCCTTCTGTGTGAGAGGATGAATGAGCAAATGTATTTCTAGTTGCATGCTTGAGGGTAGCAGACAAGCCTGTCTGCTAGAGAACAGTAGGACCAACGCCGGAACAGGTAGCTACGCTTTCTAAAAGCAGAGAGGTTTCCATTCTTAGCATGTTCCTGGCCGTCCCTTGTCATGTTGGTATAGGAAGCTGCCTCTCCGGTCACTTCCGTTTGTATTTGTGAGGCACCCCTCAGGAAGGGACCACGGCAGTCGGTCCCCCGCGAGCGTCTGAACTGGTAAGATCTCCGGCTAAGCGCGTGTCTGCTAAGTCCGTAGGACAATGGATTCTTAAGTTCAGCCTAACTGAAAATTTAATTACCTTTATTTCAGGTTTAGATCCAAAATATCTTATGTTATCTTAAATTGCAACGCAGTGAAATTCGAGTGTGAAGTTTAGAATATCTTCCAGTAGCTACTTTGTCACTACTTCGTGAGTAGAGTGGAACCACGTGTTGATCAGTAACTCTAACTAAGAGCATCAATCTTAAATGCGAATTTGCGTGAGATTATAATGTGTCGTCTTGACAATATTTTTCAATATAGCAAATTTTCTTTTTGTTCAACCCACGTGGGGTGTACTTTGTGAGACCAGTACCACGTGCTTATACAATTGTTTGACCCATCAGGTTAATAGTAAGACGATAGTAACCAGTTCGAGGTTTTTCTTTTGTAAATTGCTTTTCGATCTAATTTATTTTAATTATCAAAATTATTGTGCAGGTACACTCTTTGTGTAAACCAAGTTGACCACATGAAGCATGTGGTGTAATCATCAAAGTAGCTCTCAGCTGCAGTCCTGATTGTGGCGCTCACCTGCACGGCGCCAAACACGCATACGACCATCATTGGCACCAAGGCAGAAGCGACTCTCATCGCTGAAGACGACATGTCTCCATTCGTCCCTCCATTCACGCCTGTCGCGACACCACTGGAGGCGGGCTGCACGATGTTGGGACGTGAGCGGAAGACGGCCTAACGGTGTGCGGGACCGTAGCCCAGCTTCATGGAGACGGTTGCGAATGGTCCTCGCCGATACCCCAGGAGCAACAGTGTCCCTAATTTGCTGGGAAGTGGCGGTGCGGTCCCCTACGGCACTGCGTAGGATCCTACGGTCTTGGCGTGCATCCGTGCGTCGCTGCGGTCCGGTCCCAGGTCGACGGGCACGTGCACCTTCCGCCGACCACTGGCGACAACATCGATGTACTGTGGAGACCTCACGCCCCACGTGTTGAGCAATTCGGCGGTACGTCCACCCGGCCTCCCGCATGCCCACTATACGCCCTCGCTCAAAGTCCGTCAACTGCACATACGGTTCACGTCCACGCTGTCGCGGCATGCTACCAGTGTTAAAGACTGCGATGGAGCTCCGTATGCCACGGCAAACTGGCTGACACTGACGGCGGCGGTGCACAAATGCTGCGCAGCTAGCGCCATTCGACGGCCAACACCGCGGTTCCTGGTGTGTCCGCTGTTCCGTGCGTGTGATCATTGCTTGTACAGCCCTCTCGCAGTGTCCGGAGCAAGTATGGTGGGTCTGACACACCGGTGTCAATGTGTTCTTTTTTCCATTTCCAGGAGTGTAGAAATGCATTTGCTCATTCATCCTCTCACACAGAAAGGAAGGGGGATGACAGTATCTTATCATATACAGTATATAAAAGAAAGCGGATGTAGGTTCCGTATGAGACTGTGTGACATGAATTACATATAAACTGTGTTTTAAGGTGTAGTAGTGTGACAGATCGTTCTTGTTTATGTGTAAAAGTAACACGTTTCACTGCTCAGTCTCCTCCCAAATAGTCAGAAACATCATAGTAAATTTAGAAGAGGAATTTATGCCATAAATGACAACATATTTAAGAAATTAACATGAAAGGAATCCAACAGAGACTTTTCAGTCTGACACATACCAATTACTCGTAGAAAGTGTCCCGTCTACTAATGCAAGGGGACCGAGTAGTATGACTACAAGTTGCACTGTAGTAAATACGGCGTGAGGAGCGCCTCACCAGAGCAGATCAGAAACTAAGATAAAGTTCAGAGCGACGAAACTAGTGACAAGCAGCTGAAGTTAACGCCCCTTGAAAAACATAGTGGACCAAACCTGAGGTAAATCCAGTAAAATCAACAAACACAAAAAATTTGACGGTTCACATCTAACCAGAGCACTACGCAAGACATATATGGAAGACAAATAAATAATTCCTATAATAACGGTACAGAAGCAATTGGGACGATAAGACCAAAGACCAGAAGAATTAATAATGTAAAAGTCGAAAAAATTCTATATAAATAATGCTAGACAAAGCACTAGGGCAAATAATCTAAACATATAGAATAATAACCATCAGATATAAATCTGCCAATACGGTGCCATAAGAATTACTACTGACGTAATCTAAAACCCGACGACAGCAGGACCAAAGACGTAAAAATTATGATGAGTAACCAAACCAGTACCCACGCAACCTGACATTAAACGGCCAACAAACATAAAAATAGATACAGAGCTCTAGGAACAGGGACCGTGGAGGACTATGGAAGAGCGCCAACAAGAGCAAACAACGAAAAAAATTAATGGTCTAATGAAAACATTGCAGAAAATTACTCAAAATATTGTAGTGCTGTATATTTTTCATGGGTCTTGCGGTTCACACTTTTTTTTTCATTTTTAATTTACAGTGGCACCTAAACATGGGTCTGAGACCACGAAACTGGGTTGGGTAAGAGCTGAGTAATAAAAAATTTGTGCAACTGGAGCGGACATTTCAATTATGAACAATGTACTTAACAGTTGTGGAAGCCTCACAAACAAAATGTTATGTTCTTCCATGGGAGCGTTCCTTGGCAAACACTAAGGTAATCAAACTGTTTTGTACTGGCATTTGTCAAGATCGTGTAATATTCAGTCTGAAAGAGAATGACATTATAGCTCGGTAGGACAATACTGTTAACTGCTCTTCAGTTGGTTCCTATTGCCGAACATTCTTTATTTTCTGATTTTCGTGTAGAGAACCTGTAATTTTCTAACTATGAGAGGTGCTTGAGTGTTATATGCCGTAAATTTCTCTGCGAACGCTGCAACAATGTACTCACTCTCAATGATTCTAAAGTAGATATCGATAATCAAGTGTCTAAGAATTTTATTTGTACTGACATCTTCCCATAAAACCAAATAAAATAAGTCCGCCTTCAACCGGGGGGATGTCAGTGGCTACTAAATAAATTAATAAAACCAAACCCAGACGTCTGACGTGTATATCTGTCTAGAACAAATTGTCACATGTCCACTGACACAAAATTATTTCATTTTTATGTATTGGAGGCCAGAAGACTTTGTTTTCCTGTGAACCTCCATCATGCATATGACAAATCAGACGCGTAAATCGTTGCACCACACTACAATTTCAGTAACAATGTTTCAATATTACAGTGACAGCATGAACGTTTCATTTCTTTTGTAACAGTAATATCGACTTTACTTCAGTCTGTGTTGATGGCTGGTATTGCTTGCCTTATAGACTCCTGTACTCTTCTGATTAGTTCCAAGGCCTCTGCTGTCGTCAATACGTTTAATACCATCAATGAATTGTGGCTATTAAGACATCGGCAGATTGTTCTATAGCTATTCTTAAATAACTTCTTTAAAGTATACAAAAGGAGTCATGGTGTCTCCCTACTTACTGCATTTGAACGTATACTGAGATTTGTCGGTCCAGATATATAACATTTTATTCATTTGTTGCCGGCCATTGTGGCCGAGCGGTTCTAGGCGCTTCAGTCCGGAACTGCGCTGCTGCTACTACAGTCGCAGGTTCGAATCCTGCCTCATGGCATGGATATGTGTGATTGCCTTAGGTTAGTTAGGTTTAAGTAGTTCTAAGTTGTAGGGGACTCATTACCTCAGATGTTAAGTCCCATAGTGCTAGGAGCCATTTCAACAATTCATTTGTTGGTTTCGAATAACCTTCTGTCTTTAACAATTACATTATCTAATTGTGACACATCTCTTAGACGGTCACGTAACATGTTCACAATATCATTTTCATAAAGGCAGTGTGATATTAGAATACAGGACCTATGCTGAGGGTCTGTCGTATGCACGAAGCTATGCGTTCTGTCTAATTCTTCATTTCTACTCAGTGGCTCTACCGCATATACTGTTTCCCGTGATAAATCGGTATGAATGGAATCCCACAGTAACTTCCCTGTACCACTAGCATTTTGCCATCAGAACCCATCTTGAACTCATGTGTTCACAGTTTACTCGGCAACACCTCCATGAGGGGTGCGCCTTGCGACATTGCCTCGCTTCATGAAACAAAAGTCCCACGGAGTTCCACTGTATACTCCGAAAGACAAATATTGACATGAGGTTTATAGACGAAAACTAGCTCAAAAATTGCTGAATGCCCTTCATCCACGTATGGTAACACTTCCGTACACTCGTGAAAATCTCTCGTTCTGATACTAAACCCGAGCATTGTCATACCCAGCGACCTACATTATATTCACCCACTCAGCGCAAATTAGAAAGGTGGTTATCCCTGTCTCCTCCTGCCTACGAGCTCCACACTGACGACGCACATGTGTGCACCTATTATTAAATTTCCACCAGAAATTAAGGTTCCTTGTATTTTATGCAGCCTGACAAGCAACACTCTGGTTGTGCATTTACACTGCCGTAAACGAAAATTAGTACACCATTTTAGAGGTTTCCAATTCACTCAAGATTTATTGTAGCAAAAGTGTGTGAGGTAAAGGGCGAGTTGTGGCGTCCTAAAACTATTCGCAGTTAGCGTGGCCGTGCGGCCACGTGGTGCCGGACACTGACCGAAGCAAGAGGGGTAGCCCTAGCTCGTGGTCCAGGCCGACCATGTGTCTGGGAATTCCATGTGACGCTGTGCTTTGTGTCGATGAAGCAGGTTTGTATGCCAGGAGTGCCAAAGATGTCGGACTTTGTGAAACCATAATGGCAGACATTTTACAGCTCATGTAGAAATAAATAATATCCAGAGGAATCATGATATCTTAAAAAGAAACATGCACATTACCACTATTTGCACGACTATTCTGATGGTGCAATCAGATTTTCAATATCTCTCGTAGTTTAAAGTTTAGTATCTGACTGAAAATTATACAAGTAACACCCAGATATGAATTTCCTAAATCTACACGGTTCATCCGATTTCGTCGATCGATGTGTCTTTAGAAAGCTATTAGTGTAAACCTAAACTGGTATGAATTACAGGCATCTAACTTGAATAGTACATGGGTTATTGGAGGTCAAAGTGGCCGATTACTATCGATCGCGTCAGGCCATAAGTACTCCACAGTTACACGGAAAAACGGTAGCAGCATGCTTATAAATGTATTTATTCGTCTATGTCTTTTTTTATATCCGATATATACTATTCATGAAGAAACTGGTTAAATATTTACTGTCTTTTAGAAAGCACAGAGACATTATGTGGGGCGGATGGTTGGAAAAATTTACTGTTGTATAAATGTTTGAATGTTGAAACATTTCCCGGCCGATGCACCATATGTGGGGCGGCGGGTGGAATTATGTCAATTTTATGTTGTTTATATAAATGTTAGGTTTGTAGAATGTAAAACCAGTTCCTATTATTTAGAATGTTATTTATGCTGTCTTTCGCCGTTCTCAACACTGGCTCTCTAACTACAATATTGGCAACCAGAAAGTGATTAGCAAAACGTGAAGCCTGTAATTAGAATTCCTAGTGCCCACTTCATCTGAGAATACACTTATAGTTACAGCTTATAGCTCTGAGAAATTAGGAGATTGTCTGGGATTTATAATCAAAAACGGTCGTGAAAAAACGTTCTGTATTCTGAAAGTCACAGATGAAAACAAAAGAATCCACACAATCTAACTAACAGAACAGTTCAGAGTCTAATGCGCTGATGCCACTATGACTGTCCAAATTAAATATTTAAATGAATGCTCGCCATAATTTGATGATAAGGTTCATCAAACGCCACGCTAAATAATGATAGAATGTTTGTCCCGCGGCGACACGTGAAAATACGACAATACGCAAACTGAAGATCGATAATTATAGTCATCCCAGAATTAACACTTCACTCGAAAATGATTTCATGGTTACGCGTATCTCGAGTAATTTAATACGGCATCCGAGGCTGTTTGTAGCAATGATACCGACGCGACGTGACTCCCGACACAGATGGCGTGCTATTCAGCGTCTGGAGAGAACTGGGGCCTTGCTTCCTCGCGCAGCGTTCTTATATATAAAGCCGCGGTGCGGACGGCTAAGGGAGCGCTTCATCAAATCGGCTATCCCAACTAGCCGCTGGGCTAGTAATGCACCACTTTAAGTCATTGAATAAATCATAGCTTCTTTTCCTGATGGTCGATGAAGCTCCCAATTTAAATGTGCATTCAGCACACAGGTAAGTAATCATAATAAAAGTTTGACGTGGCTAAGTTAAATATTTTGGGCGAGAGGATTAATTTAATTACACTGCACGCAGTAGACGAGCTCTGAACTTGCCCTTTGGAGATACGCTATCTCTATAGTTTTATAGTTATTCAAATGAAACTTCTCACATCTTTATGATTATAGCGGATCTCCATTCTACTTAAATATAAACATCCTAGCCTTATTTATTAGCCTACTTAATCTATCTTGCTTCCTTAAGTTTTAAGACAAAAACCAGAAAATTATGAATTTCAACTAAAATCTTAATTTGTGCGATCCAAAGTACTGTTTCTATTAAATTATTATTGAAAAGGAATCTAAGTATAAATTTTTAAATCTCTAGCTCTTTTCTGTTGCGCCAATGATTTTTACAGAAAAACGTCCAAATTTCGAAAATGGTTAAAGTTATCGAACTGATATTCAACACATGTTGATTTAGGATTACTCCTGACATGCTAGAAATGTTTTAGGTTATTTGCTTGATTTTTAAAGTATTGCGCAACATTTATGACGTCAGAGCTAGTTACAGCGGACTGGCTGGCACACAATGGAAAGACTGCTGTGAATTTACTATGGCGTGAGTAGGCTGCTTCCCTACAATTAGACTACTGGTCTACCTTCTGTTTCTAGTCCTTTGACATATGTTTATTTGATTTGTTTATGTATTTAATAATGTATGTTAGAGCGTACTTATGGTCCAGCAGTAGGAATATTTATTTAATTTCATGTTATTTAAAAGTAAATCCAGTATTTCGTATGTGTTTCAATATGTTCGTGAGTGTGCGTTGGCTTGAAGACATGGCGGGATCGCTCTAGCCAAACAGAGCGCTCGTCAGTGGGGACAGTGCTGGACAGGGAGTGGTGGATGGAAAGCAGCGACGAACGGTCGCAGGAAAGACTTGGAGAGTGTAGGCAGTTTGCGCGTGGTCGCGGGAGATAGAAATATTTCTTAGTGCCAACTCACGCACTTGTGAGATTTCCGTGGCGTCTGCAGTGGAGACGAAGTACGCGTTTAGAAGTGAATATCTCGCGAGCAGTGTTGTTGTTCATAACTAATTACGTGCAGTAGGAATCTATTGTTTCGCTGTTATTCAACTTATATTTTATGTAATTGCTGGACCGTCGACACTAGTAAGTGTTTTGCAGAAATATACCGCATTCTCAAATGTACTTCTACTATAGTAACTTGTGATTTAAAGTCGTTAAAAACAGTACCTGCAGGTTTTATTTAATTGTAATCTTTCATTTATAAATTTATGTGTAACATTCAAAATTCGGCATTGCCGAGTGATAGGAACCTTCGACCATTCGATTCCTGTGTGTATTCATATTGTACACTGTAGACTGAGCGGTATTTGGCTTGTAATGCAGCAACTACGTATCCCAGACCCTAGACAACAAAACCAACCTAAACTTTTAAAATTTCAACTCTGAGTCTGAAGGTATGTACTTGAGGGCCACCCATCACATTTTCTATTGGAAAGCCCGCAAGTGCACATGGAGTACATGAAATGATTACATCTATAGGTCGATAGCAAAAGCGGTTCTGAGGTACCAGATGTCGACCAATGCCTCCATGGGCGGAAATGCAGGCGCTGCCTACGGCATCCGGTCGATCGTACAAATGACGAATATTGTCCTGGGATGGGCTGAGCCACGCTTGATCGACCTGTTCACATAGTTCTGTAAGAGATGATGGTTCACGAGCAGCACGAGTCCCTTCTCGACCCATCACGTCCCACACGCGACCGACTGAAGACAAATTCGCTGGCAGGTAAGTTGCTGCACGTCTTTCAGAGCACATTTCACAGACAGTGTGTGGGCGAGCATTATACTGTTGTAACAACACATCACCTTCCTGTTGCAAAAACGACAGAAGAACAGAATTAGAATTGTATTAATATCTTCAGCTGTTGACGGGCGTTGATATATATGTCCGAAAGAACAGACACCATATCGATATAAGTACAAAACATTCTGCAAATACCGAGGGTTAGCAGCACGAGTCCCTTCTCGACCCATCACGTCCCACACGCGAACGACTGAAGACAAATTCGCTGGCAGGTAAGTTGCTGCACGTCTTTCAGAGCACATTTCACAGACAGTGTGTGGGCGAGCATTATACTGTTGTAACAACACATCACCTTCCTGTTGCAAAAACGACAGAAGAACAGAATTAGAATTATATTAATATCTTCAGCTGTTGACGGGCGTTGATATATATGTCCGAAAGAACAGACACCATATCGATATAAGTACAAAACATTCTGCAAATACCGAGGGTTAGCAGCACGAGTCCCTTCTCGACCCATCACGTCCCACACGCGAACGACTGAAGACAAATTCGCTGGCAGGTAAGTTGCTGCACGTCTTTCAGAGCACATTTCACAGACAGTGTGTGGGCGAGCATTATACTGTTGTAACAACACATCACCTTCCTGTTGCAAAAACGACAGAAGAACAGAATTAGAATTATATTAATATCTTCAGCTGTTGACGGGCGTTGATATATATGTCCGAAAGAACAGACACCATATCGATATAAGTACAAAACATTCTGCAAATACCGAGGGTTAGCAGCACGAGTCCCTTCTCGACCCATCACGTCCCACACGCGAACGACTGAAGACAAATTCGCTGGCAGGTAAGTTGCTGCACGTCTTTCAGAGCACATTTCACAGACAGTGTGTGGGCGAGCATTATACTGTTGTAACAACACATCACCTTCCTGTTGCAAAAACGACAGAAGAACAGAATTAGAATTATATTAATATCTTCAGCTGTTGACGGGCGTTGATATATATGTCCGAAAGAACAGACACCATATCGATATAAGTACAAAACATTCTGCAAATACCGAGGGTTAGCAGCACGAGTCCCTTCTCGACCCATCACGTCCCACACGCGAACGACTGAAGACAAATTCGCTGGCAGGTAAGTTGCTGCACGTCTTTCAGAGCACATTTCACAGACAGTGTGTGGGCGAGCATTATACTGTTGTAACAACACATCACCTTCCTGTTGCAAAAACGACAGAAGAACAGAATTAGAATTATATTAATATCTTCAGCTGTTGACGGGCGTTGATATATATGTCCGAAAGAACAGACACCATATCGATATAAGTACAAAACATTCTGCAAATACCGAGGGTTAGCAGCACGAGTCCCTTCTCGACCCATCACGTCCCACACGCGAACGACTGAAGACAAATTCGCTGGCAGGTAAGTTGCTGCACGTCTTTCAGAGCACATTTCACAGACAGTGTGTGGGCGAGCATTATACTGTTGTAACAACACATCACCTTCCTGTTGCAAAAACGACAGAAGAACAGAATTAGAATTATATTAATATCTTCAGCTGTTGACGGGCGTTGATATATATGTCCGAAAGAACAGACACCATATCGATATAAGTACAAAACATTCTGCAAATACCGAGGGTTAGCAGCACGAGTCCCTTCTCGACCCATCACGTCCCACACGCGAACGACTGAAGACAAATTCGCTGGCAGGTAAGTTGCTGCACGTCTTTCAGAGCACATTTCACAGACAGTGTGTGGGCGAGCATTATACTGTTGTAACAACACATCACCTTCCTGTTGCAAAAACGACAGAAGAACAGAATTAGAATTATATTAATATCTTCAGCTGTTGACGGGCGTTGATATATATGTCCGAAAGAACAGACACCATATCGATATAAGTACAAAACATTCTGCAAATACCGAGGGTTAGTTAGCCTCCCATCCAGAAACACCAAAGTTGAGCTAAAGTTGTAGTTATCGCAGTCCGGGCTATAAGGCCTGCGGTGTGGACAATGTGTCTTGGACGAACGCGCTCTACGAGACAGAAATTTTTTGGAAATTTGTGGTAAGGACTATGGGACCAAACTGCTGAGGTCATCGGTCCCTAGGCTTGCACACTACTTAATCTAACTTAATTTGACTCACGCTAAGGACAACACACACACGCCCACGCCCGTGGGAGGACTCAAACCTCCAATGGGGGGAGCCACGAGGACCGTAACAAGACGCCGTGGACCACGCTGCTACCCGTCGCGGCTACAAGGCAGAGCTCACCAGGTCTACGGCGAACATGCAAACGAACATCACCTGCGTGCACGCAGAATCTGCTTTCATCGCAGAAGACCACAGCGCGTCATTCCGTCTTCCAAGTGATCTTCTGACGGTACCACTCGAGCCATGCACGACGATTGTGTGGCTTGAGTGGAAAATGGGCTAGAGGTGTGGGTCCCCGTAGTTCCATTGCTAACAACCGGATCGAGGGTGTCTTTGCTGCATGCACGTCCAGAACCTCCTCTACGGCTATGAGAATTTTCACATGGCCTCTGGAACCAACATCGCCGCACAGCTGACCCAGCAAGCATAACGTGTGGAGTAATTCTCCAAAAGGGCCATCCCGCCACCCGCATAGCAATAACATGTCCCTCTCAGACTCGCTCAGTTGGCAGTAAGAAGCACGAGGACTCCTCCGTGGCACGGTTGCTTGCTTGCATCACACGTCTGCACCTCACTGAGCCTTCTACCTGTGAGCATTCTCTATTAAGGGGTAGGTGCAGATGAGGCTCTGGTAACTATGCCACTACGCTATCTGTTGGCGGACAACATCGAAACCTTTACATCTACTATCCCCCTGATGGCATATACTTTTATCGGTTGAAAATCGACGTCGTCTTTCCAAGTGCATAATATTTTTTTTTATTTTTTTATTTTTTCCGGCAGTGCATTTGTGTTTCTGCTATACAGAGAACTCCGCGGTACAAAATGTAAGTCTTTGCTTCGCCAGCCAATCGTGGATTAGTCACATGGAGAGTGAACTCCTCTGTCCAGCTACTCATTGTAGCCGTAGCCTTAACATTGTCAATGAACGGTGTTACGTCCTCTGTTGACTAGCCATAAAAAGGTGTTATTAAAGCAGCTGCCGAAGAATCGAAAGAAGGAAGGGGAGGGTACACACACTTCTATCTTTGCTTCCTCAGACCCTGACTGTAATTGCTGAACCACAGCGTGGAAAACTTCGACCAGCATACTTAGTTCCTACTTCTCCTGCCGTTGCTAAGAATTTAACCCTGAAAATACTCGAATCGGCTTCATCAAAACTGCAGAATGTGTGTGAAGTGGACTGACAAGGCAGCCAGTCCACAGTGACGGGTAGCCGATAGAAAGGCACGCGTACACACTCACGCCGACGGGCGTCAATTCTGGAACAGGATAACTATTGAATGGTAGCAAGAAAAGTACGTAGCTGCTTTATACTTAACTTTATTATTTGATGACTACAGCATTCTTCTTGAGACATTTATACTATAACTCTCAAAGTAGGTAAGGCTAATGGCGCCTTGCTAGGTCGTAGCCATGGACTTAGCAGAAGGCTATTCTAACTGGCTCTCGGCAAATGAGAGGAAGGCTTCGTCCGTAAGGTCGCTAGCAATCTCCTCGTACAACTGGGGCGAGTGCTATATCGTCTCTCGAGACCTGCCTTGTGGTGGCGCTAGGTCTGCGATCACACAGTGGCGACACGCGGGTCCGACATGTACTAAATGGACCGCGGCCGATTTAAGCTACCACCTAGCAAGTGCGGTGTCTGGCGGTGACACCACAGTGTGTCTGCCATTCTGCGCAATTTACTACTGCCATTTGCAACAACAACAGGTAAAAACAGAAAAGGTCTACTTCCAATACATAAACAACAATTACACAATAATCTTTCCGGCGTATCATCGCCCTTCGAGACTCAGAACAATCCTGTGTTACATGCCCAAATTGCCTACAAATATTATACGTGAAAGGCACAGTTTTGGTAAAAGACTGGTTGTACCCTGACAGGTTACAAAACTGGTTCCCCTAACGTTCCCTCTAATCGATGAAAAATCGACAGGCTCTTGTGGTTTAACAAACAAAACATTAAGACTGCTACTGATCTCTCTGCTATCTGACGTAGCCAAAACAGAAACACACACACTCACTCAAAAGGCCATCAACAAAGAAAAAGTTCACCTATTACACCATTGTTACTGGTAGACGACAGTCGACGTAGTATATTTAGTTTCGCTGCCAGCACAGGCTTGAGGTGACTGTCAATTCTGACACCAGTTTCTGAGGAGGAGGTCGACTATAGAGTGGCAGTGAGTGATCCAGTTCAGGCCCGGAGGCGTCAGTGACACATCACTATCTTTAGTAACATTTATTCATCGTGCAAAGTGGTCTTCAGAGCTGCAGCTGGCATCCGGGCTTAGGAGTACATGCCATGAAGAAGTACTGACGCGTCGTCATTTAGTCGTGACGTCCCTCCAGCCCGTCAGTGCCATGGCCATGGCCACGTGTTGTCATGGTGTCTACACTGGGGCGAGGACTGTGCTGCCCACACCCAAGCGCTGCGTGATGACCCATTGCAGCTACCACCACGGCGCTCCAGAGACATCCCATCAGATAGAGCCTGCCAACTGTGGTCCAGGATGTCGGTTGTCATGAAGACTAGGGCCTGATCATCCACCAGGAATGTACCACTACGGCAGCAAATTCTCACGAGTCGGCCAGGAGGCTGCATTGACGTACAACCCCTGGGCAGCATGAAGATGGCAGTTCGCAGATCATCTGCAATGGCCCATAGCGCAGGAGAGCTGGCCAAACCACGCCATTTTCGTCCGTGGTGACTCAGTAGGCAGCAATGGCAGATCTCGGCTGTGGTACGCATCAGGTTGGTTTCATCTTAGTGTTGAAGTCAGCCAGCGGGTTGCAGGCTGGCCGTCATCGATCAGTTTGAAGTGATTTCACTGAAACTTAGTAGACTATCATTCTCTCTGGTTCTAGCAACATGGACAGAATGGCCCGCACTTACGACTCGGTGGCTCTGAGTACATGAGCGCATTTTCCGTCGTCTTTCGGACCCGTCAGCGCTGCATGCCTCGTTGTGGTAATTCGGTAATTATTCTGGGTCGCCGAGGTCGGTTTTTTTTCTGTCTGTGTTTAATTTTGTTGTGGCTCTGGCGATGAAGTTACGTTTTGTTACCCCTCAGTGCCTTGTTAAGTAGCACAGCTACGCATGCATTTCTGCCTGACTTGCTCTAAGGTGTGTTACAGTAATGGTACCCCTGTTAACATGCCGACTGAGACACAAGACCAGCGGTAACCGACTGTGTTCGGATATGGCCTGGTAGGAATTTTAAAAAAATTTAATATGTCAGACAGATTAATCTGCAGCGCTGCAGTGTGTTTATCAGAAATCTGCTCACAATCTTATACACCAGAAAAACAAGTTAACTTCGTTTTTCAAATTAATTCCGCTTAAACGACTGGCATCAATCGACTGACAATCGATCGCTTCACCCAGTCACTGACTGGATTACTTGTACTGTTTGGTAAAAAGTGATGCTAAAATCACTGTTCGTCTAATCTGAACCCTGTGTGCTCCACCTGGATTGTTGTTAGAATGAAGACTATCGACTACTGATCCCAAAGCAACTGATGGATATAGGGTCCCGATCGTATATTTCACCCATTATCAAAAACGTACTTCATTAATGTTAACGCGGCCTTCCTTAGATGTCGACCTGACACCGTGACAACATCCGCCAGTCCAATAGTCGTTCTTTGGCAGCACAGAATAAGAGACGTTTGTAACTCACTTTATTTAACCCTCCCAGCGGGGCATTACAGCCATCCTCAAGCCATGTTTACCAAAGAACAAGAACACAATGCCAATATTGAAAACTAAACAACTATGAAACAACGAACAAATAAAATTATGGTACTTTAATGTATTATTTAAAGTAACCTTAAGGTTATATTCTACCAAGTACCAATAGAGCACATATGTCAACACCTCCACTTTTCCGCTCTAGTCCAGAAACGTTTAAGTGCATAAAACATAAACCTGAATCACAGTCACAAAACACGTTTGTCGTCATACGTAAAAAAACAATGGACATCTAAAAAGGCACCTTTCGCTCCTTTGTAACCAAATCAGTAAAACAACAAAATATACCACGGTATATATTTAACAGAGCGTTCCTAATATCAGATATGATCCAACTAAAAATGTTCATTAATGTTTAAAAACGCATGCCAAAGATGTATGCGTGATGTAGGAATGTAACGATGAAAGTGAAACCAACCCCGTACAGGCTAAACAGACGCAATGCAACAGTATATGAACCACACAATCTTGTGACGACCTATCTCCAAGCACTGAAAAGCCCTTCCTCTCAGAACCCTTGATAACTATGTACTCTTCAATAACCAAATACACCAGGCCTCAAATATTATGATTGCGTTTACAGCCTTTTGTGATAAACACAAAAATCGAACCGCAAGAAACAAAACTAAAATATCCACTTCAAACAGTACATTACTTCTTAATAAAACCTTCCTAGAAATAAAATCTATGAAATGGAAAGCACATTTAAATATCTACAACCCAACTGCTAAAACTTCGTTGTCTCAAGGTTGGGCACGGGCGCCTAAGACATTCTGGTACAATCTCATCTCTAATCATACACAATACATAAATATGTAGGTCAGTACACCGTCAGATAAGGGGTAACAACAATAAAAAAATGTGGTACAATAATCCCTTCTGAAACACCTATTACTTATAAGAAAACTTTGAACCACAATTTTTGAAACGTCACCATGCTTTGACATACCGATGTAATGTGTATACAGTCAAAAAGAAAAGAAGAAATCCAAACGGACGTTGACTTCTGTAAGTATCACGCCGTAAGAAGCATAATATGAGAAGATTAACCCAAAATAAAAATGTACAGCCTTAATAGACAAAAACAACTCGGCGGGAGTTCCAACCCCTCATTCTAGTAACTTTGGAGCATGCCCTGATAAGAACTAATAACCCTAAAGACTCCTATGCGAAATGTGAAACGCATAATGTGCTGCAGGAACAGTATCCTTAGGAATCATTATACAGTGACAGATAAAATACAAACCACAGCTGACCTCATTATGAAAATTACACCGTAATGGCAAATGAGAACCAGTAAAATGCCACATTTCAGGCCAATAAAATACCCATAAACGTAGATCAGGTCATAACTAATGAGTGCTGCCAGTAAAATAACATTAATCCAATATATAAGACAAAACAGTCCATCTTCCCCTTCAGCCGTTACTCGCAAATGTTAGTAAAATGTTTCACTGCATATGAAGATATAACTTCAAAAGACAACACGTCTAGAAAAACCAGGGAGAAGGTCATATTATCACTAGCAGGAATCAGGGCTACCAAAAACACGTGGACCTATGTACGAGTATCAATAGGACAGGTCTTATTAGCGCAGTCAACTTCTGTGAACCACAGAGGGCAGTGTGAATAAATTAGGCAAACCAATTCGTACATCCACAAAATGAGTATGTGGACTGTTAGAATCGTAAGGGACAGAACAAGCACATATCCCCACTACAAAAACGAACAGACTAAAACCAATAGAAGTGTCATGCCGTCGAAAACGTATAGCAACCTCGTAAAGCAAAGCATACCACCGTGATTGGCGCATAATTGTCCACAAATGATGAAAAATAAATATAATATCTATAAACATGTAAACACCACACCAGAGGCATACTACATACCATCGTAGCTCTGGGTTACGATAAAAGAACCCAAAAACCTTAATCATCTTATGTTTCCATTTTAGACTAAGCAATGTCGTCATACAAACAAACAATGCTCTACAATAAGTAAGACCACACTCATATGTTTGTAATGAAAGTGAACCACTATGACAGCAATCATTTGATTTCCAAAACTAATCACAAGAATGCAACAATCATAGAAAGAAAGTAGGAAAGAACAGTAGACTAACTTCCATAACTATCAAAGCGCATGGTAACGCTACTTAAAAGTGCATAAAAACAAGGCGAAACACTACAACCACAGAAGCTACGTGCTAACGACTGATATCACTACACAAAGCTATGAGTCAGACACTGCCTACACAAAATAGACAACCTCTGACCTTCAGCAGGCCTCCATCTTCACCACATACCAGCATCAGGCTAGATTATCACCTTAACTGCCAATCCTACCCACGTCCAAAGAATCAAACATTGACAACATTCTATGCATCAGAAACTAGGCAGATGTATACATATTGATGCCTGTGGGCATAGTAACGTTGACGGACTAAGGGGTTAGAAGATAGGAGTGAAGGAAAGCTGGAATAGAGGTTCAAAAATGGTTCAAATGGCCCTAAGCACTATGGGACTTAACATCTGAGGTCATCAGTCCACTAACCTAAGGACATCACTCACATCCATGCCCGAGGCAGGATTCGAACATGCGACCGTAGCAGCAGCGCGGTTCCGGACCGAAGCCCCTAGAACCGCTCGGCGACAGCGTCCGGTGGAATAGCGGTGGAAGGAGAGAATGATACAATACCCACACCACATAAAACGAAACAGACCTATACGTATGTCGAAGCATCCAAGAGTCTAAAACCAAGACCTATATTATAACACCATATGCTAGAACCAGTGACTAAAACTACTGATACTCAAGAAGGTGGGTGGAAGAATGACATCGCTATTAAAAAGTCATGTTGTAATAAAAGAAAAGCTAACCTAAATAACAGCAGAAGCCAAAAATACGTATACCTGGAATGACCAAATTACTAGTTCCATGACCGCTAAACAGTTGGGCCAATATAAGTATCGTAACGCTAGCCATAGGAGAAACACCGCTATTGAACTAAGACCAAGCCATACCAACACCAGGACTGGCTCTGAGCACTCCGTACCTTTTCTCTTCATAAATCAAGACCACTACCAGTGAAATACCAATCACCAAAAGAAATCAAGCGTAGTATTCCTTATAATTAAAAATATTCTCAACACCAAATAAAAACTAACACCAACCTTACAGAACAAGGGGCAGTGGTATGGTGTGGGAGGAGGGTGAGGGGAGAATTTCATTTGGGTGAGAACAAAAGGACTGGGATAAGTTGGACCAAGTTATCAACTAACACTAAGAAGTGATTTACACATGTGTATAAATTATCAGGTTCACCACCCGAAGTTGACACCTTATGTGGCTCACACAGTGTAACTTCCTCTTAATCTACCCATCATTGACAGCCATGAGATGTGGAACAAGTCCGCAAATTACCGTGGATCTGTCTATGTCGTAGTGAAATTAAATGTCATATCCATAGCCACCAAACTGAAGCACTAGCGAAAATAAATGCCAAAATGCACAAAAAAATGCGTTATGTATCTCAGCACCCTTCCACGCTAAAAGATAAAACGTATCTTACTCACCCGCCACCATCAAAGAGGATTTGATTTTCTGGGCGCATTTACTGTGGGATCCTTGTTACTAGCACACGTGGGCAAGCTGAAGAGAAAGAAATATCGTAAAACTATGAACCAAATACGTGGCAACCACGAAAATATTCGTCAAAAATACTTACCTTCCACCAGGAGCCTAACCAATGTCCCCTGCCACTAACTTCAAGGGATGGTGTCTTGTCGGCTCTGTTGAGTCCATGAATCTCGGGACCTTTCATTTCCTTACCAATTCGTCTTCCAGGACGATCGTCACTGATCGATCATCTGCTTCGATTGGAAACTGCTCTTCGGTAAGCCTTTTCTCAGTGCCGCCATCTGTTCCCAGTTTTTTTCGCTCTTCGTGGGGCCCAAGACACAGTTTCCCGTCATCACATCCTACTTACATTTCATGAGAAGGGATTTCAAGGCCCTTGCCGCCACCCCTGCCAGGTTATGTCCCCCTTTTTCCTCACATCTTATCTGGTTTTTTGTGCCGTTTTGTTCCCCCTTTTCTTGTGTCTTCTTCTCCTAGCGTTGTCCCCATTGTGTCACGATCATGGTAGTTGTGGGGAACGTGAATAGTCGGTGACGGTGATGGTACCCCAATACGCGTAGCGTTTCTCTGGTGCCTTTGCTTTCGCCGTTTCTCCCCCCCCCCCCCCCCCCCACCCCCCACCCTCTACCCTCTTGTTTTTTACTCTTCCTGCTTCCTTTTATCTCTTTATTAGCCAGTTTTCCCTTCCCCTTTGACTGGACAATCCCATTTGTGTTGTTCCTTCCTGGGTTTCTGCCATCTTAGATCATGGGAGGGATGACATCGCTGTTTGGTCCCCTCTCCGAATGAACCAACTTCCTTTCCCATCGGATGAGGTCGCTGACTCAGTAACGCGGTCAGAGGACACTTTGGAGAAGGGAGTCACATAAAGGAAAAAGGTGGGGCAGTCTGTGCATTTTGACATCACACCTCAAGCATGCTACATACTAATGAAGATGGGTGACTTTTAAAGCCACTTAAACTAGCCTAGCAAACCAGCTTACTTGGTAAGATGGGTCACAAAAGAATTATCCACACGTTAAAGGAGTGGCCAAGCATTATTCACCAATCAGTTCGAGCGAAAGGAGGTGACGTACTAGGCCTACTGAACTCTCCCATGTTATAACTGCACGACAGTTGTGTTTTTCAAGGACAGATGTCGAAGAACGTTGTGACAGCGTTACCCTAAATTTAATATTGAGACACCTGGATCTGTTGATAGGCTTGTTACAGTTCATACAACAGACTGCAAAATGCCATGCTTCCTCATGAGACAACAAACTCATAAATGCCATCAGGACCTGAAATCGAGACATCGTCTACCATGTGTGGTTCTGCCACCAATGAACTTACTCGCGTGGTTCCAAAATTAGAAAATTTGTGTGGCTTAACTTCCCTTCATACAGTAGAAAATCATTCTAAATTTTTTTGTGGAAATGTAATTTCCTGGAGAGTGGAAAGAATCAGACAAGAAAACTGACCATATGGCTTACCTGTTACTGTGAAAGAGGCTAGCGAAATGAGCTGCGAAACTTTTTTCTCATTGTTTTGATTCAACGGGCAGCTGCGCAGTATGGTGGAAGTGGTGCTATGGTAGGGAGGGGTGGAGGGCGGGGGTATCTTCCGCTGTTATGGTGTGGTTCCTCATTGCCCTTAAGTAAATAGTAAACACGAAATCATCTGAACTGTGTGCTCCAGATGAACAGTTCGGGTATGACGACTGTATCAGCAAGACAGTGCACCCTGTCATAAAGTAGCATCTGTGAGCAATGGTTTGTGGATAGTTATATTTCTGAAATGAATCTGGCTGCCCATAGTCCCGATCTGAAGCCAATGGGGCACCTGCGGGATTAGTTTTAATATGAATTTCGCTGTACATCCAAGCGTCCAGCATCATTACCTTGTCTGGTTACGGCCCTTGAGGAATAATAGGTTGCCATTCCTCAGCATACTTTCAGACACCTTATGGAAAATTTCCCCAACAGAGGTCAAGCCGTCAGTAAGGCCAGGACTGGACACACCCAACATTAATGAGCACTAACAGCGGTCCAGGTATTTTTTATTGGACAGTATATGTGATTAAAATCCTGTTACGACATCCAAACATGATTATATCCAACTATGTAGCTACTTTGCTCCGAGAGCATTTATTTAAGCCGCTGCTTTTTGTGGACGGAGAGGGTAGCCGCCAGGAGGTGAATCACTCCGGTAAGTGGAATATTCACCACTCTGTTTCCCGAAACCAGTGCGAAGGGTGGGCAGCACTGAATGTGGGTGCATAGTCGTGCTTCAGGACAGTTCAGAAACTCGGCATTTTGTCGACTGTGAACGACTCGCTTCACTTCCAATTCGACAGTGCACCTCAGATATTGGGTGTTGTTGCTAGCACCATGATACCACTAGGAACACCTGCCTTTGATCTCGCAGCTTTCTTACGATATTTGTTGTAGTTTGTTTTTGAGTGCTATTGGACACAGTTAATTTCAGTTTCACCTTTGGATGGTCTGCCTTTTAAACTACCAAGGTGTGTCAGGTGTGCCGGCCGTTGTGGCTTCAGTCTGGAACCGCGCTGCTGCTACGGTCGCAGGTTCGAATCCTGCCTCGGGCATGGGTGTGTGCGTTGTCCTTAAATTAGTTAGGTGTAATTAGTTCTAAGTCTAGGGGACTGATGACCTCATATGTTAAGTCCCATAATGCTTAGAGCCATTTGAACCATTTTGTGTCAAGTGTAATAAAGAATCAAATTACGTAAACTGACCTTATTTCAAGAAAGCGCCTCGTCTCAGCCATGGAACGTCATTTATTCTACATAATATGAATGTCTCCTTTGGCAAACTTCGCTTTCGCAACTTTTCGTTTGTTCTGACCTGTGAACTCGGGCACCACTCGCAGAACTCTCACTTGTGCATTCAGCGTGCCTGACCTTTCTGTTAATGGTTGCCAGCAGACTACAAAGATTTTTCCCGTCCGCTTTTCCGTTAATGATTGTGTTTGCCAGCAGAAACTCACAATACGTTAGCAAAAGCATTGCAGCGCCGTCGTCGTATTTGTTGTTGACGGATTGCTTTGATGGCGGCGTACACCTTTATTTCTGCGACACAAAGTTTGTTTGGACTCTGACTCCCATCAGGTAAATCAGACTTCCGTTTCTAATGACTTTTACGGAACCCGATATCGCCTTTTTCAGATAAATAGAGATTTTCAGTAAATACGCAACTTTCATAGTCTAGGTCGTACGCATTCAGATTTGTTCTCCTTGGAATAAGAGCACGTCGCGTGCAAGGTTACCTGGCAGAACGACTTCTGGTTTTTGGCTTGCAGGGTAGTTTTATCTCTATATGTCGTGCATAGTGTTGTGAACTAGCGTTACTTTACACGGAGAATGTATAGTAATGTGGTTATGTGAATTATTGTTCAATAAACTACTAATTTTGTTTAGAAGGAAGAAACTGTGTTCAGTTTCTCATTCCACGTGCGCAATGAATAATATCAGCTTGTTCTGATATTTATCTTCATAAAATGTTAATGGAGTCATAAGGACATGAGTACGCGAAAAAAGCTATTAATTGTGCCCCTAGTGTAACAGAGATTCATTTTTTCTTCTTTCTGGCAAAGACAACTAGTAGATCACTTTCATAACAATTACACATTCGTTGACATATCTTGCTTCTAGAGATTCCTAAAATTGCATTGAAATTAACGACAAAGAGAAAAAAATACTAACGGTATTATTTTTCCACAAATAACTTGCGAACCGCAGTCACGTACACACACACGCTAGCGCGCACACACACACACACACACACACACACACACACACACACACACACACGTTCGCAACACAACACATCACATGCTCAATCTACTTTTTACACTGCCTGACAAAGATAAGGGCAGCACCAATAAGAGGAACTTCAGGGGTTCAGAGGGCTCGTGATGACGTAGCATCGCCTCTGGCCTTGATGCACACATGACGAAAGGTGTTATAGAGCCGTTGCGTTCTCTCCTGAGGCAAGCTAACCTACAAATGATGTAACTAGCCTTTGATATCCTTTAGACTGGTACTGGAATAGAGTCGACCGATCTGGTTCCACATATGTTACATCAGGTACATATGCTGGCCTTAAGAGTAACTCAGTTACGCAAACAGTCCATAGAGACACGTAGCATGTGTGAACGATAATCGCCCTGCTGAAAGGTGGTAGTAGCATACAGTCGCATGTGAAGTAACGCATGCGGAGACAGGATGACCGTCACGTTCCATTGTGACGTCAAGAGTTCCCTCAGTCGCTACCAGCCATGACCTGAAGCCACACATGACGGCTCCGCACATGGGTACAGCAGAATCGTGATTCATCGCTGAACTCAGTGCGGCAGCATTCATCAGCTGTGCATGTTTCCCAGTTGCGCCACCATTCCAAATGCAGTCATACGTGTTGCGTTGTTAACGGCAGACTATGAATGGAACAGGATTTGCTTGGTCCGGCTACAGATAGTCTCTGATGAATGGTTTGGGATGACACAGAATATTGCAAAGAGTCGGTTACTTCCCCTCGTACGGCAGGGAAAGATATGCAGGGTTTATTATGTGCTTGGTACATAATCAGCGATTCTCCCTTGTGGTAGTCGAACGAGGTCTCTCCTACACTAACGGACAAAAACCAACGTCGTCGAGGACAAGGCCATTTTATTAACAGGTGATGTGACAGGCATTTCATGATTGTAATAGTACACTACTATCCATTAAAATTGCTACACCATGAAGATGGCGCGCTACAGACGAGAAATTTAACCGACAGGGAGAAGATGCTGTGATATGCAAATGATTAGTTTTTCAGAGCATTCACACAAGGTTGGCGCCGGTGGCGACACCTACAACATGCTGACATGAGAAAAGTTTCCAACCGATTTCTCATACACAAACAGCAGTTGACTGGCGTTGCCTGGTGAAACGCTGTTGTGATCCCTCGTGTAAGGAGGAGAAATGCGTACCATCACGTTTCCGACTTTGATAAAGGTCGGATTGCAGCCTATCGCTATTGCGGTTTATCGTATCCAATGATTGTTAGCAGAATATGTGTTCAGGAGGGTAATACGGAACACCGTGCTACATCCCAACGGCCTCGTATCACTAACAGTCGAGATGACAGGCATCTTATCCGCATGGCTGTAACGGATCGTGCAGCCACGTCTCGATCCCTGAGTCAACAGATGATTACGTTTGCAAGACAACAACCATCTGCGCGAACAGTTCGACGACGTTTGCAGCAGCATGGACTATCAGCTCGGAGACCATTGTTGCGGTTACCCTGGATCACAGACAGGAGCGCCTGCGATGGTGTACTCAACGACGAACCTGGGTGCACGAATGGCAAAACGTCATTTTTTCGGGTGAATCCAGGTTCTGTTTACAGCATCATGATGGTTGCATCCACCTTTGGCGACATCGCGGTGAACGCACACTGGAAGCGTGTATTCGACATCGCCTTACTGGCGTGATGGTATGGGGTGCCATTGTTTACACGTCTCGGTCACCTCTTGTTCACATTGACGGAACTTTGAACAGTGGACGTTACATTTCAGATGTGTTACGACCCGTAGCTCTATCCTTCATCCGATCCCTGCGAAGCCGTACATTTCAGCAGGATAATGCACGACCGTATGTTACAGGTCCTGTTCGGGCCTTTCTCGATACAGAAACTGTTCGACTGCTGCCCTGGCCAGCACATTCTCCAGATCTCTCACCAATTGAAAACGTCTGGTCACTGGTGGCCGAGCAACTGGCTCGTCACAAGACGGCAGTCACTACTCTTGATGAACTGTGGTATCGTGTTGAAGCTGCATGGGCAGCTGTACCTGTACACGCCATCCAAGCTCTGCTTGACTCAACGCCCAAGTGTGTGGTGTCGTAGTGCCAGTGGTGGCAGAGGCAGACGTGACCTTAGTCCTGCTGTAAGCAGGCGGTTTCCGATGGTCTCTGGTGCCACAGCAGATGTAACATTCGACCAGATGTCTTCCTTGTATGACAGTCGGTCGATCTTTGCTGCTATCACAGTGCGTCGATCTCGACGTTCACCTGTACAGATGTCGAGAGTTGGTCTGCGAGTATGGGAATGTTCCACAGACCTCTATTGAAATCAGCGTCACACCACACCACCGATATACAGTGACCAACAAATGCAGCAGCTCGTCAATACGTCCATCCAGATTCGTGCAGGGCAGCAATGTGACCTTTTTCAAACGGTTGAAATTGTTCAACAGAAGAACATAGTCGTCAGTGGACATGGTTTACTCGTCAGTGGGGAAAGTTTTGGAATCTAGAATGAATGTTGCACACATTGAAACTTCCTGGCAGATTAAAACTGTGTGCCCGACCGAGACTCGAACTCGGGACCTTTGCCTTTCGCGGGCAAGTGCTCTACCATCTGAGCTACCGAAGCACGACTCACGCTCGGTCCTCACAGCCTTACTTCTGCCAGTATCTCGTCTCCTACCTTCCAAACTTTACAGAAGCTCTCCTGCGAATGCAGTGCTAGTTCTGCAAGGTTCGCAGGAGAGCTTCTGTAAAGTTTGGAAGGTAGGAGACGAGATACTGGCAGAAGTAAAGCTGTGAGGACCGGGCGTGAGTCGTGCTTCGGTAGTTCAGATGGTAGAGCACTTGCCCGCGAAAGGCAAAGGTCCCGAGTTCGAGTCTCGGTCGGGCACACAGTTTTAATCTGCCAGGAAGTTTCATATCAGCCCACACTAAGCTGCAGAGTGAAAATCTCATTCTGGAAACATCCCCCAGGCTGTGGCTAAGCCATGTCTCCGCAATATCCTTTCTTTCAGGAGTGCTAGTTCTGCAAGGTTAGCAGGAGAGCTTCTGTAAAGTTTGTAAGGTAGGAGACAAGGTACTGGCAGAAGTAAAGCTGTGAGTAGCGGGCGTGAGTCGTGCTTCGGTAGCTCAGTTGGTAGAGCACTTGCCCGCGAAAGGCAAAGGTCCCGAGTTCGAGTCTCGGTCGGGCACACAGTTTTAATCTGCCAGGAAGTTTCATATCAGCGCACACTCCGCTGCAGAGTCAAAATCTCATTCTGGTTGCACACATTGCTAAGCTCAGCATAGATATTGTCTGCAGAGTCAAAATGGAAGGCGCACACACAGGCCATAAGAGTGCCATCTGATCCAGATGACCATGAACAATGAATCATTACCACTACAACCCCTCAATATGCACATATTTCACAACTGACTAAAGCTCTTAAGGGGCTCCGGAACGCCCTATACTTGCAATGTTAAAATAACGCTTATAAATTACATCTTTCCTCACAAAGTATTTGAGGTAGGAAGTTGAACTTTTTACAGATTATTTACTGGAATATGGGCTACAACTTAACATAGGGATTTTACAAAATTTTAGTTCAGTAACTAAAGATGATTTTTTTTCAATTGTAATGAAAATTCACAACATTTTTTTGCAATTTTTTATTTTATATATTCAAAAATATACAGTTTTTTGGAAAAAGGCTGTGTTAAATTATGCAGAAGGTACTGTGTAACATTTACTGAAAGTTTGAAACAAATATGTTTGAAAGATCCTTAGAAAACATGTAATTAGTATGAGAAAATAAAAGTTTTGGGAATCGAGCGACAAAAATTGGATTAACTTTTTAGTGCATTCCAGGTCCATAGGATGGATTACCTTCATCCTCTGCAAACTCCTCCTCCAGCTTCCTCTTGTTCCTCCTCCTGTTTACTCTTGCTTGTATTTCTAGACTCTTTACAGCCCTGTCTGCAGCCCGAAGGCGTTCCTTGTCTAAAGCAAGCATCACTCGTTGTTGTGTTCGTAGATTTTGCTACCATTTTCTTCAGTTGCAGTTACTGCAACACTGTTCCAAAAGGTGGTCATCTATGAACACTTATCACACTTCAGTTGTATTTCACTAGCAAGTCCTACGTGCTTTATTATGGAGAGTTCCAGACCAACTTCACTACAATGAATACATCTTACACAGTTTGAAAAAATTCCTTTGAGAACCGACATATCAAATATTTCATTCACATCCGATTCGCCCATAAAACATTCATAGTTTTCACTCATTGAACCAAGCTGCTTCTGTGAAGTAATTTCTTTCCCACTTTGACTGCTATGGGCAGGTGTACTTGAGAGGTTAGGTTCACTCACTTGGTTATCGTCTTTATTGTTTACAGTAATAACACATACCTTTGGCTTTCCAACATTTCTCCTTTTCTTAAAAGCCTTCAGAGGATTTCTAATAACTTTACTTTTACTCATCATTATACTTCAACAAAACAGAGACTCAAGAAACAGAATTAATTACGAATATTTTCGAGATAACGACAGAGTAAATAAACATGAAACAATCGACAATCACACCAGCGACATATATTGAACCATCACAGGATATCCACAACACATACTTTATCTCACATCACTAAAATGTACCTGATGAACACGGACGTTAATAATAACACCATTTGACAGCAGTTTAACAGCGCCACAGTGGGTCACGCCCATGTAGAACACATTTCAAAAAAAATTTAAAAATAGTTGTAGTCTTCGGAATTGAATAAATTATATATCTATTAAAAGGTAATAGTCTGCAGATTCAGAAAACGTAAAAATGTAAAAATTGAACTTTTCATGATTTTGAGCCTTTCCGGAGCCCCTTAAGGGCGTTAATTTTTTTTCAGGCTATGTACAGTCGAACTCAAAAGTATCCGAACGACCTGAATTGCATGTCGCTTGATTAACATGCAACCCACATAACGCAGCAGGTCTCTAATCGCTCCTTGGTACAGTCGTTTGATTATTCAAAATGGTTCCAACAAGTCACCACTAGAAAACACTGCTCTCTATCGCAATAACTCAAGATGTAAAGTAATACCACGATACTACAAATATCAGGGAACACCGTATCACAGATAAGACTGTAGTTAAGGCCTGTAAGATCACATTTATTGCAATAAGTGACATACCTGAAATGTTACCATTTTCATTATTACGTCAGATAGGTAATGCACGTAGTAAGTTCGTCGTATTCATGATTTCCTCTTCAAAGTAACATACCAAACTTGTTATTTAACACAAAATAACATTAAAAATTTAAATTATTCACGAGTAGCTAGTTAAGAATATGTATGAACTTCAAATTACACGACGAATAGTCTCGTTCTGCATACGGATTCCAACCCAGGTCATGCAGACGAAGATTTCGTGACTGACGGAAACTAACAGTCAATCCTGACTAGGCATACAGATAGTGATATACCTCGATTTTAGACAGTATCAGTTAGCAGATATCAACTTTAAATTACATAACGTAAACATTTTTAACGGACGCGAATTCCTACCCAGCATCTATTGTCCCTGTTAACGAACTACGAGAGATGGTAAACATTTCTTCTTTACAAGTAACTTACATGAAATGCCGTGAGGTAAAGCTTTGTGTTGGACAGGGATTCGAACCCAGAATCTAATCGGATTGTTACTGAAGCATAATCAACTGTGAATTATCGGATTTTCTCGGCAGTAGCTAGATGTTTTAACTGAAATGACGAGAAGAAACATTAATTTTTTCCTTCCCAGGACTCTAGAGAAAACACATTGAATTTGGGTTTGTTACACCAGCAGCGACATATGAGCATGTTTGAATTAAAAATAATACGACGACGAATTCTGTGCTGACTGGGAATCGAACCCCACACATATCGTTGTTGACTACACTGAAATAGACGTCACATACCGAATTTTTCTCCAACAGTAGCTCGGAATAACATCCTTGAACTTACAGTGATCTCGCAAATAGTTATATGTCTCATTGGGAGTCAAAAACATCAGATACCGTCAGTGTTGACAACGAATGAAAAAGCATTAAACATCAAAATTATTATCCATCAGCAGATAGGTGTTCTCATGCTAGAGCTTGATAATACATAATGAAAACCTTAGTGCCGGGCCAGGATTCGAATCCATTCACGCGCAATATGTGGAGATGTTGAGGAACTGCATTTTTGGACAAACAACAAATTGTAGTCGAGCTGCATTGTCACGAAGGGATCAAATTCCGCGATAAGGGCGATCTGAGTTGCTTCCCCAGTTCGGCATACAGAAGCACAAATAAAACATGGAATAAGTGTCCTGTGACCCTACATAGCGTTTGTTTCGCTACTAGAAATAAATAACTAGTATAAGAAAGGATACTGGTGATAGAGTTTCTACATGTCGCCACTCGTGACTTTATTGTGGTCCAACCTAATATCTACTAGGTGGCGAAGGAATATCGTGTTTTATGTGAATTTCAGACCACAATGCCATTATACCTTCTTCGCTTGGTGTAGCCAGAAGCGAATAGAATCCGTCTCTGCCTATCAAAAAGCATCGGCAGAAGTTGTAATCGAACCAAGACCGTCAGTATACGAACCTATCATCATTCCAACAGACCACCATCACCTCTTTTCTGCCACTCATTTTTCTATCATAACACCGATGCGGCACACTAGATGAGAATTCTGACACACAGGCTTCCTGTAGTGGTTTGCAGCGTGTTCAGTACATTCATTTACTTGGTTGACCGAATCGCCATGAACTAGCTGCCTCGGCTATCCAGTGCATACATTCAACTATTTTGTAATCACCGAAATAAAATAACGTAACTGCCACCTAAACAGAACTGCCAACAGTGTAGGATACAGAAATTTAAATAGGAAGTGTTCCTTTCTATCTGAGCTACTCTATTGCGCTATCTGTTTGTTGAAACCATCGTGAAGTGCAAAAGAAAAGCCGCAACTGTCTATCTCTCATAAATCTAGATCCGGCCATATGCATTATCTCCCAGCACTGTGGAATGCCGAAGTTCTGGAGGAAATGTTGTTGACTTCTGGAGCTGCTAGCTAGTAGCGTAACGGTAAGCGTCGCGGGTTTTATTACATTCGTTGCTACACTTTTTAAAACGCAATTCTGATGTCTGCTAAAGTTATCAATTTAATGGAACTTTGAACATAATTCCCTTTAATTCTCAACCCAGAATAGTCGCATGTGGAAAAAGGGCTAACTTCTGTGACATTTTTTTCTTTTCAGGTTTAAGAGACAGCCAGGCAGCAGATGCATCTCGAACCTGTTGTATCATGTATGGATGGAGCGCATCGTGCAAAAATACGTCAGAAAAGTATTTTCTACATTCTCTGTCGTCTCGTAGTGGCATTTTATTCTTCTTCAAACCTTGTTTGACAGCTTTAACTCAGAACAAGTTTTCTATATGCATGTAATCAATAAACTGCATGTGCCTCGTCAGACTGTTATAGATAACATCAGAGAATTCGCATATATCGTTGATGATTAATTTGTCTCATGTTTAGTATTGTTTTAACAACACTAAAAGAAACCTTACGAAAATTGTGCACTGTGTTGTTGTTGGTTGTTGTGGTCTTCAGTCCTGAGAATGGTTTGATGCAGCTCTCCATGCTACTCTATCCTGTGCAAGCTTCTTCATCTCCCAGTACCTACTACAACCTACATCCTTCTGAATCTGCTTAGTGAATTCTCTAGGTCTCCCTCTACGATTTTTACCCTCCACGCTGCCCTCCAATGCTAAATTTGTGATCCCTTGATGCCTCAAAACATGTCCTACCAACCGATCCCTTCTTCTAGTCAAGTTGTGCCACAAACTTCTCTTCTCCCCAATCCTATTCAAAACCTCCTCATTAGTTACGTGATCTACCCACCTTATCTTCAGCATTCTTCTGTAGCACCACATTTCGAAACCTTCTATTCTCTTCTTGTCCAAACTGGTTATCGTCCATGTTTCACTTCCATACATGGCTACACTCCATACAAATACTTTCAGAAACGACTTCCTGACACTTAAATCTATACTCGATGTTAACAAATTTCTCTTCTTCAGAAACGATTTCCTTGCCATTGCCAGTCTACATTTTATATCCTCTCTACTTCGACCATCATCAGTTATTTTACTCCCGAAATAGCAAAACTCCTTTACTACTTTAAGTGTCTCATTTCCTAATCTAATCCCCTCAGCATCACCCGATTTAATTTGACTACATTCCATTATTCTCGTTTTGCTTTTGTTGATGTTCATCTTATATCCTCCTTTCAAGACACTGTCCATTCCGTTCAGCTGCTCTTCCAAGTCCTTTGCTGTCTCTGACAGAATTACAATGTCATCGGCGAACCTCAAAGTTTTTACTTCTTCTCCATGAATTTTAATACCTACTCCGAATTTTCCTTTTGTTTCCTTTACTGCTTTCTCAATATACAGATTGAATAACATCGAGGAGAGGCTACAACCCTGTCTCACTCCTTTCCCAACCACTGCTTCCCTTTCATGCCCCTCGACTCTTATAACTCACATCTGGTTTCTGTACAAATTGTAAATAGCCTTTCGCTCCCTGTATTTTACCCCTGCCACCTTCAGAATTTGAAAGAGAGTATTCCAGTTAACGTTGTCAAGAGCTTTCTCTAAGTCTACAAATGCTAGAAACGTAGGTTTGCCTTTCCTTAATCTTTCTTCTAAGATAAGTCGTAAGGTTAGTATTGCCTCACGTGTTCCAACATTTCTACGGAATCCAAACTGATCTTCCCCGAGGTCCGCTTCTACCAGTTTTTCCATTCGTCTGTAAAGAATTCTCGTTAGTATTTTGCAGCTGTGACTTATTAAACTGATAGTTCGGTAATTTTCACATCTGTCAACACCTGCTTTCTTTGGGATTGGAATTATTATATTCTTCTTGAATTCTGTGGGTATTTCGCCTGTCTCATACATCTTGCTCACCAGATGGTAGAGTTTTGTCATGACTGGCTCTCCCAAGGCCATCAGTAGTTCTAATGGAATGTTGTCTACTCCCGGGGCCTTGTTTCGACTCAGGTCTTTCAGTGCTCTGTCAAACTTTTCACGCAGTATCTTATCTCCCATTTCGTCTTCATCTACATCCTCTTCCATTTCCATAATATTGTCCTCAAGTACATCGCCCTTGTATAAACCCTCTATATACTCCTTCCACCTTTCTGCCTTCCCTTCTTTGCTTAGAACTGGGTTGCCATCTGAGCTCTTGATATTCATACAAGTGGTTCTCTTCTCTCCAAAGGTCTCTTTAATTTTCCTGTAGGCAGTATGTATCTTACCCCTAGTGAGACAAGCCTCTACATCCTTACATTTGTCCTCTAGCCATCCCTGCTTAGCCATTTTGCACTTCCTGTCGATCTCATTTTTGAGACGTTTGTATTCCTTTTTGCCTGCTTCATTTACTGCATTTTTATATTTTCTCCTTTCATCAATTAAATTCAATATTTCTTCTGTTATCCAAGTATTTCTATTAGCCCTCGTCTTCTGACCTACTTTATCCTCTGCTGCCTTCACTATTTCATCCCTCAGAGCTACCCATTCTTCTTCTACTGTATTTCTTTCCCCCATTCCTGTCAATTGTTCCCCTATGCTCTCACTGAAACTCTGTACAACCTCTGGTTCTTTCAGTTTATCCAGGTCCCATCTCCTTAAATTCCCGCCTTTTTGCAGTTTCTTCAGTTTAAATCTGCAGCTCATAACCAATAGATTGTGGTCAGAATCCACATCTGCCCCTGGAAATGTCTTACAATTTAAAACCTGGTTCCTAAATCTCTGTCTTACCATTATGTAATCTATCTGATACCTTTTAGTATCTCCAGGATTCTTCCAGGTATACAACCTTACCTTCTTTCATGATTCTTGAATCAAGTGTTAGCTATGATTAAGTTATGCTCTGTGCAAAATTCTACAAGGCGGCTTCCTCTTTCATTTCTTCCCCCCCAATCCATATTCACCTACTATGTTTCCTTCTCTCCCTTTTCCTACTGACGAATTCCAGTCACCCATGACTATTAAATTTTCGTCTCCCTTCACTACCTGAATAATTTCTTTTATCTCGTCATCCATTTCATCAATTTCTTCATCATTTGCAGAGCTAGTTGGCATATAAACTTGTACTACTATAGTAGGCATGGGCTTTGTGTCTATCTTGGCCACAATAATACGTTCACTATGCTGTTTGTAGTAGATAACCCGCACTCCTATTTTTTTATTCATTATTAAACCTACTCCTGCATTACCCCTATTGGATTTTGTATTTATAACCCTGTATTCACCTGACCAAAAGCCTTGTTCGTGCTGCCACCGAACTTCACTAATTCCCACTATATCTAACTTTAACCTATCCATTTCCCTTTTTAAATTTTCTAACCTACCAGCCCGATTAAGGGATCTGACATTCCACGCTCCGATCCCTAGAATGCCAGTTTTCTTTTTCCTGAAACGACGTCCTCTTGAGTAGTCCCCGCCCGGAGATCCGAATGGGGGATTATTTTACCTCCGGAATATTTTACCCAAGAGGACGCCATCATCATTTAATCATACAGTAAAGCTGCATGTCCTCGCGAGAAATTACGGCTGTAGTTTCCCCTTGCTTTCAGCCGTTCGCAGTACCAGCACAGCAAGGCCGTTTTGGTTAATGTTACAAGGCCAGATCAGTCAATCATCCAGACTGTTGCCCCTGCAACTACTGAAAAGGCTGCTGCCCCTCTTCGGAACCACATGTTTGTCTGGCCTCTCAACAGATACCCCTCCGTTGTGGTTGCACCTACGGTATGGCCATCTGTATCGCTGAGGCACGCAAGCCTCCCCACCAACGGCAAAGTCCATGGTTCATGGACTGTATTATAAGAATTGAAATAAAAATACCCACGATAACCTTACTACGACAGTCTGTTTTAATAAAACTGAGTATCTGTACACAAGCGTGCCTCTATCGGCACGAATTTGTATAATACTACTCACTTAGATTTCGATTGGGTCTGTGTTTAATTGGTATGCTGTGTCATACTCAACAGGTATGCAAATGTGGCATTTCATAAATAAAGTTATGCATTCCAAGAAACTCAAAATTGCTTGTCAACAGCGTTACCTTTTGTGCAGCATTTTAAGTTTTTCATCATTGCACTATTAGCTGAAAGTATTTTCTTGCGATTTGCTTATCGATGTTTGATCTGACTGCTTGTAGCTCTCTCACAGAAGGGATAAAAACTTCACACTCAGCGAGACTGTAGCCACGAATCATAACAGACACTTTTGCACAGGTCAGCGCGTCACCACAGAGCTGGCGAAGAGGTATGTATTGTGCCTTCCTCTTACAAGGCCAATTGTGGCTAGAACTCGTCTACCGCTATTTAAAGGACTAGATTAGTTGCGATTTCCACGTGCAATGAATTTCCTTGGCTGAAAACCGTAAATTTACACTCTTGTGTTACACCTCAAGCGATAACAACTCAGAGTATTCAATGGAAATGGCAGGAAAAATCAAGTGAACTTTGAGGCTTAATTCCATGCACACCAGGAAGTAACTCGTCGATCACAGTGTTGCCAAACATACCTTGCCTTGTTACCAAATCTCAGTTACAGTACTAGCAGGAAAAAAGACGAACTGATGTCATCCTTCAGCGGGCTGGGAAGTGACCATAGCTGGCGTCTCAAAGACGCGGCTGCTACGGCCTGGAATACATAATGCGTCTGATTCGCATTTCTCTAACTAGCTTTAGGGACCAGAGCGTAGTTACTAATAATACTCAGAACTGACTGCTAACTAAGCATCATAAATCAGTAACTCTCATAGTTGTTTTTATATTTCTTTCGTAATTGTACTCAAAACTCCAACTCCTTCACGGACGTTTTCGTGCCTCGCCAATAGTCGAGCACAATAAACAAATAAAAATGAAAATAGACTGTGTGTGTGTGTGCGTGAGAGAGAGAGAGAGAGAGAGAGAGAAGAGAGCTAGAAAGAGAGAGAGAGAGATAAAAATAGAAAAGAAAGATAGAGGGTAAAAATTGTTGTAAAGAAATTGAATATGGTAAGTAAAGAAATATTTCATTAAAATGACACGTTCCACATCATTACGCAATGTCGTATTCATGATCTATGGAACAAGTATTAATATAATCTTATCTAATCATATCATATTGCTGATTAGCCATGAAGGGTCATGAATTACCAAAATTTTCACCAATATCAGTAACCAAATCTAAACTTGAAAATAAAAGACGACAGTTTTTGTAATAAGTCAGGACTCCTATCAAGACCCTTTCATCCCTGTTAACTAACCACGAAATATGTCTGATATACCTCAATTTAGAAGTAACAAAGTGTGTATACATTTAAAGATGAAGCGCACGATGTGACGTTCTGTAACGGAGATGCAAACCCAGCACGTAATCGGATTGTTAACCAAGTAAAATCAAATGTTACGTATCGGTTTTTCTTACCAGCTGCTGGGTGTTTGAATCTAAAATAAGGATACAAATTTTTGTGTCTGAGTGACAATCGAACCGCACTCCTATCGTTCTTCTTTATCATCCACGAATATAGCTTAAGTATCAATTGCTTACTCTCCAACAGTCAGATGTGTGCGTGTTTGACCAGAAATTGTTGACAACACGTGAACAGACATTAAAAATGCACGTTAATTTTCACTAGCAGGCAGGTGTGCACGTGAAAGGGCTTGAAATGAAATTATGAATATTTTTGTACTGGATCAGGATTCGGACCCACATAGTTACCTTTTGAGGAGACCTAGAGCAGATTGCAGTCTTGGGAAAAGGAACCAAGTGATTGAACTATACTGTTGCGAGAGATTCAGATCCTCGAAGGAGGAGATGCGAATTCGAATCACACTCCAGCACCAAATTTTTCATCGTCTCTAGTTCAATCAAGTACAATTAAAATAAGAGCCCTGTTCCTCTAAATGGCTATCAATTCATCAAACAAAATAAAAATTTCTGGTGTAAGTAAGTTTACTGCCGACAGTATTTCTGTTTACCACGACCTCCACCTATCTCATTTCCCAACGTAAACCGGCTTTGCCCAGTTGGAAATGAAGGAACGTGAGCCGGCCGCGGTGGCCATGCGGTTCTAGGCACTACAGTTTGGAACCGTGGGACCGCTACGGTCGCAGGTTCGAATCCTGCCTCGGGCATGGATGTGTGTGATGTCCTTAGGTTAGTTAGGTTTAAGTAGTTCTAAGTTCTAGGGGACTGATGACCTCAGAAGTTAAGTCCCATAGTGCTCAGAGCCATTTGAACCATTTGAAGGAACGTGATGTTTAATGCGGATTCTGGATTATAACGTCTTTCTCTTGAGGTTACCAGAGGTAAAATAAATCTGTTTGTGCCTCTTAAAAGTAAATGCCTGAACCCACGCATTGCACCTGTGATAGCTCGTTCCACCAGACCATTGTGGCCACATTTCCCAGCCCCAGGAGTGTGCTGTAACGGATGATGTGCTTAGCTTACAAAATTAGTCTCGGTTGAAAAAATGCGAGTGTATTAAATGGTTAAGTAGAAGCAAGCTTCTGACGTGGAGATTATGCTACTCTCATGTCAGCAGGATGTAAAGACTCTTCTAGGCATCATAGCCTCGATGGAAGCCATTTTGAAATTTTCACTAATTCACCAAATTTCTTAGTTCGAGAAAATCCACTGTGAAGTGTGAAGTTACCTGATAATTCGATTATTACCGTCATTATTACTATCATTTCTTCATACCGCCGCTGGAACACATGTGCTTGAAGATCATTTAAGGCCTTTTGGTCATTATAGAAGTAGTTGCCCAAGAACAGGTTCTTTCCCTGTCAACGGAATACTTTTCATGTTAATATCAAACATCAGCAATTACTCGTAGATCACATTTTAACTATAGTAACTGATGAAGACGTCACTTGATAACAAAAACGCTCTGCCTTTCTTCATTTACTTGCGCCTAAAAATGGCTGTCGAATACTGCCAAACCAAAAGCCAAATGATTATCAACCTAATTCTGCGTTCATCCACAAACTGAGGCGTATTTGTAATATTGAAGCTAGACTGTGTATCGTTGTCTTTCCTTGAGTGGGCGTTGGAAGGCGTTTACACCCACGAATACGAGGGTAATTCCAAAGGTAAGATCTCCTAAGTGACACGCAAGTGCCAACGCAGGCACAGACGAGAGATCCCAATTTTAATGCCAAGCAAAAACCACAGTGTTGGCTGCATGGTGGCGAGGTGCTAAAGAGCGAGACTAGTGATACGAAGGTCTCAGGTTCGATCCCTCGTCAGTCTCACAATTTTTATGTGCCATTTTACACTTATTTCCCCTCGGGCAATGTTTGTTGATGTGAAAAATTGCGAGTTGCACTGTGGTCCGAAAGCCACGTAAAACTGTAGGTTCCCCTATTAACTGGCTAGGTAAGTAAAGTAAAAGGTCGGAGGAAAGCAAGGGCATACTACCTCCGACAAGACCGTGCCTATTAAAGCACTGTGGTGTTCAAACCGCTCTTCCAACTGATGACTGCTTTACTTTCAGTGGGTTCCAAAATTAATGATCTTCGGGTTATTAACATTTTTGTGTTTTCATGCTGTAGCTTTGATACCAGTAAATAACCGGCTGAGCACTGCCACCGTTCGAGTTGTCAAGGTGGTAGACGACGATGCTGTCGACCCCAGTTACAATCTTGGTCATGGCTATGCTTCAGTCGGATACCTCTATGGGCCTTTCTGCGTGTTTCTAGATATACTTTTATACACTTGGTACGCATCCAAATTAATATCTGATATAGCTGTATTTAGCAGCATGAATCAGATATATTTTCCGTGCAATATATCGGACAACACGTCAGTGCAACGAGATATTGTTTGTGTGTTGCACATGGTGCAAGAAATATTTGTGTTTTGCTTGCTTCTGAGATAGGTTTCACCCCACTGAATGCGAGCAAGCTCACAAGTAGACTGTCAATAACTGTAATTACGCAATAATACAATTAAAAGTTGTATTTTTGGATTATGTATCCCTATGAAAATAACTGTAAACAGGTTATATGCCTACTTCCTTATTTCTCGATGCTTTCCTCAAAAAATAAAAAGGGAAATAAAAAGAGAGAGAGAGACAGAGAGAGAAAACAGAAATGTATTTCAAATATCAGCTCAGTGACGCGATGTTCGTCTCATGATGTAAAGCAAGGATAGTTGATAGGTAATATCTCCTTGTACTAGCGATATGTACGGCTACAGGGTTCTTTCTTTTCTCCCTGCAAACAACCAGAACAGAATTCAGTAACAATGTGATAGGAACACTTACGCAGTGCCCCAATTAAACACTCAGCCTTTCTTGGTTATTTTGTTAATCGTCTGTAATGCAGTAAACATCCTTGATTGTTGATTTGTTATTACCACCACTGTTCTTGTTATTCGTCACTTCACAACAGCGTTCCTATCACTCATTGCCACCGATGCACGTAACGAATGGATCAGGATGAATGGAATGTGGGATGCTTCGTCACGGAGAATATACGTATTTATCTCGGCGTCATGTCTTCACGGTAATATGAAAATCTCAATAAGAGAGGACGGCAACGGGATGCCAGTGATACAGGCAATAACACCGAACTATTTCTGTCGACTTAACACCATGACGACAGACAAATTGGCCTCTCACTTTATTTTGATTATAATTTGTTAGCCTCCTTGCGACCTCGTTTTAATACCTCGTGGGAGCAGGCATAGTATTTTGCTTTTTGAACACCGAACAATAACACATAAAGACAGTAGATGGAAGGACACAAAGAAACAATCGGACTCATGGGTGTGGATCCAGTTCATCATTAGAAGACTAAACAAGAGGGAAACATTACGAAAGCAATGAATACGCTGGTTATTATACATTATTTGTATAGATCTGAAGATGAAAAAGCGCAGCTCTTCACAGTGCCCGCATCTGCACTTTAGTTTCTGTCTTAATGGGCATAGTTTTTAGTTTCTTCTCTTCTGAATTTTCAAATGAATTGATTATTACGTGGTACAGAATAATTAGTAAACTGTGTTTCTTACAACTTCCATTCGCACCAACATGTGTCTACATTCTCGTGCAATGCAATTCTTGAAATTCTACTCGTATGATCACAAGACTGCACATAGATGCAAACGATTTCGAGGTGCAAAGTGTTTTTTATCATACTTTTCGTGACAGGTGGGCAAAGTTGATTTCCAAACACTTTTTATTGTACTGAAATCATCTTTTGTCACAAAGTAACACGGTAAGTATTTTATTCGTATATATTTTCTGGAAAACTGTAATCGTGATGACAAATTACACACCTGAATGTTTGACACAACTGATAGGAGAAAACGCTACATATTAACCAAACCCTGCGCCTCCTCTCCATATCCTCCTATGACATGAGCACGAGATTCTCCTAGCATACCGCTACAGAGCTGTTCCTAGCATAGGTGAGAATTGGCAACATTGACACAAACATTTTGCAACACTGTGACAGTGCAATCACTTCCGCGTATGGTACTGAACTGACTCGCTAAATTCACTTGATATCCCTTTCCATTTGAATGACTTGTGTTATATAATCCCCATGTAAACTAGGACACAGAGACAATTCAATTTTTTGGCTAAGGAAATGCCATTCTTCACATAAGTGTCAACTTTTATTATCTTTCACGATGAATTATAAGGCTGAGCGACCAACACCATGATGAGAGTGGCAAGCTGGCAGCACTGTGTCTGTAGCCCCGCGGTACCGTCCACGTCTCGTGTTGCATCGGATCAAGGAGTCATCAGTTCTAACCGTGGTAGGGGCTAGCGTGTGCGAGCTTTTTTTTGTGGTATATTTTATGGAGCTGCGAATTCCCAGAAAAAATTCTGTAACAAAATCAGAAGAAAACCTTCACACATTAGATCCTCTTGACAGCTCGACTCAGCAAGTTGTGTAACTGGTCATAGATCTCGGCTTTCTGACTGACAAGCTGCTTCACAAGCATCTCTCAAGAAATTCGAATCACCATCAGCGATACGAACTTCAATATTGTTCTTCACTTAAGACTCACGCCAGGGTGATAAGTAAGCAGGAAATGAATTGATAAGCAAATCGTAAGAAAATACTTTCAGCTAATAGTGCAATGGTAAAAACTAACAATACTGCACAACAGGTAACGCCTCTTTCCACTGTTGACAAGCAAATTTAGGGTTTCTTGGAATGCATAACTTTATTTATGAAATGCCACATTTGCATACCTGTTGAGTATGACACAGCATACCAATTAAACACAGACCCAATCGAAATCTAAGTGAGTAGTATTTTACTAATTCGTGCCGATAGAGGCACGTTTGTGTACAGATACTCAGTTTTATTAAAACAGACTGTTGTCGTAAGGTTATCGTGGGTATTTTTATTTCATTTCTTATAATACAGTGCACAATTTTCGTAAGGTTTCTTTTAGTGTTGTTAAAACAATACTAAACATGGGACAGAAATTAATCATCAACGATGTTATCTATAACAGGCTGACGAGGCACATGCAGTTTATAGATTACATGCATGTACAAAACTTTTTCTGAGTTAAAGCTGTCAAACAAGGTTTGAAGAAGAATAAAATACCACTACCAGACGGCAGCTAATGTATAAAATACTTTTCTGACGTATTTTGGCACGATGCGCTCCCCCCATACATAATATAAAAGGTTCGAGATGCATCTGCTGCCTGGCTGTCTGAAAAGAAAAAAAGTCGCAGAAGTTAGTCCTTTTTCCACATGCGACTATTCTGGGTTGAGAAGTAAAGGGAATTATGTTCAAAGTTCCATTAAATTGATAGCTTTAGCAGACATCAGAACTTCGTTTTAAAAAGTGTAGCAACGAATGCAATAAAACTCGCGACGCTTACCATTACGGTACTAGCTAGCAGCTCCAGAAGTCAACAACAGTTCCTCCAGAACTTCGGCATTCCACAGTGCTGGGAGATAATGCATATGGCCGGATCTACACTTCTGAGAGATAGACAGTTACGGCTTTTCTTTTGCACTGCACGACGGTTTCAACAAACAGATAGCGCAATAGAGTAGCTCAAATAGAAAGGAACACTTCCTATTTAAATTCCTGCATCCTACACTGTTGGCAGTTCTGTGTAGGTGGCAGTTACGTTATTTTATTTCGGTGATTAAAAAATAGCGTCGAATGTATGCACTGGATAGCCGAGGCAGCTAGTTCATGGCGATTCGGTCAACCAAGTAAATGAATGTACTGAACACGCTGCAAACCTCTACAGGAAGCCTGTGTGTCAGAATTCTCATCTAGTGTGCCGCATCGGTGTTATGATAGAAAAATGAGTGGCAGAGAAGAAGAGTTGGTGGTCTGTTGGATTGATGATAGGGTCTTATACCGACAGTCTAGGTTCGATTACAACTTCTGCCGATGCTTTTTGATAGGCAGAGACAGATTCTATTCGCTTCTGGCTACACCAAGTGAAGAAGGTATAACGGCATTGTGGTCTGAAATTCACATAAAACATTGTATTCCTTCTCTACCAAATATACGTTAGGTTGCACCACAATAAAGTCACGAGTGGCGACATGTAGAAACTCTATCACCAGAATCCTTTCTTATACTAGTTATTTATTTCTAGTAACGAAACAAACGCTATGTAGGGTCACAGGATACTTATTCCATATTTTATCTGAGCTTCTGTATGCCGATAAAATTGGTTCTGAACTGGGAATGCAACTCAGACCGCCCTTAACGAGGAATTTGATCCTTTCGTGACAATGCAGCTCGACTACAATTTGTTGTTTGTTCAAAAATGCAGTTCCTCAATATCTCCACACATCGCGCGTGAATGGATTCTAATCCTGGCCCGACACTAAGGTTTTCATTATGAATTATCAAGCTCTAGCATGAGAACATCTATCTGCTGGCGGATAATAATTTTGATTTTTAATGCTTTTTCATTCGTTGTCAACACTGACGGTATCTGATGTTTTTGACTTCCAGTGAGACATATAGCTATTTGCGAGATTACTGTAAGTTCAAGGACGTTATTCCGAGCTACTGGTGGAGAAAAATTCGGTATCTGACGTCTGTTTGAGTGTAGTCAACAACGATATGTGTGAGGCTCGATTCCCAGTCAGCACTGAATTCTTCGTTGTATTATTTCTAGTTCAAACATCTTCACATGTCGCTGCTGGTGTAACAAACCCAAATTTAACGTGTTTTCTCTAGAATATAACAGTGGTAGGTGCTGGGTTGGAGTCCTAGGAAGGAAAAAATTAATGTTTCTTCTCGTCATTTCAGTTAAAACATCTAGCTACTGCCGAGAAAATCCGATAATTCACAGTTGATTGTGCTTCAATAACAATCCGATAAGGTTCTGGGTTCGAATCCCTGTCCAACACAAAGCTTTACCTCACGGCATTTCATGTAAATTACTTGTGAAGAAGAAATGTTTAACATCTCTCGTAGTTCGTTAACAGGGACAATAGATGCTGGGTAGGAATTCGCATCCGTTAAAAATGTTTACGTTATGTAATTTAAAGTTGATATTTGCTAACTGATACTGTCTAAAATCGAGGTATATCACTAACTGTATGCCTAATCAGGAATGACTGTTAGTTTCCGTTAGTCACGAAATCTTAATCTGCATGACCTGGGTTGGAATCCATATGCAGAACGAGACTATTCGTCGTGTCATTTGAAGTTCATACATATTCTCAACTAGCTACTCGTGAATAACTTAAATTTTTAATGTCATTTTGTGTTAAATAACGAGTATGGTATGTTACTTTGAAGAGGAAATAATGAATACGACGAACCTACTACGTGCATTACCTATCTGACGTAATAATGAGAGTGGTAATATTTGAGGTACGTCATTTATTGCAATAAGTGTGAACTTACAAGCATTAAGGACAGTCTTATCTGTGATACGGTGTTCCCTGATATTTCTAGTATCGTGGTATTACTTTACATCTTGAGTTATTGCGATAGAGAGCAGTGTTTTCTAGTGGTGACTTGTTGGAACCATTTTGAATAGTCAAACGACTGTAGCAAGGAGCGATTATAGTACCTGCTAGACAGCTGCGTTATGTGGGTTGCATGCGAATCAGGCGAAATGCAATTCAGGTCGTTCGGAAACTTTTGAGCGTGACTGTACTTATTGTTCACTTTCTTATATGGTAATATCTCTAGATTTTTAGCGGATATGAACTTTTTTCCGACTGAAATTCAAACTATAGGTGTTTTGATAGATAATGACACCATAAAAGATCTTGTACTAAACGTAATTAACAAATATCTGGAAATTTTATATTACAACCAGGCGTGTCCTTGCAGCATTATCTGATTAACCCCTGGGGGGCTTACAGTGAAACTGAAAGGGTAATAATACTATCAAAGGAACAAGTTCATCTTGATGACTCAAGCTGTTCAACAAAAATCGGATTCATATCCCTGGTTATTGCCTTTCTACAGTTATGGCTTACACTTTAAAGAAAGATAAAAACTTTCAGAAAACTTTATCCTCTCATCACTAAAGTACTGCATGTTTTGATCGTTGTAAATCGAGATTATATTAATCATGTATAACAATGTATCCGGTTTGATCCGCTTAACGTCGCTTCAAAAAATCTGAATTTCGAAGACTTTGAGTATTTTTTGTACTTGAGCTTTTTTGTACTCAGACATCAAATTATAGTGTTTCGAGGCTCACAATAGTAATAACTGTTTGATCCTGGTAAGTATTAGTGATGATTAACGATGGTATGTGAAGTACAATGTGCCCATTATGTTAATTTAAATATTTTATACAAGAACAAAATAACTGTTATGAAGTCATGGTAGTATCTGATAAAATATGTGTTCAAAACACTCAAAAACGTAAGATTTTTGTCACATTGCGTTATTTGTCTAACAAGAAGAATCTCAGCGCAAGAACAAATCAAGCAAATTAATCACTTCTTGCCCTTGCCCTATTCTTAGGGAGAAGGCCATTGGCTCTGCACTAGTTAACGCAAAAGGTATTTTTTCCGAGATGTTGTTTATACTAAGACTTCCGACTACCAAATCTCTAGAAAAGATTAAGACATGATTATCTGCCCAGTAATGCGAGTAGCACACTTATTATGTTAATTGTGACATTTTGAGAAGAAAGCAGACGCACAAAACGTATCGTTAAATCAAAACAACCCAGTATTTTTTAGGATATTGCTCGAAAATACTGATTTTATTTCAGGCATGAAAACATATGTGACTGTGCTCATACAGAGGTAAAAACAGATAGCGTATGTAACTGTGTTCTTAATAACGGAAAGGAAAGCACGCTCTCTTTGTGATTTATTTTGATTGCTTTGACAGCAAGTATCAATATTTATCTGTCTCTCAGTTATTAACAAGGGTGGATACTGGTTCACTTTCTGAGAGCAACGTAATTTGAAACTGCAGAAACTTGCTTGTTTTCTCATGCGCGGTGTGGTACTTTCAAGCATCATAATTTAAGCTGAATACTGATGAAAGAGTTTGAACTTATGTAGAAACTTTCACTGTATATCTAACGCCTTTGTCAGGCTGAACTTAAAATTTTAAGTCTATGATCAACGATACGGTTCATTTCTCTTCAAAAATGAAAACAAATTAACTGTAGAGGGAGTACTGTTAGGAGAAACTCTTTCATTTCAAATAATTCGGGCCGTAGATCAGAAAGCAATAGATACTAAATGTATCAGCTATGCAGAACTTCACCCAAGGGAAATATACGTAGCTAATGTATTGGAAGCTCTGATTGCATTCCAAATATGATCGTTCATGTAACACTAACTTATTCATAAGGGACGTAATGTAGCCTTTCCGATTTGCGTGTCCAGTGACTGTATGTCATCGTTATCGCCACCTTAATGAATTCAACTCTCCACGCTGACGGAAACAAATCGCAACACCAAGAAGGACTTGTGGGACATAAAGGAAAGTTGGCAGGCGTGTTTCTGTACCTGAAACATGATATCTGTTCAGGTCTCGCGCCAGTAGCGTAAGAGTGGCGCTAGTGGCACCACTGTGAGAATTCAAATCAGTTTTGCTTTAAGTACGCGCTGCGGCGGTCGTGAGCGTTAGTTACCTTTTAGGTTGGACTTGGCGAGTTAATGTTGATCAAGAATGCCTTAAAGGCGACACAGACGCCACTAACAAAACCTCACTGAGTTTGAACGAGATCATGTAATAGTGCTACGAGTAGTTGGACGTCCGTTCTGCAGGTTCGAATCCTGCCTCGGGCATGGAAGTGTGTGATGTCCTTAGGTTAATTAGGTTTAAGTAGTTCTAACAAGGGAACCTCCCCATCGCACCCCCCTCAAATTTACTTATAAGTTGGCACAGTGGATAGGCCTTGAAAACCTGAACACAGATCAATCGAAAAAACAGGAAGAAGTTGTGTAGAAATATGAATAAAAGAAGTAAAATATGCAAACTGAGTAGTCCATGTGCAACATATATAACATTAAGGACAGTTCGAGCACATGAGTGCTATGGTCCCGTGGTTAGCGTGAGCAGCTGCGGGACAGAAGGTCCTAGGTTCAACTCTACCCTCGAGTGAAAAATTTACGTTTTTGTTTTCGCAAAGTTATGATCTGTCCGTTCGTTCATTGACGTCTCTGTTCACTGTAATAAGTTTAGTGTCTGTGTTTTGCGACCGCACCGCAAAACCGTGCGATTAGTAGACGAAAGGACGTGCCTCTCCAATGGGAACCGAAAACATTTGATCGCAAGGTCATAGGTCAACCGATTCCTCCACAGGAAAACACGTCTGATATATTATATACGACACTGGTGACGGCATGTGCGTCACATGACAGGAATATGTTGTCGACCCACCTAACTTGTACACTTGGCGAATGGGTAAAAAGATTCTTCTACCTTGCCCGGTTTAGGTTCTCTTGTGGATGTGATAATGACTCCCAAAAAAGTGATGAAAACATAACGTGTTTGTCACGTAAACTGCAACAAATTAATGCAACAGTTTCACAGTCGCACAGTTTTCCCTGTGCTCTGTCATAACATATGTTTTTAACGTTTTCAAATTTTTCCGTGTGTAGACCGTCAAATCCTGCATATGTCCAAGCAAACCTGAACATGTCCTGGAATTTTGGAGAGCGAAGCTGATTATATGTGAGTGCCTGGACTTTGATAATTGTCTTAAAATAAAAAATTAAATTTTTCACTCGAGGGAAGACTTGAACCAAGGACCGCTCGTTTCGCAGCTCCTCACGCTAACCACGGGACCACGGCGCCCTTGGGTTAACATCGTGTTGATGTTGCCTATCTTGCACATGGACTACTCAGTTTGTAAATTTTTCTTATTTTTTTCATAGTTCCACACAACTTCTTCCTGTTTTCTCGATTGATCTGTGTTCAGTTTTTCAAGGCCTATCCACTGTGCCAACTTATAAGTAAATCTGAGGGGGGTGCGATGGGGAGGTTCCCTTGTAAGTTCTAGGGGACTCATGACCTCAGAAGTTAAGTCCCATAGTGCTCAGAGCCATTTGAACCATTTTTTTTTTTTTTTTGTCCGTTCTGCGATGCGACAGAAAGACCTGGAAGAAATGTAGGCACTATAAATTATTGCTGACGGCGTTTATCACGAGAATGTACGGTCACAAGAAGACCAGGTTCCGGATGGGCATGTGGCACTACCGAGAGGGAAGACCATCGTGTTCGGTGTACGGCCCCGGCACATTGTAATGCATATGCAGTAGGAATCTGAGCAGCACGTGGCCCTACAGTGACACAGCGAAGTGTTCCAAATCGATTACTTCAAGGATACCTCCATGCCAGAAGCCCTGTGATGTGCATTCCACTGTCTCCAAAGCACCGCCATTCGCGACTCCATTGCTGCAAAGCGAGAGCTCATCGGAGGGCAGGATGGAGGTCTGTTGTCTTTTCTGATGAAAGCTGGTTCTGCCTCAGCGCCAGCGAAGGCCATGTGTTGATTAGGTGGAGGCCAGCTGAGGGCGTGCAGCCAACATGCCTGCGTGCTAAGCACAATGAACTTTCACCTGTAGTTACGGTTCGGGGTGCGATTTCATATGACAGCAGCAGCACTCTCATGGTTGTCCCACGAACCATGGCTGAAAATTTGTACGTCAGTCTGGTGATTCGACCTATTGTGCTGCCATTCATGAGCAGCATTCCAGCAGGTGTTTTCCAACAGGATAACGCTCACCCACATACTGATGTAAGCCAACATGCTCTACAGAGCGTTGTTATTTTGTCTTGGCCTGCACCAGATTTGTCTTTCAATCCAGATCGAGCATCACTGGACGACAATTCCATCATTGCTCTCGCTGCCAGTGCTTGGTACCTGCTATCACACACACTGATGGTCTCCGCTTCACCCCAAGTATTTCATCACTCTCACTGCCAATACTCGCTACCTGTCGTGGCATTCGCAGCCAGTCATCATCTTCCCATCCTGACCTCGGTCACGCCAATGATCAGAGCCGGCCTTCGCCTCCATCAGCCGGTCATCGTCATTTCATCTCCTGTTTGTCACCGCCGCCGCCTCCATCTGTTTATCACTGGCGGCGCATCACATGGGAGATATTCTCATAGTTCACAACTCTACTGGAGCTCGTCTCCATCATCCTAGCGCCGCTTCGACGACTGTTCACCCCAATCAACTCCGCTCATTACTGTCTGCCATCATGGATCATCCCACAATGGTTATCATCTGTAGCTCTCCTTCTGCTACTTGTATCACTGCCTCATCGAGCACATCCTCTCAACCACCCCCCTACACCTATCCACCTTTACCTACAATATCCTCTCCCACCTCTCTACTAACCCTTGAAGCTCCCCCTATATTTTCTTTCCCAGCCACTACTCATCAGCCACCACATCCATCACTGTCGAATGTGTAGCAGTCTACCGAGTAACAGTTGCCTCAGATGACATCACAAGCATCACCTCGTCAACTATCACCACATAAACCAATGCATACCGTCCAAAATGATCCATTACCACTCACAGGTAACCCCCAACAACATCACATCACATCACCCCGAACCCCAACCTTCCTTATCCCCTACATACATTAAAAATCAACAAAACAACTACATCAGTCCTACACACACTCCAAAAAAAAACTAATAACTGATCCTGACGGCACCCAGCACATGGACACCTGCCCCTCCAAAATCTTTCCCTACCATTTACACCTTTATCCTCTCCCACCCAGATCAGAAATCCCCAAAACCAAATCCTTCAATCTCCAAATCAAAAATCACTACCAAGCCTCTACATCTGAGAAATAATCCCCAGAAAAGACTCTGTATTACTTAAATCCCTCAACTCCAACTTCTACAGAAACCACTTCTCCAACATTCCTCGTGTTAGATTTGGTCCCAAAGCGTCCTTAACATCCCTTACAGCAATACCACATGCCACACAACCCCAGCTTCCCTGCTGTCCTCCCACCCTAACTGCAGTGATCAGCATAGTCGACATGGAGATCACAGATGAGGAAGTGGAATCCAACTGAGCATCACCCTGAATTTCGAACATTGAAGAGCCCTTCAGATCATGGTCCACTCACCTGATCTGTGTATTTGCTGAGTCCACCTCCACCATAGACCTTCATATCAAAGAATGAGTCCTGATATTCCACCAGTGTCATAAGGTTGAATTTTCCAAGTCCAATCCCCAGTCCCATCACTGCAGATTGAAAAAAAACCAGCTACTTGGCCACAGTGTGAAGCCTCTCATAGCCGCCTGCAGTGGCCAAGCGGTTCTAGGCGCTTCAGTCCGGAACTGCGGGACTGCTACGGTCGCAGGTTCGAATCCTGCCTCGGGCACGTCCTTAGGTTAGTTAGGTTTAAGTAGTTCTAAGTCCTAGGGGACTGATGACCTCAGATGTTAAATCCCATAGTGCTCAGAGCCAAAGCCTCCCTTTTCCTTAAACAGTACCCTAACCTAGCTTCCCCTCACATCTGCTGCACCTGTAATGACTCCTATCTTACCTATTCCGCAAAATTCAAGGCCAGACCTCAATCAAGCAAACCAGAACTCACTGCCTCAGTCTGTCCCATTGATACCCCATTCATCCCAGCAATCCCCTCTGTCGAAACCACACTGCTGAAGACATTATCAGATTCATGACAATCATCCAAAACATTCATCCATTCCAACGTCCATACTCCATTCAACAAACCTCGTTTGCTGCACACTCCCTTTCATCTCAACACCCAAGCCACCATTTCCTCTCCACACACCTCAGCACCATAGTTTAATGTTCGTCTTGTCCTCACCTGCAGACACTACTGTTAATTTCCTTTTAATGGTGCGACAGCACTACAAAATCTTGTACCAGAACATCTGCTCCCTACCCAGCAATAAACATCTTTTCATGCTTGCCACCTGCCGAGAAAACATCCATATCTTTATGCTTAACGAAAAGTTCGTCCAACCCTATCACACCATCCCAACCTTTCCCTATATCCTTCACAGGACAGATAACCCCCTTCTCCTGGCCAGAGGCAGAGTTGCAATTGGCCAGCACAAGCATATCCCCGTTAGGCAGCAACCCTTAGATAACAATCCCTCAGAACACCATATCCTTACCCTCTTTTTCCACAACTTTTCAACCATCTACATCTGGCCTAATCACCCCATCCCTTACGACTTCCTCATCCACATAGATCATACCTTTTCCACCTATATTATTGCCGTTAACCTGAATACCCAGAGTAGATCCCCTGAAAGAACTCCAGCAGTGGTGTCAGTTGATCAGCTCTCTGGAAGGTGACATTTTTCCCATCCCACACCATGCAGACCATTAAACCGACACCACCGCCGATGTCATCCCACCATCTCCCAACTTCCTTGGATGCCTCATTGCAGGTGTCCTCAATCTCATTTGAAGTGACCACCCACCTATACTCCTCACCATATCCAACAGACAATCTCATTCCCATACACCCTGTCCCTATCTCCATCCAAGTGTTATCCAAGGCTACTCCCATACCAGTTGGAATGCCTACTGGGACCCCATAGAAACCCACACTGGAAGCCACCCCCTGACCTTCGATAAATCTGACATTATATCACATCCATCCTGCAGCAGACTTGTCAGATGTTATATCCACCCACATTCCAACCAAGACTATAAACTGTCACTGTCCCACCCTCCCCCACAAGCCCTACTCCACCTTCGAGAATCCTGTCACATGTACCCCTCCTTCCTGCAAACTTGTGACTGGCATACAGTCATACGCTACTGCCAAACGCAGGGACCCATCAGGAATTCATTAAATGCAAAAAAGCGATAGGACTGGCGCCTGACATGAACCGACTCAACACCACGCTCCCCATGAAGTCTTCCAAGTACTGGAAAGAATTTCATCGACTCATCCAACATTCCACATTCCAACATGTAGAGTGTCAGTTCTGTATTTTCTGATCACTTCTTCTGGAGGAGTTCATCCCTGGAGATCCAAATGGAAGACTATTTTACTTCTGGAATACTTTACCTGAGAGAATACCATCAACATTTACCCATATGATTGAGCTACATGACCTCAGAAAAAATAATGGCTGTGGTTTGCCCTTGCTTTCAGCTGTTTGCAGTATCATTACAGAAAGGATATGTTGGCTAACGTTAAACGATCAGATCAGCCAGACTATTGTTCATGCAACTATTGAAAAGGCTGCCCCCCCCCCCCTCAGGAACCATAGGTTACTCTGGCCCCTCTGGCTTCATGATGGTTACATCTCTCTATAAGGACTTTCAGTCTGACTGAGGCACACCTTCGTCATAGTTGCACCTACGGTACGGCTATTTGTACCATTGAGGGATGCAAGCCACACCACCTTAACAAGGACTAAGGTTCATGGGGAGAAAAGTGGTATGTAAGTACAAATCATTTTTTCATCTAGTGTTCGCTAAATGAATAAGAAGTTCCTTTCGAATGAGTCCATGTGAGTATGCATACACCCCAAGACAGACTTATATGTGTTGAGACACAGAGCTAAAATTCCGAGATGCTTGCACACTGATCTGACTGCTGTTACGAATGAACTTTGCGAATGTGTAAAATTACGCCACAGTATGTTACTATAGGATGTAATAGAGCGAAATTATCCACATTTTCACACTGAAGACTATTCATATAGAAGAGATGGCAGCATTTAGTGTATCTTTATTACATCTGAATCCGACGCTTCCAAGAGAACTCTTCACCTATCTTCAGTCCTGAATATAATAAAATATTCAACGTCGGAGGCCATTTTATCATGTTGCAACATTAAAATTTCACAGTGCTGAATTTTATCGAAACCATATCAACAACTGATCCACCTTCAACCTAAAAATGTGTTACCTCTGCCTTAATTCTAGGGGTTCGTGCTTATTATGAAGAAGCCATTTTGTTAATTTCTCCTAAGATCTCGCCTAGACCTGTTTCAAAAATCCATCTTTGATAAGTTCTAAAAAATTTCAGTCTGTGAACCCTGTTTAATGCAATAACAGTCAAAGTATCAATAATGTCGTGTTGTCTGATAACACGGCTTGAGATCTATTCACAGTATACAAGATTCCGTTGTTTATCTTGAGCGGTTTCAGACTGCCATTCAGTAACACATTTCAAGAAACCATCTCTTGCGACATCTAGCCCCCCAAAATCTTTTACACTATATATTGTCAATATGTTTCCTCATTTATTTGCCCAAAGGAATCTACTCATGACAAGTTAATAATCGTACATAATAATGAAACACTATGGACATAGTGGTACACATAACTGTTTAATGTGAAAGAAATGGGGAAGCATATGCTCCATACAAGATGGCACAGAGGTTGCAGTTGAGCAGGAAAATTTTCTTGTTCTTCAATAGAAAGTCCACTACGCACCATAGAAAATCAGTTAACAATGTAGGATGTGGAAGTAGTCTGGACTATGCAATAAGACAAAAAATATTTCATTGAGGATGAAGGTATCGAATTTTTGAATAAATCCCATTTGGGAGTGCGATTAGCTCATAATGAAACACTTGGTAAAGATGCAATCAACTTGAATGTTGTAAATAGTCTTCACGGGTTTTCCGCCGGATCACGTCGTGCAAATTCTACAACATTTCCTCGGAGCAACTGTCCGACATCTTCAGGTGGTTTAATCTTGCTCGTGGCTATGTACGGCTGACGGTATCCGCACACCGACGCCCCGTTTTTAGAACAGGCGCGCGAAGAATGTGCAGCCGCGGAAATCACGCATGCGCAGTGATTTGCCACACTCAAACTCCCTCTGCAGAAAATCGCAGAGCCGCTCTCCCGTGCGTGCCCTGTGCGCTGGGTTTGCCAAAAGTGCGGCCAGACGTTACTCACCAACAGCCGTACTAGGCCAATGTTATGGCGGGCCTGTTACCGAAGAATCTTGATTTTCGCGTCGTGATTTAATAGCAGCCAATGCAGGTTTCCAGGTTGTGCTCGGTTGATATCCCGTATCCTTGTTGATGATATTATCCGCAGCACGGATATGTATTGCTTCCTTAATGACGCAGTCCCAGAAAGATGATGCCGGGGGTAAAACTTCCGTCTTTTCAAAACTCATCCGATGTCCTGTATTCACGCAGTTTTCCGCAATTACTGACTTTTCCGGCTGACGATGGGGTGTATGACGCAGATGTTCATCGCAGCGTTCTTCTACTGTGCGGCATGTCTGGCCTATACACGCTGCCCTACACTGACAAGGAATCTCGTACACACCACATTTCCTCAGTCCAAGGTCATCCTTAACCGAACCCAACAGGTTTCTCAGTTTTGCAGATGGTCGAAAAACACACTTAATTCCATATCTTCCAAGGACTCTTCAGATTCTTGACGACATGGCACCAAAATACGGCAAAAAGGCCAAAGTGGTGGGTGTCTTTGTATCTTCCTTCTGCTCCATAGATTGAATTCGCCTGGACCTGAATGCATTACGTATCTGTCTCGCATAACCATTTTGTCGGAACACTGTCTTCAAATGTTGTATTTCACTCGACAGGCGCTCAGGATCAGATACCACATGTGCTCTATGAACTAACGTACGTAATGCACTACCGCATTATGCAGGACGATGGCAGCATGTCGCCTGCAGATATAGATCTCTATACTTTGGCTTGCGGTAGACGCTAAGTCCCAAGGTTACATCTGCTTTCCTTCGTACCAAGACATCAAGAAAAGGTAAAGTACCATCTTTTTCCACTTTCATTGTGAAGTTTATATTCGGATGGAGCGAATTCAGATGCTGGAGAAACGTAGATAGAGTATCAAGTCCATGTGGTCACGCCACAAATGTATCATCCACATACCGCAGAAAACAAGAGGGCTTGAGAGTGGTTGAATGTAGTGCTTTTTCTTTTAAGTCCTCCATAAAATAATTAACTACCACAGCAGACAAGGGGGCTTCCCATGGCGACACCGTCCACTTGTTCAAAATATTGGTCTAGAAATAAGAATTATGTTCAAGTAAGCACGTGTTTGACATAGTGTCCTCCTCAAACTTGTTCCTATGAGCTTCAGAGTCCTGCAAGAGCACCTTTGTAAATAAAGACACAACATCGAAACTCACTAACACATCCGATATTTGCAATCTAAGGGTTTTCAGGCGACCTATGAAATCTTCAGAGTCTCGAATGTGATGACCACACTTGCCTACGAGAGGTCCCAATAGTGATGTCAGGTATTTGGCAAAAAAATTAGTAGGTGCTCCTATGTTACTTACAATGGGACGGAGAGGCACCCCATTCTTATGGACCTTGGGTAGGCCGTAGAGTGTAGGAGGAACTGCAGCCTGTTGACGCAAACCCTTAGCGACTTTCGCTGGAATCGAGCTCTTCCTGATGAGTTTTACAGTCTTCCTCTGGATCCTACCCGTCAGATCACTTTTTAATTTACTACACGCAGGATCGTCGAACAGTTTGTATATCTTGCCGTTATATTCTGTGCGTGAGAGAAGCACAGTAGCATTTCCTTTGTCAGCAGGTAAGATGACGATGTCTTGGTCTTCTCTCAGTTCTCGTAGAGGATTTCTTTCAGCTGAGGTGATGTTAAAGTTGGACCACTTAGATGAAGTTTGAGTAAAGATGGGGCATGTGTCACGCCTAATCTGTTCGGCAGCATCCTTAGGAAGTTTCGAAACAGCCTGCTCTAGTCCACTAATCGTATCTCGGATGTGAATGGTCCCTGGTGTAGGCGCAAAATTCAGACCCTTCTCTAGCACCGAAACTGCAGCGTCGTTCAAGATCTTCTCCGTGAGATTAAACACGGTACGTCTTCTTGGAAAGTCTTCTTGCTTTCGTGCCTCGAGTCGATCGTATTTACTCATTTGATGAACCTTAGCTAGTCGTTCAGTCCAGTCAGCCAGTGCCCAAGTGGCGCTGTGTACCCAGTTCCAGGATACCGCTGAAAGGTTCGCTGAAAGCTTCAGATGGAGTGATAGTAATTGTCTGGACACCAAGCACAATTCCTGACGCGTATAGTGCACCCTTTCTCTCACAAGTGCTGCACTCGCCCGTCGTTTAATTCTAATGACAGCCGCAGAATTTATACAATGTTTAAATTTAGCAAACGTAGGGCTGGTTTGCTTGTCGCTGCATCTCAGTAAAAATGCAAGGCTGCTTAACAATCTACCTTTCTTGCGCCGTAACCTGTCACTCACGTATGTTCTTCGCCATCTCCTCCCTGTAAAGGTACCAGATGTGACTCTTCAATCTTTCCCGGCGGATGTGTGTGTGTGAAATCTTATGGGACTTACCTGCTAAGGTCATCAGTCCCTAAGTTTACACACTACTTAACCTAAATTATCCTAAGGACAAACACACACACCCATGCGCGAGGGAGGACTTGAACCTCCGCCAGGACCAGCGCACAGTCCATGACTGCAGCGCCTGAGATAGCTCGGCTAATCGTGCGCGGCCCGGCGGATGTGTTGTAAACAGTCTTCACGGGTTTTCCGCCGGATCACATTGTGCAAATTCCACAATATTTCCTCTGTCCGACATCTTCAGGTGGTTCAACCTTGCTCGTGGCTAGGTACGACTTACTGTACCCGCACACCGACGCCCCGTTTTTAGAATACACGCACGAAGAATGCACAGCCGCGGAAATCGCGCATGCGCCGTGATTTGCCATATTCAAACTCGTGAAGACTATTTACAGCACATCCGCCGGGAAAGCTTGAAGAGTCACAACTTGAATGTTGATTTGAACATCACAGTGTTATACGAGACATGGTCCTTTTAGAGGTGATATGCTGTTCCTAGTGTCTGGCCTTTGAACTGAGATATCAAGCCAGTTATAGAAGGACCTACATTTTAACGTGGTTTCCAAACCACTGTGAAACTCGGCATTTTTCGTCTTAACAAACTCTGACAAAGGTGAAAGAAGCGAAAAGTGACAGTTAAATTCCTAAAATTGACCAGTTACCTCCAAGATGTTTGTGTCTGCAGTTAACTCAACCACCAAGACACAAACTGAAACATTACAAGGCTGACGTTTCGAGCGTCTATGCAGCAGTTCTCTTCGGGGCGACAGAAATAATGAGTTTTGAACCTGACAGTTTATTCGACATGAAAAGGACAGCTGCAAAGACGTGTCCACCCTCCCTTTGTCCATCTCATTCTCTCGCCTCTTTCTCCTCTTCCACCCTTCGTCTCTTCATCTCCTCCTTCCCCACTCTTGGTTCATTTCCACTGTCCCCTCTCTCCGACCGTATCTTCCTCCCCCTCCCCCTGATCATATTCTCCACTCCTTCTCTCTTTCCTATTCCACCTGCCTCTAAAGCTTCCACATGCTTTGTGCATCTGCCCATTCTCCCCTCTCTCGGTCCATTTCCTCCTACCCCTTGTTCTGTACTTCCCATCCCATATCGATCTCAGCCTGTCTACAGCCATGCTTATCCATACATGTAGCTCCAAAACACAGTTCAATAAAGCAGGTGGGTACTACTCATGCAACACACCTGTCATGCAGTACAGCGTACATGATGGAGCCTGTAAAACCATTTCCTGCCGCTAACATGTATGCTGCACTGCAAAGAAGGTTGATTTGGCGGATACATATAGTTACCACAAACATGCCTGTCATGCTGAACAGTTGATTTGCCAGGGACTGTGAGAACACATTTCTGCTCACATCTCGCTCCTATTGGAGCTAGGAGGGTGTAAACCCAAAAGTGGTGACACTCATAACATCTGATGTTTTTATGTCAAGTTTGGTTAAAACCGATCCAGTGATTTGACAGGAGATCACTGACATACACACCTACATTCTGCTTTATGTACATCATAGATTAGCGTTTCATTTTGAAATAGTCTAACACCAAAATGTATTTTTCTTAAACTGAGACTGGCCATGAAAGTACACATCTTATGTTATGGGTTTTTTTCCTGGAAGAAGGTATACATGACTAATTATATATCCTGGAGAAGGGTGTGGTACAACTGTCGCACTATGGTATGAGGTTAGATGAGGAGGCTGGGGGGTATTAGTCTGAGATGTCAAAAGAGATGAATTTTATTTTCTTTACCGATTTTCATACTACTTTCAGGGTGGGCTGACAGTAGTGAAGTACACCTTCTTCAGCCATACGTGTTTTGTATACAACGAAACTGAAAATAAAAATACGAATTCTGATAACAATGTGTGGGTTTCATAATGAAATTAAATTGACGACATTGATATGGTGATGTAAACTGCGGTTATAATGAAACTGGCAGTTTAAGGCTGCTGAGACTGTTGTAGAAGCTGTTGTGATTCCATTTGGCGTCGTTTTAATGGGTTTTCTCGCCAAATATGAGCAAAACTTGTAAGATGGCAAGAACTATGCCCCTTACATGAAGTCATTAAAGATCACCTAGCTCACATTGAGCAAACAGTAGGGCTGAACAAAAACGACTGACAAGGCACAATGCATCTTGTAGAGGGTATAGTCTGGACGTATTGGAATAATTCATGTTGGGTGATGGTTTTAATGTAATGCACATGACATGAAAACTTTGTGGAAATGCGTCGATTTACTGGAGGCTAGTTTATCCCAGGTAGTATTCAGAGTGACCATGGCCGGCTGGGAAGCAGTGAAGGGAAGCGACAATAGGCAGCTTAGGGCGGCCCAAGCTCTGAGAAAGCAGTAACAGGGCGCGGCCTCCAGCTGCCTTAAGATGAGTGACAGTGAGTGGGTGGTTGACCCCATGCTGGTGTACCGGGCAGCAGATGGAGAACTTGTACACCTGGTGAAAAATGTCCATCGTCCCGTTTCCAGTGAAACATGCGAGTAAGCTGTGCAAAGCTACGGTGGAGCAGTCAACAGAGGTCAAAATGTGCGTGTTCGTGACAACAGCAACTTCACGCTGAATTCGTGGTCCGCAGAGTCTGAAGTAAATCAGGTGAGGAGCGACAGAATGAAATACAACAGCCTCCGATGGGAATGTAGGACCAAGGAATTTGAAGTACTCTCCTGGGAGTCAGAATTCTGGAAAAATTGGTGTTTTGTGCAGATGCTAACCTTGATTGGTGGCCTGGGAGGAGCTGAATAGCTGAAGTTGAGAGGAAGGGAAATTTTGTGGGAATTTGTTCACTTCCCAGAGCAGACGATGGTTGGCGGTGGGAAGCGACGCATAATTAACGTGACTTACATTGCAATTGGCGTAAGTGATTTTGCTGGAGGGGAAACCGAGGCGAAGAGTGGGCTGGGAGAAGTCTCTGTAGAGGTCTTCTGTTCCCAGCTTGCCTAGAGTGTGGACGTGGCGTTCTTTACTCAGCTTGCCTGAGAAAGAGTGAGCATCTCTGCAGTTTATGACTTAGCAAATGAAACGATTGGGCTTGGAGATAGGAAGTTCAGCTATGTACTGAGCAAGATAGCTAGGAGTGAATAGACGAGTGCAGCCTTGCAGCACCACGAAGTCGACTGACGTCCGCACGACACCGCTCCACCACGCTGTATTCGGTGATATTGCGCCCGCTCCGGCCACTGATTAATTTGTTGGATCACGTCAGCAAGGTTTACTCGAGGGTTTCATGGGCCTTGTATTGTAGAATTCTTCTCGCACTTCGCATTACGCCTGGGTCAGTCGATAGGAATTACTTTTGAGTTATCGCTCTTTACTCCACGCAAACGCAATTTATTACCACTGCCTGATAGGAGAGTCTTGTAATGTGATGATTGAAGATCGGGAGTTAAAATAAATTTGTGCTAATCGACTGCATCTGTTTTCAATCAAGTAGTTGAAATCCCAAGTCACTTTCTTAATTAATTTTATGTTCAACATTTGCATCTGGTGTTGAATAGGCGAATATAACATCAATGTGCACCCCTTTTTAATTAAAAGTGATCAATTCTGAATCAATTATTGTTAACACTGCCACCACAGTTCAATCAGGAGTAACAGGGCCTTATTACACTTTTTTGCGTTATCTGATATTGCGGCAGTTTTGCACTCTCTGTTGATCTGTTAGTCAATTAGCTGGGGCGAACACACGCCAAAACTAGATAAGTGACGGGTGGGGTGTTACAAACTGTTGAATAAACTCATACAATGTAGGCTTTCACGGCTGGTATTGTCTTCACTTAAAACTTCCGGGGTAATAAGCCGTGATCGATGTATAGAACTCTTCCCTGACGGTCGGCAGCTCGTGGTCGTGGGGTAGCGTTCTCGCTTCCCGCGCCCGGGTTCCCGGGTTCGATTCCCGGCGGGGTCAGGGATTTTCTCTGCCTCGTGATGACTGGGTGTTGTGTGATGTCCTTAGGTTAGTTAGGTGTAAGTAGTTCTAAGTTCTAGGGGACTGATGACCATAGATGTTAAGTCCCATAGTGCTCAGAGCCATTTTGATCTTCCCTGACGTTTCATCTCCAACTCCGGGAGGACTGCGGAGAATGTCTCCCATAGTCAGAGTCGAAACGTCAGGGGAGAGTTTTATACATCGACCACGGCCTATCAGCCTGGAAGTTTTATGGGTTGAAGAAACTGTTGTGATTCCATTTGGCGTCGGCTTATGAGGTTTGATCGCCAACTGTAAGTAAAACTTGGATCGAATACGATCGTCGAATGAAAAATGAAAGTGGAAGATGAATGAGGAGATGACATGGCACTGTCAGTTGTAAGGCGGAATTCGAGTATTGCGAAAGTTTCGTATAGAGGATAGGAGAGGCTGCTCAGAGTGATGTGGGACTGGACAGAGACTTCGGTTCTAGATGTGATAAGATGAAAGAAGAGTGCTATTGGTGTATGTGTGCCAGCATTGAGGTGAAAAATGGAATGGACAAATGAAGGGTATCCGGCCACTGAAATGGATGGATATTTTGGAGCATTTTGGCAACGAAAAGGATTATATCTTCGACTGGTGAGAGATGCTAGGAGTTGGTAGGAAAGAGAGATGGGTTGACAGGGTGAATAGAGTCTGTTAATTTAGACGTGAAGTGCCTTAGCCTTACACCCACAAGGTTAGGGTGTGTGGAATACGTGGCTTATGTTATATGTTGACGGGAATTGTACGTTGGGAGATTGTTTTACAGATTCTCCAATGGAGACAAGAGGGATTTTTGCTGTCTGGAGTGAGGTAATTGTTGTAGGTGAGGGACGATTAGGCTTCAGATGAGGAGAGGGAGGGTTCAAAAACATACACTCCTGGAAATTGAAATAAGAACACCGTGAATTCATTGTCCCAGGAAGGGGAAACTTTATTGACACATTCCTGGGGTCAGATACATCACATGATCACACTGACAGAACCACAGGCACATAGACACAGGCAACAGAGCATGCACAATGTCGGCACTAGTACAGTGTATATCCACCTTTCGCAGCAATGCAGGCTGCTATTCTCCCATGGAGATGATCGTAGAGATGCTGGATGTAGTCCTGTGGAACGGCTTGCCATGCCATTTCCACCTGGCGCCTCAGTTGGACCAGCGTTCGTGCTGGACGTGCAGACCGCGTGAGACGACGCTTCATCCAGTCCCAAACATGCTCAATGCGGGACAGATCCGGAGATCTTGCTGGCTAGGGTAGTTGACTTACACCTTCTAGAGCACGTTGGGTGGCACGGGATACATGCGGACGTGCATTGTCCTGTTGGAACAGCAAGTTCCCTTGCCGGTCTAGGAATGGTAGAACGATGGGTTCGATGACGGTTTGGATGTACCGTACACTATTCAGTGTCCCCTCGACGATCACCAGTGGTGTACGGCCAGTGTAGGAGATCGCTCCCCACACCATGATGCCGGGTGTTGGCCCTGTGTGCCTCGGTCGTATGCAGTCCTGATTGTGGCGCTCACCTGCACGGCGCCAAACACGCATACGACCATCATTGGCACCAAGGCAGAAGCGACTCTCATCGCTGAAGACGACACGTCTCCATTCGTCCCTCCATTCACGCCTGTCGCGACACCACTGGAGGCGGGCTGCACGATGTTGGGGCGTCAGCGGAAGACGGCCTAACGGTGTGCGGGACCGTAGCCCAGCTTCATGGAGACGGTTGCGAATGGTCCTCGCCGATACCCCAGGAGCAACAGTGTCCCTAATTTGCTGGGAAGTGGCGGTGCGGTCCCCTACGGCACTGCGTAGGATCCTACGGTCTTGGCGTGCATCCGTGCGTCGCTGCGGTCCGGTCCCAGGTCGACGGGCACGTGCACCTTCTGCCGACCACTGGCGACAACATCGATGTACTGTGGAGACCTCACGCCCCACGTGTTGAGCAATTCGGCGGTACGTCCACCCGGCCTCCCGCGTGCCCACTATACGCCCTCGCTCAAAGTCCGTCAACTGCACATACGGTTCACGTCCACGCTGTCGCGGCATGCTACCAGTGTTAAAGACTGCGATGGAGCTCCGTATGCCACGGCAAACTGGCTGACACTGACGGCGGCGGTGCACAAATGCTGCGCAGCTAGCGCCATTCGACGGCCAACACCGCGGTTCCTGGTGTGTCCGCTGTGCCGTGCGTGTGATCATTGCTTGTACAGCCCTCTCACAGTGTCCGGAGCAAGTATGGTGGGTCTGACACACCGGTGTCAATGTGTTCTTTTTTCCATTTCCAGGAGTGTATTTAAGGTGGTAAATAAGGCTGCCATTAGTTGTAGGAGTGTTGGCAGTTGAAGAGAATTCCGTGAATGTATGAGTAGGAATGTGGGACTGGAGTTGTTGGGTATGCAAACTGCTTTGTAGACGTGAAAATTAGGGTTAGTGTTTAGTTCGTGCTCAGCCACATCTGCCGCAAACTCACGATCAACTCCTTTGATCACAGCCTTGAAGGTGCGTAGCTACAGTGAAACTGGTGTTGTCTGGGGGATGAGAAAGGAAAGATATATTGGGGCCAAGGGTTAATACTGAGGCTTTCACAACAGGAGGGTCTGGGAATTAGTGTTTGAATATTTTGTTATGACACTCCTTCTATAGGGTACTAATTAGGATGTGTCTAGGTTGGGAAGGTGTCTTTTGACTCAGGGTTTAGTTGAGGAATTTGGATCAGGCTAGAAGAGGCCAAGATTTCGATGGTTGTGGGAGTGAAGTCCATGTGTTTCTGGTGGTATTTTGGCTTCTGGGATGAGTGGGAGTTTTGTTCAGATATGAAAACAGATAAGTGAGTATACCGTGCTATAGATCCCATGAGAGAATAAGGGACTGAAACTCTCTCGAAGGCAAGAGTTGGCTGAAAACGAAATGAACCTTTAAAATTTCGTTTCTTTGTGGGTCCACATGCTCTAAATATTTTGCATATGAAAACATGGTTCGTTGCTGGGCGTATGTTGATGTTCCTTATGTAATCTGTGCGATTAGCTAATACCCATTTTCGACATTTTCAAGCATTTGTAAACCATGATGTACATAAACTGATGCCACGCAACTGCTTGAAAAATTACAAAAAATTTAAACTCATAAATCGCCCAAATTAATAAAGAATATTAATATACATCCTAAAACACACCCTGTTTTTTTTTCTTTGTAAAATGAATCCTTATTACAAAGTATCTTAGGTGCTAAGATGAAATACAGAACGAGCAGCAATGGAGATGTGTTGTAGCAAATGTTTCGTGATGTCTGCTGCGGTAATCTTTTATAATCAATAGTCGGCCTGTAAGCTGTTGTCCTGCGTCGTCTTTAGGTAAAGCTACGAGAGATCACGTCAATGTCGGTGATGGACAAACGTTGGCGGCACCATTATTTCTTCTCGATAGTAAACGACTTGGTGGATTTATCATCAGCTTCTCAATGTCGAGAGCCCGCGGCCATAAACTACGGTTATAGCCCTTGTCCCAGGTTTTGCATTTATGGATCACTAGGGCTCCATTTATGATATAGATCCAATACAAGGCCAGTCACGTCGTGCCAAACTTTATGGGTGCAGCGTGTGTGAACCAAGGGCGTATATGACCTGGCCCGTCAGTTGGGTTTGCTCGGTCCTTCTCCGAAGTACCCGGAACAGCACGATGTTTTATGAAGCATTATGGTGCGCCATTTTTCGGTCGGCATACTCTATGAGATCGACAGAATCGCGGTGTCCCTTCGCTGTTGTTCGTGGTATGAAGGACGTTAAGATGTCCAGTGACTGTTTGCGCGAAATGAGGCAGTTTAGCGATCTGTCATCACAATTCTTTAAAATTAATGGGAATGAAGGAAGAGAGGGATGAGAATTCTCACTTCGCATAAGCGACAGGTACTGCTCATTTGCTACACTACTGGCCATTAAAATTGCTACACCAATAAGAAATGCAGATGATAAATGGGTATTCCGTGGACAAATATATTATACTAGAACTGACATATGATCACATTTTCACGCAATTTGGGTGCATAAATCTTGAGAAATCAGTACCCAGAACAACCACCTCTAGCCGTAATAACGGCCTTGATACGCCAGGCCATTGACTCAAATAGAGCTTGGTTGGCGTGTACAGGTACAGCTGGCCATGCAGCTTCAACACGGTACCACAGCTCATCAAGAGTAGTGACTGGCGTAGTGTGACGAGCCAGTTGCTTGGTTACCATTGACCAGATGTTTTCAATTGGTGAGAGATCTGGAGAATGTGCTGGCCAGGGCAGCAGTCGAACATTTTCTGTATCCAGAAAGGCCCGTACAGGACCTGCAACATCCGGTCGTGCATTATCCTGCTGAAATGTAAGGTTTCGCAGGGATCGAATGAAGGGTAAAGCCACGGGCCGTAACACATCTGAAATGTAACGTCCACTGTTCAAAGTGCCGTCAATACTAACAAGAGGTGACGGAGACGTGTAACCAATGGCACTACATATACCAGCACGCCGGGTAATACGCCAGTATGGCGATGACGAATATACACGCTTCCAATGTGCGTTCACAGCGACGTCACCAAACACAGATGCGACCATCATGATGCTGTAAACGTTTGCCATTCGTGCACCCGGGATCGTCGTTGAGTACACCATCGCAGGCGCTCCTATCTGTGATGCAGCGTCAATTGTAACCGCAGCCACGGTCTCCGAGCTGATAGTCCATGCTGCTGCAAAAGTCGTCGAACTGTTCGTGCAGGTGGTTGTTGTCCTGCAAACGTCCGCATCTGTTGACTCAGGGATCGCGACGTGGCTGCACGATCCGTTTCAGCCATGTGGATAAGATGCCTGTCATCTCGACTGCTAGTGATACGAGGCCGTTGAGATCCAGCACGACGTTCCGTATTACCCTCCTGAACCCACCGATTCCATATTCTGCTAACAGTCCTTGGATCTCGACCAACGCGAGCAGCAATGTCGCGATACGATAAACCGCAATCGCGATAGGCTACAATCTGACGTTTATCAAAGTCGGAAACGTAATGGTACGCATTTCTCCTCATTACACGAGGCATCACAACAACGTTTCACCAGGCAACGCCGGTCAACTGCTGTTTGTGTATGAGAAATCGGTTGGAAACTTTCCTCATGTCAGCACGTTGTAGGTGTCGCTACCGGCGCCAACCTTGTGTGAATGCTCTGGAAAGCTAGTCATTTGCATATCACAGCATCTTCTTCCTGTCGGTTATATTTCGCGTCTGTAGCACGTAATTTTCGTGGTGTAGCAATTTTAATGGCCAGTAGTGTATATTACAGTAACGTGCAGCGAGAATTTAAACATTTACATGACAATTAAAGAGCAAAAAGTTACATCGGCGGATGGGACTCATTGTTCTGTTCGTTAAGAAGAACTTTGTGCTAAATTTGCACGCATGGAGTACTTGAAGAAACTGGTGGTACGAATAGCAAAGTTTCTGAAGTCACACCCACTATTCCATTGTCAGTTGCAACATTATTTAAAGAGAAATGAACGAAGACTCTGGAGATTTCGCATGTTATGGCAAATTACGTTGGGTAAGTCAAGGGGCATGCCTGGAACCATTTTTCTATTTATAATTCGCTGTTGATCAATTCACGAAGGAAAAAGGAGTGAGAACGAAAATTATAACATGTCGAATTGATGGCATAATTCCTATTTTAAGTGGACTTCACAGCACACTGCCCACACTGGGAAACTGCAAGGTGAGAAACAACTTATTTCTGGTATTACTGGTGTGAATTTAAAAAGAAGATCACGTTTTAGAAGGGACACATTCTGATAGACAGTCCAGTTCCTTACGCTTACTGCCGTAAAGGAAATCGCGAGGTTTGTTTGAAGAAGCCTTTGTAGTCTTGTAAGAATTAAAAGTTTAGTTAAAACTTCAGGAAGAAGAAGTCTTACTGATCGACCACCGTCTCTCAGCCAGGAAGTTTTAACTAATGAAAACGCCTGCCGTGAAAGCCTACACGTTAAGTATTAAAATAATAGTTTTACAAAGTTTTTGAGAACACTATTAGTCTTACATCTTTTCCATACTGTTTTCGACTTGCATGTGCAGATGCAACTGATTCACCTGCAAGTTAATTCCAGTTTTGATGACAAATCTTGTTACATTAAAACTGTCCAGGACACCTACACTGATTACCTCGGATAGGTTTTCTGAGTCTTCATAATGAGATAGCAAAAGTGCTATTACATTTCGATCGGCATATTTGTATGAAAGAGCTGCTTTCGACTATGAAACCAAATAAGTCGCGGTTACCAGCAACTTGAGATTGAAACTACGAAATTGTCTATGTCTGTCCGTACGCTGACAATTTGTGCCAGATGATAATTATATTATGTCGTCAGTGTGCCATAGAAATTAATTAACACTAAAAACTTGTTTTGTTTCTGGTCTATGTTGATGAGAAATGTGAAATACAAAAACAATGTTGCGTGCAGTGCGACTGCACTATCATTTAAATGCGGCGCACTCGCTCTTTTTCCCTCTTCCCCCTCCTTGCACTAGACGGAGTTGCGTGGCGGTGGGGGAAATGTGAAGCAAGGCTCAGCACTTCGGCATTTGGGCCCAGGCATGGCTCGCGAGCCAAAATCTTGGCCACCCCTGATCCAGTAGCTAGATGAGTGGGACAAGATCTTCGTTTCTTCAAGCATAAATGTGTTTTTATTTCTAATTCTGTGCTTGGCAGCCAGTGAACTTTTCTCAGTCTTCCGAGCCTGTGAGCACTACGGAATTTCAGGATGTCATTCAAACAAAGCAAAATTTCTGATTTCCTTGAGAGCAGTGCATTACCTGATACGTGTACAAACTCTGACAGTCAGGGTACTAACAGTGGTGCTAAAATACACTCCTGGAAATTGAAATAAGAACACCGTGAATTCATTGTCCCAGGAAGGGGAAACTTTATTGACACATTCCTGGGGTCAGATACATCACATGATCACACTGACAGAACCACAGGCACATAGACACAGGCAACAGAGCATGCACAATGTCGGCACTAGTACAGTGTATATCCACCTTTCGCAGCAATGCAGGCTGCTATTCTCCCATGGAGACGATCGTAGAGATGCTGGATGTAGTCCTGTGGAACGGCTTGCCATGCCATTTCCACCTGGCGCCTCAGTTGGACCAGCGTTCGTGCTGGACGTGCAGACCGCGTGAGACGACGCTTCATCCAGTCCCAAACATGCTCAATGGGGGACAGATCCGGAGATCTTGCTGGCCAGGGTAGTTGACTTACACCTTCTAGAGCACGTTGGGTGGCACGGGATACATGCGGACGTGCATTGTCCTGTTGGAACAGCAAGTTCCCTTGCCGGTCTAGGAATGGTAGAACGATGGGTTCGATGACGGTTTGGATGTACCGTGCACTATTCAGTGTCCCCTCGACGATCACCAGTGGTGTACGGCCAGTGTAGGAGATCGCTCCCCACACCATGATGCCGGGTGTTGGCCCTGTGTGCCTCGGTCGTATGCAGTCCTGATTGTGGCGCTCACCTGCACGGCGCCAAACACGCATACGACCATCATTGGCACCAAGGCAGAAGCGACTCTCATCGCTGAAGACGACACGTCTCCATTCGTCCCTCTATTCACGCCTGTCGCGACACCACTTGAGGCGGGCTGCACGATGTTGGGGCGTGAGCGGAAGACGGCCTAACGGTGTGCGGGACCGTAGCCCAGCTTCATGGAGACGGTTGCGAATGGTCCTCGTCGATACCCCAGGAGCAACAGTGTCCCTAATTTGCTGGGAAGTGGCGGTGCGGTCCCCTACGGTACTGCGTAGGATCCTACGGTCTTGGCGTGCATCCGAGCGTCGCTGCGGTCCGGTCCCAGGTCGACGGGCACGTGCACCTTCCGCCGACCACTGGCGACAACATCGATGTACTGTGGAGACCTCACGCCCCACGTGTTGAGCAATTCGGCGGTACGTCCACCCGGCCTCCCGCATGCCCACTATACGCCCTCGCTCAAAGTCCGTCAACTGCACATACGGTTCACGTCCACGCTGTCGCGGCATGCTACCAGTGTTAAAGACTGCGATGGAGCTCCGTATGCCACGGCAAACTGGCTGACACTGACGGCGGCGGTGCACAAATGCTGCGCAGCTAGCGCCATTCGACGGCCAACACCGCGGTTCCTGGTGTGTCCGCTGTGCCGTGCGTGTGATCATTGCTTGTACAGCCCTCTCGCAGTGTCCGGAGCAAGTATGGTGGGTCTGACACACCGGTGTCAATGTGTTCTTTTTTCCATTTCCAGGAGTGTAGTTAAAATAGACAGTGAATGTAAAAAAAAAACGGTAATGATGGTGCTAATACAGGGGATGAGACTGAATCTCCGGTGACCGAAAACTGTGACACGTCTCAAGGTAGGAATGGGAGTAACAGTACTCTTGAGATTATAGTAGGAAATTGTGTTGCCTTATCACGTTTTCAAAACTGGCAAAAGACTAAGCCGTGGCTGTTCGTAAATGACTAAAACTTAGTAATATGCACAGTGTGTTCACAAGTTCGTGAACTTAAGATGGAAAGCAGTGAACGTGTGCGTATCGATAACGCGTTTTTAGCTGGTGTTTCTGCTAATAACGCCAAAAAGCTAAATGATAAAATCGTGGATCATGCAAGGTGCAAATCACACATGAAGTGCGTAGAAATCATGAGTATAAAAGAAAAGAAAAGTTTAGAAAAATGCGTGAGTCAAAGTGAAAAGTTGTGGGGAAAGCAGCATCAAGAAAAAGTAATCGCAACTGCTTCGTTGTTCAGATCTGCATATGTAATAGCTAAAGAGAAATTATCATTCAAATCGTATCCTGCAGTAATCGAACTACAATAGCTTAATGGTTTATCAGTTGGTAATATTCTTCATTCTGACCGTGCATGCCGAAATATCTTTATGTTTGTAGGAGAAGAAATGAAAAAGAATCTTGCTCACTTCCTTGTACAATTGGGTACAAACTTTAGTATCATGATGGACGAAAGTTCAACGGTTTCCAATAAAACTTGTGTAATAATATATTTACGCTTGTCCTTTGAGGGAGTTGCTTGCAATTGTTTTTTTTGACATTCTTGAATTAGAAAGTGGGACAGGAGAATGCATTTTCAGCACACTGTTAGCAGCTCTTGAAAAGTATGGCATTAGAAATGATGTACTAAATAAACCACCTTGTAGGTATCGCATGTTTTTATTTCTAATTCTGTGCTTGGCAGCCAGTGACTTTTTCTCAGTCTTTACTTTTATCTTGTCGATGGTGTTCTGCAAAAGATTCAGAGTTATCTTATATAAACTTTTCAGTGTGGTTTCTTACACATTCACTAGAAATGTCATAATTTCCAAAGACATTGGAAAGGATGTCCTTTTCGGGCATAGCAACTATTTATCTTCTTGAACCGTCGAGAAACAGCTTTTATTCCCTGCTCCCACAGGACTCTATCCATTGTACTAACGTAGACCCGGAAAAAAGTGACACATGGCAATAATCTCACGAGTGTTGGAAACCTTCGCGTTTTCTTCAGTAGAAAGCGCTAATTGTCTCGATCCTTGCAGTTTTTGTTTCAAAATATGAGTGCTTCAGAAGTTTAATCTCAGAATATACGTAGTCCTTGTCAGAAACAGTTGTTTCCTTATGCACCAAAATGTAAAACCAATTAATTCTGGACTGGATGGTGACAGCTCCACGTGTTGCGATATTCTTCAATGTGTGGGCTGATGGTATGAAGAATGGTCAAGCCTCCCCTCTGACGTGCATTTAGCTGGAACATCAACAAATGGCAATTTTCTGTTGCGTTCCAACACAAATACGACGGATAGACATACAGTTTTAATTAGTACCTCGAAAAAGGAAGTTACATATGGTAAAGTAGGGTTGTGCCATTTTGTTTTTGTCCCTCTAGCTTTGTAGCGCGGTACAGCGGAATAGAGATTTCAATGTGTACCAAGACTGCAGACATTTATCTCCAAACAAAGAAACAAATTATTATGTAACCTTATATTTTCGAAATGATTTTTAAAACTTTACGACTAAAAGGATTACGGGTGACTGTGGTGCATACGTTGACACTGATCGGTACAGGCTATTCAGAAGCAGTATCTCACACATTGCATCTTAACAACCGGAAGACTGATCACCAACAGCGAAGAAAGACAGGCTGTGTGTGTGTGTGTGTGTGTGTGTGTGTGTGTGTGCGTGTGTGTGTGACGGCGGTAAGAAGGGAAAAAAGAGGAGAGAGAGAATGAAAATGAATGTGAAATGAGGGTTAGAATGGTGTTCCCATCAGGCTAAATGTTAACTGAGCTAAGTACTGAAAATGACGATAGTTGTTTCCAGATCAATACTCATTCTCCGTATTAATTCTTCCTTCGCTTTCCCTCTTCCGTGTTACTACTAACGACACGTAACTGTTTTCTTTTGTACCGGGAAATGTAGGACAAGTGAGGGACCTATTCATGTTCTGCCGCTTCAAGGCAGAACACAGAGATTCTGTTACAGTTCACTAACCTGATGTCGTCTATAATATCATTCTACCAGCGCAGATGTAGAGCTCAGGTGGCGAGTTTGTTGTTCTGGGAGTGAGGTTGTAAAATAACTGGTGTGGTGGCTAAAGCTCTCGATTCTACTAAATGACGTGATAAGTACCATATTAGGGTTGCCAATAACTTCTTCATTAACAACACACGAAGCATATAAAGCTATCATCTGCTAATAAGACGTCTTGCACATCTTCGATTACGAAATCACGTGTTTCACAGTTAACATTGGAATCAAACACAACCCTATTACATTAAGTCTTGTAGAAAACATGTCCACAAAAATTACATGTACTATTTCTCTATTCTCCGCTTTGCTCGCAGTGTCGAGTTATTTGAATACAATATCATGTGGCGCGCATCCGAGATCTTAATCGTGCGAGCAGTAACGCGAACTATACCGTTCATCAACCCCTCGCCCCAGAATGACCAGACAGCCCGAATCACTTCGCGTCATAGCGCACTTCTGGCGAGATCCCAACATACACGAAGTGCCTCTTCTGATTATTGTTATTCTAATGTTAAAGAAAATTGTTATAAAAATGAGATCTGAAAACAGTGGACTGACGCTTGCTATTGAGCGTGTATTCAGTATGATTGACAATTAACTCTGAATATACTTTATTAAATATTAATAAATGAATCTAACATATGTGGCGCGCTGACTGCTGCGTCGTTAACCAATCAGAATATCCTCCTCCTATACGGGCAAAATTTCTCACGGAACTGGTACTCACTACATCTCTTACGTGATGCCTCATCTACTGTAATCTTAGCCGAGCTATGGAGTCAGTCTTGGGAAGGAATTTTATGATCCAGAATCCAGAAATATCACAATGTGTTTGTATGTGTCAGGAAGAAAGAGAGACAGAGAAAGAGAGAGGGAGAAAGAAAGAAATAGAGTGAAGGAAAATAACGAACGGTGGGTCATATAACCTGGTTGCGTCAGTTTTGTACACGGAAATTAAAGTATTTCTGCGTTCGTACTTCATTACCTTTCCTTGGTGCATAAACTCTGTTGTGTAGATAGGACCCACACAGGTATGATACCTGCCTAGACTACACTTTAGATTAGATTAGATTAGTAGTTGTTCCATAGATCATGTATACGACACTTCGTAAAGATGTGGAACGCGTCAGGTTAATAAAATGTGTCTACACAACATATTACATTACACAAAATATTACATGACACTTAATATTTTTTTTTTTTGGGGGGGGGTGGGGTAATTACCCACTTACTATATCCAAAAATTCATCTAATGAGTAGAAGGAGTTGTCATTCAGAAATTCTTTTACTTTCCTTTTAAATGCTATATAGCTATCTGTCAGACTTTTGATGGTATTAGGTAAATGACGAAAGACTTTTGTGGTAGCAAAATTTCCCCCCTTCTGAGCCAAAGTTAGATTTAACCCTGAGTAGTGAAGATCACTTGGATGAGCTCCAGCATTTATTCTGATTACACGCTTTTGTACAATGAACACTCTTTTACTCAATGATGAGTACATCATTAGCTGAGAGAGCTTTCGTTTTAGACATGAGACATGCCTTACACGGCTGCCCGTTGTAAATCGTTAAGTCACAAGAATACTAATTTTTTGTGTGTAATGTTTTAGCTTCATGGATCTCAAAAAAATGGTTCAAATGGCTCTAAGCACTATGAGACTTAACAGCTGAGGTCATCAGTCCCCTAAACTTGGAACTACTTAAACCTAACTAACCTAAGGACATCACACACATCCATGCCCGAAGCAGGATTCGAACTTGCGATCGTAGCAGCCGCCTGTTACCGGATTGAATCACCTAGAACCGCTCGGCCATCGCGGCCGGCTCATGGATTTCTTCGTAGAGCTATCGGGTGTCGGAAGAGCATATGAAATGTCTGAAGACGCCCGGCGCTGATCCAGATCAAACATCATATACGAGTCCTGCTGGACAACGATCCAATGAACATGATCTTCTTAAACACTTCATTTATTTTCAGGATGAATTATTCACCCTACAGCGGAGTGTGTGCTGTTTTGAAACTTCAAATGGTTCAAATGGTTCAAATGGCTCTGAGCACTATGGGACTTAACATCTGTGGTCATCAGTCCCCTAGAACTTAGAACTACGTAAACCTAACTAACCTAAGGACATCACACACATCCATGCCCGAGGCAGGACTCGAACCTGTGACCGTAGCAGTCGCGCGGTTCCGGACAGAGCGCCTTAACCGCGAGACCACCGCGGCCGGCTTTGAAACTTCCCAGCCGATTAAGACTGTATACCTTATGGGACTTTTCTGCGAAATTTAGCGGATAGGAGAGAGCTACTGGAGAAAGTAAGGCTGTGAGAGTGGTTGATGAGTCGAACCTCGATAGATCAGTCGCTAAGAGATTTCCCCGCGATAGGCAAGGTTCTGTGTTTGATTCCACATCCAACGGATAGTTTCAGTCTGCCAGGAATTTATAAGGCAGTGCGCTCTTCGCAGCAGAGTGGTTGATTCATTCTGGGAGCAAGCCCTAAAGTTCTGACCAAGTAATTTCGCCGCAGTACCTTTTTTCATAAGTGCTAGTGGCGCAAGGCAAGAAGCTGCATTTCAGTGAAGTTTGGAAGGGAGGAAGGAAATACTTGGGATGTAAAAGTATGACGGCGGGTCTGGAGTCGTGTTTGCGCAGCTAGATCGGAATACGTTGCTCGTGATTGTCAAGGTTCCTGGTTCGAGTCTCCGTCCAGCGCACACTTTTCATCTGGCAGGGAGTTTCACTTAGTTATTTATTAGTGTTCTCATTTAGTGACATTCTTATGTTGCCGATTGTCTGCGAAATCTAATAACTTCCGTGGTTTGTTATCAAAAATGGTTCAAATGGTTCTGAGCACTATGCGACTCAACTTCTGAGGTCATCAGTCGCCTAGAACTTATAACTAATTAAACCTAACTAACCTAAGGACAACACACACATCCATGCCCGAGGCAGGATTCGAACCTGCGACCGTAGCGGTCGCTCGGCTCCAGACTGCAGCGCCCAGAACCGCACGGCCACTCCGGCCGGCTGGTTTGTTATCCACTTGCATCTGACGGCTCACTTTTTTCTTTTTTTGTGTGATATTGTCACCGTTTCCTGTTGCTATCATTTAAGAAATGCTGTTTGGAAAACGTGTGCGAAAGGTGACTGAAGGATAGGCGCCTGTCGCTAGACATAGCACCTCACCATTCGCCCGTCTGAACTTTCCATTTGTGATTCGCTGTTCGGCGTGGCCGAGCGGTTCTAGGCGCTACAGTCTGGAACCGCGCGACTGCTGCGGTTGCAGGTTCGAATCCTGCCTCGGGCATGGCTGTGTGTGATGTCCTTAGGTTAGTTAGGTTTAAGTAGTTCTAAGTTCTAGGGGACTGATGACCTCAGAAGTTAAGTCCCATAGTGCTCAAAGCCATTTGAACCATTTGAGTCGCTGTTTCACACTCTACATTATGCTGAAATACTATGAAGACATTTCCGAAACCTACTCTGTCGTCGAGTCTAGCGTGCAGTTTGTTTTTGTTCAAAAAATGGTTCAAATGGCTGTGAGCACTATGGGACAAGGACATCACACACACATCCACGCCCGAGGGAGGATTCGAACCTGCGACCGTAGCGGTCGCGCGGTTCCAGACTGCAGCGCCTAGAACCGCACGGCCACTTAGGTCGGCTTTTTTTTTTTTTTTTTTTTTTTTTTTCAGCCGTCTTCTGACTAGTTTGATGCAGCCCGCCACGGATTCCTCTCCTGTGCCAACCTCTTCATCTCAGAGCAGCACTTGCAACCAACGCACTGAATTATTTGCTGAATGTATTCCAATCTCTGTCTTCCTCTACAGTGTTTGTCCTCTACAGCTCCCTCTAGTACCATGGAAGACATTCCCTCATGTCTTAACAGATGTCTCATCATTCTGTCCCTTCTCCTTGTCAGTGTTTTCCACATATTCCTTTCCACTACGTTTCTGCGCAGAACCTCCTTATTCCTTACCTTATCTCTCCATCTAATTTTCAACATTCGCCTGTAACACCACATCTCAAATGCTTCGATTCTCTTCTGATCTGATTTTCCCACAGTCCATGTTTCACTACCATACAATGCTGTTCTCCAGACGTACATTCTCAGAAATTTTTTCCTCAAATTAAGTCTTATGATTGATACTAGTAGACTTCTGTTGGCCAGGAATCCCCTTTTTGCCAGTACTAGTCTGCCTTTGATTGCCTCTTTGCTCTGTCCGTCATTGGTTACTTCACTGCCTAGGTAGCAGAATTCCAAAATTTCATCTACTTTGTGACCATCAATACTGCTCTTCTCATTTTTACTACTTCTTATTACTTCCATATTTCTTCGATTTACTCTCAATCAATATTTTGTACTCATTAGATTGCTCATTCTATTCAGCAGATCAATTAACTCTTCTTCACTTTCACTCAGGATAGCAATGTCATCAGCAAATCGAATCATTCACATCCTTTCATTTCGAATTTTAATTCCACTCCTGAACCTTTCTTTTATTTCTATCATTACTTCTTCGATGTACCGGTTGAATAGTAATGGCGAAAGACTACATCCCTGTCTTACACCCTTTTTAATCCGAGCACTTCGTTCTTGGTCATCCACCCGTATTATTCCCTCTTGGCTCTTGTACATATCCCATGTTACCCGTCTCTCCCTAAAGCTTACCCCTATTTTTCTCGTGATTTCGAACATTTTGCAGTATTTTACACTGTTAACGTTTTAGGCCGGCCGAAGTGGCCGTGCGGTTAAAGGCGCTGCAGTCTGGAACCGCAAGACCGCTACGGTCGCAGGTTCGAATCCTGCCTCGGGCATGGATGTTTGTGATGTCCTTAGGTTAGTTAGGTTTAACTAGTTCTAAGTTCTAGGGGACTAATGACCTCAGCAGTTGAGTCCCATAGTGCTCAGAGCCATTTGAACCATTTTTGTTAACGTTTTTTCCTGGTCGACAAATCCTATGAACGTGTCTTGATTTTCCTTTAGTCTTGCTTCCATTATCAACCGCAACATCAGAATTGCCTCTCTGGTACCCTTTACCTTTCCTAAAGCCCAACTGATAGTCATCTAACGCATCCTCAATTTTTTTCCATTCTTCTGTATATTTTTCTTGTCAGCAACTTGGATGCATAAGCTGTTAAGCTGATTGTACGATGATTCTCAAACGTGACAGCTCTTGCAGTCCTCGGAATTGTATGGATGTTATTTTTCCGAAAGTCATATGGTATGTCGCCAGACTCATACATTCTATACACCATCGTGAATAGTTGTTTTGTTGCCAATTCCCCCCAATGATTCTAGAAAGTCTGATGGAATGTTATCGATCCCTTATTTGATGTTAAGTCCTCCAAAGCTCTCCTAAATTCTGATTCTAATACTGGATCCCCTGTCTCTTCTAAATCGACTCATGTTTCTTCTTCTATTACATCACACAAATCTTCTCCCTCATAGTCTTTCAATTCATTCTTACCACCTATCCGCTCTCTCCTCTGCATTTAACAGAGTAATTTCCGTTGCACTATTAATGTTACCACAGTTGATTTTAATGTCACCAAATGTTGAAACTTCCTGGTGAATTAAAACTGTGTGCCAGACCGAGACTCGAAATCGGGACCTTTGCCTTTCGCGGGCAAGTGCTCTACCTAGGTTGTTTTGACTATCCTGTATGCTGAGTCTGTCCTTCCGACAGTCATTCCTTTTTCGATTTCTTCACATTTTTCATGCAGCCATTTCATCTTAGCTTCTCTGCTCGTCCTATTTATCTCATTCCTTAGCCACTTGTATTTCTGTATTCCTGAGCTTCCCGGAACATTTTTGTACTTCCTCCTTTCATCGATCAACTGAAGTATTTCTTCTGTTACCCTTGGTTTCTTCGGAGTTATCTTCTTTGTATCTATGTTTTTCCTTCCAACTTCTGTGATGGCACTTTTAGAGACGACCATTCTTCTTCAGCCGTACTGTCTACTGAACTATTCCTTATTGCTGTATCTATAGCCTTAGAGAACTTCCTTAGTACTTCCGAATACCACTTCTTTGCATAGTGATACTTCCTGACTAACGTCTTTAACTTCAGCGAACTCTTCATCCTATTACATTGTGATCTGAGTCTATATCTGATCCTGGGTACGCCTTACAATCCAATATCTGATTTCGGAATCTCTGTCTGACAATGATGTACTCTAACTGAAATCTTCCCGTATCACCTGGTCTTTTCCGGGTATACTTCCTCCTCTTGTGATACTTGAACAGAGTATTCGCTATTACCAGCTGAAATTTATTACAGAACTCAATTAGACTTTCTCCTCTCCTGTTCCCTGTCACAAGCCCGTATTCTCCTGTAACCTTTTCTCTGCTCCTTCCCCTACAACTGTATTCCAGTCCCCCAAGACTGTTAGATTTTCATCTCCCTTTACGTACTGTATTACTCTTTCAGTATATTTTCTCTGTCTTTTCACCTTCAGCTTGAGACGTCGGCATGTATACCTGTAATATCGTCGGTGTTGGTTTGCTGTCGACTCTGATAAGAACAACCCTTTCACTGAACTGTTCACAGTAACACACTCTTTGGTCTGCCTCCTGTTCATACTGAATCCCACTCCCGTTACACCATTTTCTGCAGCTGTTGATATTACCCTATACTCATCTAACCAGGAATCCTTGTCTTCTTTCTGTTTCATTCCACTGACTGCTACTATATCTAGATCGAGCCTCCGCATTTCCTTTTCAGATTTTCTAGTTCCCCTACCACTTTGAAGCTTCTGCAATCCACGCCCCAACTAGTAGAACATTATCCTTTCATTGGTTATTCAATCTTTTTCTCATGGTCACCTCCTCCTTGGCAGCCTCTTCCAGAGATCCGAATGGGGAACTATTCCGGAATATTTTGCAAATGAAGAGATCATCGTGGTACTTATTAAATGACAGCCCACATGTCCTGTGAATGCACGTTACATGTCTTAAATACACCGGATTCCATTGCCTTCTGCATCCTCATGCCGTTGACCACGTTGATTCTTCCGACTTCAGGGGCAGTTTCCCAACTCTAGGACAAGAGAGTGGCCTGAACTTCCGTCTACTCCTCCGCTCTCGTTGTCAAAGTCGTAGGCAGAATGAAGATGACTTCTTATGCCGGAAATCTTCGGCCGCCAATGCTGATTATAATTCAAAATCTAAGCACTGACGGGTCTCGAATGCAGGACTGAAATTGTTTTGAGCACTAATCAACGACGCTACCCCTAACCCATGTGGCCACTAACATGCATTGAGGCCTCATTCTCGTAAAGCACTTGTGGCACTCCGCGCAGTACAGAATGGGCTGTACGTCGGCTGTCACTAGCCATCCTTAGAGTTTGTTTTGCCTAGCGTAGCGTTCGTCAGTTGTGAACTTGCATAGTGTGTAGCATCCGTGAGTCAATTTACACTAGCATTTTGAGGTTATGTTGTCTATTTTTATCTGAAAAATAATGAACAGAAATGTAACTACTAAACACTGTGCTGCTTGTGGTTTGTTTGGCGAAATTCTTAAAAACACCCAACCGCCATCTGCGCAAGGCAGTCAAAAGTTAAATTAAAGATCTGAGCCACGTAATGTGTTGTGGAACCACTGAGTAAATCTCAAAGAAAAATATCGAAAGAGAATGGAACAGCAAGAACAAGACTACGAAGGAGTCAGAAAAAGCTGAAATCGAAACCATAAAGGTCTACTTTACTCCAAGGTCCAGATTAAGTTGATTCAGACAGGCGTATGGAATTCTGCGAGTTGTACACAGTCCAACAGGAAGCCAATCCCAAGTTTTAAAAAGCATGCTTTGGAGCGACAAAGCGACGTCTAAGGTGAATGGCAGACTGAACAGATAACTCTGTCCACCGGTATTATAACAAAGTTCAACTCTCGTGGCTTGACTGTACGCGCAGGAATTTTCAGCAGAGGCTTAATCTGACCTTATTTTATTCTCAATTCTGTAAGTTACCTAGATATGCAGTGCTATTAGAACAGTAAAATAGTCCAGTTTTCGGAGATCTGCATCCGGTTAATGGAAAACTGATATGGGGGGGAGCCTCCAGACATTAGGGAATTCTGGTGAGAAACTTTCTGAAAACAAGCTAATGAATGGATTGGCAAACAGGTACTGCTTTGTGGAATCCACGATGCCCAGATATAACATCCATGGCTTTTTCAGTCTCGGTATACGAAAAAGTGAGGTTTATTCCGCCAAGATTTGTGACGTTGCGCATTTGAAGGGACGAATCCAATCAGAATTTGAAACCCATAGTCTCGGAACATACGCTACAAAATTTGTAAATCATTGTTGAAAATGTTTGCTTGGAATAGAATGGAAACCACTTCGAGTATCATTTCCGGTTGTATTGAACTCTATACGTTTTTCTGTGTTGACGATAAATTTGTATTTTCATCCGTTTAATATTACTGCACTAAACGCAAACAGCTGATTTATGGCCCACTCTGTACAAAGTTTACGTGAAATTTCTTCGCTCTACCTTGGAAAGACACCTGGCATTCAGGTAAATCTCTACAGAAGGCTGAAGCTGAGTCCAAACGTTAGTCGGCAAATTCTCGGACCGCAACCACCACTGCCTAGGACATTAACTCTGACCTTTGCAGTGGAGTATGCTTTTCCATTACGGCTTCTTTTTTTTTTTGGTCATCAGTCTGCTGACTGGCTTGATACGGCCCGCCACGAATTCCTTTCCTGTGCCAACCTCTTCATCTCAGAGTAGCACTTGCAACCTACGTCCTCAATTATTTGCTTGACGTATTCCAATCTCTGTCTTCCTCTACAGTTTTTGCCCTCTACAGCTCCTTCTAGTACCATGGAAGTCATTCCCTCATGTCTTAGCAGATGTCCTATCATCCTGTCCCTTCTCCTTATCAGTGTTTTCCACATATTCCTTTCCTCCCCGATTCTGCGTAGAACCTCCTCATTCCTTACCTTATCAGTCCACCTAATTTTCAACATTCGTCTATAGCACCACATCTCAAATGCTCCGATTCTCTTCTGTTCCGGTTTTCCCACAGTCCATGTTTCACTACCATACAATGCTGTACTCCAGACGTACATCCTCAGAAATTTCTTCCTCAAATTAAGGCCGGTATTTGATATCAGTAGACTTCTCTTGGCCAGAAATGCCTTTTTTGCCACAGCGAGTCTGCTTTTGATGTCCTCCTTGCTCCGTCCGTCATTGGTTATTTTACTGCCTAGGTAGCAGAATTCCTTAACTTCATTGACTTCGTGACCATCAATCCTGATGTTAAGTTTCTCGCTGTTCTCATTTCTACTACTTCTCATTACCTTCGTCTTTCTCCGATTTACTCTCAAACCATACTGTGTACTCATTAGACTGTTCATTCCGTTCAGCAGATCATTTAATTCTTCTTCACTTTCACTCAGGATAGCAATGTCATCAGCGAATCGTATCATCGATATCCTTTCACCCTGTATTTTAATTCCACTCCTGAACCTTTCTTTTATTTCCATCATTGCTTCCTCGATGTACAGATTGAAGAGTAGGGGCGAAAGGCTACAGCCTTGTCTTACACCCTTCTTAATACGAGCACTTCGTTCTTGATCGTCCACTCTTATTATTCCCTCTTGGTTGTTGTACATATTGTATATGACCCGTCTCTCCCTACAGCTTACCCCTACTTTTTTCAGAATCTCGAACAGCTTGCACCATTTTATATTGTCGAACGCTTTTTCCAGGTCGACAAATCCTATGAAAGTGTCTTGATTTTTCTTTAGCCTTGCTTCCATTATTAGCCGTAATGTCAGAATTGCCTCTCTTGTCCCTTTACTTTTCCTAAAGCCAAACTGATCGTCACCTAGCGCATTCTCAATTTTCTTTTCCATTCTTCTGTATATTATTCTTGTAAGCAGCTTCGATGCATGAGCTGTTAAGCTGATTGTGCGATAATTCTCGCACTTGTCAGCTCTTGCCGTCTTCGGAATTGTGTGGCTGATGCTTTTCCGAAAGTCAGATGGTATATCGCCAGACTCATATATTCTACACACCAACGTGAATAGTCGTTTTGTTGCCACGTCCCCCAATGATTTTAGAAATTCTGATGGAATGTTATCTGTCCCTTCTGCCTTATTTGACCGTAAGTCCTCCAAAGCTCTTTTAAATTCCGATTCTAATACTGGATCCCCTATCTCTTCTAAATCGACTCCTGTTTCTTCTTCTATCACATCAGACAAATCTTCACCCTCATAGAGGCTTTCAATGTATTCTTTCCACCTATCTGCTCTCTCCTCTGCATTTAACAGTGGAATTCCCGTTGCACTCTTAATGTTACCACCGTTGCTTTTAATGTCACCAAAGGTTGTTTTGACTTTCCTGTATGCTGAGTCTGTCTTTCCGGCAATCATATCTTTTTCGATGTCTTCACATTTTTCCTGCAGCCACTTCGTCTTAGCTTCCCTGCACTTCCTATTTATTTCATTCCTCAGCGACTTGCATTTCTGTATTCCTGATTTTCCCGGAACATGTTTGTACTTCCTCCTTTCATCAATCAACTGAAGTATTTCTTCTGTTACCCATGGTTTCTTCGCAGCTACCTTCTCTGTACCTATGTTTTCCTTCCCAACTTCTGTGATGGCCCTTTTTAGAGATGTCCATTCCTCTTCAACTGTACTGCCTACTGCGCTATTCCTTATTGCTGTATCTATAGCGTTAGAGAACTTCAAACGTATCTCGTCATTCCTCAGTACTTCCATATCCGACTTCTTTGCGTATTGATTCTTCCTGACTAATGTCTTGAACTTCAGCCTACTCTTCATCACTACTATATTGTGATCTGAGTCTATATCTGCTCCTGGGTACGCCTTACAATCTGATTTCGGAATCTCTGTCTGACCATGATGTAATCTAATTGAAATCTTCCCGTATCTCCCGGCCTTTTCCAAGTATACCTCCTCCTCTTGTGATTCTTGAACAGGGTATTCGCTATTACTAGCTGAAACTTGTTACAGAACTCAATTAGTCTTTCTCCTCTTTCATCCCTTGTCCCAAGCCCATATTCTCCTGTAACCTTTTCTTCTACTCCTTCCCCTACAACTGCATTCCAGTCGCCCATGACTATTAGATTTTCGTACCCCTTTACATACTGCATTACCCTTTCAATATCCTCATACACTTTCTCTATCTGTTCATCTTCAGCTTGCGAAGTCGGCATGTATACCTGAACTATCGTTGTCGGTGTTGGTCTGCTGTCGAATCTGATTAGAACAACCCGGTCACTGAACTGTGTAAGAGGTGGGGTTTGCGCTATATGCGCTGCCTGCAATAGGCAAGACTTAGGAGAGTCTCTGACCAGAGAGCTGTATGTCGTTAGTTGTTGCTTGTCGCGAGTCTGCGCTAGTCTGCGCGTGTCGACAGTAGCCTTGAGTTGTCTGTGTGAGTCGGCGGTAGTCGGCGCGTGTCGGCTGTCTGCTCTGCTCGGGACTCTGGTCAGGACTCTGGAGGATGAGTATTGTTGTAGAAGGTAAAGAAGCAGCCTTGCGCATATCTAGTAATGTATATTAATTGTCATTTAATTCCTTTAAAAAAATGCCCCAATAATAATTTTTATAATATAAAGTAAATTTTTTTTTAAAAAAAGCATTCATTTCAATTTAAAGATTTTATCCAATGAATAATTAATTCCTTTCACGAGTCACAAAGCGTAGGCCAGCATTGCACGGAGCTGTGCCGAAAATTTTTATGTAAGAGCAGATATATTTGCAGTTTTTATTGAGGTAAGAATTTTTGCTTTTTTTATTCAGAATACAGGGCCGAGGCGCAGCGTTTCTGTCGTCATAAAATTTACCAGGTTACTGAATTTTTTTTTTTATATTTTGGTGTTTAGGAATTTTTCTGTTTCGAACTTAACATTAAATGAGAAAAGAATTTTGTGGGAACATTAAATGTGAATGCATTTCTGCACACAGATTATAAATGGGAGCCAATTTTGTTCAGTGGTTACAATATTAAAAAATTCATTTAACTATTATTTTTGCGGGGAGCTTACGCTTGGTTGAATTACATTTATACAATTTTGTTGCGAGGTTACACTTGGTCCAGTTTCATTATTATTTTTCTGTGGGCAGGTTACACTTGGCGACATCCGGCCAGGATCGTATTTCTTTGTGAATCCTCTGATAAGTAGTCATATATCTGCTCTTATTTACTTAAATGTAGTTTGTATCTGGCGCAACGCATTCACTAATTTGTCACTCTTTCTTTCACAGATCATCGGCAATTTATTGCTCTTTGTTGTAATTGTGTCTGTTGCATTTTGCATTGTCCTTGTTTCATTTGTGCTTAATTCTGATTTGTGAAAAATGCCGCGAAAAACTATTAACAGTACATCGCGATGTGTAATGAGTGAAATAGCCAACTCTAATAATTTGACCGATAATACTTGCGACACTCAGCGTAATGATGACAATCCTCCATTTACAGACAATCAGTGCGTATCGACCACTTGTAATGATTTTGATCCTAATAATGAACAAATAAATTCAATTGTGTCGTCTGTTAATTTAACGACAATTGATGACGCGGGAGGTTCTCTTACAATGAACGTTACCCAGTTTAACACACCCGGTTTGCAAAATTTGAATTGTGAACAGATAAATTTTTCTAACGAAAATGAACAGTATACGCAAAGTAGGACAGATTTATTTGATTCCGAGGTAGTGACTAACAGTGCACATCCGATTGGGAAACCTTTTCGAGAATCACAGAATGACCAATGGTTACACAAAACGTGACAATTGCATGTACGCCATCAAACAGCACAGAGAGTAGAGTAGGTAATATTGGCTTGGATCAAATTATGGCAATATTGCTACAACAGAATGAAAATTCCAAACAACAGAATGAAAGACAAGAGAACAATCACAAACAACTTAGTGAAGGTCTCAAAAAACAAATTAATGAAATTAATGAAAAATTAGACAACAATTCCAGACAGCTTAGTGAACAGATTACAGCCGTTGCCGCGCAGTGTCATGATACTAAGGAACAATTACGTGAGGAAATTATAGCTTGTGCTAGAAACAGCAGTGAAGAAATTAGATCTGTGGCACAAGAATTAAATAATAGACATGCAGATACAACTAAATTACTTACAAGGGAACCTCCCCATCGCATCCCCCTCAGATTTAGTTGTAATTTGGCACAGGGATAGGCCTTGAAAAACTGAACACAGATCAATCGAGAAAACAGGAAGAAGTTGTGTGGAACTATGAAAAAAATAAGCAAAATATACAAACTGAGTAGTCCATGCGCAAGGTACGTAACAACAAGGAGAATGTGAGACTACGCGCACCGTGGTCCCGTGGTTAGCGTGAGCAGCTGCGGAACGAGAGGTCCTTGGTTCAAGTCTTCCCTCGAGTGAAAAGTTTAATTTATTATTTTCAGACAATTATCAAAGTTCAGGCACTCACAGATAATCAACTTCACTCTCCAAAATTCCAGGACATGTTCAGATTTGCTTCGACTTATGCAGGATTTGACGGTCTACACAAGGAAACATTTGAAAACGTAAAAAAACATATGTTTTGACAGAGCACAGGGAAAACCGTGCGACTGTGAAACTGTTGCATTCATTTGTTGCAGTTTATGTGACAAACTCTTATGTTTTCATCACTTTTTTGGGAGTGATTATCACATACACAAGAAAACCTAAATCGGGCAAGGTAGAAGAATCTTTTTACCCATTCGCCAGGTGTGCAAGTTAGGTGGGTCGACAACATATCCTGTCATGTGACGCACATGCCGTCACCAGTGTCGTATAGAATATATCAGACATGTTTTCCTGTGGAGGAATCGGTTGACCTATGACTTTGCGATCAAATGTTTTCGGTTCCTATTGGAGAGGCACGTCCTTTCGTCTACTAATCGCACGGTTTTGCGGTGCGGTCGCAAAACACAGACACTAAACTTATTACAATGAACAGAGACGTCAATGAATGAACGGACAGATAGTAACTTTGCGAAAATAAAGAAAGTAAAATTTTCACTCACGGGAAGACTCGAACCAAGGACCTCTAGTCCTGCAGCTGCTCACATTAACCACATGACCACGGCGCTCTTCAGCTTATTTTATCCTTGATGTTGTCTATCTTGCACATGGCCTACTCAGTTTGTATATTTTGCCTATTTTTTCATAGTTCCACACAACTTCTTCCTGTTTTCTCGATTGATCTGTGTTCAGTTTTTCAAGGCCTATCCACTGTGTCAATTTATAACTAAATCTGAGGGGGGTGCGTTGGGGAGGTTCCCTTGTTAGAGACGAAATTAGTGCAGTCGGTAAACAATGCTCTGAAAACGCAACACAGTTACGCGACGAGTTTAAATTAATGTCAGCAGAACTTTCGCGCACACTGGATGCAAAAGTAGACGCGAAATTCGACCAACAGAACAGTCAAATTGATAAACGTTTTAATCATCACCTACAAAACAGTGAAACGCGTTTCCGTAAATTTATGCAGGAACAGAATAAAGTAAAGCGACAAGTCATGTAAACAATTACCGCACAGAGACAGGAAGATAAACGTAAATTGTTTACGAAAGCAAAAACACACGTAGACAACAATATTGCTACAGTACCAGACGAAATTAATACTATCAAACAGTTGCACACCGAATTGCGTGATGAAATTTCCGATCTTAAAACAAAAACAGACACACACACACACAGTAGACTTTCAGACAGTGACCGACAGACTTGAACAATTAGAACTAATACAGGATTCCGACGTCATCAAAGCAGACGTTAAAAAATTGAACGAAACCACACGTAAAATACAAAAACAAATTAATGCTTGTGACATTAAAAACGATGATCAGGTAAAAATACTGACTGAAAAATATGATGAATTGGCCAGTCGTATTGACGTTATTGAAAGTAATAATGACACCAAATCAGACGATACTTCACTGATTTCGTTTAATCAAACACCTGAATTCCAAAATTTACAGCAGATGATCAGTGAGATAGATTCGTCCAATAATACATTACGTAGAAAATTGTCAACTTTGCAGCAAGAAGTGACAGAGATAAAAAATATTTCAGTCAATAACACGTCACAGCATACGGCACGTTCCGAACATTTGTCACATTCGTACAGCCAGTATAATTTAGGTAATTTACAGAGAGTGCATGACTTAGATTCCGAACAATCACAGAAAAATAGATTCTCATACAATCCTGAACCTGTTCAGACGTACAGAGACGATAATTTTGATTACAAGCATTTTCTGTCTGTGAGAAAATTTAAAGTATTTAAAAATGACAGAACACAGATTCACCTCTTGGATTGGATACAACAATTTAGCTTTGCTTTTCCACCGGCTTGGCCCGTAACACATAAACCTGAATTTATTTGCAGTTTTTTGGAAGGCGAACCGGCAACTCGTATGAGACCGATCGCGAGACAATGCTACTCGGTAGAAGAATTTCAGAATGCTTTTCTGTCAGCGTATTGGTCGAAGACGACACAGGCCGGAATTAAGGATCAATTAATTAGTTTACCGAATTATGAGAACTCAAATTTTTCCACTGTCACGCAATTTTTTGAGCACATGGTCCAACAAAACCAGTACTTAAGTGAACCATATAGTGAATCTGCACTTATTCAATTATGTATTTCTAAATTACCACGATCAATAAGAGTGTCACTTTTAACGGGTCAGCAGAAAGAAAATATTTCAGCATTCAGAGATGTGTTACAACTTTTGGGAGTTCAGCAATCAGATTATTCCTTTATAAACGAAAATTTTTGATATAATAACCAAGGTCAACAAACATACAGCAATTACGATCAGCCACGCAATTTCAATAGTAAAGGTAATAAACGCTTCAGGAACGACAACCACCAGAACTTTAATAACAGACAAAATTTTAATTATCAGTATTGTCAAAATTATCAGCAACAGGAACCACATTTTGGTAACAATAGAGGTTTTTCTCCGGAACAGCAACAAAACCAACCGGTTAGCATGCCTCACCAACAATGTAATGCACAAAGTCAACCAAGCTTTAATGTTTCGCCACGTACGCGTATAGCGTCGGCCCCAGCAAATAGTAATGCACAGCAACAAGGCAACCAGTACGTACAGAAAACACACTATTTCAATTCCTATCGCAATGCACCGTATAGAAATGACTATCATGACAGACATAAAAGCAATGAGCACAATTTTCAGCGTACATTTAATAACAGTCGGTCTTACCAGCAGCAAAATCGTCCGCAACAACATATTATCATGAATGAACCAGACAGTAGGTATCATCCCGAATGTAATACGTCAGGAAGAAATAACAGAACAGTACAAATAGTGGAAATGCCACAGCATCCTCCCGAAAATGTTAGCACGTCAGATAGAATTTGACTAAATTCAGTACAGGTTGCATCTTCCAGTAATGTAAGCAATACTTTTGACACAGAGAATCATGTTCACGAAAATGTTATTACTTTTGACGACATCTGAGACACTCTTTTGCAGGAAAGACCAGTTGTTCAAAAAACCATTTCACACCCTGTCATCGAAGTAAAAATTGGATCATCCAAATTTTCAGCAGTAATCGATTCTGTATCTCCTATGTCAGTTATAAATGAAAAAACTTTCAACGAATGTAACAAAGAGAATACCTATCCTACGTTACCATTAAGCAAAACTAAAGTGAAAGGAGCAGTGTCTAGTAAAGGAGTAGATGTAAAATTACAGACACATTTATCATTTTTTATTGCAGGTCATACATTTCACTCAAATTTTTGGATCGTTCCCTTATTGATGACAGACGTTATTTTAGCTAGAAATTTTCTGGTTTAACACGACGAAATTATTGACTTTCAGAACTGCTATTTAATGTTAAAGGATGAAAATGTACAACTGGCTTTAGAATTTCAGCACTCTTTATCTGCAGAAGAACAAACAATTAATCGTACAGAGGTCATTTCCGCATCACGTAACATAGACTGTCATTCCACATTGTTAACAGATACGTACGTACACAACTATAATACTCCAGACGAAGCCGACTATGACGTTATACAGATGATTTCTGATAAAGTTAAACAGAGCAGTGCAAATACACACGGCGAACGCACACAACTATGCAAAATTCCTTTACAGCAAGCTCCACTTTTTGACAACGTTCCTGGTACTATGTCCGGTTTTATGTATCAATTTCAAGTTAAACAGCACGACACGTTTAAAGCCAAACATTATCCCATTCCGTATATTCACAGAGAACAAGTTAAGAAAGAATTGCAAGCTATGCTTGACCAAGGAATTATTGAACCGGCAGTTAGTCCGTACATAAATCCACTCCACATTGTTAAGAAAAAGGATGGTTCACTTCGCCTCGTACTTGATTCGCGTCACATCAACGACATTATTATTAATGAAACGGATCGCCCACAGACACTAGAAGAACTTCTACAAAAATTTCATGTTACTGCTATTTATTCCACATTAGATTTGAAATCGGGATTTTGGCAAATTCAACTTCATCCGGACTGCAGAAAGTACACGGCTTTTCTCTGTTTTGGTGACTGTTATCAATTTTGTAAATTACCGTTCGGTCTAAATATTTCATCAGCAGCATTTATTCGCGGTTTGAATACAATACTTGCGACAGAACTTAAAGACAGAATCACAACGTATGTAGACGACATTTTTATTGCAGAATCTAACTGCTCTGAACACAATCTGATTCTTGAACGACTGTTACGAACTTTTCGTGCAAAAGGACTCACAGTTAATCTCTGTAAATCGCACTTTGGCAAAACTTCTATAAAATTTCTTGGACACGTAATTTCAGCAGAAGGCATTGCGCCTCACCCGGAAAAACTTCAAGCTTTACGTGACATTACTATTCCTACGACGAAGAAACAACTACGTAGCTTTTTAGGTTTAATTAACTTTTTTCGTAAATTTATTCATTTCTCTGCTTTAGACACCCCTAGATTATGTCAATTGACAGATAAAAACACTATTTGGTCCTGGGATAAGCAAGCACATTCTGAATTTGTGAGCCTGAAAGAAGCTTTGTTGAATGCACCACTTCTATCACACCCAGATCTTACTAGAAATTTTTCCATTGCCACCGACAGTTCTAACACCGCATTAGGCGTACACATTTTTCAGGAAATTGAAGAAGATGGCACTACAGTAATTAAAAACATAGCCTTTGCGAGTCGCATTCTGTCACCTGCTAAACGCAATTATTCTGTTACAGAACTTGAAACATTATGTGTTGTATGGGCATTTACGAGATTTCGGCATTTTCTTTATGGAAGACACACTACCGTCTACGCAGATCATAGAGCGATACAGTTTTTACTTTCGGCTAAATTTACGCACGACAGATTGAGTAGACGGAAACTTTACTTGCAGGAATTTAATTTCACAATTGTTCACATTCCCGGCTCACAAAATATTGTAGCAGACGCACTATCCCGTTCTCTCAGCGGCAATCAGCAAGACATCGCAACCAACTTCTGCAAAGCAAATTTCAGCGTCATGTACATTCAACAAGTTGCATTTGAGAATTTCATTTCGTCGTCATTACAAGACATAGCACAAGAGCAGAGTAAAGACAAAGTATGGAAAGAAATTAAACACCTTTGGCAAGATAGGAATAATGTTACCATTAGAAACCATTACACTGTACCCAATAACATTCTGTTTCGCCGCTCTCACCCTGACAGCAACAATTGGTTATTATGCATTCCTGACGAACTTGTTAACAAATTAATCTGGTATACTCATTTAAGTTATGCACATTACGGAGCCAGAAAACGTTTTCTTATACTGAGACAGAACTGTTATTTTACCAACATGGAGAAACGTATTCGACGAGTTTTAGCGTCATGTAAAATCTGCCAGAAAGCTAAGTCAGATACGACTTCACATATTCCTCCGTTACATCCCATTGTACCTGTTAAATTAAGACACATGGTCGCTATAGACATTTTTGGTCCGATTCCCAGAACTAATAGAGGTTTTTGCTACATCTTTGTCGCTGTTGAACTCACTTCAAAATTTGTTACCTTCACTCCGTTACGCAAAGCTACTGCTAAAACTGTTTCGAAAGCATTTGTAAAACATTTTCTATTTCATGTAGGGCATGTATTGAAAGTAATTTCCGACAATGGATCACAGTTTCGATCTGCTATATGGACACGTGTGTTACGAGCTAGAAACATTTCTCCGATCTATATATCCAGTTACCATGCTTCTTCGAACCCTTGTGAACGATTAATGAAAGAAATTGGTATACTATGTAGAATATACTGCCATAAAAAACATATTGATTGGGACACACACACACTCTCATTCCAGGATGTAATTAATTCCATACCAAATGAATCTACTATGCTATCTCCGTCTGTTATACTGAAAAATGTTGAACCACCTAACAAAATTAAAGAATTAGTAACCTTTCCTACATCTCGTCGACTACGACACCATGAAATAATTGACATTGCGCTGAACAACGTCAAACGTGCCGCAGAGCGCCGGAGAAGACAGCAAAAACAGGTTTGTACACGCCGTGACTTTCACTTTGGACAGAAGATATTAGTACGCACACATTATTTATCTAATAGAGGAAAAGGTAGGTGTAGTAAATTTGAGCTTCTATATGCAGGTCCATATCGAATTCGCAGCATTCCTCATCCCAATGTAGCACATGTCGAAACTTTAAGAACCAGAAAAACCAAAGGGAACCACCACGTCTCCAACGTCAGACCTTTTATTGAATGAACATACTTTATGATTTATCACACGGTAATGCCATTTCCTGATTTTTTTTATGACCACTTATGGAATTATATTCACATGAACACTTACTGATGATATTCATATTTTATGTTGGCAAGTGCCGGGCAAGGTAAGGTTAGCAGGTCGCTTTTCTTGTCGTTACACATTAGACCGTGCACATTTTTCCAGATGAACTTACACATTTTATGACCACTCATGCAAATATATTTATGTGATTACTTACTGATGATTATCGTATTTTTTCTCGGCAAGTGCCAGGCAAGGTAAGGTTAGCAGGTCGCTCTTCTTGTCGTTACACATCAGCCCGTGCACATTTTCCATTTTTCATGTATGTATGATTGTTTTCCTGTTTTGTTTGTATGCGCTATGAAATATTTAAGATATAACAAACACCAGTTGACTTTGACATTTTGCCTTATGATATCTCAACATCGTGACTATTTTTACATTTTTTTTTTTTTTTTTGCTGCTACATTGTGGTACTCTGTGTACATTTTTGCACCTGTACACTGACTATGTTTTTGACATATTACGTTTTCTGTGATGCTATGCTGTATGCTCAATTATATCACTAGAAACCAGCTTTTATTAATTTGAATGCAAGACATTAATCATTGTTTATCATTTTCAGAAAAAATTACGTGTAAAAGAAATAAATTATGGGAATTTCACCTTCGGAATGAACGAAAGAAGATGCAATACCTCGTCACGAAGAGTATATGGATCAGAATTAACAAGCATTAACAAGAATATACTATACACATCGTATGATAGCAGTCTTAACTAATTTTTTCTTTCAGAATACGAAGCGATTGATGCAGGCTGTCAGACAGAACTACACATCTTAGTTTTAGTGATGAAATATGCTAGAAATAAGGAACTCTATAGTATGAATAGTTGTATAATGAATAATGAAGTGACTTTTTTTGCAGATGATAATGAATGATGATGAATAGTGATGAAGAATATGCTAATATGGAAGTTTTTCTTTATAGGTGATGATAATAATGGAGCTATGATGATATGGATAGTGAAGTTTTTCTTTGCAGGTGATAATAGTAATGATAATGAAGTTTTTCTTTGCAGATGAAAGTAATGATGAATTTTATATATTTACTATTAGTTAAAGAAATGCTATGTAGTTATTTAGGTATTTGTTGCAGTTCGTTTTGACAGTATGTCTTATGTCGCATGGTATGATGACTGAAGGTTTTGGAAAGGACAGCCGGAGAACACATATATTTTTTTTATACATTTCATTACCTGTTAATTCGAAGTTCACTACTTTTCAGCATAATATGCGTTTCTTCTTTCAGTTTAATAATCCATTATGTATTTTTTCCAGGAGAAGCTATTCATGAAATTAATGTGCTATAAGCAGTTAGTCATTAAACCTGTTCTAATACTTGCATTTTTTTACCCATTTGTGTGTATCATTCATGAATGTGATCACATATACTCTACTTGTTTCATAACCTTGCTACAGCTGACTCATGCCAAATGACGTTATTAATCCTTATTTCCAGCAATAAGTCAAAAGGAAAAATATTTTCATCCCCCAGCAATTAATTATCGATCCCAACGCAATGCATTGCTAGCAAAACAAAAAAAAAAAAAAAAACAAAAAAAAAAAAAAAAAAAAAAAAAAAAGATGATAATGCTACCAGTTTAAGATACATTTCTAGTTCTAAATATAATGCAAATTTCTCTGTTGTATTGAATCCATTATGTCTATGTATTAGTCGACTACAGACCTTGAGTAATAGTTACAATGTGTTACGTTTTAAATATGTCCTATGTCACTTGACTTATGAGTTCTGAGTAATACTGAATGATGACTTATGCATTAATGCTATTCCAATAATTAACTCCTGTTTTGAATGATGACTTCTGAATAATACTGAATAATGTTTTGTAAAATACACTCCTGGAAATTGAAATAAGAACACCATGAATTCATTGTCCCAGGAAGGGGAAACTTTATTGACACATTCCTGGGGTCAGATACATCACATGATCACACTGACAGAACCACAGGCACATAGACACAGGCAACAGAGCATGCACAATGTCGGCACTAGTACAGTGTGTATCCACCTTTCGCAGCAATGCAGGCTGCTATTCTCCCATGGAGACGATCGTAGAGATGCTGGATGTAGTCCTGTGGAACGGCTTGCCATGCCATTTCCACCTGGCGCCTCAGTTGGACCAGCGTTCGTGCTGGACGTGCAGACCGCGTGAGACGACGCTTCATCCAGTCCCAAACATGCTCAATGGGGGACAGATCCGGAGATCTTGCTGGCCAGGGTAGTTGACTTACACCTTCTAGAGCACGTTGGGTGGCACGGGATACATGCGGACGTGCATTGTCCTGTTGGAACAGCAAGTTCCCTTGCCGGTCTAGGAATGGTAGAACGGTGGGTTCGATGACGGTTTGGATGTACCGTGCACTATTCAGTGTCCCCTCGACGATCACCAGTGGTGTACGGCCAGTGTAGGAGATCGCTCCCCACACCATGATGCCGGGTGTTGGCCCTGTGTGCCTCGGTCGTATGCAGTCCTGATTGTGGCGCTCACCTGCACGGTGCCAAACACGCATACGACCATCATTGGCCCCAGGCAGAAGCGACTCTCATCGCTGAAGACGACACGTCTCCATTCGTCCCTCCATTCACGCCTGTCGCGACACCACTGGAGGCGGGCTGCACGATGTTGGGGCGTGAGCGGAAGACGGCCTAACGGTGTGCGGGACCGTAGCCCAGCTTCATGGAGACGGTTGCGAATGGTCCTCGCCTATACACCAGGAGCAACAGTGTCCCTAATTTGCTGGGAAGTGGCGGTGCGGTCCCCTACGGCACTGCGTAGGATCCTACGGTCTTGGCGTGCATCCGTGCGTCGCTGCGGTCCGGTCCCAGGTCGACGGGCACGTGCACCTTCCGCCGGCCACTGGCGACAACATCGATGTACTGTGGAGACTTCACGCCCCACGTGTTGAGCAATTCGGCGGTACGTCCACCCGGCCTCCCGCATGCCCACTATACGCCCTCGCTCAAAGTCCGTCAACTGCACATACGGTTCACGTCCACGCTGTCGCGGCATGCTACCAGTGTTAAAGACTGCGATGGAGCTCCGTATGCCACGGCAAACTGGCTGACACTGACGGCGGCGGTGCACAAATGCTGCGCAGCTAGCGCCATTCGACGGCCAACACCGCGGTTCCTGGTGTGTCCGCTGTGCCGTGCGTGTGATCATTGCTTGTACAGCCCTCTTGCAGTGTCCGGAGCAAGTATGGTGGGTCTGACACACCGGTGTCAATGTGTTCTTTTTTCCATTTCCAGGAGTGTATATGAATACTTTGTAACTGGCCAATGAGTGCCAATAATTACTGCAATCAGATGAGTTATGAATAGTGTTTTGTAATATTCAATACTTGCTACATGTTTAGTAACTGGCCAATGAGTGCCAATAATTATTTTTAAATATGTCATATGTCACTTGAATGATGAAAACTGTTTTGTAATATTCAATATTTGCTGACCAACGAATGCCACTGTTTCTTATACTTTAAATTTATATTATGTCTCCACAATGAGATTTTCACTCTGCAGCGGAGTGTGCGCTGATATGAAACTTCGTGGCAGATTAAAACTGTGTGCCCGACCGAGACTCGAACTCGGGACCTTTGCCTTTCGCGGGCAAGTGCTCTACCATCTGAGCTACCGAAGCACGACTCACGCCCGGTACTCACAGCTTTACTTCTGCCAGTATCTCGTCTCCTACCTTCCAAACTTTACAGAAGCTCTCCTGCGAACCTTGCAGAACTAGCACTCCTGAAAGAAAGGGTATTGCGGAGACATGGCTTAGCCACAGCCAGGCTTCTGTAAAGTTTGGAAGGTAGGAGACGAGATACTGGCAGAAGTAAAGCTGTGAGACCGGGCGTGAGTCGTGCTTCGGTAGCTCAGATGGTAGAGCACTTGCCCGCGAAAGGCAAAGGTCCCGAGTTCGAGTCTCGGTCGGGCACACAGTTTTAATCTGCCAGGAAGTTTTATATTATGTCACTTTCATGCTATATATATGAATTAACTCCTGTATTGAATGATGACTTCTGATGATTTGTATCTGGCCAATGAGTGCCAATGTTCTATGTAAACAGATAACGTATGAACATTATTCTGTAATCCTTCATACATGGTACAGAAATGTTCAGTAACTGGGCGATGAGTGCCACGAATTACTTAAAATCAGTTAATCGACTAGTGTAATTATCAATGATGACTGGCATAAGATTTAATGTCCTTCACCTTCTGACCTAATTACCAGAAATTACTGCAATATCCGTTTGTCCTGTCTAACCTCATGCTCATGGAGCACTATATTTGGTTTTTGCACTAATTCTACGTTGCTGTACCTTACAAGAACGTGGTGTTGACACGACATGCTGTCCACCACCTTGAGCGATGGAGATATTATTATGGTCCCAGTGTTTGGTGTACCTGATGTACTGCCAAAATGATAACATGGAATATTAATACGACATTTCAGTGTCTTGGCTACACTGATTAATACTTCAGGGAAAAGAACTTCAGATTGTCTCACTTGGTGTTGTGCTTCTGTAGAAAGATATGGACTTTCAGTGCAGCTGTGTGCAAACTAATGTGCTACAACCATGACGCAATCCTTCCCATTCCTTTCCGAGTTCTTGTAAAATGGTAAACACTTGTACAGTGCGTTTAAATTCTTGTAAAATGATAAAGACATATATAGTGCATGTGCACTTCATTTCATTTGTTAACAAGATCAGTTGTCCTACATGTGCTAAAGACTTTTACAGTGCGTGTGCACTTTATTTCACTCCATGATATGTTTATTTGTTGTAAAAATGCTAAAGAGTTTTACAGTGCGTGTGCACTTCATGTCATTTGTTAATATGATTTGTATTCATTGCGTATACATTTTGTGATTTGCTGATATATTCTGAACTACAGTGCGTGTGTACTTTATGTCATCTGTTAATATGATTTGTACTCATTGCCTATACATTTTGTGATTTCCTGATATGTTCTGTACTACAGTGCGTGTGCACTTTTTTGTAATTTGTTAATATGTTTTGTACTCATTTTGTACACATTTTGTCTTTGCTTGATATGTTCTGTACTCAGTGCATGTGCACTATATTAAATTCATGTTCTGCACTTATATATATGTATATATTCTGTGATTGTAAACTTAGTTAATTAAGAAAAGTTTGTTGCTCATGGCAAGTCCAATTGACTCACCATCGCTGCCAAATTTTTGCCCCCCCAGTGGAGGGTTATGTAAGAGGTGAGGTTTGCGCTATATGCGCTGCCTGCAATAGGCAAGACTTAGGAGAGTCTCTGACCAGAGAGCTGTATGTCGTTAGTTGTTGCTTGTCGCGTGTCTGCGCTAGTCTGCGCATGTCGACAGTAGTCTTGAGTTGTCTGTGTGAGTCGGCGGTAGTCGGCGCGTGTCAGCTGTCTGCTCTGCTCGGGACTCTGGTCAGGACTCTGGAGGATGAGTATTGTTGTAGAGGGTAAAGAAGCAGCCTTACGCATATCTAGTAATGTATATTAATTGTCATTTAATTTCAAAAAAAAAAAAATGCCCCAATAATAATTTTTATAATATAAAGTAATTAAAAAAAAAGCATTCATTTCAATTTAAAGATTTTATCCAATGAATAATTAATTCCTTTCACGAGTCACAAAGCATAGGCCAGCATTGCACGGAGCTGTGCCGAAAATTTTTTTGTAAGAGTAGATATATTTGCAGTTTTTATTGAGGTAAGAATTTTTGCTTTTTTTATTTAGAATACAGGGCCGAGGCGCAGCGTTGCTGTCGTCATAAAATTTACCAGGTTACTGAATATTTTTTTATTATTTTGGTGTTTAGGAATTTTTCTGTTTCGAACTTAAGATTAAATGAGAAAAGAATTTTGTGGGAACTTTAAATGTTAATGCATTTCTGCACACGGATTATAAATGGGAGCCAATTTTGTTCAGAGGTTACAATATTACAAAATTCATTTAATTATTATTTCTGTGGGGAGCTTACGCTTGGTTCAATTACACTTATACAATTTTGTTGCGAGGTTACATTTGGTTCATTTTCATTTAATTAATAATATTGTGGGGAGGTTACAACTGTTCACAGTAACACACCCTCTGCCCTACCTTCCTATTCATAACGAATCCTACACCTGTTATACCATTTTCTGCTGCTGTTGATATTACCCGATACTCATCTGACCTGAAATCCTTGTCTTCCTTTCTCTTCACTTCCCTGACCCCTACTATATCTAGATTGAGCCTTTGCATTTCCCTTTTCAGATTTTCTAGTTTCCCTACCGTGTTCAAGCTTCTGACATTCCACGCCCCGACTCGTAGAACGTTAGCCTTTCGTAGATTATTCAATCTTTTTCTCATGGTAACGTCCCCCTTGGCAGTCCCCTCCCGGAGATCCGAATGGGGGACTATTCCGGACTCTTTTCCCAATGGAGAGATCATCATGACACTTCTTCAATTACAGGTCTACATGTCCTGTGGATACACGTTACGTGTCTTTAATGCAGTGGTTTCCATTGCCTTCTGCATCCTCATGTCGTTGATCATTGCTGATTCTTCCACCTTTAGGGGCAATTTCCCACCCCTAGGACAAGAGAGTGCCCTGAACCTCTATCCGCTCCTCCGCCCTCTTTGACAAGGCCGTTGGCAGAATGAGGCTGACTTCTTATGCCGGAAGTCTTCGGCCGACAATGCTGATTATTTATCAAAATTTAGGCAGTGGCGGGTATCGAACCTGGGACAGAAGACGTTTTGATTACGAATCAAGGATGCTACCCCTAGACCACGGGTACCACGGCTTCAACGACGCAGAAACTTTTTACTGGTCGTCTCTAAGCCAGCTAAGTTTCAAGGGTTACATTATCTCCCTGATCTCTCACCACATAACATGCGAAGAGAGCTTCATGAGGAGACTTTTTTTTTCATTATTGAAGTTCGATTCCCCCTGAAGGGGGCGGGCTGGCAGCAGCTTAGTATGCCACTCTTCATCCTACAGAGTTTGTTTTAAAAAGATGAAGACAATAAATAATAAAAACAGGCGACAAAATCGGAGACTTAAATGGTAGCATGGCGGAAAAATCGTGGAACTTAAAACATAGAAACAAAGGGATGATGATGCTAATAAAATAAATATGAAGCAGACAGGTAAAATAATAGACAGACAGTTAAAAAACACGGGGCCAGTCTGGTTTCTGTTCGCAAGAGACATAAAATTCACACCCAGTGACAGCATGATTTCTGTTCACAACACTTTGGAAAGACAAACAACACTGAACATTCATTTGAACACTGCACTAAAAGTTGGCAAATATGACATACCACAGCCAATGGCAGGTGGGGGGGGGGGGGGGGGGGCATGAGGAGACATAGAACACAAACCAGATATATAATGTCAACATATATTGTTATCGAGTAGATAGACGCAGAATGTTCATGCCGTACCCTCGTCGCTGGGATACATATGGAAGTAAATCAAGAAACTGGTATACAGGGTGTCCCAAAAAGAATGACCCGATTTTAACGTGTAATAATATTGACACAAATGTCAGTAGGTAACTGAAACAGCGGTAGATGTAATCGGCATGGTCTAGAGTTTAAGAAAAATCCGCTAGATGTCGCTACGAGCGCTGACCTGGAGCATGCAGTCAGTCTCGCGCAATATTGCGTCCGTGTAACACATGGCGTATTGTGTTATTGAATTTAGTCGTAATCAATCACTTGTAAATAATTAAATCATATATATATATATATATATATAAACCAAAATAATATAAATAATCATATATATATATGTATATATATACATAATATAAATAATCATATATATATATATATATATATATATATATAATCATATAAATAATCATATATATATATGATTATTTATATTATTTTGGTTTTTTTATAATTTTTGTTGAACTGAACTGAGATGGATGGAAATATTTAAAAATCAGTGAATATATTTAAACCATGATTACGGTGGCATCGGACATATACTTTGAGAATTTCGTCGCCGTAAGGTGGCTAAGAAACGCCGGGACTGGCGACAGACATGCACCCGTTTAAATGCTACCCTACCTATAAACTCGCCCAAGTTCTGGTCAGCCTTCCGTCGCCTTACCGGAACTAAACTCTACCCCTACTATCCTCTTCTCCATGATGATCACCTCTTCCCTGACACCCTTGGTAAGGCCAACCATTTTGCCTCCTACCTCTCTGATATTTTTTCCATCCCCAATGATCCCCAGTTCGATTACTCCCTCTTCCCAGATGTCTGCGATTGAACTGACACTTCTGTCCCTCCCCTCGCACCTGGTTTCCGGTACTTGGACAACATTGCACACACGGAACTCAATGCCCGTATCACTACAAAGGATCTCATTGCTACACTCTGCACAAAACGCAACACCGCTCCTGGTCACGATCGTGTCACCTACCGCCACCTTCGTGAAGCTCCTGTCTCTTTCCTCTCCACCCTGCCCAGGCTCTACAATGTAGTCCTGTCCACCGGCTACTACCCCGATCTGTGGAAAACCTCCCGTATCCTGATGTTCCTTAAACCTGGTAAACCGCTGTCCGCCGTCTCCTCCTACTGTCCTATCAGCCCTACCTCGGTCTTCAGCAAGGTCCTGGAATCCATCCTCACCCGACGCATCCACCAGCATCTCTGCCAGCACCGCCTCCTTCCTGTTACCCAATGTGGCTTTCGGCCGTCCTTCTCTTCCGATGAACTTCTCCTTCACCTCACTCATCTCCTTTCCAAGCAGCTTAATTCCTGTCGCTCCACAATCTTCCTCTCACTGAACCTCGAACGTGCCTATGACCGTGTATGGCATTCCGGCCTCCTCTTCAAGCTCCAAACCTCCGCCCTTCCTGTTAACTACGTCCATCTGATTGGCTCCTTTCTCTCCCACCATCCTTCCTACGTCACCATCCATTATACGGGTTCCTACACATTCTTCCTCCGCCGGTGTGCCCCAAGGCTCTGTCCTCTCCCCCCTTCTGTACCTTTTGTATACGGCGGACATGCCGCCGCCGTCACCCCCCATCCACCTTCTCCAGTTTGCCAATGACACCGCCTTCCTTGCCCTTGCCCCCACCCTGCAGCGCTCCCAACACCTTCTTCAATCCAATCTTGACCGGTTCACCGTTTGGTGCAACCAGTGGTTTGCTCAAGGTCAATCCCTCTAATATCCAGACCATCATTGTAGGCAAAACCACCCCTTCCTTCCGCCTCCTCGATTTCTGTCTAACCATCTATGGCCGTCCTATCGCCCTTACCCCCACCCTTAAGTACCTTGGCGTCACCCTCGACCGTCGCCTCTCCTGGACCCCCCATCTCTGGACAATCCAAGCCAAGGCACACTCCCAACTCTGTCTCCTCAAGCTCCTTTCCAGCTGTAGGTGGGGTCTGGACCCCTCCACCATACTCCACACCTATAAATCCCTCATCTGCCCTATCCTTTGTTACACCCATCCTGCCTGGATCTCCGCCCCCCCAACCTTTTCCCCCCACGACCCCTTCCTCCACCGCTCTTCCCCTGAGCTTCCCCTCCCCCTTCCTCCCTTCCTCCCTCCCCCTATCTTCCCTGCCCATGGCATCTCTGCTCTCCCCTCTCCCTCTCCCATCTCCCTCCTCCTCTCTTGGCAGGTCCCCTGACTCGTACACGCTCAGTGGACTTTCGCGCACCAGAGATCATCGCCATCAGTATCTCGTGTGTGTGCCTTCGTTTTGTGTTTAGTGTTCTTTCGCCGTCACGCTAGCACTGTTCACCTATGCCGTCGCAGTCGTCCGTGTTTTGTGCGCCGTGTCAACGGGTTTTAGTGTTTTTTCTCGACCAGCGTGAATGGCTTCATGTTTATTGTTTTTCGTCTCTACAGTTTTTGGCCGCCATTTTTTTTGTATTATCTATACCCCCATTATGTCATATTTCTTGTACCACTAGCGGCTGAAGAGCAGCGTAATATGCTGCTGACAGCCCACCTTGTATAAGGTGATTAAAATAACAATAAAGAAAAAAAAAGTCGCCGTAAGAAGGAGGTTCTTGGGCTACGTTATTTCTGAGCTAAAATGAGACAAATACTGAAAATACAGTTTACATATAATGTTGAAATTTTAGGATCATGGATTAAACAAATAATGAAATCACAATAGCGTTAATCATAACTATAATTACTGAAGTGCACTATGCTGCTTACATTGGGAATACAATATTAATCACTAGTGATATGTTGATTATCCGCAAGTCGGTATCTCGTCCATGCTCAGTGGAAATTTCCTTAGATAATTACTAGTATGCGCGAGTATGCGCCCTGCAATACGCTGTGACTTTCTATAAAATTAAAGAGTTTAAATTAGAGCGGCCAGTCGACTCCATTCCAGAACAGATAACAGCAGAAGTAATTAACAAAAGACTAGACATCCTTTCTGTGTCTCACCAGCGATCACATGCGACCGCGCACAAGATAACTTGGATTGGCTTTCATGCTTTATTAAACAGGGTTCTCTGATTTTAAAAAAAATAGATTTACATGCTATGGCTAAAAATGTGCCTTTAAACAGTGATCGCAGTTCAGCGGGCGTGTCACATTCGATTTCGTGCTAAACCACCACCCCACTGGCACAACAACATGCGCAGTTTCCTCAATGCCAACTTGCCTCAACGTTGGATAGGGGGTACAGGACCACGAGACCAAGCTTTACACTCTTGGCCTCCTAGGTCCCCTGAGTTAACACCATGTGATTTCTTCCTGTGGGGATATGTTGAACAATGTGTTTACGTTCCTCCCTTACCTCGTGACACTGATGAACTGAAAACCAGAATATCAGCTGCTGTGGCTTCAGTGACAGAAGACAACTTACACTCAGTTTGGGATGAATTCAGTATCGCCTAGATGTCGTCCGCGCAGCCAATGGAGGACATATTGAACATTTATGATGGGTTTTTATAAACTTCTGTCTTTTCTGAGTAATTCAGTATAAAGTTTATTGGTGTTAAGCCCTTCTTCCTAATAAATAATTCTATTTAAAATCGGTCATTCATTTTGGGACACCCTGTACTTCGTGATAAACTAACGGAACTAGTACTACCGAGTCACCACCTGCTTTCTCCTGGGTGAAGAGCTCTAAACTGATTTTCCACTGGTCCCCGAAAACGCAAGGCGAAATTAGAACGGCATCAAGTGCTCCTTGAAAGGGAGAATAGGATTTGCTCCTTTCGAGAACGGCACAATTAAAACATCTGTTGGTTCTAAACGAGAGGGCTACTGATTCTGCCTTATAATACAGCTGCGTCATGTAAATAACCGGTAATGATCTGTGGTGGCAGGGTACCATTCCTTCGATACCAGTTTCCTAAAGGCCACGAGACGTAAATCAGAAAACGCTGCACGGGCTTCTCACGGAGCTGTTGACCTGCTAGAATTAGTGGCAGCGCATACCACAAGACGTCGGCAGACGGGATCCTGAGCTGGGCAGTAATTCCATCCAGCCGAATCGGCGTTGGCTCCGTCCAGCTTCCATTACACTGAAATGGAAAAGGGGGATTTCAATTTTATGGACCGTATAAATCAGTCGCTTCAAAAACGGCTCGTGGAGCCAGCAGACCTCTAATAGCACTGGAAGCTTTATTGTCATTATTTTTCGAATAAATGTGTCGTTCGCGGAGAACGGATTCTGTGGCAATTTTACGCCTGAGATTGTGCCAACTTTTTGTGGCTGTCGTTTAACTGCTGAAGTCCCGGTGGAACAGAACTGGCAATAAAAGAGAGCGTAGGTGCACCTGCCATCTAACCGTCTCCTCCAACTTCGTCTCCCCCACAATGGGACATAACAGTCTTGCCGACGAGGACTCCTTCCAAGTGCACAAGGAGCTGGTTAGTGACCGAGCTGCGACAACTCTCGAATGAACGTGGGGATACAATGGTAACTGCAGCCTGAGTAAAAATAACGCTGTGACAAATAACAGGGACGAATAAACACACAAATAGATGCATAGTGAATACATGTTAGACCAACATTAATGGATACCATTCATATGAATTACATTCGAAATAAATCGAATGATACAGATAATAGACTCTCCTTTAACTTATCCCACGTGCGGACGACGTGTTCATCGAATTGTGTGTGTGTGTGTGTGTGTGTGTGTGTGTGTGTGTGTGTGTGTGTGTGTGTGTAGCGCACAGTAAATTTATATTTAATGTAACAGCTGATTCAACGGTCATAGTTGCGTATAATAGGTACCATCAACTTAATTCGTCATTAGTGCCTAAGGAAACATAATAATTACCGAAAAGTAACACCCTCTTGAAACCCTGCAACAATTTTTATTCATTAACTAACCTGTTAACCTTTTTTCGGCTTCTCTTGTTGTAATAATGTGACTGACGCTTTGTGTAACAGCGGATAAATGTAAGGAAACTGGCTAACAGAAAAAAAACATGTGTTTCTCTTACTCTACATCTACATATATACTCCGCTAGCCACCAAGTGGTGTGTGGCGGAGGGCACAATTCGCGCCAAAGTCATATTCCCCCCCTCTGTTCCACTCCCGGATCGCGCGAGGGAAAAACGACTGTCTGAACGCCTCAGTACGAGCTCATATTTCCCTTATCTTTGCATAATGATCATTACGCGATTTATAAGTTGATGGTAATAGTACGTATATCCTCTACATCCTCGGCGAAGATTGGATTTCGGAATTTAGTGAGCAGCCCCTTCTGTTTTGCACGTCGTCTATCTGCAAGTGTGTCCCATTTCAAACTTTCTATGACATTTGTAACGCTCTCGCTATGGCTAAATGTACCAGTCACGAATCTTGCCGCTCTTATTTGGACCTTCTCAATCTCTGGAATCAGGCCCAACTGGTAAGGGTCCCATACAGACGAACAATACTCTAAGAGTGGACGAACTAACGTATTGTAAAACTTCCTGGCAGATTAAAACTGTGTGCCCGACCGAGACTCGAACTCGGGACCTTTGCCTTTCGCGGGCAAGTGCTCTACCATCTGAGCTACCGAAGCACGACTCACGCCCGGTACTCACAGCTTTACTTCTGCCAGTATCTCGTCTCCTACCTTCCAAACTTTACAGAAGCTCTTCTGCGAACCTTGCAGAACTAGCACTCCTGAAAGAAAGGATATAGCGGAGACATGGCTTAGCCACAGCCTGGGGAATGTTTCCAGAATGAGATTTTCACTCTGCAGCGGAGTGTGCGCTGATATGAAACTTCCTGGCAGATTAAAACTGTGTGCCCGACCGAGACTCGAACTCGGGACCTACCGGGCGTGAGTCGTGCTTCGGTAGCTCAGATGGTAGAGCACTTGCCCGCGAAAGGCAAAGGTCCCGAGTTCGAGTCTCGGTCGGGCACACAGTTTTAATCTGCCAGGAAGTTTCATATCAGCGCACACTCCGCTGCAGAGTGAAAATCTCATTCTAGAAACATCCCCCAGGCTGTGGCTAAGCCATGTCTCCGCTATATCCTTTCTTTCAGGAGTGCTAGTTCTGCAAGGTTCGCAGAAGAGCTTCTGTAAAGTTTGGAAGGTAGGAGACGAGATACTGGCAGAAGTAAAGCTGTGAGTACCGGGCGTGAGTCGCGCTTCGGTAGCTCAGATGGTAGAGCACTTGCCCGCGAAAGGCAAAGGTCTCGAGTTCGAGTCTCGGTCGGGCACACAGTTTTAATCTGCCAGGAAGTTTCATATCAGCGCACACTCCGTTGCAGAGTGAAAATCTCATTCTGGTAACGTATTGTAAGCTATTTCCTTTGTTGAAGGACTGCATCGCTTCAGGATTCTACCAATAAACCGCAGCCTAGAGTTCGCCTTGCCCGTTACTTGTCTAATCTGATCATTCTATTTGAGATCATTTCGAATAGTCACACCCAGATACTTGACAGATGTTACAGCTTCCAAAGACCATTTATTTTGTACTCATACATTAATGGGGAGTTTCGCCTTGTTACACGCAGTAGGTTACTCTTACTAATATTGAGAGATAACTGCCAGTCATTACACCACGCATTTATTTTCTGCAAATCCTCATTGATTTGTTCACAACTTTCGTGTGATACTACTTTCCTGTAGACTACAGCATCATCGGCAAATAGTCTAAGGCAGCTGTCAGTACCATCAACCAGATCGTTTATGTAAAAAGCAGAGGACCTATTACGCTACCCTGGGGCACTCCTGAAGTTACTCTTGTTTCTGTTGAAGTTATTCCGTTCAGGACGACACACTGCTCCCTGTCTGTTAGAAAACTTTCTATCCAACCGCATATGTCATTGGATAGACCGTAATCGCGCACTTTTTGTAGCAAGCGACAGTGCGGAACTGAGTCGAACGCCTTTCGAAGGTCGAGAAATACGGCTTCAGCCTGGAAGCCGGTATCTAGAGCCTGTTGTATATCATACGATATTAAGTTCTACATCATCTAAAATCTTTATCTATTCGGCTATTAATTTATCTACGTTTGCCACAGTATGACGACTCCTAGTGACAGCTTCATAAGACGAAAACTGCTCAGTGAACAATTCAGGTTATACAAAATCAAGAAAATTTTTCCTTTTGGTAATTTTAGCATTTCGATTTATCACCACTTACGGTCTAATATGGCCATTCTGAGATGCGGTATATGTTAAAAATGAACTTACTTTAAATGCGTCACCATGAGACAACGCGAAATACGAGACATGATCAACACCAAAAATAAAGCTTAAACAGATATGTAAGTGGAATGTTCCATACGACCACGTCTCTCAAATTGTTAAAACACAGAATCCGGACGTTGCACTGACAATTTTTGACAATCACTTATGTACGTCTGCGCTTTATCATAAACACTGGACGGTGTAGTTCTGAATGTAGCTGGTCTCACCATAAAACAATCTGTGGAAGTAAAATATTGCATTTACCCTGTGGAATCTAGTATTTTCGTCGCTATTTTAATAACGTGAGCTTCACTCAGAAAAAAAACTAGTGAAGGTTTACTTTACAATGGAGTATTAGCATGAGTGACAGTTTTTTTTAACTTACGATGAACAGTTAAGAAGAAATTTGAGATAAAGACCAGGTCCTTAATGATTCTTGTGTCGATACATTAAATGCTACTGAAACAGAAGCTGTCAGAACAACTTTCTACATTTAGACAGCTTAATAGCCTATGAGCCAGTTGTTACTTAGAAAGTGGCGATGAGGGGTACACTTAGGATGGAAGGTCAAGGCCCCTGTAATGTCACTCCTTAAACAACAACTACCACATTCATTGTTTATTCAAAACAGGTAAGAGACAATCAATGAGGGCATCTTTTTTAAAATATTACAAATACCTTGCTTCTCAAGCAAGACAACAAATAACAATTACCAACAGACTTAAAGAGATGACCCACAGAGATTTCAAATAAAATACAGTATGAAGCTGATAAAAGAAGATGGCACAAATGTTTTTAAAAAAAATTTACAATGTGAATGTAATTTACCAAAAGCATCAGTTCGTTTAGAAGCCCCAAAAACCCAACCAAGCACAACACGTGACTACAATAACAATTCATATTCAACGAATTTAAAACCCCTTTTTTTAAAAGAAAAAACAAACATCACATGAAGTAAGTTATATTTACCAGACGGGTAGTGACTCCAGGCTGCCCTGGGCAAGGGTGACTTAAATGCCGGAAGCAGCCTACCAGCCGTCCAAACAACTCCGAAGCGTCGGGGCTCAGCCGGGAGTCACTTCCCATTAGACGGGTCGTCACAGCTTCTGTGCACCGAAGCGGGACCTGGCGCCGCACCCACACACCCCAACTCGCAGGAACTGGTACACAAACAGACCGCAGAAGACACGGAAAACACCAACCAAACATCAATCAATATACTCAAGAATAAAAGCTCACATGGAATTGATGGCATTTCCAGCAGGATAATAAAACCTCATTCCCACAAGATAAGTGGGATTCTTAACCACATATGTAACAGCTCTCTGAAGCAGGGTATTTACCCAGATGGAGTGAAGTATGCCATTGTTAAACCACTGCATAAAAAAGAGGATACGTCTGACGTCAACAACTACCGCCCAATCTCTCTTCTGTCTACCTTATCCAAAATTCTTGAAAAAGTAATGTATTGTACAGTAGCTTCACACCTTTGTAAAAAATAAAGTCTTAAAAAAATGTTAGTTTGCTTTCCAGATAGGATTTTCAATGGAAAATGCTATATATACTTTCACTAATGAAATATTAAATGCTCTGAGTAACCGGAAGTCACCCATTGGGATTTTTTGTGATCTCTCAAAGGCTTTTGATTGTGCAAATCATGGAATACTTCTAGATAAGCTCAAGTACTGTGGTATGAATTGGACAACGCTCAAATGGTTTAAATCACATCTAACTGGAAGAGTGCACATAAATAAGCAGTTCACATAATATGCAAAAAAACTGGTGATTTTTCAAACTGAGAAACAATCAAGAATGGGGTGCCGCAAGGTTTGGTCTTAGGTCCTCTGCTGTTCTTAATATACAGGGTGATTCAAAAAGAATACCACAACTTTAGGAATTTAAAACTCTGCAACGACAAAAGGCAGAGCTAAGCACTATCTGTCGGCGAATTAAGGGAGCTATAAAGTTTCATTTAGTTGTACATTTGTTCGCTTGAGGCGCTGTTGACTAGGCGTCAGCGTCAGTTGATGCTAAGATGGCGACTGCTCAACAGAAAGCTTTTTGTGTTATTGAGTACGGCAGAAGTGAATCGACGACAGTTGTTCAGCATGCATTTCGAACGAAGTATGGTGTTAAACCTCCTGATAGGTGGTGTATTAAATGTTGGTATAAACAGTTTACAGAGAATGGGTGTTTGTGCAAAGGGAAAAGTTCTGGACGGCCGAGAACGAGTGATGAAAATGTAGCACGTATCCAGCAAGCATTTGTTTGCAGCCCAGGAAAATCGACTCGCAGAGCTAGCAGAGAGCTGCAAATTCCACAATCAACTGTATGGAGAGTCCTACGAAAAAGGTTAGTTATGAAACCTGATCGTCAACTACCCAAGGCGACGGATCGGCCGCCAGGCAGCCCGTGACAGAGCACTTAATCACTAGCCTCCAAGAAGCCCTGATCTTACCCCCTGCGATTTTTTCTTATGGGGGTATGTTAAGGATATGGTGTTTCGGCCACCTCTCCCAGCCACCATTGATGATTTGAAACGAGAAATAACAGCAGCTATCCAAACTGTTACGCCTGATATGCTACAGAGAGTGTGGAACGAGTTGGAGTATCGGGTTGATATTGCTCGAGTGTCTGGAGGGGGCCATATTGAACATCTCTGAACTTGTTTTTGAGTTAAAAAAAAAACCTTTTTAAATACTCTTTGTAATGATGTATAACAGAAGGTTATATTATGTTTCTTTCATTAAATACACATTTTTAAAGTTGTGGTATTCTTTTTGAATCACCCTGTATATTAATGACTTGCCGTTCTATATTCACGAAGATGCAAAGCTGGTACTTTTTGCCGATGACATGAGTATAGTTATCACACCCAACAGACAAGAATTAACTGATGAAATTGTAAACGATGTTTTTCAGAAAATCATTAAGTGGTTCTCTGCAAATGGGCTCTCATTAAACTTTGACAAAACACGGTATACTCAGTTCCACACAGTAAATGGAATGACACCATTAATAAATATAGACTTCGATCAGAAATCGGTAGCTAAGGTAGAATATAATCTAGGTGCATGCACTGATGAGGGTTTGAACTGGAAAAAACACACTGAAGATCTGCTGAAACGTTTGAGTTCAGCTACTTTTGCTATTAGGGTAATTGCAAATTTTGGCGATATACATCTCAGTTAATTAGCTTACCATGCCTATTTTCATTCTCTGCTTTCGTATGGCATCTTAAATTCTGGGGTAACTCATCATTGAGTAAAAGGGTGTTCAATTGCTAGAGGTCATCTAAGATGATCCTGCAGACACTTATTTAAAGAGCTAGGGATCTTCACTGTAGCCTCACAATATATATATATTCACTTATGAAACTTGCTATTAACAATCCGGACGAATTCAAAAGTAATAGCAGTGTACATGGATACAACACTAGGAGAAAGGATGATCTTCACTACTCAAGGTTAAATCTAACTTTGGCTCAGAAGGGGGTAAATTATGCTGCCACAAAAGTCTTTGGTCACTTACCTAATAGCATCAAAAGTCTGACAGATAGCCATATAGCATTTAAAAGGAAACTAAAAGAATTTCTGAATGGCAACTCCTTCTACTCATTAGATGAATTTTTGGATATAGTAAGTGAGTAATTTCCCCACCCACCCCCCCCCCCACCCAAAAAAATATTAAGTGTCATGTAATATTTCGTGTAATGTAATGTCTTGTATAGACACCTTTTATTAACCTGACACGTTCTACATCATTACGAAGTGTCGTATTCATGATCTATGGAACAAGTACTAACCTAATCTAATCTAATCTACGTTAATAAATCGATAAAATACACAAACCAATTACTGTCAAGTGAGTGCATTCAATAAGTGCACGTATATAAGGAAGTACATATAAATGAATAGCTTTACCAAATTCAAGTTTACTAATAACAGAATAACTGGTTGCAAAAAAAATTTTTTTTACAGCAATATACCAGGGACGTCGCTTGATGGCAATAAACCCAAAATCATACGCACGCCTTCGTGCTAATCTGCCTTTTAATAGGATCCAACCAGCGGATTTTAAAGCAAATGGTAACTGTTGGTCTGCATACAGTCACACAGACTCTGCCGGCTGCCAACCGACCAACAAGTTCACTGGCTGCAACGCAAATCGTTTGACGAAAAGAAGGCACCAAAACCACTTACACCCCCTAGTAGATGCCATTTTTCTTGACTTCCGGAAAGGGGTTCGATAAAGTTCCGCACTGTCGCCTGATAAACAAAGTAAGAGCCTACGGAATATCAGACCAGCTGTGTGGCTGGATTGAAGAGTTTTTAGCGAACAGAGCACAGCATGTTGTCAATGGAGAGACGTCTACAGACGTTAAGGTAACCTCTGGCGTGCCACAGGGGAGTGTTATGGGACCATTGCTTTTCACAATATATATAAACGACCTAGTAGATAGTGTCGGAAGATCCATGCGGCTTTTCGCGGATGATGCTGTAGTATACAGAGAAGTTGCAGCATTAGAACATTGCAGCGAAATGCAGGAAGATCTGCAGCGGATAGGCACTTGGTGCAGGGAGTGGCAACTGACCCTTAACACTGACAAATGTAATGTATTGCGAATACATAGAAAGAAGGATCCTTTATTGTATGATTATATGATAGCGGAACAAACACTGGTAGCAGTTACTTCTGTAAAATATCTGAGAGTGTGCGTACAGAACGATTTGAAGTGGAATGACCATATAAAATTAATTGTTGGTAAGGCGGGTTCCAGGTTGAGATTCATTGGGAGAGTCCTTAGAAAATGTAGTCCATCAACAAAGGAGGTGGCTTACAAAACACTCATTCGACCTATACTTGAGTATTGCTCATCAGTGTAGGATCCGTACCAGGTCGGGTTGACAGAGGAGATATAGAAGATCCAAAGAAGAGCACCGCGTTTCGTCACAGGGTTATTTGGTAAGCATGGTAGCGTTACGGAGATGTTTAGCAAACTCAAGTGGAAGACTCTGCAAGATAGGTGCTCTGAATCGCGGTGTATCTTGCTGTCCAGGTTTCAAGAGGGTGCGTTTCTGGATGAGGTATCGAATATATTTCTTCCCCCTACTTATACCTCCCGAGGAGATCACGAATGTAAAATTAGAGAGATTCGAGCGCGCACGGAGGCTTTCCGGCAGTCGTTCTTCCCGCGAACGATACGCGACTGGAACAGGAAAGGGAGGTAATGACAGTGGCACGTAAAGTGCCCTCCGCCACACACCGTTGAGTGGCTTGCGGAGTGTAAATGTAGATGTAGATGTAGATGTAGACGTACGATGGAGTACGTTGTTCGAGGTGGTCTAGAGGGATGTGTCTCTCCGAGAAAACAGGCCCCAAAGTAATGAGACGAGCAGCGCCCGAAGTTGACTACAGACAGGTCCACCACAAACTCGCGACCCCTTGCAAGCTAGACCGACCGCGCTACGGCTGCCCGAGCCCGCGTGGTTGCTCCGTTGTCCCCTCAAGCACGCCCTAGCGCCTCGTAGAGAGTCCGGCGACCAACTACGCTATCGCAAATTCCCGCCGCCAGATCACAACAGGGGCAAAGATAGTACTACAACCGGGTAATCGATAGTACTGCCAAAGAGCTGGTGTGCCAGAAAAGGCGCACCATTGCTCACCAGTTTCTCGCTGTCCTTGTCGAACCGACATTATTTGTAACGCTGTTTTAACACGATCTTTAGCATTTTACAGAAACTGATTACCCTAAAAATGAAATAGAGTGCACACACACTGTAGAAGTCATTAGCATATTTACAACATATCATGGAGTGAAATAAAGTGCACACCCACTGTAAAAATCTTTAGAATATTTAGAACGACTGATCATATTAACAATTGAAATGAAGTGCACACGCACTGTAACAGTCTTTAGCATATTTAGGACAACTAATCTTACTAACAAATGAAATAAAGTGCAAACGCACTGTAAAAATCTTTAGCATTTTACAAGAACTGATTATCCTAAAAATGAAATAGAGTGCACATGTACTGTAGAAGTCTTTAGCATATTTACAACATATCATGGAGTGAAATAAAGTGCACACGCACAGTTACTCTGTGTGATGATGCTGTATATATATTTTATGTTTTATTATTAACTTCAAGTACAGATAGCATGGCAAATCTCTGCTTGCTGTTTCTGACTGCAACGGATATAATTACATGGACTTTTCAATATACAAAGAAACTTTTTGCACCCTGTAGAGGATTTTTGTTTTAGTTGTTGTCACAGACAATTTGACTATACGTAGCACATTTAACACGATCGGCTACGACTCAGAACCTCCTACGGCTTACCTCAACAAAAGTGCTGCTGAATCAATGCATGTCTGCTACGCCAATCGGAACGTCCGGTGTGTGTGTGTGTGTTTATTTGCGTGTGTCTGTGCGTGTGAGAGTGAGTGAGTGTGTGTATATAGTTTTTAGCGATGTATAGAACCTTATGAATTTTCACTGCCACCCCTCTGCAGAAACATAAAGATACAGTAGCCATATATAAAAATATTACGCAGTTCACAGACAGCTGGCAGATGCATTCATCCCAGATATACACAGATAGAATGTGTATTTTACCTGTGACTGTTAGTAGTCGCGCTCTGGCGCACTTGACAGGCTAATAAGCCTTGGAAGTATATAGCCAGAGAGCCCTGGGCCAAGTTGAATCAGTTCCGGCACAGAAAATTATTTCTCTCCGTCGTTCCTGAGCGAGAGATACGTGGGGGGCTGAAGAACATTTGTGTATTCTGAAATGTGTTCAAAACGGTTTTTTAGTTCGCCAGACGGCTGTTACGAATGGCTGCCAACACATATTATCCAGCACTCCTGTTATTTTCTCTAGCCAGTCACACGTGTCTAAAACGATTCTCACTGCGCGTCTTTACGACATGATAAGAATACCACACCGTACTTCTGTATGTCAGCACACGTAGAACACAATTTCTATAAGCAATCGTTTTCGCAGACAAACTACAGTTTTCTAGCACTCCTACCAATGTATCGTAAGCTAAAACTTAGCTAAATGATGTACGTGACCGTTCTGTTTCATATTCTTTCGCGGTATTACTCCCAGGTACATTTATTATGCAATTTCACTTGCAACTCAGTAATCACGTAGTCAAAAGCTAGTATAATACTGAACAAAGCCGTTCGGCCAAACTTCCAGGAAATATTCCTTACACATAAATGTAAATGTAAATGCCGTGTGGCTAGAGCCTCCCGTCGGGTAGACCGTTCGCCCGGTGTAAGTATTTCGAGTTGACGCCACTTCGGCGACTTGCATGTCGATGGGGATGAAATGATCTACATCTACATCTACATCTACATTGATACTCCGCAAGCCACCCAACGGTGTGTGGCGGAGGGCACTTTACGTGCCACTGTCATTACCTCCCTTTCCTGTTCCAGTCGCGTATGGTTCGCGGGAAGAACGACTGTCTGAAAGCCTCCGTGCGATGATGACGATAAGGACAACACAACAGCCAATCCCTGACCGGAGAAAATCTCCGACCCAGCCGGGAATCGAACCCGGACCGTTAGGTATGACATTCCGTCGCGCTAACCACTCAGCTACCAGGGGCGGACTTCCTTACACATAAAATAATAAAATGGGTTAGTTATGGGTTATTTGGACACTCGCTCGAAAATGATTTGTCTCCATGTTAAATCTCATTTTCTACTTCACTTCGTAGTCATATTAATCATGGTAAACGCACATAAACAGAATGTATCAAATCACATGAAACGTTTTCTTACATAAAATGTTTATGACACCGTCTTGGTTACCTTTGATTAGAGTTATAATTCTCTGGTTCACTTCTAGTGGTCGTTGTTCCAAATAAACGAAGGTAATGTTGATATGTGATTTATTTCAATGCTTGCATTGACATGCGACTAAATTTGTTGCTCTAATCGAGACAAGCACGTAGCATCAAGTGTTTATTATCCACCACGGACTTGGTTTCCGGTACATTTCGATGTAGGTGTACTCAAATGCGGCATTGGTAGATGACCCTTTGCTGTACGGATTAGCAGGTCGTAATGACTATCGAGCTGAATGTTTGTATCGAGAGAGATTTCCAGAACGACAGTGATCCGAAAGGAGGGCGTTTGGAGCAACTGATCGCCGTCTGGGACGTTTACTCCTACTGCTCGAGACTGGAGAAGGCCTAGGACGACGGCACCTCAGCTGCAGAACTTCTACGTGCACTTCACGAGGACCCTGGTCACCGTAATACAATTAGCTACAACAAGTAACGTTGCTCACATGACTGTCTGACAAGTGGTACATGAGAACCTGCTGTATCCCTAATACATACTGCGTGTGCTGGCAATACCAGCAGCAGATTTTTCGCACAGGTGCACTTCTCCGAATGGTTCATTCAAATTTAAAAAAAAAATTTATACTTTTTAAGACTTTTAAAATTTTTCTATATATTGTCTCAATCGTATTTAACACTAAAAAATTATTTACAAAGTGATGACCAGTTTCGTTAGCCTAATTGTCATCTTCAGACCACTTGTAGTATTACAAATGCAATCGCAGTGTACAAGACTTTTGCATCGTCTGTAACATTCTTATTTTAAATCTCCAGGTAAAATGTGCTACGTATAGTCAAATTGTCTGTGACAACAACTAAAACTAAAATCCTGTACAGGTTGTAAAAAGTTTCTTTGTATATTGAAAAGTCCATGTAATTATTTCCGTTGCAGTCAGAAACAGCAAGCAGAGATTTGCCATGTAATCTGTACTTGAAGTTAATAATAAAACATAAAATATATATACAGCATCATCACACAGAGTAACTTGTCCAAATAGTACAAATATATGTACACTGGGCGACACATGAACCCCGCTTACTCACGGTTACAAATTTTGAACCTTTTAAAAAGTTTTATAGAAAATTTTCAAAATTTTTATGATTTTACAATTGATTACAATTTTGCTATATTCTGTACATTTCTTTCGGATCGTGAATTCAACTTGTAGCTTCCCCACAAAATTCATTGCCATTTAGGTGTAACCTCAAAACAGAAAATTTCCTAAACTTCTCAACAGTAAAAATTATAATTATGTCGTTCACATTCAGTGTAACGTCCCAACAAAATAATTTCCGTAACCTGGTAATAATACAACGTAACTAACCTCTCAATTAAATTGTCGCTCACTTATGACTTTTCAATAATTGACTGTGAATTTAACCTGGTAAATTTTGGACGTCATGGCCCTGAAAGATCATTCTGAATAAAAAAAGGAAAAATTCTTACCTCAATGAAGTCGCCGGATAACGCATATATATCTGCTCTTACAATAAATTTTTCTGGCACAGCCCTGTGCAGTGCTGGCCGATAGATTTGTCATTTATGAAAGGAAACAGCTGATTTTTCTTTTTCAATAATCGGGATGATCAAGGATTTGAGAAATTAGTAAATTCTTTAAATTGAAATGAATGGTTGTTAAAAGTTACTTTCTATGAGAAAGATTATTATTAGGACATTTTTAAAACATTTACATGAGACTTGAGATAACAATACTACATACACGCGAAGCTGCTTTTTACCTTATACAATAATGCTCAGACTCCGGCATCGCTGCACCACGACCTGCCCAGCCAACACGATACACCAGACCAGACTGCTAGAAAGCAACAACTTACTGCTACAGCTACACAGTTCCTACTGCAGTCAACACTGCTCTCAGATCTGAGATTCTCTTATACCTTACATATCGCAGGCAGCGCGTGAGCAATACATCGAAATTACATCTGCTCGGACCTCTTACATAACCCTCCACTGGGGGGGGGGGGGGGGAGGGGGAATTTGGCAGCGATGGTGAGTCAATTGGACTTGCCATGAGCAACAAATTTTTCTAAAATCTATTTAGTTACTAAGTCTACAGTCACAGAGTATATACGCTATTGATAAGTGCAGAACACGTTAAGTAATGAAATAGAGTGCACACGGACTGAGTACAGAATATATCAAAAAATGACAAAAAGTATACGCAATGAGTACAAAAGATATTAACAAATAACAAAGTGCACACGCACTATATAAGTCTTTAGCATTTTTACATAACATATCATGAAGCGAAATAAAGTGCACATGGACTGAATACAAAATATATTAACAAATGACATAAAGTGCACACGCACTGTATAAGTCTTTAGTATTTTTAGGACAACTGATCTTATTAACAAATAAAAAAAAAGTGCACACGCACTGCAAAAATCTTTAGCATTTTACAGGAACTGATTACCCTAAAAATGAAATAGAGTGCACACACACTGTAGAAGTCATTAGCATATTTACAACATATCATGGAGTGAAATAAAGTGCACACCCACTGTAAAAATCTTTAGCATATTTAGGACGACTGATCATATTAACAATTGAAATGAAGTGCACGCGCACTGTAAAAGTCTTTAGCATATTTAGGACAACTAATATTACTAACAAATGAAATAAAGTGCAAACGCACTGTAAAAATCTTTAGCATTTTACAAGATCTGGCTACCCTAAAAATGAAATAGAGTGCACACGTACTGTAGAAGTCTTTAGCTTATTTACAACATATCATGGAGTGAAATAAAGTGCACACGCACTGTAGAAGTCTTTAGCATATTTAGGACGACTGATCATATTAACAAATGAAATGAAGTGCACACGCACTGTAAAAGTCTTTAGCATATTTCAAGAACTAGGAAAGGAATGGGAAGGATTGCATCACGGTTGTAGCACAGTAGGTTGCACGTAGTTGCACCGAAAGTCCATGTCTTTCTACAGAAGCACAACACCAAGTGAGACAATCTGAAGTTCTCTTCCCTGAAGTATTTATCAGTGTAGCCAAGACACTGAAATGTTGTATTAATATTCAATGTTATCATTTTGGTAGTACATTAGGTACACCAAATAGTATAACCATAATAACATCTCCATCGTTCAAGGTGATGGACAGCTTGATATGTCAACATCACATTCTTGTAGAATCCATACTCTCACATCAACGTAGAATTAGTGCAAAAACCAAATATAGTGCTCCATGATCATGAGGATGGACAGGACAAACGGATATTGCAGTAATTTCTGGTAATTAGATCAGAAGGTGAAGGACATTAAGTCTTATGCTAGTCGTAATTGAGAATCACACTAGTCCATCAACCGATTTGAGTAATTGTTGGCACTCATTGCCTAGTTACTAAACATTCCTGTACTATGTATGGAGTATTACAGAACATTATTCATAAGTCGTCTGATTACAGTAAATATTGGCACTCATTGGCCAGTTACATAGTATTTTACAAAACATTATTCAGTATTATTCAGAAGTCATCATTCAAAACAAGAGTTAATAATTGGTATAGAGTTAATAGAGTATAACAAAAATATTATTTATAGAAATTATTGGCACAGCATTTATGCATTATTACAAAACATAATTAAGTATTACTCAGAACTCATAATTCAAGTGACATAGGACATACTTAAAATGTAACACACTGTAACTATTACTCAAGGTCTGTGGTCCAATAATACATAGATATAATGGATTCAATACATCTGAGAAATTTGCATTGTATTTAGAACTATAAATATATCTTAAACTGGTAGCATCATTTGGTTGTATACTGGTAATAGTTGGGACTGGTAATAAAATATTTTTTTGCTAGCAGTACATTGCGTTGGGATAAATTATTAATTGCTGGAGCATGAAAATATTTGCTTTTGACTTATTGCTGGATATAAGGATTAGTAATGTCATTCGTCATGAGTCATCTGTAGCAAGGTTATGAAACAAGTAGAGTATATGTGATCACATTCATGAATGATACACACAAATGGGTAAAAAAATGCAAGTACTAGAACAGGTTTAATGACTAACTGCTTGTAGCACATTAATTTCATGAATAGCTTCTCCTGGAAAAAATACAATATGGATTATTGAGTTGAAAGAAGAAATGCATATTATGCTGAAAAGTAGTGAACTTCGAATTAACAGGTAATGGAACGTGTACACAGTATGTATGTACTCCAGCTGTCCTTTCCAAAACATTCGGTCATTACATCACGCGACATAAGACATAGTGTCAAAACGAACTGCAACAAATACTTAAATAACTACATAGCATCTCTTAGCTAATAGTAAATATATAAACGTCATCATTATCATCATCTGCAAAGAAAAACTTCATTATTCATATTACCATAACTTTATCACTATCATCACCTGCAAAGAAAAACCTCATTATTCATATTAGCATATTCTTCATATAATTATTCATCATCACTTATTATCATCTGCAAAAAAGGACACTTCATTATTCATTAATCATATTACCATTTACTTCATACAACTATTCGTACTATAGAGTTTCTTATTTCTAGCATATTTCATCACTAAAACTAAGATGTGTAGTTCTGTCTGACAGCTTGCTCAATCACCTTGTATTCTGAAAGAAAAATAATTAGTCAAGACTGCTATCATACGATGTGTATAGTATATTCTGGTTGATGCTTGTTAATTCTGATCCATTTACTCTTCATGACAAGGTATTGCATTTTCTTTCGTTCATTCCGATGGTGAAATTTCCATTTCATAGTAAACCACTGTGGTTGTTTAACTTATTTCTTGTACACGTTATTGCTTTCTGAAAATGATGAATAAGGATTAATATCTTGCCTTTAAATCATATACCCATTAAATAAAAACTTGTTTCTAGTGATACAACTAAGCATACAACATAGCATGACAGAAAATGTATTATGTCAAAAACATAGACAGTTTTCAAGTGCAAAAAATGTACACACAGTATCATAATGTAGTGGCAAAAAGTGTAGAATAGTCAAGATATTGAGATATCATAAGGAAAAATGTCAAAGTCAACTGGTGTTTGTTATATCTTAAAGATTACATAGTGCATACAGACAAAAATTCTACTTTCGATAGGAAAACAATCATACATACACAAAAAATGGAAAATGTGCACGGTTTGATATATAACGACAAGAAAAGCGACCTGCTAACCTTATCTTGCCGGGCACTTGCCAGGAAAAAAATATGATAATCATCAGTAAGTAGTCCCATAGAAATATCTGCAAATGGCATTACAGTGTGATAAATCATAAAGTATGTTCATTCTATAAAGGGTTTAACATTGGAGACATGGTGATTGCCCTTGCTTTTTCTGGTTCTCAAAGTTTCTTAGTGTACTACATTGGGGTGAGGAATGCTGCGAATTCTGTATGGACCTGCGTATAGAAGCTCACATTTACTGCATCTACTCTTCCCTCTGTTGAATAAATAGTGTGTACGTACTAATATCTTCTGTCCAATGTGAAAGTCACGACGTGTACAAACCTGTTTTTGCTGTCTTCTCCGGCGCTCTACGGCACATTTGATGTTTTTGAGTGCAATGTCAGTTATTTCATGGTGGGGTAGTCGACGAGATGTAGGAAAAGGTACTAGTTCTTTAATTTTGTTGGATGGTTCAACATTTTTCAGTATAACAGTCAGAGATAGCATAGTAGATTCATTTGGTATGGAGTTAATTACATCCTTGAATGAGAGTATGTGTGTATCCCAATCAATATGTTTTTATGGCAGTATATTCTACATAGTTTACCAATTTCTTTCATTAGACGCTCACAAGGGTTCGAAGAAGCGTGATACTTGGATATATAGATCGGAGAAATGTTTCTAGCTCGTAACATATGTGTCCATGTTGCAGATCGAAATTGTGGTCCATTGTCAGAAATTACTTTTAATACATGTCCTACATGGAATAAAAAATGTTTTACAAATGCATTCGAAATAGATTTAGCTGTAGCTTTGCGTAACGGAGTGAAGGTAACAAATTTCGAAGTGAGCTCAACAGCGACAAAGATGTAGCAAAGACCTCTATTAGTTCTGGGAATCGGACCAAAAATGTCTACAGCGGCCATGTGTCTCAATTTAACAGGTACAATGGGATGTAACGGAGGAATATGTGAAGTCGTGTCTGACTTAGCTCTCTGGCAGATTTTACATGTCGCTAAAACTCGTCGAATACGTTTCTCCATGTTGGTAAAATAACAGTTCTGTCTCAGTATAAGAAAACATTTTCTGTCTCCATAATCTGCGTAACTTAAATGAGTATACCAAACCAATTAGTTAACAAGTTCGTCAGGAATGCATAATAACCAATTGTTGCTGTCAAAGTGAGAGCGGCGAAACAGAATGTTATTGCGTACAGTGTAATGGTTTCTAATGGTAACATTATTCTTATCTCGCCAAAGGCGTTTAATTTCTTTCCATACGTTGTCTTTACTCTGCTCTTGTGCTATGTCTCGTAATGATGACGAAATAAAATTTTCAAATGCAGCTTGTTGAATATACATGACGCTGAAATTTGCTTTGCAGAAGTTGGTTGCGATGTCTTGCTGATTGTTGCTGAGAGAACGGGATAGTGAGTCTGCTACAATATTTTGTGTACCGGGAATGTGAACAATTGTAAAATTAAATTCCTGTAAATAAAGTCCCCATCTGCTTAACCTGTCGTGTGTAAATTCTGCGGAAAGTAAAAACTGTTTCGCTCTATGATCTGTGTAAACGGTCTTATGTCTTCCATAAAGAAAATGCCTAAACTCGTAAATGCCCATACAACACATAATGTTTCAAGTTCTGTAACAGAATAATTGCGTTTATCAGGTGACAGAATGCGACTCGCAAAGGCTATGTTTTTAATTACTGTAGTGCCATCTTCTTCAATTTCCTGAAAAATGTGTACGCCTAAAGTGATGATAGAACTGTCGGTGGCAATGGAAAAATTTCTATTAAGATCTGGGTGTGATAAAAGTGGTGCCAACAAAGCTTGTTTCAGATTGACAAATTCAGACTGTGCATGGCTATCCCAGGACCAAATAGCGTTTTTGCCCGTCAATTGGCATAATCTAGGGGTGTCTAAAGCAGAGTAATGAATAAATTTACGGAAAAAGTTAATTAATCCCAAAAAGCTGCGTAATTGTTTCTTTGTCGTGGGAACAGTAATGTCACGTAAAGCTTGAAGTTTTTCCGGGTCAGGCGCAATACCTTCTGCTGAAATTACATGTCCAAAAAATTTTATAGAGGTTTTGCCACAGTGTGATTTGCTAAGATTAACTGTGAGTCCTTGTGCACGAAAAGTTTGCAACAGTTGTTCCAGAATCAGATTATGTTCAGACCAGTTAGCTTCTGCAATAAGAATGTCGTCTACATACGTTGTGATTCTGTCTTTCATGCAAAAGTGTGTATCGGATATCGTCAAAACTAATAACATTTTCGTGAACATGATTCTCTGTGTCAAAAGTATTGCTTGCGCTGCTGGAAGATGCAACCTGAACTGTATGTAGTCAAATTCTATCTGACGTGCTATTATTTGCGAGAGGATGCTGTGGCATTTCAACTATTTGTACTGTCTTGTTACTTCGTCCTGACGTATTAGGTTCCGGATGATACCTACTGTCTGGTTCATTCATGATTATCTGTTGTTGTGGTTGATTCTGCTGCTGGTAAGACCGACTGTTACGCTGAAAACTGTGCTCATTACTTTTACGTCTGTCATGATAGTCATTACTACACGGCGCGTTGCGATAGGAGTTAAAATGATGTGTTTTCTGTACGTATTTATTTCCTTGTTTCTGTGAGTTACTATTTGGTGGAGCCGACGCTATACGTCTAGGCGCGAAACATTAAAGCTTGGTTGACCTTGCAAACCACATTGTTGGTTAGGCATGCTAACCGGCTGGCTTTGGTGCTGTTGCGGGGAAAACCCTCAATTCTTGCCTAAATGCGTCTGCGATAGCTGAAAATTTTGTACATACTGATGATTACACTTCTGTCTTCCATTAAAATTACGCTGGTAGTTCTGGAGTCTCTAATGAAAATTGTCACTTTCGGTAAAACTTGTCATATCGGGTTTTGTTTACACGTTTCTAATCCTAGATAGATCGATAGTTGAAGAGCTGTTTTGATAGATATAAAGGATAGTAGAATAGAAGGCAGCAGTGCAGAAAACTAAAGATGAAATAGCACTACTACGGCTCGGGGCCCTGTGCACGCTACGGCACATATTCATCGAAGTGTAATGAATCCCCTGAGGTCAATTACGCGCTGCAAATAAATTTTAGTTTCTGCGTTACAGGCAATGGCGGTGAAAATTCAAAAGTAAATTGTCGTATCCAGTCCAAAGCGTGACTCTGTGTTCTGTCATTATTAAGTACCTTAAATTTTTTCACGGTTATAAAGTGCTTGTAATCAAAATTATCGTCTCTGTATGTATGAACAGGTTCAGGATTGTATGATAATCTGTTTGTCTGCGACTGTTCGGAAACTAACTCACGTACTCTCTGTAAATTGCCTAAATTATACTGGCTGTGTGAGTCTGACAAATGTTCGGAAAGTGGCGTATGCTGTGATGTGTTAAAGCCTGAAATATTTTTCATCTCCGTCAATTCGTGCTGTAAAGATGACAATTTTTTTACGTTATGTATTATTGGTCGAACCTATCTCACTGATCGTCTGCTGTAAATTTTGGAATTCGGGTGTTTGATTAAGCGAAACAGGTGACGTATCGTCTGATTTGGTGTCATTATTATTTTCGATAACATCAACACGACTGGCCAATTCATCGCATTTTTCAGTCAGTGCTTTTACCTGATCATCGTTTTTAGTATCACAAGCATTAATTTGTTTTTGTATTTTACGTGTGGTTTTGTTCAATTTTTTAACGTCTGCTTTGATGGCATCGGGATCCTGTATTAGTTCCAACTTTTCAAGTCTGTTGGTCATTGTCTGAAAATCTAATGTGTGTGTGTGTCTGTTTTTGTTTTAAGATCGGAGATTTCATCATGCAATTCGGTGTTCAACTGTTTGATTTCGTCTGATACTGTAGCAATATTGTTGTCTACGTATGTTTTTCCTTTCGTAAACAATTTACGCTTATCTTCCTGTCTCTGTGCAGTAATTGTTTCCATGACTTGTTGCTTTACTTTATTCTGTTCCTGTATAAATTTACGGTAACCCGTTTCACTGTTTTGTAGGTGGTGATTAAAACGTTCGTCAATTTGGCTGTTCTGTTGGTCAAATTTCGTGTCTACCTTCGCATCCCGTGTGCCTGAAAGTTCTGCTGACATTAATTTAAACTCGTCGCGTAACTGTGTTGCGTTTTCAGAACATTGCTTAGCGACTGCACTAATTTCATCTCTAAGTAATTTAGTTCTGGCTGCATGTCTATTACTTAGTTCTTAGCAACAGATCTAATTTCTTCACTACTGTTCCTAGCACAACCTTAATTTCCTCATGTAATTGTTCTTTAGTATCATGACATGCACGGCAATGGCTGCAATCTTTTCACTAAGTTGTTTGAAGTTGTTGTCTTGTCTTTCATTCTGTTGTAGCAATATTGCCATAACTTGATCCAAGCCAAAATTAGCGGCTCTATTTTCTGTGCTGTGTGATGGTGTATCTGCATGTGTCACGTTTTGTGTAACCATTTGGTCATTGTCTGACTCGCGAAAAGGTTTGCTAATTGGATAGCACTGTTGGTCACTACATCGGAATCAAATAAATCTGACATATTTTGAGTATTTTGTTCATGTTCGTTAGAAACATTTATCTGTTCACTGTGTAGATTGTGCAAATCAGGTGTGTCAAACTGGGCAGCGTTCATTGTATCGGAACGTACCGCATCATCAGTTGTTAAATTTACTGTGGACATAAATGAATTTGTTTGCTCATCATTAGGATTTAAGTCAATACTAGTGATCGGCAGGCACTGATTATCTGTAATTAGACGATTATCACTATTACACTGAGTGTCGCAAGTATTATCGGTCAAATTATTCGAATCGGCTATTTCACTCATTGCACATCGCGATGTACTGTTAACAGTTTTTCGCGGCATTTTTCACAAATCAAAATTAACCACAAAATGAAACAAAGACGAAGCAAAAATCGAACAAACACAATTACAACAAAGAGCAATTAATTGCCGATGATCTGTGATAGAAATAGTGACAAATTAGTAAATGCGTTGCGCCAGATGCAAACTACATTTAAGTAAATAAGAGCAGATATATAACTGACTACCTCTCAGAAATTCGCAAAGAAAATACGATCCTGGCAGGGTTGCCAAGTGTAACCTCCCCACAAAATTCATTCCCATTTAGGTGTAACCTCAAAACAGAAAATTTCCTAAACTTCTCAACAGTAAAAATTATAATTATGTCGTTCACATTCAGTGTAACGTCCCAACAAAATAATTTCCGTAACCTGGTAATAATACAAAGTAACTAACCTCTCAATTAAATTGTCGCTCACTTATGACTTTTCAATAATTGACTGTGAATTTAACCTGGTAAATTTTGGACGTCAGCAGTGCTGCGTCATGGCCCTGAAAGATCATTCTGAATAAAAAAGGAAAAGTTCTTACCTCAATGAAGTCGCCGGATAACGCATATATATCTGCTCTTACAATAAATTTTTCTGGCACAGCCCTGTGCAATGCTGGCCGATAGATTTGTCATTTATGAAAGGAAACAACCGATTTTTCTTTTGCAGTAATCGGGATGATCGTGGATTTGAGAAATTAGTAAATTCTTTAAATTGAAATGAATGGTTGTTAAAAGTTACTTTTTATGAGAAAGATTATTATTAGGACATTTTTAAAACATTTACATGGGACTTGAGATAACAATACTACATATGCACGAGGCTGCTTTTTACCTTATACAATAATGCTCAGACTCCGGCATCGCTGCACCACGACCGGCCCAGCCAACACGATACACCAGACCAGACTGCTAGCAAGCAACAACTTACTGCTACAGCTACATAGTCCCTATTGCAGTCAACACTGCTCGCTGGTCCGAGATTCTCTTATACCTTACATATCGCAGGCAGAGCGTGAGCAATACATCGAAATTACATCTGCTCGGACCTCTTACACCATTCTTCTTTCCTTTCCTCCGTAGTGTTTTCAAGTAATATCTTATCTGGATCTGGGCGATTCAAGAGTTCAGAAAAGTATTCTTTCCCTCTTTCTACAATTCTTTCCTTGTCCTTCATCAAGTTGCCCTTCTTATCTCTAATGATAAAAGTTGGGTTCTGAAAGCCACGTTTCCGATTTTTAATGAACTGGAAGAATTGCCCTGAGTTCTTGTTTTGGCTCTCTACGTCAACTTGCTCTAGCAAACTTGTTAGATATATTCTCTTCTCTGCTCTTAGGGTTCGCTTTGTCTCCCTTTTGATGTTGATAAAATGTTCCCTTTTCTGCTCATTCTCCCTGTCAGCTAGTCGCTTCTCCCATATCTTCCTTCTCTTTTCTGTAGCCTTCTGACATGTCTCATTCAACCATTTCCCCTTCTTCATTATCTTCTTTCTTCCCAATATATCCTCCTTTACACTTAGTATCGTGGACTTTATTTCTTTCAACCTTTCCTCCACGTTCTCTCTTGCTTCCAGGGTCTCTAGGACCTCAAAACGGTTTTTGATTTCTATAGAATATTGTTCTTTAATGGAACCTTCTCGTAGTTTCTGAACATTCAAAGCAGGTTCGAGTGTCCCCCTATTCTTATGCATGCAGGTAAACACGAGTTTAAGCCTGCACACAATGAGGAAGTGGTCTGACGCGCAGTCGGCTCCTCTATACGACCTGACGTCCATGGCTCTGTGGCTGTAGCGCTGGTCCACCAAGATGTGATCTATCTGGTTGGTGGATCTTCCATCCAGTGAGCACTATGTTCCCTTACGTATTTTCTTGTGTTTGAAGTAAGTCGAACCTACTCTCAGGTTCTTTGAGATAGCTAAATTGATCATCCTCTGACCATTCTCACTGGTCTCATCATGCAAACTGTGCCTGCCTGTAGTTGGTATGTGGAATTCTTCTTTTCCTGCTTTTCCATTAAAATCTCCCAGCACTATCCTGATATTTCTAGTTGGTGTGCTCTCAATCGTTTGATCTAGTTCGTCATAGAACTCTTCCTTTTCCTCATCTATTTTATACTAAATTGGGGCATGAACATTGATGAATGTGTTGTCTGACACTTGTTTTCCAAGTACTATGTAGGATATTCTTGTGGTGTCACCGCCAGACACCACACTTGCTAGGTGGTAGCTTTTAAATCGGCCGCGGTCCATTAGTATACGTCGGACACGCGTGTCGCCACTGTCAGTGATAGCAGACCGAGCGCCACCACACGGCAGGTCTAGAGAGACGTACTGGCACTCGCCCCAGTTGTACAGCCGACGTTGCTAGCCATGGTTCACTGACAATCACGCTCTCATTTGCCGAGACGATAGTTAGCATAGCCTTCAGCTAAGTCATTTGCTACGACCTAGCAAGGCGCCATCACCAAGTATATTGAAATGGAGATTATATCTGTACAAGAGCGATGTTATACAATTATGGATTAAAGTTAAGTATTCCAGAAGCTGCGTACTTTTCTTTATAGCATTCATTACGTATCCTGTTTCAGACCTCACGCCAGCCTGCGTGAGTTTAAGCGCGTGCCTTTCAGCTTCCTCTCATTGTGTCTAGGCTGTCTTGTCTAGACACAACAATTCTCTTGCCTGTTACCAAGTCAATATCGGACTGCGTAGTAAACGCTTTAACAAACTGGTATAAGTTCCGCGCATTCTTTGTGGTTCTCTAGTGGATACAGGAGCGAGAACAGATGCTGTTCATGAACAGAGAATTCATATATTAATTTATTCTACATATAATATCAAATAGTAAAAATAATACATAACTTTGCTGCGCCGGTTGCTAACAGTAGCTTTTACTGTTGAAACATATCTATATATCTCCGATTTAGTAATCAGTTAGTCTTCAGTACCATAACTATTCAGTAGTTCATGAGCCCTGGCCACTATGAAACTTTTTAAACGTTATTCACCCATTAAATACACAGGAAAGGTGTCAGTGCATGAATGTTCGAACTTAAGTACAACCGTTGCTGCAGCTCCTGAGAGGGGATGCTTGCATCTCATTGGCAACTGTGTAATCGTCCGTAGCAGCGCTCTCATGGCACGATGCCTGCCGTTGAAAACGCGGCGGCGTAACTGGCGGCGCGCGTATTTGAAAGGGCGGCCGACCGTTCGACCATAGATACTAGTAGACTGGCCTTGCTGTGCAGAAGCTATAGGGCTGGTGTGGCTCCAACATAAACCACGTGACTGTTGGCAAAACGTGGCGGGATTTTAAATCAGCGGTCTGCCATCCTGTGTTTGTATCGTATTTTACCCACATTCCTCAATTGACTGTCGAATGCTTCCAACAAAAATTACTTTTTTATTTGCGAAAAATTATGTCAGAACTACATTTGACCTGGATTTGTTCACAGTACCATTTATAAAATCTAACAAATACATCGAACGCACCTCTGGTGGGCAGCGGGACGAAATTACTATAAACTATCAATTAAAGTAAAATGTCGTTAAAATTCTTTTAAACAATAAGAGTGGGCTCGTGTCAAAACTTTAAACATTGGATTTGCCGCGTTTTGAGCTCTAGTCACTTATAAAAGAAAATGGATTATGGGAATTATGTCAACTATAGGTGCGAAAATTGTCGACTTTAGGAGCAGGTCCAGTTTAGAGTATCAATTTTAGGTGCACTTCAAAGGTTCAGTTCCTACTATTTTTACAACAGTTGAAACTATCAGTTTTAAAAAAATGATATTTTAGATGACAGGTGAGACTTTGGAGTTTCAGAAAATAATTTGGGAGCCTACATTTATTTAATAGTACTAGAACGTAGAAAAAAATTCTCTTCATGTATCGACTATAGGTGCTCTTACCTTACTATAATCTCACTTGTATATACAAAAAGGCGCGTATGTGCAGATGGCTTAAAGTTTTTTCCGTTTCAGGGCCTGTATCCAAAGCTGCCTTCGGTTTTCATCCTTAGGGAACCTATGAGTAGGAACGAGAAACAGTTATACTTACTTCTGTAACCGAATTATCGCAGATACTTTCCAAAATGTAAGATGAGTCTCACTTTACAGGCATCACTTTCAACACTTTAAATTATGTGTTACTCTATTTCAAGTGTAAAAAACATATAAAACTCACTTCAGCAGAGTTCAATAAACGCATCTGCACTATCATAGAAACACACGTGAAATGTAATGCCACTTCCCCCGACAAAACGCTGAGTACAGTGCGGCGTTCGCTGGGTTATTCAGTGGTTTGGTATTTAACTAATTTGTAAATGGAAATGATAATCTAATTTTATTACATTGAGCAATTACTAAATAATTTTTCTCCCGGCTTAATATTTTATCAAGTTGCTAAAGAACTCCAAGTTAACGTCGTGTAAAGTGTTGTCTGTAAGTTGTGTAAGTGTCACTAAATCACAGTTCATACAACAGATTCTATACAACTATTGATTAAGATGGAAACAGTTATCTTCAGCAAAATGATCATTAAAACCACTGAACATCAGCCGCGCACAACACTGACGTATGTTACCTGAAACAATATTCTTCGCAACTCGTGCGTAATTAATTTCGGCTCCATACACCAGCTAGAAAAGTTTGTTATAACGTGCTATGAGCACTGTTTTTTAAGAACCAATCTGATTCGAATTATTTTCATTAAAATGAGTTCGGGACCACCGGTGCACATTTATTTTTACACATTTGTATTACGTTCGGCATTTATGTCTGCAGAGTTTCGTGATTTGAATTTGCCGCTGAGATAATTGTTAAGATGGCGGCAGACAGTTGATAGAGACTTTCTATTGTTAGACCAAATAAGTAAGTATTTGAAATGACTATTAAATTCTATAAACTATGCTTTCATATTGTGAACTATGTAGACCTCATCAAGCAAGCATTTGATTTGTTTCTAATGAAAACACAGACAAAAACGCGATACAAATCGCTATCATCAATGGCTGCGCTCCTTGCAGCGGAAAGAAACAATTAACACAGATAATGCTTACTGAGAAAGGAATTACAGTGACAAATAATTATTCACTCATGTTTATAATAATAATGAACTCTATTTTCAAGTAATAATTAACAAATAATTACAATTTCTTAACAGACCTCAGTTTGATATGCGTCTTGCGTGCTGAACCTACAAAAGCCATCCAGCAAAAGGTAAAAACAAAGGAAGACAAACGCAGATCATAAAAGCACCTTACAATTATCATTGTCTTCGTATGATACACATCGATATGTCCAATTATATCATAGAATATTATATAAATAATTAATTCACTATAAGTTTTCATTGTTTTTTCGTACGTCGAATACATAATGTTTATAACTGTTAGAGGCATAATTTCCTCTCGTCGCACTGTAGCCAAAAATTTACCTCGTGGATGTTACAATGCCCCTTGGGCTGAGAAAAAAAAATTTGTTTATCTGTTGTGTATTTTTTTTTATCAGTCCACGTAACCCACGTAGATTTGCTACTCTCAAAATGCATATGTTTAGTTTCAATGTTGTTTTAGACATGACAAAATTATGGTTGAATCGAGTACTTTAAATGACTTCAGTGACTGTATTGTCTCGGAAATTGCTGCGGATACTTTTATTTTTTTTTTCAGTCACACAGCTCACACACCACCAACACTCGCTGCGTGTGTGGGACTAGATGACTTAATCTTATGAAAATATTTTTGTTATATCCATTCTTACACACGAACAAATATATTACTTAAGCATTTTAATCATTTCTGTCCTACGTATAGAAAGGTAAAATTCCTCACATCTAATGCAACAACACTCAAGTGTTTATCAAGTTATTTATCCCTTTTAGAGTAAAAATACATTTATTATGGGGATTCTCTACTCCTTGCTCAAATAATTCAAGAACATTACAGTGTAATATTCGACGTAAGAGCTTATAAACTAATACATACATAATATTATCAAATTATTACTGCTAATTATTTTACCATAAACATTATATTTACAGTTATGGGGTAGTGCACTTGCACTTCTGATTGGTCCTTTGTATCACTTCGTTTTTTCTTAGTCCAGGGGGCCGAGTAAGATGTACTGCAATAGATCTTGTGCGGATATACTTTCATATTATACTGGTAACCTTTTATGATTCCAGGGCGTTTAGTGACTACTTCGAGGTATCCGAATAATAATTCTGTTTTCTAGTCTCTGAAGCATTAATGCAAGTTGCCTCCCGTACTTTCTCTTCTATTGTTGTGACGATGTCACTCACTTTGCTGGGTGCATCGTTATTTCGATTTTTGTGACACATCTGTGGGTGCTTATGATCCAACACTAACAACTTCTGTTTGCTGACAGAAAGATTAATTTTTCTCATCAGCAGAAGGTTCGCACCGAACTCCCGATTCAGCATTAATGTTATGGATCGCTGTTGGTACTTAAGTGCACATGTCCCACGGGCGAGATGAATTACAGCTTCTCTTTCCCGAAGGAAGTCAAGACCCAGAAGCACCGGTATTGACAAGTTATCCATTAGTAGGAATGTGCATAATAAGCGATCATTTCACAAGGAAACTTCCACCTGTGTCTGGTATTTTATATTCTGTACCTTTTTTCCCAATGCCCCTATAACCTTACAATTTGCAACCGGCAAAATCGGCAATCTCCTTATCTCCGATACCTTCTTGAAAAACTGCATGTTCATAACTGATACATTAGCACCTGTGTCAAGCAGAATAGTAGTTGCTACACCATTTACAGCTCCGGTGACACTTGCTTGGATATTTTCCCTTTGTGGCTTATCAGAGACAGCAGGTTCCTGATATAGCTCATCTTCGATCCTGTTGCCATTCTGATACCGTATAATGTTAATTTTTTGTTCTGTCGACCTATTGCCTTCATTGTTGGCCTCGGTCACCTGGCGAAGGCCTACAGGGACCGAAATTAGTTTGTTGGCTTCTGAGTGTTTTGTTTTGTTTCCGAAGGTACCTCCACTATTCTAACATTTTGTAAGTTTTCAGTCGGAGGAGGCCTGCTTGGATCCCACCAAGGTGGATATTGATTGTATTATTATTATTGTATTTTCCGTTACTATAAGCTTTACTTTTATTTTTCTTTGGACTACCTTCGCCCCTATTTCCATTATTTCCATTCCCTGAATTTTTTCTATTAGTACTATTATTATTGCTGATCACGTCAGAAATTTTTCTGGCGTCTTCTTGCACTAGATCCAGAGAATCAATTACAGACAGAAGTTCTTTCAGATCGGTTTCTGTAACATTAAATAATTTTTCTCTAATATGTATGGGTAATCTAGCTTTTAACACTCGCAATAAGTCTCTGGTGGTTACTGGCTCAACCCAGTACCGGGTCATGTTAATATGTTTTTCACAGTATTTTCTTAAGGAACCTGACTTCGGATTGTACATTTCTGCATTGTAAACAATATTACGGAGTCGCTCTTGAGTAGACGCTGACCAGAATTGATCAAGGAATGCCTTCTCAAAGTAGTGGAAGATCTTGCAAGTTTCTGCTGCATTTAATGCCCAGAGCGACGCATCACCAGAAATATGTGAAACCACAAACTGTATTTTCTGTTCTTCCGACCATGATTTTGGAAGAACACTTTTGAAGTTTCGAATGAAAACTACTGGATGTATGTTTTTCTTGCTTTCTTCGTTAAATATTTGAAACTGTCTATGCTTAATCAGGCTTTCTTCATGCATCAAAGTAGTTAAGTGCATGGAATTGCTATCATTCGCAGGTGGTGTGGTTACTTTATTACAAGTACATTCTATTCCACTATTATTGTTCCTTGGTGTCACATATTGCTCTGGTAATATCGGTTGATTACCAAAATTTGGTCTTCCTTCTGGTACATTAAAATTCGCCGTTAGATTATCTGCGATCTTTTCCCTGTCAGTACCAGTGTCGTCGTTACTGCATAATGTCAGATTTTTAAAGTTTTGATTTTCAGAGCTCAGCACCCTGGCTATTTCTGTTCGGACTTGCTTTCGGATTTCCGAGGGAATATCCTCCTGCATTGTTTCCACAGCGGTAGCCAAGGCTTTGAATTGGTTCTCTAGTCTATCTACTTCAGTTTGAAGACTATTGACCTGAACTGGAATGTTTGTTAACGGTTCAATAGTGGTTTTTACTGTATCGATCTCCTGCTTAAAATGGGTAGTAATAGCATTATCACATTCGACCAACACTTGATTTATCCTACGGACAATTTCTTTATCTCTTTCCAGAAAAATATTGTTTATATTTTCCATAAATTTCTTTTCCTTTTCTTGGTCCCTGAGCTCCTGTTGCTGTTTTTCTGTAAGCTTTTCCTGTCTACGTTTTTCCCTTTCCTGCTGACGTTGTCTTTCACGCTCCTGCTCTTTAAGCTCGCATTGTTTTTCACGCTCCTGCTCTTTAATAGTAACCTTTTCAAATAATGCTGTTAGCATATCCAGTATGGACATAGCTTGTGCATTGCTAACTTCTGCCCCTTGCACAGAATAAATATTGTCATTAATTCCTAACTGGTTGAATCCAGGAGTGTCAGTTTGTTTTGGCAACTCCTCGGTGTTAATATCACTCGTGACATCAGTTTCTAAATTATCATTCATAATTAAATTTTCTAATAATTCGACAGAAATATGGGTAGATTGTTCTACCTGAGACTCTGATGTCATCTCTGTATCAGTATGCTCATTCGCTTTATTTTGTTTCTTTTGTTTTACTATTCCATCACCAATATAGCACAACAAATATATAAATCACTGACAAGCACCAACTGACACAAAATGATCTTATTTCCGTTTCGGTTTAAATGTTTTGTGGAGGAGTGCCTGGAAGAGTAAATTCACTGCTTACATTAATAGATAAAATAGTAGAATAGCATTTCAACAGATAATTATTATCAGAATACTATCACCTGTAACGCCGGAAATGCATATCCTCCTATTTCCATCTATTGTACTATAATTTTTTTCCTTGTTTGTTACCTGAATATATGACATTTCTATGCCTTTATATATTGTAATTGTTTTACTATTTGTATATATATATATATATTTATGCAGTTATGTCGATGTATAATTGGTTTGTTTCGTAAATATTATTTGTATTTTTACGCTGGGTCTTGCCTAGGGAAAACTGCTATCGAACGATTACATCGATAGGTCGTGTGAAGAATCAAAGTGTGTAGGATCTTTGGTAGTGTTAACTCTTCCGCGTGGAGCGCGGGCAGAGCATGAGGGGGAGTCTGGCTGGAGTAGCGAGTGGAGCAGGTGTGTGGTGTGAAGCTCCCGCGAGTTGCCGCGCTTTCGGGGTTTGGCAGCATGTAGTTGCGCTCGACTTGCGATGATAGTTTCTGACATGGTGTCGCGGACGGGAAGCATTAGCTGGCGCACATCAAGAGCCCGTTTCGTCTGGTGACCGTGTCGAGAAGAAGGCGCACCAACATCCAGCTTCTGCAACAGCGACGGCCGACAATGAGTGACTGTCGCCACCTCCTCGATCGACGGCTTCAAACCTTCAATCAACCAACAAGGAAGACTAAAAGCACGTAAAGTTTCAGAACTGTATGGCAGACCTCAGCTTTTCAAACTTTTGAAATTGTTGCATCACAAAATTACAGCAACTTAGCATGAACCTTTGTTGCTCATTGTCCCAATTGCATTACCAAGCAGGGTCCCTTCCTTTTCCAAAATGAACCCGAGTGTCGTTGAAATTCAAACGCCAGCATTAAAATTCGATTTCACTGCTTTAATTTCAAAGTTCAGTTAAAGTATTCAGAGCTGGCTACAATATTAGATTACACAAGCACAAATTAAGAGTGCGAGTTTTATTACCATATTTTAGCTTACCTGTGACTGCAGCTCAGCTTGGTACGTACTAAATTTTACCATTGTTAATTGTTCAGAATCATTTAATTCAAGTTCAAAGTTAAATTTCTTATTTCTAAATTGCGCAGAGTCAAGTTGCTTTTGAAATGATTGTTGAGGTAGTCCAAGACTAACCGTATTTTACTGAATTTCGATGTGCTTAAGAAAGAAAGCTTCTTATTAATTTCAGTCACTAAATTAACTTTCAGTTTTCTGGTTTTATTAATTCTTTTGCTAAATTAAGTCAGAGTGCAGCGAAAGTTATTACTTCTGACAAACTTTCAGTTTTCACACTACACGTGTCAACCTTCAGTTGCCACGCTTCTAGTGCTAATTATATGTGTAATTACCTTTCTTTTTCAGTTACTATAGTAATTGTCCTTAGGACTGGCGACCGTAATTTCCCCCTAATCTCAAATATCTAATTACCGCTAGTTAATTGTTAACGTAACGGCCGCACATTTACTTTCTTTATTAACTTTAATCCTTTTCAAAATTAATTTCCACCAGTTTCATTTGCATTTTTCCTTTCATTAAGATGTAACCCTTTCCTCCCTCTTTACCGACAGATTAACTTCGGTGACGATTGCTTTTCCCAAATTTCCATTAGGTACACGCGGTTTAAACATTCACTGTCATTAAGGTCGATAAGTGAGGGGGAGGTTACACACCCAACCCCCTTTGTCCTCAATCTTTGATGCCTCATAATATGTCGTGTCAACTTACCCCTCTTGTAGTCAAAGTTGTGCCATAATTTCCTCTTCCTCCTCTATTTAATTCCGTACCTCTTCTTTAATTACACGATCCTCATATCTAATCTTCAGCATTCTTATTGATCACCACGTTTTGAAAGTGTCCATTGTCTTCTTGACAGAACTGTTCATCGCCCACGTTTCACTTACGTACAAGGCTGCACTCCACACAAATACCGCACTCCAAACAAATACATTTGTAAAATAGTACCCAGTCATTAGAATTTGTATTCGATGCGAACAAATTTTCTTTTTCAGAACGCTTTTGTTGCTATTCACTTTCTTCATTTTATATCCTCTCTACTTCTGCCTTCTCAATTACTGCTTCCCTTTCAAGTCACTCAAGTTTTAGAAATGCAGTTTGGTTTCTGTACAAGTTGTAGATAATGTTGTGGCCCTGTGTTTTATCTATGAAATCTCCAGAGTTTCAAAGAATGTTGTAATTAAGATTGTCAAAACCTTTCTCTAAAGTTTTGCAGTTCTTCAGTGTGCCTACTTAGCTAAGTGGTAGGATCAGTATTGCCTTGCGTGTTCAGACATCTCACAGGAATCTAACATTGTGCTTACGTTAGTTTGCACAACCCCTCCCCCTCTCCTCTCTACATCTCCCTTCCACTTTCTAGCCTTCTCTCATTTGCTTAGTTCTGGCTTTGCCAAATGAGTTCTTGACAGTTGCTTCTTCTTTGAGCAAATTTTTCTTTGTTCTTTCTCGTTTTCATTCCCCTATGTTTTCCAAGAGCAAAATCGCATTGCAATTTTGGACTTTCTGTTAACGTCATGTTTAGACATTTCTATTTCCGATGGCCTACTTTATTTGCTACATTTTTATATTTTTCCCTCGTGTTAAATTTAACATATCACGTTTTATCTAACGATTTCTACTGTACCTTCTTCCAGTTCACATACTCTGCTGAATTCACCACTTCTTCTCTAAAAGATATCCGTTCGTATTCTAGCGGATTCCTTCCTCTGTTTCTATCAGTCGTTGCATTACGGTAACTTTAAGGTTATCGAAAAACTGTGGGTCTCGACTTATTCAAGTTCCATTTCCTTAATTTGCTACCGTTTACTGTCTCTTTAGTTGTAAACCGCAGCTCGTACCCAATAAATAATTGTAGGTTTGTGTCTGTACCAGGAAATGTCTTATAATTTAATATCTGGTTTCGAAAACTCTGCTCCAATAATATATTATTCTTTCATGATTCTTAAGCAAGGTGCTGGCGATGATTACATTATACTCTGTGCGAAATTCTATCAGGTGGCTTCCACTTTCATCCCTTCCCCCAAGCCTTTGTGTCCTTACTGTTTTCCTGTACATGCTACCGTATCACATTTTAAATTTTTGTCTCGCTTAACCATCTGAATAATCTCTTTTCTCGTACATTGTTTCAATGTGTTAGGGGATAGTGGACAATCATGAACGGTAGTCATGAAATCTGTTTATGGTGAAATGAGAAAACACGAATAATGAAATATGTGCAAGAGTACACTGTACAGAAAATGAAAAATTGGTATGTCTTCAGCCAACTTCATCTTTCCTTCAAGTAGGTGTAAAATATAGTTAATCAAACGCACCAGGTGTTTCAGTGGGTCCCGTCCCGTACCTCAGTGGCTGTCCGTCATTGGCTACCGCAAGCGTCTGCCGCTTCCAGATGGGAACGCCAATTCCGCGAGCCGCCGCGTCAAAGCGGAAGACGCTTGCCGCTGCCGTTGCCGCACGACGCGCTGCCGCGCTCTAGTGGGAACCGGCCTTAAGTCTCAACGCATCGGCGCGCGGCGACTGGGAGAGCACGGCTGACTTCCAGCAGGGTAGCCTTGATGACAGCAGCAGTGGCGTCGGCATACCAGGAGTCTGCTGAGATGGCTGGGCTCACAGGACAGCGCGTGGGTGGCACTCCGACCCTACGCTTCACCCATTGAGTACAGTAAATTATCTGAATAAACGAATGTTACCGAATACCGCTGTATCACTCTGCACTGCCCCTTGACGCTCTTGAACTTCCTCGGCCTCCTGACTAAATACGGTGTGGTGGGTCCCGGCTTCAGCTCTGCCATCTGGAGTCCCTGCTTCGACACACCAACCCCGCAACAGGATGTTGTGGCGTAACCACTATTGTGTGCAGGCTGTCTTCCTGGTAAACGGTAAGGCTCTGACGTCCCCGTTTGTGTCGATGCTAAAGTGATGATACCAGATTATCATGGTACTCAGTGGTGGTTTCAACAGGTCGATCATGTGTATGAGTGGCTCTGTTTTGTCGCCCATTGCGCTTCGAATGGCATTGTGTGTTTTGTCTCGTGACTTTGATGTCGTGTTTGTCTAGTTTATTGAGTTGTGTCCGCGTTGCCTGCCACACATAGCTAGTGTTCTTGTTACACTGTATATCTCAGTGCGTGTGGGCTCCTGCACAAGTGCGCGGCCTGTTTTCGAAACTGAAGCTTCCTTCTCGTTTGCCCTGTTGGTTGAACTTAGTGTTTAGCTTAGCTTGTCATTTTTCTATCTGTGTCTGTATAGATGTGTGTTACTTGATACACCTGGGTGCATGTTACAGCTGTCACGACCCTGCTGTTGTCGATGTTAAAGTGACGGTTCAAAAATGGTTCAAATGGCTCTGAGCACTATGGGACTCAACTGCTGTGGTCATAAGTCCCCTAGAACTTAGAACTACTTAAACCTAACTAACCTAAGGACAGCACACAACACCCAGCCATCACGAGGCAGAGAAAATCCCTGACCCCGCCGGGAATCGAACCCGGGAACCCGGGCGTGGGAAGCGAGAACGCTACCACAGTAAAGTGACGGTATCAGATCACTATGGTGCTCAGCTGCGGCTGCAAGAGGTCGATCATGAGTCTGAGTGGCGTTGTTTTGTCACCCATTGTGAATCGTACTTCGTTACATTTTTTTCTGATGTCTTCCATGCCATTTTCGGCTAGTTCATTGAGATTTGTTAGTGTTGCCTGCCGTAACTGAACTAGGGTTCTCGTTAAATTGTCAATCTCGCCAGGAGAACACAGCAAGATCCATAATCCGATTTCCTAGAAATTTCGCTCGGTGAAACATGGGTCAAAATAAGCGAACTTGTGTCGCAGCTTAACCGTAGATACTCGACACTTGGTGTGAAAACGACAGTCATTGTTTTCGAGGTAATCTAAACGTCTTTCAGCGCATAATAAGTTCGACCGAAGTGGTGGTACAGTTACTAGCGTCGTGGCTTCACAGATTAGCACTGCGTGTTCGAAACGCGATTACTGTTTATATTTTTCTTTTTGTTTTCATCTACTCATGTCCAATGAAGATTACTACAAGAATGTTTTACAGTGCACGTCGAAATAACGTCGTCTTTCATTATCTTCTAACTGTCTGTCTGCTAAATGAATTTTTAAAAAAAAGAAATGAGAAAATTATGTAAAATTGTTTTCGGTGAAGTTCCTGTAGCGTATGTTGATTCATAATAAACTTCAAGGGCCAGTTTTCGGAATAGTGATCCGTTAGCATGGTTTGCTGCAAAATTATTGCCAACGTGCAAAATCTTCGGCAGTGTTAACGACCTTTCTTTCCCGAGTGAGATTCAAACGAAGAAATTTCACTGTGGCAAACCTGCCTTCGCGCGATACTCATGGTGTTTGGAATATCTGTGTTTCGAATGTTTCTACGATCGTTATTATCCAAGTGAATGCACCAAATCTCCCTGAAGAATAAACATATGAATAAAATATAAGAATGAATATAACAATTGATATGAGAATGAAATATTAGAATACGAGAATTCGAAAAGATTATAATCTCTGAAAATACCACCCACAACTATTACATACTAAGTAAATGACACTTATTCTGAAACCCAGTGGTAATTTTACAATTAAAACAACGTTCTTGCATTCCTTAATTTGGTAGGAAACATATGTGAAGCAATCTTCTATGAACATGGGTAGATAAACGAAATTAAAAAAATCGGATTTCGAACACGGGGCGCAAACGTGCGAAGTTGCGACACTACCCAGTATGTCACCGCTTCAGTTCAACTACCGGCTTCGCTTATTTTGAGCGCTCTTCCACTGAGCAAAGTTCTGGGAAATTGGGTTATGGCAGTTGCCCTGTTGTCAGAGCGTGTGGACTTCGGCACAAGCAAGTGACCTGTTTCTGAATGCCCCTGTTGGTTGGATTTAGTTTTTAGCTTAACTCCTCATTCGTCTACCAGTGCCTTTATCCATGTGTGTTGCATGCTGCAAAGCACAATCATGTTTTATTGACAACTTAAATTGCGAAGTTTTCCGCCATTCCAGTACCATTAAATATTTATTGAGGTTGTCTATTAGATGTTCTAAATGTGTGAAGTTACTGATTTCAGGTTGCTACCTTTCGATTCTGTAAGTTTTAATGCACCATTTGTGCCAAGGCTACGTGAAGTCTTCCACGTGCGTCCAACTAACTGATATATATGTCAGGTATGTGCTTTTTTAAGAATTTGTTGCCTGCTTGTAAATGGGTCAGCACTTGATTCTGTAAAGTTTAGTGCTCCAGTTGCGCTAAGTTTAATCTGACTGATGTACATGAGCTATGTATGTTTTTATCCCGTTAAGTTTTTACGTGAACGTTTATTTTAAAAAATTTGGCGGGCATGAAAGTCTTTGTTTTTATATTGATCATTTGCATTCAGTTTTTCATCACCTGTGGTGAATATTAACGTCTCTTAATAGTTTGCGTGTACGAGTTTTGTTATGTTTTCTCTATACTCGTAATGTGCATGTGATATTACAGTCACACGTACACTCATGCTCATAAATTAAGGATAATGCTGATACATGGTGAAAAAAAGGCTCTGGTGGGCGGTTTGTGGGTTTAAATCACTTCGGGGTATGACCAAGCGGTGCATTTCACCTGCAGTCGTCGCACGGTAGCGCTGGCAGCAGTCCAGATACGCAGAGGTGTGTTGGTGCATGTCAGAGTACGGTGCAGCGAGTACGTGTGCACACGTTTTCAGACTTACTAATGGTGACTGTGTGTTGAAAATGGCTCAAAGAACACATATTCATGACGTTATGAGGGGTAGAATACTAGGGCGACTGGAGGCTGGTCAAACACAGCAGGTCGTAGCAGTGGCCCTCCGTGCGCCACAAAGTGTGATCTCAAGATCATGGCAACGATTCCAGCAGACAGGAAACGTGTCCAGGTGCTACAGCACGGGACGTCCATAGTGTACAACACCACAAGAAGACCGATATCTCACCATCAGGGCCCGCAGACGACCACGATTTACTGCAAGTGGCCTTGTTCGGGACCTTACCGCAGCCATTGGAACAGTTGTCTCCAGACACACAGTCCACAGACGACTAAACAAACATGGTTTATTCGCCCGGAGACCTGCAAGGTGCATTCCAATGACCCCTGGTCACAGGAGAGCCCGTGAAGCCTGGTCTCAAGAACGCAGTACATGGTCATTGAAACAGTGGTTGCACTTTATGTTCACGGACGAATCCAGGTATAGTCTGAACAGTGGTTCTCGCCCGGTCTTCATCTGGCGTGAACCAGGAACCAGATACCAACCCCTTAATGTCCTTGAAACGGATGTGTATGGAGGCCGTGGTTTGATGGTGTGGGGTGGGATTATCATTGGAGCACGTACACCCCTACATGTCTTTCATAGAGGAACTGTAACAGGTCAGGTGTATCGGAACGACATTTTGCACCAGTATGAGCGCCTTACAATGGTGCAGTGGGTTCAAAAATGGTTCAAATGGCTCTGAGCACTATGGGACTCAACTGCCGTGGTCATAAGTCCCCTAGAACGTAGAACTACTTACACCTAACTAACCTAAGGACAGCACACAACACCCAGCCATCACGAGGCAGAGAAAATCCCTGACCCCGCCGGGAATCGAACCCGGGAACCCGGGCGTGGGAAGCGAGAACGCTACCACACGACCACGAGATGCGGGCGGTGCAGTGGGTCCCACCTTCCTTCTGATGGATGATAACGCACGGCCCCACCGAGCTGACATCGTGGAGGAGTACCTTGAAACAGAAGATATCATGCGAATGAAGTGGCCTGCCTGTTCTCCTGACCTAAACCCCATCGAGCGCGTCTGGAATGCTCTCGGTCGATGTATCGCTGCACGTCTTCACACCCCTAGGATACTTCAGGAGCACCGACAGGCACTGGTGCAAGAATGGGAGGCTATAATCCAGCAGCTGCTCGAGCACCTGATCCAGAGTATACCAACCCGTTGTGCGGCCTGTGTACGTGTGCATGATGATTGCGTTTGGTAGCACATGTGTTTCGGGACGGTTTTCTCAACTTATCTCGAATACCGTGGACTTACAGATCTGTGTCGTGTGTGTTTCCTATGCGCCTATGCTATTAGCGCCAGTTTTGTGTAGTGTCACATTGTGTGACACCGCATTCTGCAACTATCCTTCATTTATGAGCATGAGTGTATTTTGCAACCAGTGGTAAGGTTGGGTTGTTTCGAGGGAAGAGACCAAACTGCGAGGTCATCGGTCTCATCGGTTTAGGGAAGGACGGGGAAAGAAGTCGGCCGTGCCCTTTCAAAGGAACCATAGCGGCATTTGCCTGGAGCGATTTAGGGAAATCACGGAAAACCTAAATCAGGATGGCCGGACGTGGGACTGAACCGTCATCCTCCCGAATGCGAGTCCAGTGTGCTAACCACTGCGCCACCTCGCTCGGTCAGTAGTAAGGCCAAATATTCATTTTATTATGGTTAAATGTCATTAAGAATATTTCTACTTGAATCTGTATTGTTAAAGTGTCCTCTCTTATGACCAAACGTGGTAAAGTCTACTTTGAGATCAGACAGTTGTGGTTAGCCAGAGTGAAGAAGTCGCTTTCGTAATTACACTGCCGAGAAAAGAAAACATTAGCACACCTGAAAAGAAGACGTCGATTTTGATCCGATGACAGCCTACGCATCCTGGGTGATAGTAGATGTTCTGATGTTTTCAACGTCGTCTGCCAACAGATAGCGAAGTGGTGTAGGTACCAACTGCATCTACCCTTTAATAGGGAATGCTCACAGCCAGGAGGGTCATTGTGGTACAACCGTGTGAAGCAAGCAGGCAACCATGCCACGGGGACGAACTTATGCTTCCTTCAGTCAACTGAGCGTGCTTGAAAGGGAGCCTTCCGATTGACAGAATGGTCCTTTCCGAGAACTGCCACCAAGTTGGGCATACTGCGTCAGTTGGCAACGATGCCGGTATCAGTGGTCACGTGAACACTCTGATACCTGTAGACAAAGTTTTGGACGTCCACACAGCACAGACATTCCCCGGATGGTAGCGTTCTAATGGCAACTCTGGTACCGCGCGCCGCGGAATTTGAATCCCCGCCAGACGTCATGGACGTCGAAGACACCTAGAGGTCTCTGTACCATCGCGCCATAAACTGTGGCGGCGCGCGCCTCCTGGCCCGCATTTAGAGTGAGGGCGCCACAGTGGAACACGTGGTTCCAGCGGCCAATAGCGGCGTCCCCGATAGAGTACTTAAGCGACTGCCTCTCGCTCAGCCAGCCAGTCTAATCTTGCGTACGTTTCTGGACACATCGCCTCGCGTTAGACAGCTTACTTACTCTCTAGTTCCGTGTACGAGTGGACGTGGTTGTTAGGTTTCCTTGTGACTCCGTTGTTTCGATCTTGTTGTTGTTCGTTCTGTCCTTCGTTGGTCGTGTCCGTCCTCTCCCGTTGTGTTGTTGTTCGCGGGCCTCTCCGCGCGTCCCGCCACGCTTTCCGTCATTTCAACCCCGCGACCGTCCCAGTCGCAGTTGCAACAGCAACAGTAACAGATCATACGACTGACATAAGAGGGCCTGTGAGCCTCGGAGTGTCAACACAAACTTTGGTGAACTGGTTATAAGCAGTCGCACTACGGGCACGCACATTGCTCGGCTGTTTTCCACTCACGTCACAACACGAATGTTGCCGTCAGAGGACCTCTTGGAAGATCGCATGGCGCGCCGTGGTCTTCTGCGAGGAAAGTAGATTCTGACTGCACGTAAGCGACGGTCGTCTGCGCGTAGGACATATACCTGGTGAGCGCTGTCTCGTAGCCACACTGGTCCCACCGCACGCCTCTGGTGTTTCTGGAGGGTACCCCAACCAGCACTCGGTACATGCGGAGTGTCGTTAGATCTGTTCTTTTGCTGTTCTTGCTGGTGACGAGTTGTTCCAACAGAATAATACTCGCACACTGCCCATGAAACCCAATGTGCTTTGCAAGACGTGCAGCAACTTCCCTCACCACCACGATCTCTGGATTTGTCTCCTATCGAGCACGTGTGGGAGATGATGGGACGACGTGTGACCAGCACGACTCGGTAACCAACAACTCTTACCGAACTAAGTGAATAGTTCGAGCAGGCGTGGCATTACGTATACCAGACAGTATTCTCTTCCTGTACAGTCGATTGGATGCCAGAGACGGGGCCTGCATTGCTGTTTCTATGATGCTACACCATGTACTAATATGGGTGTTTTAGCATGGGTCGATACGTGGTACCTTAGAACCATTTGTGCTATGTATATGTAAATGTGATCGTTTCATGTAATCCATATGCACTGATGCAACAATAAATCTCCAAACCGTTGTACTAATTTTTTCTGACAGTGTATGTGCAATGTTTAGATTTGGTCTTTGTTAATAAGTGATTAACTGAAATTTATCCAGTAAACCAGCCAGCACCTTCCACTTCCCACTCCGGTACTCCAAGCCGTTTCAGTTATATTGAAGAAGAAACTTCAGATAATGGAGTTCATCATTGTATGGAAGTGAATTACGAACTGTGAGAAAACCGGAAAGAAAGAGGATCTAACCATCTGAGATGTGAAGTACACACCGATGTTGAAAATTAAGTGAAGTGACAAAAAGGTTTTCACGCAATATCTGCGCGGAAAGGCGTATGTGGAAGAAACAGAATCATATAAAACCTGTTTAGAAAGCAGGGAGTAATTTCCATCAGGGCACAGGTCGCCATAGCGGTCAAAAATGGAAGAGGAGAGTGTAATATGTACGAGAGCTGTTCGTTTATTAAGATCCGATCGGTCATAAAATCGCATCCACAATGAAGATCTAATGAAGATTTTCATAGATGTGTTGGGCAGTGTCTCTCGTATACCCGTCGAGCGCGTCACGTGGCTCTTTTCAGTTCTGAGTGCACATTAAGCACGTAAAGATGCCTAGAAAGTAGTGTATCTCGCCAGCTATGAGTGCCTGCTGAGATATTTCACCTGATTTTATGCAAACCACATAACGTTACTGTCACGCAGTTCCTTCTTCATGACATTTCTCGGCCATAAACTGTAGGGGCAAAGAAGACTCTACTACAGCGTTTTCGATGGGAAGTGTTTGATCGCCCTACATACAGCCCGGACTTGGCTCCCTCAGAGTTTCATCTCTGCTCACATGAACCATTGGCTGTGAAGACAATATTTTGGCACAAATAACGAGCTGCAGACCAGTGTACAGAGTCGGCGGGAAGCACAAGCGGCTGTCTTCTATGATGAGTGTATTGGAAAGCCAGTGCAACGCTAGTACAAATGTTTTAAGTCGGAGCGGCGACTATGCAGAGAAGCAGATGGAGGTGAAGTAAAAAAATGGCTCTGAGCACTATGGGACTTAACTTCTGTGACGGTACGTCACATAAATATTGACATTTCTATCGGTCGTAAACCGCAGTTGAAGTATTTTATGAATATAATTAGTGTAAAAGATAGTTAATGTTCTTGAAACAACTGATATGCAGCGATAATTTAAGAGTAGCATCTTTATTTAATGTATATGAAAATAAAAGAGGATCGAAAGAGACGCGATTGTACGGCCGAGGAGGAAGATTGTATTTTACGGTACACGCACTGTTTCGTTTCGCGTTACGGAAGGCAGCCATTGAGCGGCTGCACATGTATAATTATCACCTCAAATCCTCGCAGTGGCTGATTATTTTTAATAACGATTTTTTCAGTAATTTCAGCTGCGAGAAGCTCATCTTCCGATGCAGCCTCTCGTCGGCCATTACGCGCGTAAGTATTAATTAATTTTTCAAAGTGTTAACAGTAAATGTAAATGCGAGAGATTTCGTTGTAAGAACCTTTCTAAATTGCAACAGATAATTAATTTACGTTAAAGTTCATTTTTGTTAAGTTATACAGATTCCATGAGTTCAGTAAGTTTTATCTTGGCCGCTCCACGGCAACAATCGAAATTCTCTCAAGCCTTGCTTTGCAATCAATAAATAGAAATTACCCAAATAGCATTCAATTCAGTTAACGGCAACTATATTTTAGTCATCACGTTCAAAATCTAAAGTTGGTACATGAATAACAGCGGCCCTTCAAGAACCCGTTTCATATTTACTTATGCACGTAAGTAAAAGTGACAAGAAAAGATAATATCCCTGAGTGAAAGAATCATGCTCTAACAAAAGAAAAATTCATGCTGCTAAATTAAAAATAAAAATACATAAAATATACATATAATTTTTTTTGTACATAACGTAACAGGTGGCACCGGCGTCACACCTAAGGACATCACACACATCCAAGCCCGAGGCAGGATTCGAACCTGCGACCGTAGCGGTCTGGCGGTTCCAGACTGTTGCGCCTAGAACCGCTCGGCCAATCCGGCCGGCTGCAGGTGTAGTAACTGTTGTAAATAAATCATTGTTGATTTTCACTCTGGTTTCCAATTAGCAACCGATCGGGTCTTAATAAACAAATAACCCTCGAACAATAATCCAACATGTCAGTTGTAATTTCTATTCTGATACGAAGGCAATTTAACAGGAGAGGAAGTCTTAGAGGGCTGCATCAAATCAGTCAGAGGAGTAATGACTCAACATAAACACAAGAGGAGCTCAAGAAAACTCTCAAAGTGGTATTATAGACAATAGTCCTTTCTGAAATACGGATACTGCACGATTATTCTCTCCAGATACAAATTCATGATCTCATGTTAACACGGTGTGAAACTCAAACTCGGATGCCATTTTTCAAGGGCAACATATCCCAAATACAACTACACTGAAGCGCCAAAGAAACTGCTATAGGCATGCGTATTCAAATACAGAGATATGTAAACAGGAAGACTACGGCACTGCGGTCGACAACGCCTATATAAGACAACAAGTGTCTGGCGCTGTTGTTAGATCGGTTACTGCTGGTACAGTGGCAGGTTATCAAGATTTAAGTGAGTTTGAACGTGGTGTTATAGTCGGCGCACAAGCGATGGGCCGCAGCATCTCTGAGGCAGCGGTGAAGTGAGGATTTTCCCGTAAGACCATTTCACGAGTGTACCGTGTATATCAGGAATCCGGTAAAACATCAAATCTTGGACATCGCTGCGATCGGAAACAGATTGTGCAAGAACGGGACCAACGACGACTGAAGAGAATCGTTCAGCGTGACAGAAGTGCAACCCTTCCGCAAATTGCAGCAGATTCCAGTGCTGGGCCATCAACAAGTGTCGGCGTGCGAACCATTCAAAGAAACATCATCGTTATGGGCTTTCGAAGCCGAGGGCCCACTCGTGTACCCTTGATGACTAGGATGGTACCCAGTACCCAATGCCCTGCCTCACTTATACTATTCGTAAACATGTTAAGTATACAACTGGTAATTCTCTTGTCATTGTTCTACCTTTGCACTTAGATTTCTGAAGATAGAAATAATTCCGAAACACGTCATGCATACTCTGTAATAAGTAAAGTCTCTCTTCAGAGACACGGATGAGGTACACGTATTAAATATTCCGTCCTGGATAGGTTTGTGGGATGAGGTGGGGAGAGGTGGTGGTTGTGAGTGGCAGAAAGGGCATCGGGCCACTGTCTACCACTGTCATAGCCAAATCTAATTACACTACTCAACAGCCATTTTGCATCTTGGATGTGATATATCAGGTAATATGTATTTTGGTGGGTAGAGCCCGAATCTATCTTTCAAATTGTTCTAGCACATGAGATTTTTCAGTTATTAGTGGCTTCTATTCCATATTTCGATATTTACTGTTCTTTCGTTTAGCTGTTTAATTTCTTTAATTTTTGTTTTATTGCGGTTCAGGAGTGCTAGAAGATCTACAAAACGTCACTAGATGACAGGTGTGATAAAGAAAACGCAAACATAGTAATGATGTCATTGTCACATTTTTTCGAATACGAGAGAAGAATTCACGTAAAATATATTGTGAACTAACTTAGATCTTCTATCGACGTCATGTCCATCAACACAGCAAATATTAAAAAGTATTGAGTTTTGAAGTTCCGAATATGTGTCTGTGTTTTTTTTTTAAATTCTGTCAGTCTTCACAAGTACTGTTTTTGATACTGCTGTGTATCCAGGAAATGTGACGTGATAAAGGAAAGCTGAGTTGTCTGTGAATTCGGCACTTCAAAATTAGGTACATCCACCCATTTAGGAACCAGATACGGAAAAAAGTTTAAATTTGTCTACTAGTGTGATTAACACATCGACCTCATGAATATATGGCAAGAAGACCAGGAAAAAGAAGAAATGATAAATAATACCCCAATACAGCCGACAGTTTCAAATCTGCTCGTTTCATGTCGTGCTGCCATGGACATTTTAACATGGAACATTGTCATGTGATGTATTTCTTCCAGTGGGTCAACTGAGAAGCAAGACCGATAGTGAGGATTCAGTTCAACAGAAGGAAAAGTGTGTTTCGATTCTATTACAAGAAATGATAATTACGATACAAAAAGTGATCATGCATCCTGCATCGATGTATTTTATCTACATCAACATAAACGATAACTAACTTCGACGAACTTCGTTACAGGATCATTTAGTAATCGCAAAAGAATTACGGAGCTGATAGATAAACTCCAGTGGAAGACTCTGCAAGAGAGACGCTCAGTAGCTCGGTACGGGCTTTTGTTGAAGTTGGAGAACATACCTTCACCGAGGAGTCAAGCAGTATATTGCTCCCTCTTACGTATATCTCGAGAAGAGACCATGAGCATAAAATCAGAGAGATTTGAGCCCACACAGAGGCATACCGGCAATCTTTCCTTCCACGAACAATACGAGACTGGAATAGAAGGGAGAACCGATAGAGGTACCCAATGTACCCTCCGCTTGCGGAGTATTGATGTAGATTTAGATGTAGATGAAAGACCGATACAATACACTAAATATTTCAGATGGCAACCTATTTACGATATCAAATCAATAAGCCACAAATAACAATATGTAACACAACATAACCACTGAGGAAATTATTTTCCAACCACATAAGTTGAACACGGGTTACGCTCATGTTTTGGGTGACTGGTTTGATATAAAGACTAAGAACTGCTTTGTTATCGCTTTCCTTTTTGTAAAAATGTATAATATATACTTTTTTAACACGTGATCTATCTCCTTGAGGGCCTCCTCACTATGGATGTTCAAAAAATACATCGAATCAAAACAGATCACTCGCTCGTTGGCAGTGTGGCTTGAAATAGCTTTTGATGTGAGCACTGAATAATAAAAAAAATGATTTTACGACAACATGAAAATGGCACGCATATGCGCATTCAGAAGCAATTTCATCAGTCTCATTAAGCTTGATTGCATCCTATTTACGAGGCAGCGCTGTTTAGCACAGCCGATGTGTTTCGCTGAAACGGTCGACTCAGACCGGGACAATGGGCTTCCGTGCACTAAACAGCTGCGTCATTCCCTGACATAACATTCGAGACATGCGTGTAATTATGCAGATGCACGCAGGCAAAAGCCCGATCCTGGCCGTCGTAGCAAAATAAACAAACACTCCCGCGCAGGGAAACAACTATTCCGCACTGACGTACAGAGATTGTGTTCCAGCAAAAGAGTGCATCCAAAGCAATTGTAAACCTGATAAAACCGAAAACAGTACCTATAGCGGTCAGGTTACTACTTTAATCATTGATATAAAATACAAATATCAAACTCCAACTTCGACCTTTGTACAACGAGATGTTGGAAATAGAGTTGACTAGACATTTTATTGTCTATCTGATTTTTTCTTTCTTTTTTTACATAAAGTACAGGATGGTGCAGTTACAAGTAGCCCCCCCCCCCTTTTTGAATGCGAACGCAGTATTTCGACTTTTTAAATAGATTAAACAGCTACAACAATTAACAGTTTTGTGTTATTATAGACTGTTACTATTCTTCTGTCAGCACTTCAGTTTATTTCATCAGTGAAGTAAGATGTTTCTTTTTGCTCTTCGTAAAATGACTATCGAAATTGTGGAGGCACACGTGAACACAGGTTCGATTAAGGAAACTGCCGAAATTTTTCGTGATCAAGTATACTTTCTCATGGACTACCATCTTATCGTGGTGAGGAGATCTGTGCTTTTCAATGATCCACAGAGTTATCCTAGCGGGAGCTATGCTCCTGGTAGGGCCACCCATGGTGAGAGATCAGACGAAGAGTAGTCCCGCCAGGGGGCTCCGATCTTGAAAGTATGTGGGTAGCAACCACATTGACCCATAGATATGTATGGCATTACTTCCACTTATTGTGTCAGACTACTTCTGTCTTCTTTCCTGTTGGCCTCTCTTGAGCTACTCTTGCTCTTTCGACACTGACGGTATTAGTTTGCTAGCCCCAAGGGTGTCTTTCATTTTCATTCTCCAGTCTTATCACAGGGAACGGAGGTCTCTTTAGGTGTAGTGAAGCCAATCCTCCTAGGGGAGTAAACCTTGATGTCAAATCGTGGTCCTCCAGTTGTAGGTTGGCTCAATGGGCCAGCACATCGTAATACATAAAAATTCTCTAAAGCTCGAGCATCTAAAGGGGAAGCCCCAGAACTTGGGTGGAGAAACATTACGACAACAGTATGTCACCCACCTTGTTCAATTTATATGTAGAAGTGGCTCTCCGAAGGTGGAAGAACAGCTTTGGAGGAATGGGAATTATTATTAACGATGTACAGCTGTTTTCGTTAAATTTTGCTGTTGATCAAGCTGTTCCAGCACACGATGAGTTCGATCTTGAGCTTAAGATACGGCATTTATATCAGAAGTATGATAAATGATGACTGCAAATGAGTCTGACAAAAACTGAACATCTGGTAGTGAATAGTGCATTAAATTAAGTTCACATCAATCACGAAGCAGTTATGAACCAGGCAGAAAAATTTAATTATCTGGGGGCATATATTGACAAAAATGGATAGTGTACTAGAGAAAAAATTCAGAATACAACAAGCAGAAAAAGTAGTAGGATGTATGAATTCTTTGTGGTGGGATAAGAACATCTCTATTAACCATAAAAATAAGTGGGTAAGCTAATGGTTGAATCTGTTCTATGAAATGGGTCAGACATATGGATTTTAAATGCTACCTGAAGAGCCGTGAAAATGGATTATTTACGAAGAAGTGCCAGAATATCAAGAATTGAAAAGATACCTATTGCAAAAGTGAGAGCTCAAAAGAAGGCAGATGAAACACTAGTAGACAGAACTGAATAAAAATCTCTAAAGTAGTATGGCTATATATTGGGAATGCCAGATTATCGATGTGATGGCCAAGGAAATGTTCTGAAGGGGAACCACTTGCCAGACGTAAACGTGAAAGATCACAACGTTCTTGAAATGACCACATCAATGGAACAATGGAGCATAGCACAATACGCAAGGAAGAGGCACTAAATAGAGATGCTTGCCAGTAATACAACAAAACGCTGTTATTAATTGATCTCTGTATTAATGAATCCTTTAATAATGAATAGTGAGTATCTAGGTAGAGGACTTGCAGTGGTACCCTCCCACTATATTTTGTCTCTGTATGGAATATAGCCAACTTTACCAGCCACTCTATAAAAGTCTATGCATTGCCAAAACCGTCTCCCGAAAACTGCTATAAAACTTAAACTCGTATGCCAACATTTGACTAAACAGAGCCTAATTTTAAGTCAACTGTAGCTGATCTGAATGCAACTTGACTCATGTTAAATGCGCAACTAAAATAAAACAGTTATCGGACCCTAATAAAAATTTAGACTTACCTGTTGTCTTGACAACTTTGTTACAGATTTCTCGAAAGCACACCAGCAAACAGCAAGCAGGCAGCGCATACGCTAGATTTCTATTTAAAAATAAAGTTGCCAACTGTTCCATAGCACCTGTGGTAATGCGTACCAAGATAACGCTTTTAGAAAGAAGTATGTATTCAAAAAGATGGAGTAGAACTTTGCATGGTTTTCGCACGTAACATAAATGTGAACAACACCATGCTTGACAAAGTGAACAATTATTTAAAGAGGGTACAACAGAGATTTTCTATACAAAGCAAACAGCTTAATCAATTAATATGTTAATGCGTGGCTCAGGGAAGTGGGGTGGTCTTCCTCCCAGCTCTGAGCAGGTGAACGAATTTAACTAGCTTCCAATATTCATTTCTACAAATTAGGTGCTCAGTGCTGCAGTCTTACCTCAAACTTCTTTTCAAAAATATAGTAACATTATTCAAAATTAATATTCTCTTCACATTCTAACATGTAGGCCTACATCTTATTCATCCCTGCTGCCCTTATGATCAATCTTTCTTCATCTAATAGATACAATCACAAGTCAACACAGCACAACAGAGAACTCCCATCACCTACCACACTTCAACTAAGAATTTATCAGACTAAACAGAGGCAAAGACTGTGCCTTGATAAGACCAAAGATTGTTCAACAGTAACATAACTTGTTCTATCTCTGACGTGAACATCGATAACATACGAAAATCGAAATGACATGGTCATCTTACATATCTCCATCTTCTACAAGTAGAATTTTGTATGAGGGTCATTTCAGATAGGAAAGAGACGAGGACAAAATTCTAAGCATTAAGGATAGCAACATACAAAACATGTTACAAATACAAAGAGCAAAATAGCGTTACAAGAATATGGGTTAAGAACTATAAGTAAAAAATTATACAAAATTCCAGAACATATAAATAATCAATAGAATTTATCACAGCTAAGTTATCATGTTTCACGATATCTATGAGAACGTTCTGCACAGGGCAGATTTGAAAGTTTATAAGTCACATTTTGTGCTGAAGTAGTATTAGTGATCTACACGTTTTTGCAGCAAACAGGAAGTAGATTAGAGTGTCTATATCACACAAGGCCTACATTTATGAAGTGCAGTCACATATGCCAGCATCATGGTTTCACAATAATGATTTACAGAAACATCAGATATCGATGTGAAACAGTGTACAGTACTATTTATGATAAGAAATACTTATTATACGTACAGAATGACCTACACCAAATTTTTAATCTATTCAAATAGATATGTATATGTGAACATCAGTGAAATACACAAAAGTATAGAGAGTAAGGTAGAAAGAGACACGTTAGGATAGTGATCACACACAAGAAATGAACACATAAGGATACTGGTCACACACACAAATAAGGAGAATACAAATATATAATTACGAAAAACATGGATTAGAAAGTAACCGATGTTCACATCAAGGAATACTTCATGCAGTCAGTCACAGGACAGTCTGTTATTATACCTAATATGGTCAGTAATTAGCATTCTATCTAGTTGCATTTCACCCATTAGTTTGTGTATATTTAATCCTTTTACCCATAATTTCATCAAACTTCAGCAAATACCACAGTTTACTCTATCTCTTGGCTTCTTTCTGGAATATGCTTCATACATTCTCATAAGTTCATACTATTTAGCACCATTGATCTTCCCAACTATTTGTCATCTATGTCATATCTAACTGTTTCTCATGTTTGCTCTGCCTAATCAGTTCTCATATTTCATCTTTGTAACCATTTCTTTGCGTATGTATATGTTGTACAACTTCCTTTCTTACTTTTTTTCGCTACAGTTCCTCTTTATATACCTTTCATGACTTCTTATACATATTTCATGACTTACAAGAACTCCCTACAGTACTGCACTTAATGTAATTATTATACTAGCGACACTGCATCCCATAGTAACAATTTATATAGGGTATATGCATTATAAGGAAACTCGATACATGTCATACGTGTAAGACGCAAATTCAACCTGAAAAATTTTAAGCCAAAAGAAATGCATGTTATTATGTTATATAAACTGTAAATACAAGAAGACACTCTGCAAAGTCATAAATGTTACTATAAATATAAAAGAATCTTATCCTATGCCATAGCAAAAACAAAGCTGAAAAGTAAAAAACAAAATCATCATTAGTATCCCACATACTTCGTGCATGTTGTACATTCATGTCACACATCGCTAGTGACGAATTTCATCTTCGCTTCCAAAATTTAAAATTTTCCAAACACCTAGACAGGTCATCTGTTAGACAAAAAAAGCCTGAAAAATTGTACAAAATCCAATAGAAGTTAAATTTTGAGTGCATGTAGCGATATACAAATTAGAAAAATCCAGCCACATATTTTCAAAAACTTGCCCTTTTGGCATAAAAGTTAACTATAACAAGAAACAGGTTACTTATTCCGTAACCATTACTCACTCACTCTTTCTGTACACTAATCATCATAATCTTTACCTCATTTTATTACAGTATGTATCCTAATTGCCATTGTATGTATCTCACCAACATAAATCTCATTATCCTATTACAACATTAATCATATTCGTTGTCCTGATCTCGACATACACTTCTAATAACTATTCCCTACTCTGTTTTTGTCCACTTATTTCCACATAAACAACACTTCACAGCTAGAATCCTAAATATTAAAGTTCAGTAAACACAGCATCATTACCTCACAATAGACCCTGAAAAAATTTCTTACATTGAAATATGAATACCTATTACTCTTCTTTCCAGACAACACAATTGCCATCCTAAAAGCTGCAATATCTCATCAAAAGTTTTAGAAAATGTTGTCTGTCTCTGTAAGTCTGTGTATAGCCAAAAACTTTCCTCAGGTAAACAACACAAAACTGATACCTGTGTATCTGCTCAGAACTGGTTTAAAAAATACTGTTAGTGTTCATTTTAATTGAAATTATATGTTCTTATTCAGATTCTATATGAAATTTCGAAATTTTTAGCGGTTTCTTTAGCGTATACATCGTAGGAGCAAATCACTCGATTTGTTGCGCGATAAATTAGGTCTGTTGTTCGACGAGAGTCGTCCGATTCTTGTCAAAAGCTGCCTGCCGCGCGACGGGAGTCGCTTTGGCATATGGTGCAATAGTACTGTTCATCTCTAACTGTTGCTGTCCGCTGTAAAGGATGAAATATTTTCGAGTAGATGACGTGTACTTCTGTCATCTGGGTACAACTTCAGTAAATGAATTGTAGCGTATATGATTTGTTATGCGAAATATGATGACACAAATGCGTGTGCCCAAATCGTTTCTGTTTCCACTACATTGTCACGTACAATTCTATGAACCCTTTAAGGTCCCTTATATATCAAAAAGAATTTATGGCGGAGGTGCTTGCCTTTTTATGTTAAAGGATGAGATTTAACCAGAATTTTCTGTCCAACCTGCAGCTTTTTGTTATTTACTTCTCCCTGCTGAGATCTATTTTTGTAGCCTCTGGCATATTCTTTAGCGCTGTGCCTGCTACTTCCTTAAAGACATAGCTGGAAATGGTATTAACTCTCTGATATGACCTGGTAGCTGCTGATTTTTGAGTAGTAAAGGAGATAATCATGCAGAATCATGTGGTAGTTCACTGAGAATCTCTTACAATGTGTTGAAGTGTTTGTCCCAAGTCTGGTGTTTACGATGACAATATATTATCCACAGCTTGTTGATTTCTCACGTAATGCGTTCTGAAGGATTGGACTGAGGCCAATAGAGTGAAATAAAAACAGATCTAATTTTGTGACGTCGTGAAGTGCGTAATCAAATATTTGAGACAAAATATGGTCCGTTGTCGGAAATGACTTTGTCTATGTGACCAACTTCCCGTAGAAAATTACTGACAAATACTTTGGTATTGTTTTGGCAGTAGCTTTTCGTAAAGGAGTGAATGAAACGAATTTTGAAGCTAACCGACGGGAACAAAAAAGCATGAGAACCCATTGAGTGATCTGACATGAGATCCTAACAGACTATACGGTTACCTTCCCCACTGTCATATTCTTTCTTTTTCTCCCAATCTATCTTACAGCATGACGGTTGCGTGTGTTCCAAGGCATCTCGTATACACGGCGCTTACCAGCTTGGTTCAATGCTCGGAAGGATTCATTGAAAGGGGACTGGCCCGAAGACAGTATTTGATTGACTAGGTGGTAATCATATTAATATTTTGCAATGGGTATCGTGGGGGAGGGCTCAAACAACGAAGCGGGCAAGTAACCAATTACCACGCACTAACATGATCTATTTTCTTTACCCTTGCTAATTTTCATTCCCTCCAGATTATCATGACTTCAGTTTAGTACTAACATTGTTCTCTAGATACGATTTTTATTATTTATCCAGAAACTTTACAAATGTTACATCCATTTTTTTACTCGCTACTTAAGCGATCTCTTAATTGCAATTAACCAAGTAAAGACGAATAAGTTCTATCTTATCTGTCACTGAAGGTGTCCATGTAATCAGAAATCTATTCAACACTCTTTTGCACTGAAGGTGCTTATACTATCAGAAATCTGGTCTCGTTTATAATATTGTGCAGTGGGAAAGGGAGAGTCTATGTTGCTGCATCTGTAGGCCGTCTGCTTGGACAGTGATTGAAATTCGCACCCCATGTTGTTACTTGGACCGAATCGTTATAAATTAATGAGCCGCGCTTAGGCTCCTCAATGGTCACACTCTCCATTACTTCTCAGCACCGTACCCTCAGTCAAAATTATAGCAAAGATTCTTGGCGGAAAAAGGGGGGGGGGGACAAAGCAGACACAAACATCTCTCGTATACACAAAAACTAATTTCTTTAAAAATAAAACATTGTATAAAATTTGGCACACGCAAATTAACAATTTACGGCACCAGCGATCACCCTCACTTTAACTATTTTCAAGAACGAACTGGTAATTCTCTGGCAGTGCAATTCAACACCACGTGGGTGATCCACACCAATGGCAAATTTGTTTTGTACTGACCTCACTGTTATTTATTGTTTTCAATCTATACAATTATTCACATTCACAGCCCATTATTTACCAATTAGTTAGAAAGTGGAGCCTCGTCTAGGTTGCTGCTTGCAAATGTGCACGATCTGTGCACAAAATTTATGAATTTGCCAAAAATTATGTCACACACTTAGATCCTTACGTAACTCACACAAAACACACACATATCCTAGCAGGTTTCACACTGAATCATAGTCTAAATTTCTCATCATCAGTCATGACCACGTGTTAAGCTAATTATGCGGGCTGAGGCCTCCATGTTATTTTATCGAGAACTGTAAGAAATTTAAAACTGCAAAACTGCTAAAGATAGAACTATATGATATTTGATACTTTTGCTGCTCGTATGCTGAAGGCACTAACCGATTGCGTTACTAAAAATGGATAATGTGAGCCCCCATGCTCACCTCTGGAAAAGAAAACCTGACTGAAAATTTTAATCTTACATTCAAAATTCCTCAAAAAATGATTGGTCGTAACGACATGCTAACAACTTCCATCCTTAAAAAGAGCGGATTAACAACAATATAACAAATTATACTTCATCCCACAAAGAATAAGAACCGAAATTTAGAAAATACCCAAATAATATGATTCCAACCCAGTTACAGAATAATTTCTTTCAGATTTATACAAGACAGGAGTAGCAAAGGCTATACTTCTTTGCACAGTGATACCATTCTCTTCAAATTCTTGGAGTAGATGAGCACCAAGTCCAATTTTTGACGGGTCTGTTGATATTCAAAAGTGCCATGATAAATTCAAGTCTCATGGTAAATCAGGATGAGCAGTATTGGAGCATTAAGAAGTGAATCTTTCAAACTCTGGAATTCTAACTGTGCTTGTTGATCCCTGTACCATATGGTGCTTTTTCCTGTCAGTGAACATAATTCAGGAGTGCCAAGAATTTTCATATTTAAAGAACGGCGATAAAAATTTGCTAAACGAAGGAAAATTTGAATTTGACGTTTTGTAGACAGAGGGGGGTGGATTGCCTAATTGCTTTAAGTTTCTTTGGGTCTGATTCAATACTTCCTGACAAAATTATGTGACCAAGATAAGTTACTCTTGTTTTTCCAAACTCTGATTTTTCTAAGTTGACAATGGTTCCTGTATCCTCATAATTGTGCAGTAAGCATCTCAAAAGACTGATATGCTGTGACAAAGATTTTTCTGCCACAAGTATGTCATCAACATAGGATGTTATATGTCTTTTCAAGTAGAAACGTAAAATGGTGTTCAAACTTCGAATAAAAGCAGCTGACGATATGTTGCGACCAAAAGATAATTACGAAACTGATAGCTCACACCAAAACACAAGAAAGTAATATTTTCTACAATGTGGGTGTAATTCTATTTGCCAAAAACTTATGCTGAGGTCTACAGAAGATAATATTTGCACAGCATAGAAATTCTGCAAGAGTACTAATGTTTGTGATTTATCTGTTTCTGTGTTACTCTGCCTAGAATCTAATACAAGTCTAATCGAGCCAGCTTTCTTCTTTACAATACGTAATGGACTATTATTTGAACTAACTACAGATTCTGTGATTCGCTGTTGTATCATGGACTGGATTTCTGCCTTCATCTTTCTCTGTAGCAAGCTGAAATGATGTATGCTATAACGGAAACTTATTGTGCTCTTTGACCGGATTTTATATTGAAATGCCCAACACAGTTCTTGCACAATGTGTAAAAAGAATGGATTGTAGGCGCGGAATGTCAAGAAGATCCCTTCTGTCAGTTTCTGTACAGTGCTTAACTCTAGCCACCGTTTCCTGAATGAGACTCAGCTCATCGATCTCCTGATACATTTCATCGTAAAAGGTATATGCACAACTTCTGTCCTTACGAAAGTACTCGGGTGGAATTTGCGATAAATTATCTGTCAAAAAACAAAAACGTTTATTTCTTTTTCTCCCTTCGGGATCCAGTCTTGAAATATTAATCAAATTAATTGCCTTCCATTTCCATTCCTACTTTGGAATCATTGAAATTCAAAACAGCTTCATGTTTGTTTAGAAACTCTAGTGCTAATGTTATTTCGGTGGACAAGGAAGTTATCGAAAATTTATGGCCTTGACACAAAAAGCCTAAACGGGTTTGATGCTTCACGTCTACACTGTTTCCAGAAATAGCTTCTTTATTTTAATCTTACATAAAAGTAAAGCCACACAATCTGTTGTTGTCATACATTTATAGAATGCACTGTCACTGCAGAATCAAAGAGAGCGGATAGAGTAGTGTTGCCTATTGAAATGTTTATTACTGAATGTACTACAGAGTTTTGTTTGTCATCAGTCTTGTATAGTAAAATGTCTCTAATGTCTTCAAAGCTCACAAAGTTCTAAGTTTCGGAAGCAGCATGTTTTTGTGACCCACTGTATTGTTTGGTGCCGCAGTTGCTAGTCATTGTCTTCCATTGCCTTCTCGTCGTTGATTGTCTTTTGGATTTGGTGATCTAACGTCAACTGTTTCTATCTGTTGCCCTGAGCTTGCCCTTCCAGAATTTTTTCACTGAGAGTTAGAATATTTATTACTGTGATTGTGTTGGTTTTGGCTGCGTTGATTGCTATCTGCATAACTGTTGTTGTGCCATGTATTTTGCGGATTTGATCCACCTGATTTGTACCCATGAAAATTTGCATCTGAATTGTGGAATTGTCTGTGATTACGCTCCTGGAAATGGAAAAAAGAACACATTGACACCGGTGTGTCAGACCCACCATACTTGCTCCGGACACTGCGAGAGGGCTGTACAAGCAATGATCACACGCACGGCACAGTGGACACACCAGGAACCGCGGTGTTGGCCGTCGAATGGCGCTAGCTGCGCAGCATTTGTGCACCGCCGCCGTCAGTGTCAACCAGTTTGCCGTGGCATACGGAGCTCCATCGCAGTCTTTAACACTGGTAGCATGCCGCGACAGCGTGGACGTGAACCGTATGTGCAGTTGAGGGACTTTGAGCGAGGGCGTATAGTGGGCATGCGGGAGGCCGGGTGGACGTACCGCCGAATTGCTCAACACGTGGGCCGTGAGGTCTCCACAGTACATCGATGTTGTCGCCAGTGGTCGGCGGAAGGTGCACGTGCCCGTCGACCTGGGACCGGACCGCAGCGACGCACGGATGCACGCCAAGACCGTAGGATCCTACGCAGTGCCGTAGGGGACCGCACCGCCACTTCCCAGCAAATTAGGGAAACTGTTGCTCCTGGGGTATCGGCGAGGGCCATTCGCAACCGTCTCCATGAAGCTGGGCTACGGTCCCGCACACCGTTAGGCCGTCTTCCGCTCACGCCCCAACATCGTGCAGCCCGCCTCCAATGGTGTCGCGACAGGCGTGAATGGAGGGACGAATGGAGACGTGTCGTCTTCAGCGATGAGAGTCGCTTCTGCCTTGGTGCCAATGATGGTCGTATGCCTGTTTGGCGTCGTGCAGGTGAGCGCCACAATCAGGACTGCATACGACCGAGGCACACAGGGCCAACACCCGGCATCATGGTGTGGGGAGCGATCTCCTACACTGGCCGTACACCACTGGTGATCGTCGAGGGGACACTGTATAGTGCACGGTACATCCAAACCGTCATCGAACCCATCGTTCTATCATTCCTAGACCGGCAAGGGAACTTGCTGTTCCAACAGAACAATGCACGTCTGCATGTATCCCATGCCACCCAACGTGCTCTAGAAGGTGTAAGTCAACTACCCTGGCCAGCAAGATCTCCGGATCTGTCCCCCATTGAGCATGTTTGGGACTGGATGAAGCGTCGTCTCACGCGGTCTGCACGTCCAGCACGAACGCTGGTCCAACTGAGGCGCCAGGTGGAAATGGCATGGCAAGCCGTTCCACAGGACTACATCCAGCATCTCTACGATCGTCTCCATGGGAGAATAGCAGCCTGCATTGCTGCGAAAGGTGGATATACACTGTACTAGTGCCGACATTGTGCATGCTCTGTTGCCTGTGTCTATGTGCCTGTGGTTCTGTCAGTGTGATCATGTGATGTATCTGACCCCAGGAATGTGTCAATAAAGTTTCCCCTTCCTGGGACAATGAATTCACGGTGTTCTTATTTCAATTTCCAGGAGTGTATATTGATTTTTATGGTAACTGTGATTACGCCTATTTGCATTACCGATTTCCTGAGATGTCTGTTATTGTTTTCATAGTCAGATCTCCGAAAATTACTTCTACCACAGTAATCTTAACTGTGAAAATTGTGCGTCATATGGACAATGTTTATTATTCCGTCTGTAATTGTTTCTGTGGTTGTGTTTGTTATGCGAGTTCCCATAGTTTTTGTTTTCACGCGATGGAAATGCATCTTGCTTGTCATAGTTTCTTTTGTTACTGATATTATTGTAACACTGTGGTGTAGTGGTTATGATGCTGAACTGTTGTATGGAGTGTCATGAGCTCGAAACATACCTGGACTGTACGATATTAATTTCTATATTCAGCTCAAGTACATTCTAGAACTATCCATAAATGTCAAGAATCATTGTACTGGAATGTTCTGTAGTTGTATATATACTGTATGTGTTCTGGGCGGAGGCAGTTTGCTCTGTGCTCTTGTATGTGCCAGGGCTGAATAAACCTTCGTTAAGAGAAGTTAGTGTTCGTCATTCATCTAATTACACCTTCTGCGTGACATTATGAATTTTGGTCAAAGCATTGTGACTGTCCAATTTCATGTCCTGAAGCAATGTTTGAAATGCTCCCGAATCATATTTACATTTGCCCGCCAAAATTACGTTCTCAAATGTTAAGCAAAGGCGGATTAGCTCTGACGGGCTGAATGAGTTTGATAAGTACCGATTTCTGCGTATCATGTCTTCCAAATATTCTTCTGGGCTCGAGAAGTCCGACAATTCGAAGATTCGTAACATTATAATGCTGTATTTTACCCAATCTTGTATTGCCTGCGACCAATAGCTTGACAAAAATTTTCGACAGAAATTATTTACACTTTGGTTCATTCTTGCCGCAGGTTCATTTTCCACATAACCGCAGAGAAAATCTAATATGTGTTGAAGTGGCCAGTTTGGTGGTAAAGAATGTAGGAACAGATAAATCCAAGCTGGGGATTGGGGGGGGGGGGGCGAATTTCGTTACTGTAACTCCTGAAAACTTTGAATTTACGTACTGTCAAAAAGTGTTTGTAATCGAAGTTACCATTTCGTGTAAACCAGATTGTTCTCTATTGCACCACATCGGCAACTCGTTATCGTTTCCGAATATGTGGTACTGTTCTCGTGGAAAATCACCTAAACGTAACAAATTTGTGTGGTCATCATAGATTTATGACTATGAATGTACACGGTCAAATTCGTCCTTTTCATCGTCGCGGCTAAGCTTTTTTTCATGACGCTCGACTTTCTCATTAATAGTGTTCCTATTACGCTTATTTTCTCCATTAATTTTCTCTTGGTTGCCTTTAAAATTCATTAATTACTGATGTTCTGCTGTGTCTGAAAACTGTACTGGCATTGTGTCATTTGAATCTCTATCTGCACTGGCTGACAAATTTGCCAGTTTCATTGTCAGGTCATCAACTTTTTCATTCATTGTGCTTAACTGTTCTTTTTGTTCTTCAGAATTTAATGTCAAAGTTTCCACTTGTCCGCTAATTCTTTTACCGTTGTGTTAAGCTGGTTGTTCTGTTCTTTTATATGCGTAACTAACACGCTGGGAACTACAGTGTTGACTTTAGTTATAATAGTCCTTGTCATTATGATGATTTGTTTTCTAGTTTCAAAACTGCTGGTTACTGGTTTAAGGTCATTTTTAATTTCCTCCCTATCCTCAACTGATCGCCGACCGATTCAACCTCAGAATTTGCATGTTCACCATCTAACGTTTGTTCTGTTTCATTACTGTTCGCTAAACTGTTTATAATTGTGGATATTCGGAATCTCCCGCAATCTCAAGTAAACTACTGGTATTTGCTAACTACGCAAGATTGTTTATCTCATCCAGTACCGAATCATTATTTTGCGACACGCTCTGTTGGCTTGTGCTATGACAGATTGTCATATCGTTTTCGGTTGTATAAAACTTGATGAAATACTATTTCTTACCTCCCACTTTATAAAAGTCTACGTATTACCAAAACGATGTACCCACAAACTGTTACCCAACTTAAACTCGTACTTTAACTTGACTAAATTTCTAAATAAAATGGCCAACTGTTGCATAGCACCTGTGGCAATGTGTAATGAAAAACAGTGGAGTAGCGGGAGTAACTATTCCTATGAAATCATACTCTAAAACAACTATTTTAGAATGCAGTATATATTCAAAAAGACAGAATAGAACTTTGCGTGGTCTTCGCACATAAGTGAGAACAATACCTTGCTTAAGAAAGTGAATAATGACTTAAAGACGGTACAATGTTAACGGAGATTTTCTATAAACATCACACATCTTTATCAGTTTATATGTTAATGCATGACTAAGGGAAGTCCCAGCTCTGATCAAATAAGCCGGCCGCTGTGGCCGAGCGGTTATGGGAGCTTCAGTCCGGAACCGCGCTGCTGCTACGGTCGCAGGTTCGAATCCTGCCTCGGGCATGGATGTGTGTGATGTCCTTATGTTAGTTAGGTTTAAGTAGTTCTAAGTTCTATGGTACCTCAGAGCCATTCTGAGAAAATGAACAAAGTTAACTAGCTTCCAATAATCACTACAAATTAGGTGCGCAGTGCTGCAGTCTTACCTCAAAAAAATAACAACATTATTCAAAAACTAACAACATGATTCAAAATTTATATTCTCTTCCCTTTCTAACATATACATCTCTATCATCCTTGCTGTGCAATACAATCAATCTTTCTTCATCTAACAGATTCAATCACAAGTCAATACCACACTTCAAACAGAATGAATCGGACTGCGCAGAGGCAAAGATTGTGGCACGACGAGACCAAAGACTGTTTAAAAGTAACGTAAAATGTTGTCTCTCTGACATGCACATCAATAACATACAGAAATCAAAGTGGCACGACCACCTTACACCAGCAAAGAGAGAAATATAGATTCCGTATAAAGACTGGGGCACCTAAGTATCTGTGCAAAATATAAAATGACAAATAATTCTTTCAATTTGCACAGTAGAAGTTATTTCAGACATTCGCTGAAAAATTATTCAAAGCCCAAAGAAACCTACACGTAAATTGGCCCAACAGGCGCACGTAGGTAGGAGTAGCTGCCAGCGGATATTGAATAGTTTTAATTTGAAGGTATATCGTATGATGGTTCTCCAGAAATTAAGGAAAGATGACAGAATTGTAGACACGGCTTTTGAATAACATCAACGATGGCTTGTTACGCCCTTTCCATTATATCATGAGTGATGATGCATGGGTTATCGTTCTGATTTTGTAAATTCACAGAAGATGAGGTACTGGGCAACGGAGAATCCTAAAATCGTACATCAGTAACCACCAAACGATGATGAAAAAAAAAAAAAAAAAAAAAAAAACGGCGTTTGGGCCGATGTAACAGGAAAGCCCATCACTGGACAACCGATATTTTTTGCCACTATCCACAACACGATTGCATATATGGAAATTGTTATACATTTTTGCTCAACTCACTAAATACGGAAGACAATAGTTTTTCTTCCCGCGAGCTGGAGCAAACTGTCACACATCTAAGGTGTCCAGGGAAGGAGTCCATGATGTTTTCACTGAGGAACTGTTAATAAACATTTATGTCCACCACGTTCGTCGGATCTAACAACATGTGATTTTTTTTTCCTATGGGGACACTTGAACAGCACTGTATATGAAACAAACCCACATGCAATACAGGATCTGAGACATAACATCAGTCGTAAAGTTGCCGTCATTCATGTCCCGACTTTACGCCAGGGGAATCTGAATATGCTTAGACGTGAAGAGATGTGTGTTGATGTTGCAGTGAATCATTTTCTGCATCTTCTACACTCCTGGAAATGGAAAAAAGAACACATTGACACCGGTGTGTCAGACCCACCATACTTGCTCCGGACACTGCGAGAGGGCTGTACAAGCAATGATCACACGCACGGCACAGCGGACACACCAGGAACCGCGGTGTTGGCCGTCGAATGGCGCTAGCTGCGCAGCATTTGTGCACCGCCGCCGTCAGTGTCAGCCAGTTTGCCGTGGCATACGGAGCTCCATCGCAGTCTTTAACACTGGTAGCATACCGCGACAGCGTGGACGTGAACCGTATGTGCAGTTGAGGGACTTTGAGCGAGGGCGTATAGTGGGCATGCGGGAGGCCGGGTGGACGTACCGCCGAATTGCTCAACACATGGGGCGTGAGGTCTCCACAGTACATCGATGTTGTCGCCAGTGGTCGGCGGAAGGTGCACGTGCCCGTCGACCTGGGACCGGACCGCAGCGACGCACGGATGCACGCCAAGACCGTAGGATCCTACGCAGTGCCGTAGGGGACCGCACCGCCACTTCCCAGCAAATTAGGGACACTGTTGCTCCTGGGGTATCGGCGAGGACCATTCGCAACCGTCTCCATGAAGCTGGGCTACGGTCCCGCACACCGTTAGGCCGTCTTCCGCTCACGCCCCAACATCGTGCAGCCCGCCTCCAGTGGTGTCGCGACAGGCGTGAATGGAGGGATGAATGGAGACGTGTCGTCTTCAGCGATGAGAGTCGCTTCTGCCTTGGTGCCAATGATGGTCGTATGCGTGTTTGGCCCCGTGCAGGTGAGCGTCACAATCAGGACTGCATACGACCGAGGCACACAGGGCCAACACCCGGCATCATGGTGTGGGGAGCGATCTCCTACACTGGCCGTACACCACTGGTGATCGTCGAGGGGACACTAAATAGTGCACGGTACATCCAAACCGTCATCGAACCCATCGTTCTACCATTCTTAGACCGGCAAGGGAACTTGCTGTTCCAACAGGACAATGCACGTCCGCATGTATCCCGTGCCACCCAACGTGCTCTAGAAGGTGTAAGTCAACTACCCTGGCCAGCAAGATCTCCGGATCTGTCCCCCATTGAGCATGTTTGGGACTGGATGAAGCGTCGTCCCACGCGGTCTGCACGTCCAGCACGAACGCTGGTCCTACTGAGGCGCCAGGTGGAAATGGCATGGCAAGCCGTTCCACAGGACTACATCCAGCATCTCTACGATCGTCTCCATGGGAGAATAGCAGCCTGCATTGCTGCGAAAGGTGGATACACACTGTACTAGTGCCGACATTGTGCATGCTCTGTTGCCTGTGTCTATGTGCCTGTGGTTCTGTCAGTGTGATCATGTGATGTATCTGACCCCAGGAATGTGTCAATAAAGTTTCCCCTTCCTGGGACAATGAATTCTCGGTGTTCTTATTTCAATTTCCAGGAGTGTATAAATCTATTTTTCGCTGTATTTTTCTTTCCAAGTAAATGGTAAGTCCTTTTCAGCTCTTCGTTTCTGCAACTTCACTGCATTTCCTTTATACTTACACGGAATACATTTACCTGCGCCAACCTGTAGTTAGGATGTATACCTTAGTAATACTGTGGCATGAGCCTAAACATTTCGAGAGGAAGTTCGCCAAACGTAAATAACACAGTTCTTCTTGGATCAAACTAATTCTATAGACTGCTGCCAATGGCTGTAACATCTTTATTACCTAGTAGAAACTGTAGTAAAGAGTTTTGTAAATTCATTGGCAATATTTCCAAATTAAATAACTGGCATTCTTCAGTGTAATATTTTCGACAATATAGCACCTTTGCAGAACGCTAAAAACATGCGGAAAGGAAATACAGGGTGATCCCTTGTCTCCTTTTGCACTTATAAAAATAAGCATAATTTTCATAGCTCTGGATGTCATGATTCGCCGTCAGTAGAGAAGCAGATGAAATTCTTAGGTACCTAGCAATAGTCGTCAGCGAACTTAACATTTCCGATCATTCCGTTTTTTTCTGTTTTTTTTTTTTTCTTTCTTTCTTTTAGGTCGGAGATGATATTCTATTGCCGCATCAGATTCCTCTCGAATGAGAACCGGGAAAGATAGTAGAAACAAAAAACAATCTGTTGGTTATATTGGTGGTCAGAAGCTGAGGAGATTCCTAATGAATTGACTACCAGGAAACAATTTGGTAAACTTAAAAGGTGCCAGTATCTCGTTTAAAATCTGCTTATATTTGTAATTCTTATTCATATTTTATTTCTTATTTTTCGGATCACAGTTTTTCGCATATGCCATGGACTTTTGGGAACTACTATGATTGGATTGTGGACATAAGTTATTTCACAGCCATTCGACAAATCCCATAAGACATCAAAAGAAACATGTGACAATATCTGACGACCTTCACCATTACTTCTATAGAGCCATAAAACACCAGCTTTAATCAAAGCTAAGTAAGACAGCAAATTTCCCCATAATCTGCGCACGTAATCCGTCTAATAAATAGCTTGCGTATCTGTCAGTGTTACATACTCATCGTACGGTGTCATATTCCCTGTATGGGACCTAAACGTATTAGTTTCGAACGTGAAGATTTGGACTTCATATTCTGACTTATTACACTATTATCTCACATACCGAAATTTTTTTTAAACGTGTCCAACGATGAGATGAAAAACGACAATTACATGAGTCTTCATTGTGTCTACAAACATATTATTCATTTTCCGGGTCTAACTCAATGCAAGCAGGTGCGAATATTATCGATGATGATAGATCAGTTTATTTCATAAAAATTAATAATCGATAATGATGTTAGAACAGCGCGGATGAATGTGTGATGCTTTCGGCGTCAAAAGCCTAGCGACTGCAGCAAAATCATAAGGAAGATCAAGATCAGAGAATAACTTACTGTCATTATTTAGAGTCTGTAGAACGAAACTGGCAATTAAAAACGTTTTATCAGCAAAGAGGGGATTTCTCGGAAAGGTTAGGGTAACTATGTCTTAATAGGTGTTATAAGGAGGATACAAATAAAACATTTACCCTTTGAAGTATCTGCGCTAGGAGAATATAAATGCGGAAAACAATTTACTGGACTCACCAAAACGAAAAAAATAATACCATCTCCAAAAGAACAACCGACTCGATCCGAACTGCGGATCGACACAAATACAGAATAACAATAATAGAAAAGACCCAACACTTCACGGGGAACGAACACAACAAACAATTATATATATATATATATATATATATATATATATATATATATAGTTAAGGCTCACCGGCCACTTGACCATCTTCTTCTTCTGTGCGAATGCACAAACAGTGCCCGAACTCTTACGGGAATCGGGAACGCGCCGCGAGTTATGAGTATAATGGGCAGGGGCACTACGAATGTAGTGCGGGACAATACGTTGAGAATGTGGGATTAGATTAGATTAGATTAGATTAATACTAGTTCCATGGATCATGAATACGATATTTCGTAATGATGTGGAACGAGTCGAATTTTCTAATACATGACATAATTAGGTTAATTTAACAACATACTTAAGTTAATATAACACTTTATTTTTTGTGTTTTTTGTTTTTATTTTTATTTTTATTTATTTTTTCCCGGGAGGCGTGCCAGAGATAAATCCCTGCAGTCGCGCTATCCTCTGTGTCCTCGGTGGCTCAGATGGATAGAACGTCTGCCATGTAAGCAGGAGGTCCCGGACGGGGCACACATTTTCATCTGTCCCCGTTGATGTATGTCAACGCCTGTAAGCTGCTAAGGGTGTTCATTTCATTGTAAAAAATTCTACAATGTCAAGAGGTTCGTCGAATATACCAAGAGATCTGCCAGTTAGAAGAGGCGTCTGGCCATGGTTGCCGGGGCGACAGCTCTGTATCCTTCCAGACGGTTCGTCGAACTGCCTGTCGCCAGCAGTGCGCCGCCTTATAAAGCCCGTTGGCTGATGTATCTGCCGGAACTATTTGCGATCACGTGCCTGGCGTGTCAAAGTTGTTCCTGGGCTAGCTGCAACCTCTGGTGAAGCTGTTCTGCAGGCTCCTCAAACGCGTAGCGGTCCATGGCGGCCGTTGGCGGAGACCTGGTGTTGTGGCCGCCGGTAAGTGTTTGTGTTGAAAACACCGAGAACATAGATTTTCCTGGTGAATATACGCCCTGTGATGCAGGCATCCCGTGTTGGTTGGACGTGAAGTGGGATGCCGATGCGGTAGGCGCTACGATGTATGAAGTGGGTTGCACAGTACCCTTTATTACAACATTAGGGTGGCGAAACAACAATATGGCACCAGGTTTCCGCGGAAACGGCATCCCAACAAGCTGCAGAGACTATATAAAAGAGACGCTCTGCCCTGAAATTCAGTCCAGATCAGCAGCAGGACAGGGCGACACTCAGTGACGGCAAGCGCTAGTTTTCACCTGAATGGAGCCAAGTCTGTGACTCGACAGTTTGGTGGGAGTGTACGCGTCTGCGACCCTTTTTATCTGCGGCCCCTTCATATCTGCGGCTCTTCACATCTGCAACTCGCACGCATGGACGACTGCACATTGGCTATGTCACACGTCTGTGGTTCAACACATATCTCTGGGACTACTAATTTGTGTCTCCTATATGTCTGAGACTCTTTACATTTGTGCCTACAGTGGTATGACACATGTATTTAGGACTACACATGTAGTGCTCACTAAGTTTCTGTATTCTGCATGTCTGTGAATCAAGTCACGGGGGCTTCACACTGCAAGTCTGACAGTTTTTCCAGAAGTCGCCGATCTGCGATTCTATGCTACGCATCCACGAGTCTACACACTGTAACCTCCCCACAAAAATTTAAATAAATGAATGACAATATTATTTAAGAATGCTAATGGACATTGCGCTAAGTGTAACCTCTCCACTGAAATTTTAAAGACAGAAATAATAAATGAATGGGAGCCAAGCGTAACCTCCCTAGCAATTAAATTTAATGACAATAAAAGTGAGAATCGCAATCTGACCCAAGTATAAGTTCCTCACAAAAAAATGAAAGTCAATTCAGTGATAAGAAAATCTCAGTGATAATGATAATTCAATTAAACCGAAATATCGGTCTTTGGCCCTGTGCAAAAATCAGAATTAAATTCTTACCTCATTGTAACTGCTAGTCAAATTTCTGCTCTTATTCTTGCGCACGGCTTGGAGGAACTGCATTGCAAATAATATTTTTTTTTTATTTTTAAATTTAACTGAAACTTTTCTTTAAGGGAAATGAAGGAAATCGTAACTAAATGAATTTTTTTTGTAAAAATTGCTTTGAAATCAAAATTATTATTGGGGCACTTGTTCAAAATTAATTACAATAAATAAACTTTACATTATCTGATGATTACCTTAATTAACAATATACCTCAGTCAGCATCTTGACCAGAATGCCATGTCGACGCTCGCCGACTGCGTCCCGCTCGCGACCGTGACAGGACTAGACCACTACTGCCGACAGACTACATCACACAACCGCACTGGGCTGCTACTACTGACCGACTGCACTGGCCTACTGCTACTCGCGTACTCCACGACGACTACTACTGTACTGCTCTACATGACGACTACTAGCGAACTGCTCGCAACACTCGCGCGGTCAAGCGTAGACTAACTACGATAATAGGCTCTCTGGTCAAGGATTTTAACGTGCCTCACCATCGCTGCTACGTTACATACGTGTTTCATAACCCTCCACTAGGGGGGCAAAAATTTGGCAGCGATGGTGAGTCATTTGGACTTTCCATCGCAAGAAATTTTTACAATTTACAGAATATCCAAATTTAGTACACAAATTAAATGTTATGCACATGCACCGAGTACAAAATATATCAGACAAAGACAGGATGTGAGTACAAAACATAGTAGTAAATCAGAAAACTGTATATACAAATTATTTGACAGAAAACTAAGTGCACAGGCACTGAAAAAATTCTTTAGCATAAACAGAATGGCAAAAAAAATCATACACACTGAAGTATTGAACATACAGAATGAGTACAAATCATATTGAAAAATGAGAAAAGTGCACAGGCACTGAAGTTCAGTAGAAAACATATTAACACCTAACATAAGTGCACATGCACTGTAGTTCAGAACATATCATCAAAATAAAAAAATGTATATACAATATAAAAGACAAGAGTGCACATATACTGTACTTCAGAACAAATCGAAAAAATGTCTTTAGCATTTTCGCAATAAATAAACATAATGGCAAAAAAAAATCATATCGACAAGTGACACAAATGTACTCGCACTGGAGTTCAGCGAATCGAAAAAAAATGTATAGCCATGAACATAAATGATGTTAACCAAAAAATGATCTTCACTATGTGACAAGAATTAGGATCATGGTTGTAGCACTTTAGATTGCACATAGCTGTTCTGAAATTCCATATCTTTCCACAGAAGTACAACACCAAGTGACACAATTTGAAGTTCTTTTCCCATCAGAATTTATCAGCGTAGCCAAGACACTGAACTGTCGTAGTAATATTCCATGTTTTCATTTTGGCAGTACATTAGGTACACCAAACAGTGGGACCATAATAACGTCTTCATCGCTCACGGTGGTGGACAGCATGTCGTGTCAACACCACGCTCTTACAAGGCACACCAACGTAGAATTAGTGCAAAACCAAATATAGTGCTCCATGATCACTAGGATAAACAGGACAAATGGACATTGCAGTAATTCAGGGTAGTTAGCTCATGAGGTGAAGGACATTAAGTCACATAATATTGACAATTACAGTCTTCATTAGTAGTTTGCGGCATTCATAGCCCAGTTATTGAACATTTCTGTACAAAGTATGTAGTATTACAGAAAAATGTTCATTAATTGTTTTACATAGAATCAGTAGCCTTCTTTTCCTACTTACAAAGCATTATTAAATAATCGCATTCTTTTCCAGTTACAAAGCGTAATTAAGAATCATTAGCCTTCTTCTAATTACAAAGCATAGCATCATTTGTCATTTCAATATAGTAAGAATCATTAGCTTTTTCCTAATTACAAAGCATTATGAAACAGTCGCATTCTTTTCCAGTTACAAAGTATAGCATAGTTAATTTATCATTTGTCATTCCAATATAGTAAGAATCATTAGCCTTCTCCTAATTACAAAGCATAGCATCATTTGTCATTCAATATAGTAAGAATCACATTCTTTTCCAGTTACAAAGCATAATTAAGAATCATTAGCCTTCTTCTAATTACAAAGCATTATTAAACAATCACATTCTTTCCCAATTATAAAGCATAGCATAGTTAATTAATCATTTGTCTTTCCAATAGTAATAATCATTAGCTTTTTCCTAATTACAAAGCATTATGAAACAATCGCATTCTTTTCCAGTTACAAAGTATGGCATAGTTAATTAATTATGTGTCATTCCAATATAGTAATAATCATTAACCTTCTCCTAATTACAAAGCATTATGAAATAATCGCATTCTTTTCCAGTTACAAAGTATGGCATAGTTAATTAATCATTTTCCAAGTGACATATTATTCATTGCTGTTCAGCATTACTCAGAACTTTCACAAACTGGTATCACTATTTGGGACTGGTAATACATTTTTTTTTGTCAGCAATGCATTGCGTTGGGATCGATAATTAATTGCTGAGGCATAACACTATTTGCTTTGACCTATTGCTGCAAATGAGGATAGGTAACGTCATTCGTCATGAGTCAGCTGTAGCAAGGTTATGTAACAAGGCAGTATATGTGATCACATTTATAAATGATAGACACAGATGGGTAAAAAATAAAAATGCAAGTACTAGAACAGGTATAATACGTAACAGGTTTAGTAAGTATCATGAAAAGCTTCTCCTGGAAAAAATACAAAAAGGATTATTGACCTGAAAGAAGAAACGCACACTATGCTGAAAAGTAGTGAACTTCGAATTAACAGGTAGTGAAATGTTTATAACAAATGTGTTCCATAGCTGTCCTTTCCAAAACTTTCCGTCATCCTACTATGCAATATAACACCTGCTGTCAAAACAAACTGCAACAAATACTTAAATAACTACATAGCCTAAATATAACTTCAACATTATCCTCATCTGTAAAGAAAAAACTTCATTATCAATCACTTCATTATCCATATTATCATAACTTCATTATTATCATCACCTGTAAAGAAAAACTTCATTATTCATAACAGCATATCCTTCATCATTATTCATCAGCATTCATTATCATCTGCAAAAAAATCACTTCATTACTCATTACATAACTATTCCATATCTCTAGCATATTTTATCACTAAAACTAAGATGTGTAGTTCTGTCTGACAGCCTGCATCAATCACCTTGTATTCTGAAAGAAAAAATTAGTTAAGACTGCTATTCTACGATGAGTATAGTATATTCTTGTTAATGCTTGTTAATCCTGATCCATTTACTCTTCCTCATAAAGTTATTGCATCTTCTATCGTTTATTCCGTAGGTGAAAGTCCCATTTCTGTTGGATTTATTTCTTACACGCATCATTTCTTTCTGAAATTGATGAACAAAGATTAATGTCTTGCATTTAAATCATATACCCGCTAGATAATGACTGGTTTATGGTAACATAATTAACCATACAGAATAACATGACAGAAAACGTAATGTGTCAAAGACATTGACAGTGTTCAAAACGAAATTGTACAGAGGATATCACAATGCAGCAGCAAAATGTAAAACAGTCACGATCTTGAGATGTCATAGGGCAAAAAGAATGTCAAAGTCGACTGGTGTGTTATATCTTAACTATTTCATAGTGCATACAAACAAAACTGGAGTACAATCATATACACAAAAAAAAAATGGAAAATGTGCACGGTCTGATGTGTGACGACAAGAAAAGCGACCTGCTAACCTTACCTTGCCGGGCACTTGCCAAGAAAAAATACGATAATCATCAGTAATTAGTCAGGTGAATATAATTGCATTAGTAAATGGCATCATAGTGTGTTGAATCTTACAGTGTCTTCATTCAATAAAGGGTTTAATATTTGACCAATGGTGGTTGCCTTTCGATTTTCTGGTTCTTAAAGTTTCGACGTGTACAACATTGGGGTGAGGGATGCTGCGAATCCTATATGGACCTGCGTATAGAAGTTCAAATTTACTGCACTTACCTTTTAATTTACTGGATAAATAGTGTGTACGTACTAATATTTTCTGTCCAACGTGAAAGTCGCGGCGTGAACAAACCTGTTTTTGCTGTCTTCTCCGGCGCTCTGCGGCACGTTTGATGTTGTTCAGCGCAATGTCAATTATTTCGTGGTGTCTTAGTCGACGACATTTAGGGAAGTTTACTAATTCTTTACTTTTGTTTGGTGGTTCAACGTTTCTCAGTATAACAGACGGAGATAGCATAGTGGATTCATTTGGAATGGAATTAATTACATCTTGGAATGAGAGTATGTGTGTATCCCAATCATTATGTCTTTTGTGGCAGTATATTCGGCACAGCTTACCAATTTCTTTCATTAATCTTTCACAGGGGTTCGAAGAAGCATGGTACTTGGATATATAAATCGTAGAAATGTTTCTAGCTCGTAACATGCGTGTCCATACGCCACATCGAAATTGTGATCCATTGTCAGAAATTATTTTCATCACATGCCCTACATGAAATAGAAAATGTTTTACAAATGCTTTCGAAACAGTTTTAGCAGTAGCTTTGCGTAACGGAGTGAAAGTAACAAATTTTGAAGTGAGCTGAACAGCGACAAAGATGTAGCAAAAACCTCTGTTAGTTCTCGGAATCGGACCAAAAATATCTACAGCGGCCATGTGTCTTAATTTAACAGGTACAATGGGATATAAAGGAGGAATATGTGAAGTGGTGTTTGATTTAGCTTTCTGGCAAATTTTACAAGACGCTAAAACTCGTCGTATACGTTTCTCCATGTTGGTAAAATAACAGTTCTGTCTCAGTATAAGAAAACATTTTCTTGCTCCGTAATGTGCATAACTTAAATGAGTGTACCACATTAATTTGTTAACCAGTTCGTCAGGAATGCATAATAACCAATTGTTGCTGTCAGGATGAGAGCGGCGAAACAGAATGTCATTGCGTGCAGTGTAATGGTTTCTAATCGTAACATTATTCTTATCTTGCCAAAAGTGTTTAATTTCTTTCCACACGTTGTCTTTATTTTGCTCCTTTGCTATGTCCTGTAATGACGACGAAATAAAGTTTTCAAATGCAACTTGCTGAATGTACATGACACTGAAATTTGCTTTGCAGAAGTTGGTTGCGACGTCTTGCTGATTGTTGCTCAGAGAACGGGATAGTGCGTCTGCTATAACATTTTGTGTGCCGGGAATGTGAACTATTGTAAAATTAAATTCCTGTAAATAAAGTTTCCATCTACTTAATCTGTCGTGAGTGAATTTAGCCGAAAGTAAAAATTGTATCGCTCTGTGGTCTGTGTAAACGGTAGTATGTCTGCCATAAAGAAAGTGCCGAAATCTCGTAAAAGCCCATACAACACATAATGTTTCAAGTTCTGTAACAGAATAATTTCGTTCAGCAGGTGACAGAATGCGGCTTGCAAATGCGATGTTTTTAATTACTGTAGAACCATCTTCTTCAATTTCCTGGAAAATGTGTACGCCTAAAGCGGTGTTGGAACTGTCGGTGGCAATGGAAAAATTTCTAGTAAGATCTGGGTGCGATAACAGTGGAGCATCCAACAAAGCGTGTTTCAGGTTCATAAATTCAGAGTGTGCTTGCTTATCCCAAGACCAAATACTGTTTTTACCTGTTAATTGGCATAATCTGGGTGTGTCTAAAGCAGAGTGATGAATAAATTTACGAAAAAAGTTAATTAAGCCCAAAAAACTGCGTAGTTGTTTCTTCGTCGTAGGACCAGTAATGTCACGTAGAGCTTGAAGTTTTTCCGTATCAGGTGCAATGCCTTCTGCTGAAATTACGTGTCCAAGAAATTTTATAGAAGTTTTGCCAAAGTGCGATTTACTAAGGTTAACTGTAAGTCCTTGTGCATGAAAAGTTTGTAACAGTTGTTCAAGAATCAGATTGTGTTCACACCAGTTAGCTTCTGCGATAAGAATATCGTCTACGTACGTCGTAATTCTGTCCTTAAGTTCTGTCGGAAGTATTGTGTTCAAAATTAATAACATTTTCGTGAAGAAGATTCTGCGTGTCAAAATTATTGCTTACGTTACTGGAATATGAAACCTGTACTGTATATGGTCAAATTCTATCGTACGTGCTATTATTAACGGAAAGATGCTGTGGCATATCCACTATATGAACTGTTCTGTTATTTCTTACTGACGTATTACGCTATCGATGACACCTATTGTCTGTTTCATTCATCATAATATGTTGTTGCTGATGTTGTTGCTGCTCATAAGATCGACTGTTATTAAATGTACGCTGAAAATTGTGCTCATCATTTTTTTACGTCTGTCATGATAGTAATTTCTATACGGCGCATTGCGATGCGAGTTGAAATAGTGTGTTGTCTGTACGGTGTTATTTCTTTGCTGCCATGCGTTACTATTTGTTGGAGCTGGGACTATACGTGCACGCGGCGAAACATTAAAGTTTGGTTGACCTTGTAGACTGCATTGTTGGTTACGTATGCTAAGCGGCTGACTTTCATGCTATTGTGGTGGAAAACATCTATTGTTACAAAAATGTGGTTCCGATTGCTCAAAATTTTACACATACTGATGATTACGATTTTATCTGTAATTAAAATTACGGCGGTAGTTGTCATTACGGGAGTGCTTAATGAAAATTGTCACATTCGGTAAAAATTTAGTCTTATCGGGTTTTCATTACTCGTTTCTTAATACTAGGTAGAGCAATAGTTAAAGAGCAGTTTTGATAGATATAAAGGATAGTAGAAGAAAAGGCAGCAGTGCAGAAAACTAAAGATGAAACAGCACTACTACAGCTCGGGGCCCTATGCTCGCTACGGCACATATTCATTAAAGCGTAATGAATCCCCTGAGGTCTATTACGCACTGAGAATAAATTTTAGTTTTTGCGTTACAGGCAATAGCGGTAAAATTCCAAATACAAATTGCTGCATTCTTGCTAATTCCAGTTTCTGCATAATACGTAATGCTGATGAAAATACAATAGCAAATTGTCGCCTCTGGTTCAAAGCTAGTTTCTGCATTACAGGCAATAGCGGTGAAAGCAAAAAAATAAATTGTCGCATACAGTGCAAGTCGTGTATCTGTGTTCTGCCATTATTAAATTCCTTAGATTTTCTTACAAATGCAAATTGCTCGAAATCTACGTTCTCGTCACTCAGTTTGATAACACGTTCAGGTTTGTGTGTGAATCTGTTCGTCTGTGTTATTTCGGATTTCAAGTTGCGTAGCTTTTCAGATTTTAAGTCGCGTAGCTTTTCGGATTTTAATTCGCGTAGTCTCTGTAAATTGCTCACATTATACGCGTTGCGCGAGTCTGACAGATGTTCGCAAGGTGGCGTCTGTTGTGGTATGTTATTAACTGAAATGTTTTTCATCTCTGTTACTTCTTGTTGTAAACTTGACAACTTCCTACGTAACGTGTTGTTAGATGAATCGATCTCATTAATTGTCTGCTGTAAATTTTGAAATTCAGGTGTTTGGTTAAATGAAATCGGTGCAGTATCGTCTGATTTATTATCATTATTACTTTCAATAGCATCAATACGACTGGCTAATTCATCATATTTTTCAGTCAGTATTTTTGGCTGATCATCGGTTTTAGAATCGGACGCATTAAACTGTCTTTGCAACTTACGTGTAGTTTCGCTCAGTTTTTTAACATCAGCTTTGATGACATCGCAATCCTGTGTTAGTTCTAATTGTTCGAATCTGTCGGTCACTGTTTGAATATTTACTGTGTGTGTATCTGTTTTTGATTTAAGATCAGAAATTTCATCCCGTAATTCCGCGTTCAACTGTTCTATGGTATTAATTTTGTCGGACACTGTAGTAATATTATTGTCTACATACGTCTTCGCTTTCGCGAACAATTTACGTTTGTCCTCTTGTCTTTGTGCAGTGATTGTTTCCATGACTTGTCGTCTTACTTTGTTTTGATCTTGAATAAATTTGCGGAAACGCGTGTCACTGTTTTGTATGTGCTGATTAAAGCGCTCGTTAATCTGAGTGTTCTGCTGTTCGAATTTCGCTTCTATCTTTGCGTCCACTGTGCGCGAAAGTTCTACCGTCATTGCTTTAAACTCGTCCCGTAATTGTGTAGCTTTTTTAGAGCATTGTTTAGCGACTCCGCTAATTTCGTCTCTGAGTGTTTCTGTTGCGCCTGTTTGCATTTCTCTTAATTCTTGCGCAACAGATTTAATTTCTTCGCTATTTTTTCGTGAACAAGCCTCAATTTCCACGCGCAACTGTTCCTTAGTGTCATGGCACTGCGCGGCAACGGCTCTAATTTGTTCACTAAGCTGTTTGGAATTGCCGTCTAATTTTTTATTTAAGTGTCTGGAATTGTCATCTAATTTTTCATTTAACTGTTTGTTCTGCTCACTAAGTTGTTTGAAATTTTCGTCATTATTGTCAAGTTTTTCATTTAAGTGCTGTTTGAGATTTTCGTTATCTTGTTTGTTATCTTCCCTAAGTTGTTTGACCTGTTCATTAAGTTGTTGTTTGAGATCTTCACTCTGTTGTTTGGAATTTACAGTAAGGTCGTTCTTAAACTGTAGCATTATTGCCATAAATTGATTCAAATCAAAAGTAGCTGCTGCATTCTCAGTGCTCTGTGATGGAGTACATGCAATTGTTCTGTGTGACCATTTGGTCATTCCGTAATTTGCAAAAAGATTTGTCAGTCGAATGTACACTGTCAGTCACTATTTCGGAATTAAATAAATCCGTCGTACTTTGTGTATCCTGTTCATTTTCATTAGACAAATTTGTCTGTACGTTACTTGAATTTTCCAAATCGGGTGTGTTAAGCTGGGCAGCGCTCATTACAATAGAGCGTTCCGCGTCATCAATTGTCGTCAAATTAACAGACGAGACAATTGAGTTCGTTTGCTCATCATTAAGGTAAAAGTCATCACTAGTGGTTGGAATGCATTGATTGTCAGTGAACGGAGGATTGTCATCATTACACCGCGTGTCACCATTACTATCGGTCACGCTGTTTGAGTCGGTAATTTCGTTCACAATACTTCGCGATACACTATTCACAGTCTTTCGCGGCATTTTTACAGTAGTCACAATTGTTCAAAAACAAAAATAAGCACAATGCAAAAGCAACACACAAGTACGACAGAGCAACGAATTGCCGTTGACCTGTAGAAAGAAAGTCACAAGTTAATAAAAGCGTTGCGCCAAATCTTAATTATATCTAAGCAAATAAGAGCAGATATCTGACTGTTTTTCAAAAGATTCTCAACGAAATACGATCCTGGACTGGGTGTCGCCAAGTGTAACCTCCCCACAAAAATTTAAATAAATGAATGACAATATTATTTAAGAATGCTAATGGACATTGCGCTAAGTGTAACCTCTCCACTGAAATTTTAAAGACAGAAATAATAAATGAATGGGAGCCAAGCGTAACCTCCCTAGCAATTAAATTTGATGACAATAAAAGTGAGAATCGCAATCTGACCCAAGTATAAGTTCCTCACAAAAAAATGAAAGTCAATTCAGTGATAAGAAAATCTCAGTGATAATGATAATTCAATTAAACCGAAATATCGGTCTTGTGATATTCGCTATTTTTGGCTTAATTAAAACAGCAAATTCGGCCAGAAGGCAAATACTTGTTTATAAAGAATGATTAATATATAATAAGGCGTCGCATGGCGACGGTGGAATTTTCTAGATAATGTAATTCGTCGTCTTTGGGCGGCAATATAAACAGAAAAGTACGGATGGATATGCGATCCTTCACTATTTTGTTCGCTGGAGAACAAATGAAGCCTTGAGCGCTAAAAAGACTTTTACTGTTTTTCTCGAGTAAGACGGACGCAGATTTGTGGCGGTCTGATCTAATTATTTTTACTAAATAAATAAAAACGTGTTCCGTCTAAGTTTTGAGTGAAGTGTAGGAAGAAGAACTGTTGTAACTTACCGTGACGAAGCACGAGCGACTCAAGAGGACAATGGCTATATAAAAGAGCGCTCAATGGACATGATATGGACATAAAAATCTACCGTCATTGTAGTATTAAGCTTAAGGTACGATATATGTTTTAGTTATAATAAATATTTGTTCTGGGAATACTGAATCATTTAGCAGTGCTCATTTCTATTATCTCCTCAGTATTATTTTCATTTTAATTATGCATTTTGCTAATATTACAGACTCCAAGATCAGCAGTCCAATGTGCGTGTTACCTTGATAAAAAGAAAACTGTTTTATCGTCTTCTTGCATCAGCTTTAATATTGAATTTCTCTTTTGTGTGATGTTGCAGTTGTTTTTGCGCCCTTAAGAACTTTCTGGTCCCTTAGGAAATTTTTTTGTCATAACAATAACTTCACAACCGGGTATGATCGTATCTACGATCATGAAGTAATTAGAAAGACGATAACGCAACTTCTTAATCAATAGCACGCTAGTTGTGACTGCCTCAAGCCACGCGAAACCGCAAGTAAAAACTATTCACATCTCATAATGCAATATTTTATGACAATGGTCAATCCATGATTCTTACGCCAATTGTGATTGATAAAACAGTTAGTTAAATCTCAATTTCCAACTTTCCATTGAATAGCAACATCACTTCTATTTTGTAACATCACACTTGGCGCCCGAACAGGGACTTGACCAAAAATTAGTTCAAATTCTTGGAAAATTTTCTATGTGCTTGTGTTAATAAATGTTCTGTCGTTTCATGTACACATCGTCTCTCTGTGAGAATAACGGTCAATAATGCAGTTTAATTACCGAGAGAAAAGAAAAGAAAAGAGACGTGAATTTGCTGAGACAACATAGCGGTATTCAAGCCATCAAAAAGTAAGTCAGAATTTTGCATACGCAGTGTAGTGCTTCAGTAGCAACGTTGCTTTTCCAAGTCGATCCACATCCTTTCTATCTCCTTCCCGCTATAGAAAATCTGCTTTATTTTATCTTTCAAAGTAAAATTCTTCGTAGTCTGATAATAGAAATTATTTCTCCCCATTGTTAGTATACCTGTATTGCATTTTCAACATGGTGGATAGTGTGCGCAATTTGCAGTGAAGAGCATCTTCATTCATTTGTCTGAAACGGTTAGGTTCCATCTTGTCTTCTTGCCAGATAGAATTTCATTTGTTGCTCACGCGAGAGTGGTGCTCTTAGCGGACTCACCACGTCACTGACAAACGACGAAAGCCTTGCGTAGCACCTGATTTACTGACGAAAATGGCAGATAGTAAACAGAGACAGGTGACAACAGGAGACGGGAGTGAAGACGTTAACAGTATTCCATACCCTTTGCGATCGCGAACGGTAGGTTCCCGTGTGGAAACTGAACTAACCATGTCTGTAACAGGGGAAAGTGACCCTGAAGTCCAAACTCGTCCCGCTGCAGCTACAAATGACCTCGGTGCGTTAATGGAAATGCTGAAACAACAGTTTGACACAGTAAATGAGAATATAAAAACACAAAATGAGACTATAAAAACACAAAATGAGACTGTTAACGCCCGACTAGATGCTGTAAGCGAATCATTAAAAACAGAGCTAGGCACAATCAAAACAGATCTGCATAAAGAAATTACGGCTGAATTAAATACCCATTTGGGTGAGGTGCAAACTAAGATCAGTGATCAAATTCAGAAAATGCAGAAACAGGTGAAAAGTGAAATAGCTGAAGTATCTGGAACATTAAACACAAAAATTCAGGCAGCTACCAAAGAAATAAACTCAGTTAGAAATGCAGTATCTGACATTGAAGGTGTAGTAGAGGATCTGTCGAGGCAGATAGACTCAATCAATATCGAAGAACAGGTTAAGAGCACCGTGAAAGCACACGCGGAGGCATTGTCGGAACACTACAGTGAATGGATAAAGGGTAAAGATATTTTTATCGAAAAGAAGGTCAGGAAGGAGCTTAGGGAGACTGTCAAGGATGTAACTTATGAAATCTTAGCTGCTCCTGGTAAGTCGGGAGACACAGTAGTTTCTGAATTGGGACAGATTCGGAGGACACTTACACGGGATCTTCCCGAGTGGAAGCAGCAAGTAGTGGACGAAGTCAGAATGCTGAGAAACTGGGTAGAAAATCCGCACACACATACGCAAACTACAGGGAACAACTCTTTAGACGGTGACGAATGTCAGTCAACTCCTTATCGTTCACCGCCTGATTACATGCAAAACAACAGTCCTGTTGAGTCCCGAGTAGGGAAACTAAATGATCCGCCCACAATTGTGAGTTTAATGCAAGAGGAAAGCGTGATTAAGCATCGCACTTTTCCTGTTTTTCATCCGCAGAAGCGAGAAATACACCCCATCGTGTTCCTAAAGAATTTTTCCGGCATATTTCCCAGGAGCTGGACAGACAGACAGCGTATTCAGTTCGTCACTGGCTTTATTTCTGGTGATGCAGCATTATGGGAAACGGAAATGGTAGACACGTGTAGGAATTATGAAGAGTTTGAGAAAATGTTCTTGGCAAAATTTTGGAGTAATGGGGTACAGCAAAGATTAAGGAAGGAGGTGTATGGTGCGGAAATTTTCAATGAGAAGCATGGAAGTCTCCGGCGATACTTTGAGAAGTATCTAGCAAAAATTAAATTCTGGGATTCTCCGATTTCTTCCAAGGACGTAATTATGATTCTCAAAAGCAAACTCCCTGTGTCTATTAGAGAGAAATTAGTAAATGTGTCCGAAGAAGACACGGATGTATTCCTTTCTGTGCTGGATTCCTTAGATTTAATTAGCGAGGATGTGCGCTCCAAGGTTGGCAGCGGCAAATTCTTCCCTGGCAGCCAGCAGAATGCATCGCACGTGGACAACAATGCGCCCAAGGAGAGAGCGAGCTACTGCGACCGCTGTTACCAACCTGCCAGCGGTTATCAAAACGCAAACGGCAATAACTTTAAACGGAAGCAGAAAACCAATTACAGTAATCAGCAGAGATACCACCCAATTTACAACCACCAGGTACAACATCAGTACGGAAACCCACCCTTTAATTCTGCGCCTGAGCAGTATGGAAATTCTCCACAAACTAGTGGTAATTTTTCAAATGGGCCAGTGTACAATCAAAGTTATAGGTCGAAAAATAGCAAGTGGCATGGGCAAGGCGGAGGCCACCCGGCACATCAGAACACCTTTTCACAGAATAGAGGACCGCGGAACAATTTTCAAACGGTACCAAATGCGAACTTTCCTTCACAAGGAAATGGTTCTGCCGGCAACCAAAAGATCGGGCGACAGCAGCCGTCTCAAGTATTTTATTCACAAGTGAATGCACCCAGTGGATTTTACCCCTCTACACCGGCATTTGTACCACATAACCAGCACCAATATGAAACGGAACAAACACTTAAGGCCATGAATGACAAACAGGTTAAACATCCTGCGGAAAATTAGAGGCAGCGCCTTTCAGCCTCCAAGAGGTCGCTGCGGATTTTGAGTGGGGGCACTAATGAATACTCTGATTCTGAGCATGCTAATGCGATACGGTACGACCATGAGACCGACTTACGAGATGACCTTGCACCTGACCTAGAAGCTCAAGACATTAATGACATTTATGATGAACAGGTCCAGGCTTCGATTAAGATTTCTATTGCCAACATTCCTGTCACAGCCGTTGTTGATACAGGAGCAAACATCAATGTCATGTCACCATGTCTCTTCAGACAGGTGTCTTCTGTTTCAAAAGTTTTATCATTGCCGATTCAGGGTTGCTCCATATCGGGAGCGACTGGTCCATTGAAACAAAGAGTTAGTTTACAGACACAGTCTCAACTGCAGATAGAATATGTTTTTGTTTCTTACCTCTTGCGTACTGGAAATTTCCTTGTGTGAACTGTTAATGATAAGTATTGTGTTGAACAGCGCACTGACTACATGGTAACGGCTACTACATGTAAACTTTAAAGTATTAAATGTTAAGTATGGAAAAATTGTTTATAGTGATGGACATTGAACTGATATTTCTTCAACAAGCTGAAGCAGGAAATTAAGGTTGCAGAAAGAATTTCAATTTAATTTTAAGTTAGTAATAAGAAAAAAAGTGCTTGCGAGGTGATTGCCCGGAGCTAAATAAAATATGTAAAGGTGAGAAATGGAGGAGGATGCGTAAATAAGCACTTCTCTCAAGGTACAAGAATATTTATCGATTTATTTTTAGTAATGTAAGTACTTGAAGTTCTGTAGTAAAAGCCCAAATTACCTGCTTAAAAAAAAAAAGGTACATGTTCAAACACTCCAGACAGTGGACAGGAGTAGAAGAAATAGCTTAAAGTTCAGTTAAAGCGTGCTGTTAAATGGAAAAACAAGTGGTAACCCACATGTGTTCACGCAAGGAGACAATAAGCTGTAGTAAACTAAGTTAGGTGAAATACAGTACAAATAGAGGCAAACCATGAAGCATCAATAATGTAGCGTAAGTACTCCACGAGGCCACTAATTGCTATGAAAGTAAACTATTTCCCTGTGATCTGAGCCCAATGTAAAGAGTATATGAGGAATGTTAGCTGACGAATTCATTTCAGTAGAATCGAGGTACTAAATAACCACACAGCAAGCCACCTGTATCATAAATAAGTCCAAGTAAAGATCTTCAGAAGATCTGTAGTGTAATCTAGCGACCATTCAATACCCTAATTGAAGGCTAATCTAAAGAACAAGCAATGCAGTGATATTTAAACTTAATATTGACTATAACCTGAGTAAGACGTAGAAGTAGCAAAGCATGCTGTAAGTAAGGAGGTTGAAGTTTATATATGTGCCTATGTTTATTAAGATAATTTTATTTACATGCAGATTTTATTGCAAAAATGTCTCCTAAGACACTCCTCTTATGAAATCCATTTTCCTTGTGCCCGTTCCTTTTGATCCTGGTTCATTAACCCAGACCAAGGGTCGACTTGTAAAAGGCACGTGTGCTTCGAAGCAAAGCAGTGCTTATGAGAAATGAGACACGTAGCGTGATGAACTTCGCTAGCTTTGGTAATGTTTGTTATGGACCGGTTGCGTAAACCCAGTGAACTGTCGGTAATTCCATTCATGCAAAAAAAATAGTAGACACGCGTTACCCTATTTTTTTTAAAACAGAGAACGATTGCTGAGTACATGAAGCGAAGAGGGAGAACTATTGTTATCCAGTCTGCCCTCAAATATAAAAAAAAAAAATTGGCAAGCACAAAGGAAAGCACAAAAAGAAAAAAAAAGATTCAGCGTTAAATGTGTACTCGTTAAGTAGTAGATATGCTGCGTGGCAGTAGAAAATGATCTTGGGTGCACTAAAGAATAAATGCAACGAGTGTTGCGAAACCTGTAGTTTTCATAATGAGGAGATGAGCACTTAAAAGAAAGTTTGAAAGAATATTTTTAGGTTCACTAGTGAAAGCAAATCTTGAGATATAAAGAGTCCATTCATAAAGCAGTTGTTCACTGGACTTAACAAAAGGAGTGACCATTAATTGTAAATATTAGCTCGTAAGTGATATTTTGTAAATAGTAGAATATAAGTCTTTCTATACCAGTGGAGGAAACGTGCAAAATTGATTGTTTTGTAAATGAACTCCATCGGCGAAGGAACTAAGCACGAATGCTGTGTGAAGATGCACACTAAAGTGCGACGTGCATAATAAAAATAACTGTTCACTGTATACTAGTGGTAGTGTTGTACTGCAAGTGTAAAAAAAGAAGTCAAGGCTACGACAACAGGTGCAACGCAAAGTTCAGTGTTGTTCTAAGTGCAGCGACAGCTAAAACATTCGTCGTCACTTACCTGTGAGCCTCATGGGAGGCAGTTGACAGAGAAGTATGGAGGCAACTTCAGTGTCCGGCTCCTCCGATGGGAAACGCGCGCGAGGTGTTTGTATCGATGCACTCGTGTGATACGAAGTTCACAAAAAAAAAAAAAGGGAGCAATCGACGACCAGCAGCTCTGTTACAGCCGGAGCGCGAACGGATACTAAGTATTGGAGCTCACGCAACACTGTGCAGCCGCTGTGAGTGGCTGACGTGTGGGTGACGAAACAATCCAAACTTTAAACTGCTAACCGCCATGACTTCAATCGTACATACTGGAGGAAAGACATTTGTACACTTGTGTGACTACATTTTCATATGTAAATTAAGCAATTTTCTTGAGTTGAAGTTAAGATGAGTGAGAAGTAGATTGTTAGATTACTCAGGCCTTAAAGCCATTAATACCGGCACTCCTGAACACTGCTAAAATGAATTATAATCCTGTCTCTTGATGGACAAAGAAAATGAATGTTCACTATAGGAAGACCCCAAACTCCAGACCAGTCCCGATCCTTAACAAATGTATCCAGTAGCTTGTAAGTCATACTAATAATTTTCCACTTCTTCTGTTTCATATTGTAAATAAAAACCCGGGAAGCCACTTGAATTCCTGGCACCACAGTGGAAAGGACAGATGTACTGCGTGATGAACGGCGTAGACAGCTAACACAGAAAGTGAAAGCATCACGAAGTGTAGTGCTACGTTATTAAACTGTATTTGAACCACAAGGAGTCAACAGATGCTCGAACATGGTCCACTCTAGTTTAGTGAAAATAAGCACTCACTGTACTCATGTATTAGTTGTTAAGCTCAAGAGAAAGTAATTCCTGAATTCTATCCCCTGAAGTGCGAAATGAACGTTCACTTATTGTTATAAGCAAATATGGACCAAACTTAAATATGCACATAAATGTTAATCTTGGTATTATGGAATGAAGTGACTGATGAACAAAGAATGAAAAACTTTATTTTGAAAAATGATAAATATCTGATATATGTTTATAAATGTGATTTCAATTTATGTATTTTGTACGCCAGTAACGTTATGTAAATGTCACACCAAAAATCACGAATATCTCATGAGGACATGAGGATCGAGGTAATCCTTCGGCATTCCCTCTCTCCTCATGGGAGGCAATGTGATATTCGCTTTTTTTGGCTTAATTAAAACAGCAAATTCAGCCAGAAGGCAAATACTTGTTTATAAAGAATGATTAATATATAATAAGGCGTCGCATGGCGACGGTGGAATTTTCTAGATAATGTAATTCGTCGTCTTTGGGCGGCAATATAAACAGAAAAGTACGGATGGATATGCGATCCTTCACTATTTTGTTCGCTGGAGAACAAATGAAGCCTTGAGCGCTAAAAAGACTTTTACTGTTTTTCTCGAGTAAGACGGACGCAGATTTGTGGCGGTCTGATCTAATTATTTTTACTAAATAAATAAAAACGTGTTCCGTCTAAGTTTTGAGTGAAGTGTAGGAAGAAGAACTGTTGTAACTTACCGTGACGAAGCACGAGCGACTCAAGAGGACAATGGCTATATAAAAGAGCGCTCAATGGACATGATATGGACATAAAAATCTACCGTCATTGTAGTATTAAGCTTAAGGTACGATATATGTTTTAGTTATAATAAATATTTGTTCTGGGAATACTGAATCATTTAGCAGTGCTCATTTCTATTATCTCCTCAGTATTATTTTCATTTTAATTATGCATTTTGCTAATATTACAGACTCCAAGATCAGCAGTCCAATGTGCGTGTTACCTTGATAAAAAGAAAACTGTTTTATCGTCTTCTTGCATCAGCTTTAATATTGAATTTCTCTTTTGTGTGATGTTGCAGTTGTTTTTGCGCCCTTAAGAACTTTCTGGTCCCTTAGGAAATTTTTTTGTCATAACAATAACTTCACAACCGGGTATGATCGTATCTACGATCATGAAGTAATTAGAAAGACGATAACGCAACTGCTTAATCAATAGCACGCTAGTTGTGACTGCCTCAAGCCACGCGAAACCGCAAGTAAAAACTATTCACATCTCATAATGCAATATTTTATGACAATGGTCAATCCATGATTCTTACACCAATTGTGATTGATAAAACAGTTAGTTAAATCTCAATTTCCAACTTTCCATTGAATAGCAACATCACTTCTATTTTGTAACATCACAGTCTTTGGCCCTCTGCAAAAATCAGAATTAAATTCTTACCTCATTGTAACTGCTAGTCAACATTCTGCTCTTATTCTTGCGCACGGCTTGGAAGAACTGCATTGCAAATAATATTTTTTTTTTATATTTTTAAATTTAACTGAAACTTTTCTTTAAGGGAAATGAAGGAAATCGTAATTAAATGAATTTTTTTTGTAAAAATTGCTTTGAAATCAAAATTATTATTGGGGCACTTGTTCAAAATTAATTACAATAAATAAACTTTACATTATCTGATGATTACCTTAATTAACAATATACCTCAGTCAGCATCTTGACCAGAATGCCATGTCGACGCTCGCCGACTGCGTCCCGCTCGCGACCGTAACAGGACTAGACCACTACTGCCGACAGACTACATCACACAACCGCACTGGGCTGCTACTACTGACCGACTGCACTGGCCTACTGCTACTCGCGTACTCCACGACGACTACTACTGTACTGCTCTACATGACGACTACTAGCGAACTGCTCGCAACACTCGCGCGGTCAAGCGCAGACTAACTACGATAATAGGCTCTCTGGTCAAGGATTTGAACGTGCCTCACCATCGCTGCTACGTTACATACGTGTTTCAACACCCACGATTCTACACTGATCGTTCGTGAGTCTATTCTATGCATCCACGTGCCTGCGATAAACATCCACGAGCCTACACCCTGTGTCTATGAGCTTACATGATCCTCTGGCGTATATGGGAGAATGTAAATAGGTAGTCTCCGTGGAGAGCACGCACTCAGAATTTCAACAGTAAAGGTCCCCATCATGCACAGCGCCTCTCTTGTAACGTCTGCCACCGGAATTTGTTGCGAATTTAAAGCAGTGCTTCAGAAACAGTGGTAATTAAGTCCTGTAAGGGGAAGAGGGGGGGGAGGTAAAAGGAAATTTTTTGAGGGATAAAAACAAAAGATGCTCGATTGTGTTTTGATCACTAAACTTTCCATGATCGATACCATTACTTACATTTCGTAAGATTCTCATACCGACCATATAAATTACCAACAATTACATTTTTTTCAAGTACTGGCTTGAATATCTAACACACTGTGATGGATGTTATGTGTTGTGAAATGGATGTACGAACATCATCTTCATCACATAGTCCACCGATTACACACATACTTTGTAGCATGCACATTTGACTGTAAAACTGAGAAATATACATCACTTGTGCCTAAATATCTCATGAAAATGTATTTTCCAATTGCTAGACTGTTCCTGCAATGGATTCCAGAAATTGCTTAATTATTCAGTTCGCAACAGACGCAAAGCATTGGCAGCCTGAAATCTTCCAATTCAAAAGTAAGTATAATGCACACATGTCAACATGGCTGATTTTAAATGTGGGTGCAATGTGTGGGTGAAGCACGTCTCGCTATGGGGAAGAGTGGTTCAGAGAAAGCATGATTTGTAGTAAGTGAAATAAGCAGTACTAATTGTGTCCCTGACTCATTACTTAGTTTAGGAAGACACCTGCGAAATGTAAATATCATTTATCTTACACAAAAGTTTCAAATAAAAGTGTTGAAAGAAATTTATTTTTCATTCTAACGTTTGGCCCAATAGATAATATTTTGAATTGGACTCACGTCCGGAAACGTACCGTTTCCGTGTTACAACTATTTAAAACATGCTGGTAACGCGACCGCTTTTACAAGTAATTTATTAGACATGACCCAGTAAATCACTTGATTTATAATTCCACTCTTTAATAAACAAAGAAAAAAAAGGAAACTTAATCAGTTTCCAAATTCCTTGTCAGTACATAACCTAAAGGAAAATGCTTTACCAGCGTAATCTAGATCCAAGCCCACCTGCTGGATCCAATCACAGACCAATAACAAACACAGGAAGATCACTAATTACATTAGTCAACAATGGTTTCAGTACAGACAAAGTACATATAAAACTTAATTCTATATTGTAATGTGACACAAAATGTGAAATCAGAAAGTGTCCGTCACATCAGGATTAAAAATTATGACCTCCAAGTTATATAACATAGTTGAATTTACTGTATAATTTTTAAGTGCTTTGTGTTTGAAAGGAGTGTGATAAAAGTTAGTGCAGTGACCTTTTTTGTTCTTAACTTTAATGTGAACTACTTTTAAAATGAAATATGTAACATTTTTGTATTTTACATTGTGTATTTAAACCCTCCAATCGCATACATTTGCTTGTGTATTGTGTATTGAACTGGGGACCTAGAAACTACGGAGAGACTTCGTCCCTGCCATAGCCCTCAGTGGTTCACAACCACACAATAGGCTGCAGCAGTCCACCTACCTCACCACCGCCCCACACCGAACCCAGGGTTATTGTGCTATTCGGTCCCCAGTGGACCCCCGGAGTGGTCTCATGCCAGACGAGTGTAACTCCAAATGTTTGCGCGGTAGAGTACTTATGGAGTACGCGTACGTGGAGACAGTGTTTGCGCAACAACCGCCGACATAGTGTAACTGAGGCGGAGTAAGGGGAACCAGCCCACATTAGCCGAGTCAGATGGAAAACCGCCTTAAAAACCATCCACAGACTGGCCGGCACACCGGACCTCGACATTAATCCGTCGGACGGATTCGTGCCGGGGACCGGTACGCATTTCTGCTCGGAAAGCACCGCGTTAGACCGCGCGGCTAGCCGGGCGGACTACATTTGCTTGCTCTTCCTTCTATATTACCTAAAGTCTCAATTTTTCTTTTCTTTGTCAGGAATTGTGCTGACTAAGTTCATTCGACAGAAAAGTGTTTTGTAGGCATTTAAAATACAACATGAAGAAATCAAAACGTGGATATACAAACCTTCCCAGTTCATTTTGTTATATATGTGGTGAATTCGCCACAAGGAAAAAAAGACGACTAATTTATAATTTACTCAAGATGCCGTATCATTTGTACTTCAAATGCCAACTGGGAGGTCAGGATAAAGATTGGGTACCTCACATAACTTGCACTAAGTGCAGTCCTAAACTAACACAAGGCTGAAAGCAAAAAAAAGACACCATTTGGCATACCAATGATCTGACGAGTACTTCAAAATCATTTTGATGATCGCTACTTCTGTTTGACTCTTGAACTGGCTTTTCATCAAAGTATAAGAAGAATATTAAGTACCCTAACCTGCCCTCAGCAATTAGACCTGTTCCCCACGGTGAAGACCTGTCAGTTCCAACTCCTCCACTAGCGTGTTCCTAATTCTAATCATGAATCTACAAACGCTGAAAAAGCACTATGTCAATCAAGTGAAGAGGAGCACCTTCCAGAACAAAGGCCACATTTAATTACACAAGCAGACTTGAATGACTTAGATCGTGATTTATATTTATCCAAGGAGCATGCAGAAATTTTATCTTCACGTCTTAAGATATGGAGCTTACTTCATGAAGAAACAAGAAGTACTCACTTTAGGAAACGTAATAAAGATCTGATGACATATTACCGTATGTTGGGCAACGTTTGTGCTTGTAGTGATGTAGTACTATTCATGAAACAGTTAAACATACCATACGACGCTGCTCAGTGGCGCTTGTTTATTGGCGCTTCCAAGACAAGTCTGAAGGCTGTACAATTGCATAATGGTATTACCTTTGCATCTGTATCTGCAGGGTACTCTGTTACTGTGGAAGAGAACTACGTAAATTTGTTAGAGATACTGGAACCTATTAATCATAAGGAAGAAAATTGGATGTGGTTATCTTAAGGTGATTGGTTTACTAACTGGTCGCCGAAGTGGTTTCAAAAAGCATTGCTGTTTCCTTTGTCTTTGGGACAGCCGTGCAACTCATCAACATTATGCATTTAAACAGTGGCCACCACGAGAGAAATTGGCTCCAGGGAGAGAAAATAGGAAATATGTAACTTTGGTGGATTTGGTGGATTTTCCTTACCCCACCGCATATTAAGCTCGGCCTTACGAAGAATTTTGCAAAGGGAATGAACAAAAATGCTAATGGTTTCATGTATTTACGTGAAGTGTTCACTGAATTAAGTAACGTCAAATTGAAAGAGGGGATTTTTATTGGGCCACACATTAGGAAGATAATGCATGATAAGAACTTCGAAGAAAAGCAAGTCAGTCAGAACTTGCAGCCTGGCATTCTTTTAAGGATATCGTTAAAGCTTTATTAGTGAGAACTCCTTTAGAGAACTATAAAAATCTTGGATGCAGAACCTCACTAAAATGCACGTCCTTCATTCTCATTTATATTTGTTCCCTACCAAATTGGGAGCGGTTAGTGACGAACACGGAGAAAGAATCCATCAGCACATTTTGCGAATTGAAAGCCGCTATAAAGGTTGAAAGGTGGGTACACTGAGCCACAGCGCCAGAGATTGCGCCAAAGAGTTTTATTCCACCGCCTCCACTGGCAGTGCTTGCTGAGATGTCGTAGTGAAAAGTTCTTGTCGAGAAGTTGTGGTGGAGAGTGCTTATCGAGATGTGGTAGTAGTGAGTCGGTGTTGAGATGTTGTAGTAGGGAGTGCTTGTTCCATGTTTTATGCAGTTGTTTGATGGGCTAGACAGCAGATGTTGTTCGAATGGAGATATTGTAATGATCAGAGTGCTTTTCGTCAATATATATGAAGGTAAAAAAATTCCCTTTTCTTTTTTCTTATTTAAATGTCTTAAATAATGCGTCATTACAGGTTCAGTCAACAAAGCATCTGGCTTGTGTTCTTGTATTAGAGTGTAATTCTGGTTTCCTTACGCAATTATAGTATTTCTAATTTTTTTAATTACTTCAATATAAATGGTATTTAAAATTTCTTGTCTTATTGAAGAAGAACCGTGCCAGATGTGTACGTTGAATCACACTTCCACACACAGAACAGCTACACTTGTGTTTGTTGTTTCGTAGGTTTTATAGTTGCTGGGGACTTAATTAATTATTGTGTTAACGGAAGTTTTCTTTCATTCATTGCGTACAAATACTAGTCAGGGCCAACCGTTTACGACACAACGTAACCGGACAGACAACTACTAAAAAAAAATTAAAAGTATTTGCATTTCATATCTATGTAATTAAGCCCCCATGCACGTGGCGACCGCTGCTTCGGATCGTCCCTTGGAATTCTTCTGATTGTAAAAATAGTAGACAGTAGTATTGTTGTAGTAATTTGTAGTTTAGTAATTGTAGTCTATATTGCATGTGTAGATTTGGTAATTGTCATTCTTCTAATGGTATTTTGCAAAATTTAATTTTTGATGCCTTGTATACGCGTTTGACAATTTTTTGCAATTATGAAGATTTCAATTGTTCGTTAATCGTGTTTGAGGAAAGCATTTCGTGTGAATGATATTGTTGGTGATAAAGTGTCATTGTGTGTAATTTTCATATAGTGACGAGTTTTGTATATTTTGTAAATGATTACGCGATCGATGAAAAAGGCAAAAATGATGGATAGTCAGAATGACGAAATTCTTGACATGGCGAACTCGCCAACACAGGACAACAGTATGACGAATAATGAAGTTGAAAACAATTTAATAAGTCGGGAAAATAGTCCGGAACCAATTCAAATTTTTCCACAATCAAAAAATTGTCCGAATACGAGATTAACGACAGAAGATTCTGGAATAGTATCGAACACAGATAGCTTTATGGCTATGCAGAAGGAAGTTAGTTTTGCGGGAAATGTTAGGGGCGAAAAGAATTTCGAACCGGTTAATATAGTCAGAATGAGTGCAATATTAAATTTGGGATATGAATTAAAAACACGGTTAGACTCAATGCGATCACAAATAGGAACAATTGAAACAGGTATAGGAACAATTAAAACCAAGATGAAAGCAATGACAAAACGGTTAGACTCACGAATAGGGACATGTTTCAAAAACATGAAAGATGAATCAAAGAAAGAAATTAGAGAAGAAGTACAACCGATTTTGAATGCTCACAATAATAGTTTAATTTCAACAGAAATTAGACAAGAGGAACAGGATAGAGAACAGGAAGAAAGAGATCGCGTGATAGTACAAAAATTTTCAGAGTTGAATTTACAACGTGCACACGGTAAGGAAGAAATACTTGAAAGAATCGAGGAATCCGTACCAAATGACAGGATAAATAACTTAACGCACCAATATGAACAGTTAACTACCAAATATGTCAATACTGAAACCCGAGTCGCGACACTTACGGAAGACGTAAATAAACAGAAAGAACAATTAAGTGACTTATCGGAAAGAGTTGAGGAGATTTCAGATAAATTGACAAGTCTTAGCTTAAATGGGGACAGAGATTCGGATGATACAGCTCCATTACCATTTGCAGAAACTGAAGAGTACCAGAATATAAATAAACATCTTGAAAATCAGGGAAAATTTAATGAACGCGTTAAAAGGGAAGTTGAGGCATTACGAAAGCAAGTCAAACAAATTGAAGGCGAAATCGTAGGCAAGGACAGCAGAAGAAATTTAGAATCACAGATAGCAGAGGGCTTTGAAGACAATAATTTATTTCATTTACGGGATGCAACAAGAGAACGCCAGGCGCGTGACCTTGACAATAATCGACATTCGGACTGGAACAGTCGCGGTAGGTCTTTGTCGCCACGAGGAGAAAACTTTGACTATAAACACTTCTTAACTGTTCGGAAATTTAAGATCTTTCGCAATTCTAAGAATGACATACATCCATGTTCATGGTTAGATCAATTTATGTACGCACTTCCACCAAATTGGCCACTAATTCACAAACTGGAATTTATGTGTATATAGTTAGAAAACGAACCGGCGACGCGCATGCGCGCACTTATTAGAGATTGTAATAATCTAAATGATTTTTATCATACATTTCTATCGGCATATTGGTCCGAAAACACGCAAGACAGAGTCAAACACAGTCTTATTATGCAGCGTAATTTTAAACAGTCTGAGTTCCGCACGCCAGCAGAATACCTTGAAGACATGATTCGAAAGAATCAGTTCCTGTCCAACCCTTATAGCCCGACTGAATTAATTCGCATTTGTTTAACTAAGCTGCCACAATCAATAAGACAAATTGCTTTAGCCGGAAGATGTAAAGACGACATTGAGACTTTTAAGACTTTGCTACAAGAACCTGAGCATGACAACGACGACGGGACTTCATGTAATTTTTTCAGTAACAGTAATTACAATAGATTTTCAGAGAAAAGGGATAGTGATCGGAACGGACGTTATAGCGGTAATTTTGAGAATGACAGACGAAACAGACGGGACAATAGATACCAGCCCTAACAGAAATTACAGACAATTATAATAACGGTAATTCCTACCGGAATGATCAATCATACGGAAACAGTAATCGGTATCATCAAGACAGAAATTATTCATACAATAATAGAAATTCTTACTACAGAAATAACCAGGGTAGTAGGTCTAACAGTAATTTCAGAAGTGACAGTCGAAATTACACAAGAAGTAGTCGTTCAGATAGACAGGAAAATAGAGATTTTTATAACAGACACAACCAAGAATTTACATCTAACAGACAGGAGGGACCTAATTGGCATCCTCCACGTGACAGAACTTCAGAGAGACAAGTGCAAATCGTAGAAATTGATCCGCGAAATGACGCGAATAATCAAAGACGTGACGCAAGCAATCGACAATGACTTGTAGCTTCGGCTTCTGGCAGCAATATAGACGGTTCGGAAAGTAATGACACTACGACTTTACACTACGTACGCCTGGAAGACATGAGAGACATTTTGCTAGACGAAAAGGAAAATAATGTAGACGCATTTTTACATCCTGTTATTGAAGTGTGTGTGGGTAAGAATAAGTTCACTGCAGTTTTAGATTCTGGGAGTCCATTGAACGTCATTAGTGAATCAGTTTTTCGTATATGTGTAAGAACCATTGCTTGTCCTGTGTTACCTGTTTCTAAAACTACAATTCGAGGCGCTATTTCTGGAAAAAGTGTGGAAGTTAAACAACAGACCAACCTAAATTTCATTTGTCAAGGATTCGAATTTTCTGCTAATTTTATTATTGTTCCATTACTCAGTACACAAATTATATTAGGTATGGAGTTTCTTAACACACATAAGGCAATTTTTAACTTTAAAGAAGGAAGTGTGAATTTGACTGTTGCCGGAATGCCGAAATGTTTGAAATTTTTCGAGTGTTTAGCAAGATCTGAATCAGATACAAAATGTTTAAGGTTTCTTACTTCTGATGTTTTCGTTGAGCATTATGACGACAGTGTGTTTATTCATGACAATGACAATAGATACAGAGACGCGATGGATGATATAATTAATAGCGAAGAATTAATTAATGAAAAGGTTAATAAAGCTGAAGTGCCAGATGACATTGCAAGAGAAGAACTGCACCAAATTTTGACTTCACATGCTACAGTATTTAGTCATCACACAGGAACTATACAAGGCTTACAATATTTGTTTAAAGTAAAAGAACACACACCATTTCGCGGGAAAACGTACGCTATTCCTTTAGCGTACAGAGACAAGGTTAAGAGTGACCTTCAATACATGTTAGATCATGGCATTATTGAGCCAGCAGTCAGTCGTTATACCAGCCCATTACACGTCGTTCTTAAAAAGGATGGGTCAATTCGTTTGGCTCTGGATTCCAGACAGATAAATAATATCATCATTCCTGAAACTGACCGTCCACAAAATTTAGATGAACTTCTTCAACATTTCCATGGAATTAAAGTTTTATCCACGATTGATATGCGCGCAAGTTTTTGGCAAATAGAACTCCACCCTGATTGCAGAAAATACACCGCCTTTTTAGCCTTTGGTAACTGTTACCAGTTTCAGAAATTACCGTTTGGACTTACTGTATCTTCAGCAGCATTTATTCGTAGTTTAAACGAAATTTTACCTGTTTATCTTCGTGACAATATTACTTCATATGTTGACGATATTCTTATTGCTAAACGTTCTTGGAGTGAACAAAACAAAATTTTGGATTCATTATTACGTATTTTTGCACGAGTTGGCATTACAGTGAACTTGGAAAAATCTGAATTTGGTCGTTCTCAGGTGAAATTTCTCGGTCACATTATTTCTACAGAAGGTATTCTTCCTGATCCAGAAAAACTAGACGCTATTCGTAATTATGCTGTTCCTACTACAAAACGTGATGTTCGTAGTTTCCTTGGTGTCTGTAATTTTCTTAGACGCTTTGTTAGATTGGACAATTTGGGCACACCTCGTTTATGTGAACTATCTGGAAAGAATTCTAATTGGTGTTGGGATGAGGAAGCTCAGTCAGAATTTGAACAACTTCGTGATGCTTTAGTTGCTGCTCCACTTCTTTCACATCCGGATTTATCTAAAGATTTTTGTTTGGCGACGGACTCATCATACAAAGGCCTAGGTGCACATTTATTTCAAGAGATAGAAGAAAACGGCGTAGTTGCACAGAAAACTATTGCATTTGGAAGTCGTGTTCTCTCTAAATCAGAAAAGAATTATTCGATTACGGAACTTGAAGCTTTGGCTGTTGTTTGGGCTTTCACAAAATTTCGGACATTTTTGTTTGGCAGACATACTAAGGTTTACACCGATCATCGAGCTCTGGAATTTCTTATGTCAACAAAATTAACTCATGGCAGATTGTCACGATGGGCGTTGTATCTACAGGAATTTGATTTTAGTATTGTTTACATACAGGGTTCTTCAAATATTGTTGCTGATGCTTTATCACGTGCACCTGTGGGTTTGAAACAAAGTGCTGAAGAGGACTGCAAAGAAAACAATTATTGTTTGATGTATATTAAAGGTGTTGCGTTTGAAAATTTTATTTCTTCTTCGCTCCAGGACATCGCTAAGGAGCAAAATAAGGATCCAATCTGGAAGGACATTAAGGAGAAGTGGAGGAGAAAGTAAAGAGTAGCGATTAGACAGTATTATTTAGTTCGTAATGACGTTCTTTTTAAACGAAAATCGGTCGACAACTCTGTTTGGTTAGTTTGTATTCCTGATGAGTGGGTCAATAAATTGATTTGGTACACACATTTCAGTTATGCACACTTTGGTCCCAGAAAATGCTTTCATAAATTACGAGAAAATTGCTACTTCAGTAATATGGAAAAACGTATTCGATCTGTTCTTGCCAAATGCAAATTATGTCAAAAGGCTAAGCCGCCAACTATTTCTCACAGAGCACCGTTGTTTCCTATCATTCCAGTGAAATTAAAGGACATGGCTGCAGTCGATTTGTTCGGTCCAGTGGTTCGTTCTACTAATGGTTTTGCGTACATTTTCGTAGCAGTGGAACTGACATCAAAATATGTGTGTTTTACACCTTCACGCAAAGCAACAGCTCGTTCAGTATCTAACGCTTTCATCAAACATTTTCTTAAAGAAGTGGGTCATGTTGATAAGGTTATATCAGATAATGGATCACAGTTTCGCTCTAAAATTTGGCTTCGTACTCTACGGCGTCGTAAGATTAAACCAATTTTCATTTCACTTTTTCACCCTCAATCTAACGCTTCAGAGAGATGGATGAAGGAAATCAATAAATTGCGTCGACATTATTGTCATCAGAATAACAGAACGTGGGATTAGTATCTTCATATTTTTCAAAACATTCTGAATGAACTTCCTAATGACTCAACTTCTTTACCGCCTATACTGATATTAAAAAACAAAGCACCGACAAATCGCATTTCTGAAATCGTTCCTTTTCCGTCTTCACGGAAACTGCGGCATTCTGAAGTTGTCAACCTGGCTCTGCAAAATATTGCATCTGCTGCTGCTAGAAGAGAAAAATCAGCTAAACATCCTGGTCGTTTAAAAATCTTGTCAGTTGGTCAGAAGGTGTTAATTAAGTCCCACCGTTTGTCTCATAAAGGAAAAGGTTTGTGTCGCAAATTTTTTCTGCTTTATAACGGTCCATATAGAGTTCGCAAAATTATTCATGATAACACTGTTGAAGTAAAAACTCTTAAATCTCGGCGCTGTAGGGGAATACATCACATATCGAACGTTAAAATTTTTGTGGAATGACATACTTGTGAGAAACTAACAGCTACATGTAAACATGCAGAGTATACAAGGATACCGCGCTGTGTTTTGGCGGCGGCACATACTCAAAGCAGCAGTAAAGTCTGCGCGCCGTACAAGGCAGTCGTTGACCGCAAACAATTACTTCCTACGTCACGCGCCTACAGCTGATCGAGCGCTCAGTGCAAATGCACTGACAGCCGTAAACAAATACACAGTCTAATTTCTTCTACTAAATTCAGTATAAAGCTATAGTGACTTGATGAATTATGTTATTAACGTTCAGTATTTTTCAGGATACGCTTGTATAAAATATTTAAGAACTTCAGGTAAATTCTGTGCGTGTCCGACGTTAAGACGACTTGCTATGGAGAAAATTTCAGGAAGAAAGTAATTTCGAAGAAAAAAGTAATAAACCAAAAAGGTAACTTTTAATTGAGTTTATTTTTCAGGTAACATATTTCCACTTAGGTACGTACTTTAGACGTAATTTGCTGCTCGCGATTACGTGATTCATACTTTGTGCTAATTTCATGTTCTATGAATTTACTTGTGAAGCGACGTGCTTGCGTACATTAACAGATTTTGACAATGATTGATTAATGAACAGGGTTGTTACTTGTGTATATTATGCATCGCTTGGCTGCACTGCTTTTTCACTGACGTCATATTTTTTTATTATGTGCCTGCTGTGCTTATTTATTTAAATTGTAATTGTCAACTGATTAGTTGTGCTGATATGGTTATGTATGTAGGTTACACTTTGTGATTTATCTGCTTGCGCCTTCATGTTTACTTATTAAGATGACATATGAACATTTATTTGCTTATGATGATATGATGCTAATGACCTGTTTATTACATAAGATATATGTTTGCTGCTGTGCGTATGGATTGCATATTTATACATTTATGTTTGTTGTCATAACTACTCTTTAATTTGGTATATAGAAATGCTGATATACGGTGTACAAACATGGAGCTTAGGTCACACTATGGTATTAATTATAGCTTGTTCGCTTGGCAGAGCCTCGTTGTAGGGATTGTGCTTGAAATTCTGTTCTCTACTGGTATATTTACTCGCTACTGCATGTTTTGCTTACGCTCAGTGCCTTATATTTTTAAGATAAGAAAATGAACTGCTATAATTCGACGAACGACATTAGTACAAGAAACTTCATAGAAGTCACATGAGCTGGAGGTTTTATGGAAGCTGTATAAATTTATGCTAATAGGAAGGAAGCTAACGACATGACATACCAATACTAGATTTAGACAATTGACAGTTATTACACTGCATTCTTCGTGAGCAACTGAAATAGTGACACTTGACACAAAAATACTCCACATGTTTGCTTCTGCCATGATTCTTGAAGTGGTGTACACACTGTGAAATATTATGATCATTCACACTCCGTAATCGTACTTAATTACTGAGAGTTATTCGAACTAAAGTCTGTTAGAGGTCATGTATGCATTTCTTGTATTTAATGATGGACAAGGTAACCAAAATGTATTTTATGATTCATAATGAGTAGAAGATTTGGGTCAGATGGATTACACAGAGGTTGTGTGTGGACACTGTGTTTTCGGATTGCGTGGGATGATGAATTGAAGTTTGCACTAGGATTTTATCTGTACTTGTTCGAGGAAACTGACTAGAAGAAAGAGTTGTTATGGAAGTGAAATGATATTGGCGATAAGGTTTATATGTATCGATGTATTGAAGAGGTATTATTGAGGTATTGAGATTGTGTGAAGTTGATGATTATTGGAGTTTTAGTGGACAAGAGGTAAGGTATATGATATTGATGATAAGGTTTATATGTATCGACGTAAGAGGTATTATTGAAGTATTGAGATTATGTGATGCTGATGATTATTGGAGTTTTGGTGGATAAGAGATAAAGTAAGTGAGGAGCATATTTTTTTGTTGGTTTATATGGAACAAGGAGGATGAAGATGGCAGACTAGAACACTCAAGTAGAAGGAAGATTGTCTACACACACACTTTGTTAAATCACTAAGCAGTATATACTTTTTTTTGAGAGAGGAAGCATTTGCATATCTTGGCTCACTGACAGTTGTTCATCAACTGTACATTTGATTTGGCTTGGCAAACATTGGTCTTGACATGATCACTATGACGTTGACGAACTATTATTGACTGTTATACACTGTGCCACTACTACTTGATACACATGTCGAACATCAAATCTTTGACAGAATTGTATTTACACAGTTAACACTATTCAATTACACAGTAGCACTTAATGTGGATGAAAGATAAGTGAGTGTGTTTTGTGTGTTTTCCCTTCCTAATCCCAGATAAGTGGTACCGACTTATCTCCTAAATATTATTTTACTTGTTTGTTGTGGCTTACACTGACACCCATAAATATTATAGTTTTACTGATATTTGTGTATTTGTAATAGTTAATATGACAATTATCTGACATCATTTGTGTGTTTGTTATAATTTGTATATTTAGTGTAATAGCATCGAGAATAATTTTGTAAAAGCAATTGTGTGTGCATCCAAACTGTTGTTCACACCTGCACCTGTTCAACATTGATGTGTGACACTTAGAAATGTTTAATTTCTGCTGATGAACTGTCTGATTAGTGATGGTGAATATTATGGACTGTTAACTTGTTGGTGTCTGCACCTGTCAACATTACTGGGTGTCACTAATGGAACTGCTTCTACTGAAATAATGACACTTGTTGCTGTCTGCACCTGCTTAACATTGCTGGGTGCCACTGATGGAACTGCTTCTACTGAAATAATGTCACTTGTTGGTGTCTGCAACTGTTCAACATTCCTGGGTGCTACTGATGGAACTGCTTCTACTGAAATGTCACTTGTTGGTCTCTGCACTTGTTCAACATTACTGGGTGCCACTGATAGAACTGTTTCTACTGAAATAATGCCACTTGTTGGTGTCTGCACCTGTTCAACATTGCTGGGTGCCACTAATGGGACTGCTTATACTGAAAATGTCACTTGTTGGTGTCTGCACCTGCTCAACATTGCTGGGTGCCACTGGTGGAACTGTTTCTGCTGAATGATGTCACTTGTTGCTGTCTGCACCTGTTCAACATTGCTGGGTGCAACTGATGGAACTGCTTCTATTGAAATGATGTCACTTGTCGGTGTCTGCACCTGTTCAACATTACTGGGTGCCACTGATGGACTGCATCTATTGAAATAATGTCACTTGTTGGTGTCTGCACCTGCTCAACATTGCTGGGTGCACTGATGGATTGCTTCTACTGAGATAATGTCACTTGTTGGTGTTGCACCTGTTCAACATCACTGGGTGCCACTGATGGACTGCATCTATTGAAATAATGTCACTTGTTGGTGTTTGCACCTGTTCAACATTACTGGGTGCCACTGATGGACTGCATCTATTGACATAATGTCACTTGTTGGTGTCTGCACCTGTTCAACATCACTGGGTGTCACTAGTGGAACTGTTTATACTGAAATGATGTCACTTGTTGCTGTCTGCACCTGCTCAACATTGCTGGGTGCCACTGATGGACTGCTTCTACTGAGATAATGTCACTTGTTGGTGTCTGCACCTGTTCAACATTACTGGGTGCCACTGATGGACTGCATCTATTGACATAATGTCACTTGTTGGTGTCTGCACCTGTCAACATTACTGGGTGTCACTAATGGAACTGCTTCTACTGAAATAATGTCACTTGTTGCTGTCTGCACCTGCTCAACATTGCTGGGTGCCACTGATGGAATTGCTTCTACTGAAATGATGTCACTTGTTGGTGTCTGCACCTGCTCAACATTACTGGGTGCCACTGATGGACTGCTTCTACTGATATAATGTCACTTGTTGGTGTTTGCACCTGTTGACAATTGCTGGGTGCCACTAATGGAACTGCTTCTGCTGAAAGATGTCACTTGTTGGTGTCTGCACCTGTTCAACATTCCTGGGTGCTACTGATGGAACTGATTCTGCTAAAATGATGTCACTTGTTGGTATTTGCACCTGTTGACCATTGCTGGGTGCTACTGCTGGAACTATCAACTACTTGTTTTTTTTTTTTAATCATTAAAAGCATTTTGTGTGAACATTTGTATAAACTGATTTTTTGTGTATTGTGTAAACTATTATGTAAAGTCACATGTATGAAAGAATTTGTATTGCTTACTGTATTTTATATATTAGGTTATTGAAAGGTCAGTGCAAAGCCAAAATTTTATCTAATTATGTGATATTTCCGTATTGATATTATCTTTTATTTTTGTCAGTATTTTTGTGGACGAATTTGGTGGTATTTTCACCACCAATGCTGGCAAAAATACCACCAAATTCTGGCCCGTGGAGGAAGGGCATACGAAAGGTGGGTACACTGAGCCACAGCGCCAGAGATTGCACCAAAGAGTTTTATTCCGCCGCCTCCACTGGCAGTGCTTGCTGAGATGTCGTAGTGAAAAGTTCTTGTCGGGAAGTTGTGGTGGAGAGTGCTTATCGAGATGTGGTAGTAGTGAGTCGGTGTTGAGATGTTGTAGTGGGGAGTGCTTGTTCCATGTTTTATGCAGTTGTTTGATGGGCTAGACAGCAGATGTTCGAATGGAGATATTGTAATGATCAGAGTGCTTTTCGTCAATATACAGGGTGTCCCAGCTATCTTGTCCACCCAAAATATCTCTGGAACAACAACAGCTATTGAAAACGACTTTCACCGGTATCAATGTAGGGCTGGGTCCCATGAATGTATATATTTGTAAACATTCTAAAACGAAAGCATATGTGTTTTTTAACACAAACTTATGTTTTTTTTTTAAATGGACCTCCTGTATTTTTGCTTCAGCAATCCATAGCATGACAAAGCACATACACAATGGCGTTGATTACATCGCAATATTCCCATTACATCCCGAGATATTGAGACGCGAAGTTGACGCTTGAAACACCCGACATGCGCTGCTAGCGCACGTCCTGAGGCTCAGGCGTGAACCCCATGCTGCCCGTAATCGCGATGACCGTATTACTCGTTTCGGACCTCTTGATAAGTATGGAGGTGTGATTACACATGTCAATCACATCGCGATTACGGGCAGCATGGGGTTCACGCCTGAGCCTCAGGACGTGCGCTAGCAGCGCATGTCGGGTGTTTCAAGCGTCAACTTCGCGTCTCAATATCTCGGGATGTAATGGGAATATTGCGATGCAATCAACGCAATTGTGTATGTGCTTTGTCATGCTATGGATTGCTGAAGAAAAAATACAGGAGGTCCATTTAAAAAAACATAAGTTTGTGTTAAAAAACACATATGCTTTCGTTTTAGAATGTTTCCAAATATGTACATTCATGGGCCCCAGCCCTACATTGATACCGGTGAAAGTCGTTTTCCAATAGCTGTTATTGTTCCAGAGATATTTTGGGTGGACAAGATAGCTGGGACACCCTGTATATGAAGGTAAAAAAATTCCCTTTTCTTCTTTATTATTTAAATGTCTTAAATAATGCGTCATTACAGGTTCAATCAACAAAGCATCTGGATTGTGTTCTTGTATTAGAGTGTAATTCTGGTTTCCTTACGCAATTACAATATTTCTATTTTTTTAATTACTTCAATATAAATGGTATTTGAAATTTCTTGTCTTATTGAAGAAGAACCGTGCCAGATGTGTACGTTGAATCACACTTCCACACACAGAACAGCTACACTTGTGTTTGTTGTTTCGTAGGTTTTATAGTTGCTGGGGACTTAATTAATTATTGTGTTAACGGAAGTTTTCTTTCATTCTTTGTTGTTGTTCTATGCAGTCAGATTGCGTACAAATACTAGTCAGGGCCAACCGTTTACGACGCAGCGTAACCGGACAGTTAGCTACTAAAAATTTAAAAAGTATTTGCATTTCATATTTATTTAATTAAGCCCCCATGCAAGGTAGATGGGACCCTTTAATGTTAAGTGAGTACTGTTGGTTTTTGAAGCGTGAGGATATATATACCACAGAATGTTGTCATCAAAAAGACTCAACCCCCCCCCATCAACATCATCATTGAGCAAATGAATGTTGTAATTTTTCTTGTAAAAATGTACATTAGTCTTAGGACACTAGAGTAAGACGTTATATATGTATGTTATATATTGTCTAAATTTAGTGTAGACCACCCTAGTCTCTGTTTTTAGATATAGGCATTTAGAAACCTCCGTAACAAAAAACTGGAGGGTGATGGCGACAATCTCACTACGTTTTCAGATTCAGCAGGTCCATATTACTTAGGTCCACCATGTTTTATCTATGTACCAGAAAAAAGTTTTTTGTTGTAATTATCAGTACTTGAGTGGCCACGAAAAATCTTGTATAGAGAGACTCCCTTTACAATAACCCATCAGGGTAACACCCGCCCATTGACAGCACGACGTCCCTGTAACGTGGGTGCAAGGGAGAAAGTCTAAAAATAGAACGATTATCAAGATACCTCTGAATAAACGTCTAGTCACATTGAGAGCATTCTCGGTTTTCTTGCTGCGTTAATTTGGGATAAAATCTCGAGCTTTCGACGATATCCTCTATCGTCATGTCAGGAGCAACTGACTGCTTCTGACGTTGACGATGGAGGCTATGGTCGAAAGCTCGAGATTTTATCCCGAATTGACGCGGCAAGGCAACCAAGAATGATTTACATGTCTAGTGACATTGCCGATCGGACGTAGGTACCCCCCCTCCCCCCCATCCACAATAACTATCCTTTTCAGAGCTATCTAAAAAACGTATTTTCAAAGGTCTGTAGCTCTGAAACGGTACGTTTCCGTACAGGGGTTTCAGTTTACAATATTGTCTACCAAGTCCTCTCTGAACAGTGTCTGACGTTGAGTGATCACTGTTGAGGACACGGAGACTGTGATGGTTCTTTTATGTATTGTATTTTATACGGTACGAGCTATACCCGGCGAACTTCGTTCCACCTCTGAAAATCTTTATAAGTTATAGCTGACCCGGCAAACGTTGTTTTGCCATCTAAATTATCTCTAGCCTATAAGAATAATGTATACGTGTAACACAATGTATACCCGGCGAATTCGTTCCGCCTCTGAAAATCTTCGTATATTATAGCTGACCCGGCAAACGTTGTTTTGCCATATAAATTATCTCTAGTCTAAAAGAATAATGTACACGTGTAACACAATGTATACGTGTAACACAATAGCCGTTGTTGGCGGGAGCTCGTGACACAAACAATGGCCGGAAACTGTGTAGGGAGTGAGAAAAGGCTTTAGGGGGGAGTCCGGCAGTATCGGCCACTATTAGTTCTAGCGTTTCTACGGTGGATCGCGTGGATTTAACAACTGCAGCCGATACACGGCTTGTCCATGAGCAAACAAACATAGCGGCAATTTCGTGTCGAAACGTTTTCGCCAGCGTTATGAATAAGGCCAAGCACACACATATAGATTTTTATCGTACGTAAAAGTATTGTACGATTAAATTCTTTTAGAGGAACAAAGGAGAGCACAGGAACTTCTTTGTTCCACTAAAAGAATTTGATCATACGTTATATTTCAGTATGATAAAAATCGATGCGTGTGCGCTAGGCCCAAATGACGGTTTGGCGAACGACGCGTGCTACCTAGCTAAACTTCTCGGTCTAGTTACGTCGATTCAAGAGGGATATTCGAGTCGTTGCTTTTGGTACGTTTTCTTCAATTACCTATCTATCGAATACTGAAAGACTATCACCGGTAGACACCTGGCGGGGATAACTGATCAAGTTATAATTTAATTGATCAGTTATCGACCGGGGTTGAAAATTATTAAATTACTAAAATCGCTATTAAAAAATAGAGGTTGGTGGTGCAAGGGCGAAAATTTAAGGTTGTGTGTATTTTTAATGCCACATCATAAAAAAATAAAAATAAAAAGTTCTGTCAAAAAAAAAACAAGAAAATAATTTTTGGGTTGGACCACCCTTATCACTTAGGGGTATGAAAAATAGATTAAGCCCGCATTTTGCAAAAACAGACATAATGTCTTATGGGATAACAGCAATCAGTGATTTTATGTTACTTTAAATCCGTCTTGATTGCAAATTTTTTTTAGTATTCATATGACCGGTTTCGGTTCATTCAGAACCATCTTCAGATCTGATAACTTAAATATCAGATCTGAAGATGGTTCTGAATGAACCGAAACCGGTCATATGAATAATAAAAAAAAAATTTGCAATCAAGACGGATTTAAAGTAACATAAGATTAAGCCCGATTCTCAGACGTACCGAATATACACGTAAAACTTGATCAGAATCGATCGAGCCGTTGATCAAGTGCTAATTGATAAGTTATCGATCGGGGTTGAAAATTATTAAATTACTAAAATCGCTATTAAAAAATAGGGATTCGTGGTAGGAGGGTGAAAATTTTATGGTTGTGTTTATTTTTTAATGCCACATCATAAAAAAGTAAAAATAAAAATTTATGTCCCAAAAACAAGAAAAAAAATTTTGGGGTAGACCACCTTCATCACTTAGGGGTAAGAAAAATAGATTAGTACCGATTCCCAGACCTACCGAATACACATGTAAAATTTCATCAGAATCGATCGAGCCGTTTCGGAGGAGTATGGCAACTAATACTGTGACACTAGAATTTTATATGTAAGGATGAAAAGTTGGAGTTAGTGTTATTCTGGCTGCTTCACAACTGGAAAATAATTTACTTCAGTGTCTTAGTTATGCTACTTCTCGCAGTTAGTTTGCCCGAGACGATGTTTTTATATTAAAAGACACCACAAACACTCTGTTCTAGGTGTATGGTTGTATTTCTTGTTATTGAGATTGACTTTCGGTAATTATGATTTGCTTTTATGACAATGTAAGGCTAAGGAGATTATGGCAATTCACGCTAAGCAGGAAGCAAAAAATAAAACTCTTGAAGTCACTTTACTCAAATATGATTCAATATTGGAAAAACTGATTACTTTTCTGTTTCAAAGGAAGAACCGCTAATCAACAGAATTCTCCTACATTTACATTTATTTTTATTCGTCAAAATTAGCAAATATTAAGATTAAATGCGAACATTTTTAGGTTAGGCTTTACCGTGACTGTTACTGACATTAAATGAAACAAAAGTTTACTGTTACCAGTCACCGTTTTATTTTTTCCACGACACGTTTCGAAGGTTTAAACCTAAATCATCGGGTGGATTTACATTAGTCAGTATTACATATGTGTGTATGTTGTGTTACGATTTTGGAGTAACTTGTGGTACTGCCTAGTGCAGAAACAAGACACTATTTCAGAATATGGTTTTGGATAACTTTTGACAAAAAATTAAACTGATATCTAATGGTAAACTTTAATAAGTAAACTAGAGTACCTCCAGTGGTCACAGGTTCCTTTTTCTGTCGTAACACTTCACATGTATACTGCCACATTTGTAAACAAATATGGCGTCTGGAATCAGCTGGGTGCAAGGTTCGTACAGCAGAAGAGAAGACATAATCGCAAAGTGCAAAGAATATACATCGTAACAACATTATTACAGAATAATCGTTTAAAGCATTTGGAGGTGTCGAATATATGTGTGTGTACTTCAGGTGGTATATAAATCCAATTTTGAAAGGTTAAAACAGCTAAACATTCGTACTCGTTTATACAATCAGGTGAAATGTTAAAATTGCTTAAACTTCATACTTGCTAATAACAATTAGGTGAAATGTTACAGGCTTGAATTACAATGACCATATTGGCTACAGCAGTAAAATCATACATAGATGACACTCTTTGAAGAAAGAGAGAGAGGAAAGAGTGATTATATGAGAGCAAACATTTACATGGCAAGGAGTCTTAAGATTACATGTTGCATATATCAGCTGCATAAAGGTTGGGGTAATACACTGGTCAATGCTATAAAATATGCAGCTGATTCCAGACGCCATATTTGTTTACAAATGTGGCAGTATACATGTGAAGTGTTACGACAGAAAAAGGAACCTGTGACCACTGGAGGTACTCTAGTTTACTTATTAAAGTTTACCATTAGATATCAGTTTAATTTTTTGTCAAAAGTTATCCAAAACCATATTCTGAAATAGTGTCTTGTTTCTCCACTAGGCAGTGCCACAAGTTCCTCCAAAATCGTAACACAACATACACACATATATAATACTAACTAATTTAAGTCCACCCGATGATTGAGGTTTAAACCTTCGAAACGCGTCGTGGAAAAAATAAAACGGTGACTTGTAACAGTAAACTTGTTGTTTCATTTAAAATATTAAGATATTTATTACGACTCTGGGCCGTTATCATTTAGAACAATGGCGCTGTCCTCTGCACCAATCTTCCCCTATAAAATTTCCATGAAATCATTGATTTGCCGCTTCATGAATATACGAGTTGGTACATAAAAAATTTTACAACACGTTTAAGTAAAATTTGATTATATTTAGGCTAAATACCACATGGAACTTACACGTTTTCGTGCCTCGTCACAAAATGGCTTCTTACGGCACGAAGAAACAAGAGGGAAGAGCGAGCGATCCTTTTTAAAAAAGAACAGAGATTGCAATTACATTCACAGATCATGTTAATGATTACAAAGTCTTTGTGATTTTTCGGCGGTAATATTTACTTCATTGCGACGTCAGTTTTGTATATTTGCGAAGTTATTCAACAGCATTTTTATCAACGCTATGTGGCGTACCGCCACAAGAGGACGCGTATTCACGTGAGACAGCGTTAATTAGCACCTGACAGAATTCGAAAAGGGCTTCATTGTGGTTCTCCATTTGGTTGGCTGGTCGAAGTGTGCAATGTCCAGGTTTTGCTGGTCGTTCGATGCGGTAGTGGCCTCTCGTTGGACAGCATGGGAATGTGTGGGCAAGCATACTCCTCGTCAAAGTACAAATCGATCTCGCCTGATCCGAAGGAAGGATCGCCGTGTTGCACACCGAGCAGATTGTAACCGCTTCACATCTGCGCCTGCCATCCGAGAACAAGTAATGGACTCCCTAAAATATTCTGTGTTATCACGCACCGTTTGTGAGAGACTGGTAACAGCCAGTCTACGGAATCAACGTCCGATGCATAGGGTGCCCTTCATACCACAACACAAATAATACGTTTTTAATGACGCCGCGCGCAGAAGCATCGACTGCTGACGAATGGTGTCGCACTGCGTTGAGTAACAAATCCAGGACTATCATCGTTGGTGAGTATGGTAGCGACCTGGCGAAAGGTTCCCAATCTTTCAGTGGTTTGGAGACGCACAGCGGAGTTACTCCTGGGCTCATGATGTGCAGAGCCATCGGATATTACTTCAGCTTACAGCTGATTGTGACTCAGGGAACTCTGTACTATGGCATTTCAGGGATGTCCTCCATCCTCAGGTGTGACATGTCAGCAGAAAATGTCAACAATTTTAATTACATGTGAGATCAGAAAGTGTTAATAGTTTTAATTACATGTTACATCATAAAGAGCAGCGGACACAAGCTTTCAAATGCAAACAGATGAGTGACAGGTAGTATGAAATAACAAATCCCGAGTTAACCGAAAGCTATTTGCTCCTCAGCGGCTGACAACGCGAGGATGGTCGAGGTCACAGATGTCGTTGGTAATCCCCCGATGGACGTTATGGGGGAATTTCGAGTGGAAATTAGAATGATTGTCAAACATTAAGACGATCACATGTCGAGAAGAGCTACCAAGGGGATATTCCGGACAGATACCGCAGAAGGTCGTGTGCACTTAGAATCAATGTAGAACAGAATACTAGCTAAGACAGTGACACAAATAGAAGGAAAGGTGAGATATGGCGAGTAATCCGAACAGCTTGAGTGAAGTGACACACTTCAGCAGCACCTGATGGAGAAATAGACACTAAACATTAAATTTAGCTATTCATTGGAATAGCGCTGAACAGAGACTGCCTGTCTCTGTCTCGCAGAACTAAGTTAGAGGAATTTCAGTGAATAGCATGAACAAGTTACTGATTGGTATTTGTCTCTCGTACTACAGGGCAAGTGTTGATTATTTATGATTTAGGCCATGTGGCCAGTAGTTTGCGGACCGAATGGCAGTGAAAGCACTCGTTTCCGATAAAGGTCCTTCCTTGTGATTATTGAAAGCGTTTTACATTCTGTTGAGGGGTTTTGGTCTGACACCTGGATAAAGAAATTTGCTTTCTATAAGAATAAACGAATTGAGTAAAAGTAATAACTTGCTTCTTCAGCAATCAATACTGCCAACTCCACGAAAATTACCAACCTATTGTAACCGAAAACCCACCCCAACCAGCCACGGTTTGCGCGGCTCCCCCACGTCGCAGGTTCGAGTCGTTCCCTCGGGCATAGGTATGTGTGTGGTCCTTAGCGTAAGTTAGTTTAAGGTAGATCAATTAGTGCGTAAGTCTAGGGACCGATGACCTCATCAGTTTGGTCCCAATTAAAGAGAGCACTGTTAAGGAAGTCATCACTGAGGGCACACACACACACACACACACACACACACACACACACACACACACACGCACGCACACGCACAGACACACACGCACGCACACGCAGGCGCGTTTTTACGAGGAACATGGTAATATGAGCCGGTTTACCATTACGACGTTGCACCCCACTTGGTCTGAGGCAAGCTGGCCCACAACTGTTGTAACCGGTCCTTGATATAATGGATAATGACACTAAGACATTTACGTTCGAACTGGACCCACTCATGTTCCATAGTGAAGAGATCTGGGGATCTTAATGTCAATAGGAGTATTTCAACACGTAAAGCTGATACTTCACAGAGACATGTTCCACGAGTAGACCACCATTGTCCTGCTATGACTGGTCATATCGTTAACGCCCTTATTGTGGCATGCAGATAACACCGAAACCAAAAGGAAGAAAATTTTGTGTTGGGAAGCCACACCGGGGCGCGACCAGTCATAGCAGGACAATGGTAGTCAACTCATGGAACATGTCTCTGTGACGTATCAGCTTGACGCGTTGAAATACTCCCATTGACATTAAGATCCCCAGATCTCTCCACTAGGGAACATAAGTGTGGCCAGTTCGAACGTAAATGTCTTAGTGTCATTATCCATTATATCAAGGACCAGTTATAACAGTTGTGGGCCAGCTTACCCCAGGACCTCAGGGAACGATACAATGGCTTTATGATAACCTTCTCATTTGAATCCGTAAGTGCATCCGGACCAAGTAGGGTGAAACGTCGTAATGGTAAACCGTCTCATATCACCATGTTCCTCGTAAAAACGCGCCTGCGTGTGCGTGCGTGTGTGTGTGTGTGTGTGTGTGTGTGTGTGTGTGTGTGTGTGTGTGTGTGTCCTTTGTGATGACGTCCTTAACAGTGCTTTATATACAAACTTTTACCGAAGCCAACTCGGTTGCTCGATAATGAGATACACAAGGTATATCAAAAAGAATCATCTGATTTGGCACGTCTATATTTCTGAAACTAATAAACAAATACAACGAATTTTGTTTTTTGGTGAACAGGAAAGTAAAAGTGTTTTTATCATACCGTTTCATCGGTGTTCAATATGCCCCCTTGAGAGCCACCGCATATGTCAATGCAGTATTCAAATTGTTCCACACTGCAGTGAGCATGTCCTTGAGTTACAAAAAAAATGGCTCTGAGCACTATGGGACTTAACTTCTGTGGTCATCAGTCCCCTAGAACTTAGAACTACTTAAACCTAACTAACCTAAGGACATCACACACATCCATGCCCGAGGCAGGATTCGAATCTGCAACCGTAGCAGTCCCGCGGTTCCGGACTGCGTGCCTAGAACCACTATCTTGAGTTACAGCTTCCACAGCCGCTATTATGCCATGTCTCGGTTCATTCGTTGTTGTTGGTTACAGAGGCACATAAACAGTCTTTTATAAACCCCCACAAAAAATAATCACATACAGTCAGGTCTGGTGACCTTCGAGGCCAGTAATGTAAGGCTGAATTATTTGGTCCAGTGCGACCGATCCCTCGTTCAGTAATCCCTCGATTTAAAAATTCCTGCAGTTCCAGATGCCAGTGTGGTGGTGCCCATTCTGTTGCTAAATAAAGACGTTCGAATCAGTCTCCAACTGTGGGAAAAGAAATTTCTCAAGCATATCGAGATATATGCAATTATATACAACCGTTCGCTTACAGAAAGATCCGTACCTAACGACTGGAAAATCGCTCAAGTCACACCAACACCCAAAAAGGGAAGTAGGAGTAAGTAATCCTTTGAAATACAGCCCTCATATCACTAACGTCGATTTGCAGTAGGAAATTAAAATTTGTGGTAAGGTCTTATGGGACCAAACTGCTGAGATCATCGGTCCCTAAGCTTACGCACTACTTAATATAACTTAAACTAACATACGCTGAGGACGACACACACACACACCCATGCCCGAGGGAGGACTCGAACCTCCGACGGGGGCAGCCGCGCGAACCGTTGAAGGCGCCTCAGACCGTGAGGCTTTGCAGTATGATTTCAGAACATATACTGTATTCGAACATTGTGAAGTACCTCGAAGGAAACGATTTCTTGATACATAGCACGGATTCACAAAAATATCGTTCTTGCGAAAGACAACTAGCTGTTTATACTCATGAAGTAATGAGTGCAGTCTACAGGGGATGTCAAATTGATTCCGTATTTTTAGATCTCCAGAAGGGTTTCGAAACAGTTCCTCACAAGCATCTTCTAACCAAACCGTGTGCCTATGGAATATCGCCTCAGTTGTGCGACTGGATTCGTGATTTCCTGTCAGAAAGGTCGCAGCTCGTAGGAATAGACGGAGAGTTATCGAGTAAAACAGAAATAATCTCCGGCGTTCCCTAAGGAAGTGTTATAGGCCCTCTATTGTTCCTGATCTATAATAACGTTGTAGGAGACAATCTTCGTAGCCGTCTTAGATTGTTTGCAGATGATGCTGTCATTTACCGTCTTGTGAAGTCATCAGATGGTCAAAACGAATTGCAAAATGATTTAGATAAGATATCTATATGGTGCGAAAAGCGTCAATTGACCTTAATAAAGAAAAGTGTAAAATTATTCACACAAGTACTAAAAGAAATCCACTAAATTTCGATTACGCGATTAGTCACACAAATATGAAGGCTACAAATTCAACTAAATAATTAGGGATTACAATTACAAATAACCTAAATTGGAGAGATCACATAGATAATTTCGTTAACAGAGTAAACCAAAGACTGCTATTCACTGGCAGAACACTTAGAAGTTGCAATAGGTCTACTGAAGAGACTGCTTACACCAAGCTTGTCCGCCCTATTCTGCAGTACTGCTATGCAGTGTGGGATCCGCATCAGGTGGGACTGACGGACGACATCAAAAAAAGTACAAATAAGGGCGGCTCGTTTTGTATTATCGCAAAGTACGGGAGATAGTGCCACAGACATGATACGTGAATTGGAGTGGCAATCACTAAAACAAAGGCATTTTTTGTTGCGATGGGATCTTCTCATGAAATTTGTATCACCAGTTTTCTCCTCCGATTGCGATAACATTCTGTTAGCACCCACCTACATAGGGAGAAATGATCATCACGATAAAATAAGAGAAATCAGGGCTCGCACAGAAAAATTTAAATGCTCGTTTTTCCCGCGCGCCTTCGAGAGTGGAACGGTAGAGAGACAGCCTGAAGGTGGATCCATGAACCCTCTGGCAGGCACTTTATTGTGAGTAGCAGAGTAATCACGTAGATGTAGATGTAGATGTACGAGGTGCATTCAAGTTCTAAGGCCTCCGATTTTTTTTCTCCAGACTGGAAAGAGATAGAAACACGCGCATTGTTTTAAAATGAGGCCGCATTCATTGTCAATACGTCCCAGAGATGGCAGCACCGTACGACAAATAGAATTTTACCGCCAGCGGGGAGAATGAGAACTGTTTTAAATACTTAAAATGGCGACGTTTTCCTTACTTGAACAGCGTGCAATCATTCGTTTTCTGAATTTGTGTGGTGCAAAACCAATTGAAATTCATCGACAGTTGAAGGAGACATGTGGTGATGGAGTTATGGATGTGTCGAAAGTGCGTTCGTGGTTGCGACAGTTTAATGAAGGCAGAACATCGTGTGACAACAAACCGAAACAACCTCGGGCTCGCACAAGCCGGTCTGATGACATGATCGAGAAAGTGGAGAGAATTGTTTTGGGGGATCGCCGAATGACTGTTGAACAGATCGCCTCCAGAGTTGGCATTTCTGTGGGTTCTGTGCACACAATCCTGCACGACGACCTGAAAATGCGAAAAGTGTCATCCAGGTGGGTGCCACGAATGCTGACGGATGACCACATGGCTGCCCGTGTGGCATGTTGCCAATCAATGTTGACGCGCAACGACAGCATGAATGGGACTTTCTTTTCGTCGGTTGTGACAATGGATGAGACGTGGATGCCATTTTTCAATCCAGTCAGCTCAATGGAAGCACACAGATTCACCGCCACCAAAAAAATTTCGGGTAACCGCCAGTGCTGAAAAGATGATGGTGTCCACGTTCTGGGACAGCGAGGGCGTAATCCTAACCCATTGCGTTCCAAAGGGCACTACGGTAACAGGTGCATCCTACGAAAATGTTTTGAAGAACAAATTCCTTCCTGCACTGCAACAAAAACGTGCGGGAAGGGCTGCGCGTGTGCTGTTTCACCGAGACAACGCACCCGAACATCGAGCTAACGTTACGCAACAGTTTCTTCGTGATAACAACTTTGAAGTGATTCCTCATACTCCCTACTCACCTGACCTGGCTCCTAGTGACTTTTGGCTTTTTCCAACAATGAAAGACACATTCACCAGCCGTGCTGCTATTGCCTCAGCGATTTTCCAGTGGTCAAAACAGACTCCTAAAGAAGCCTTCGCCGCTGTCATGGAATCATAGCGTCAGCGTTGTGAAAAATGTGTAGGTCTGTAGGGCGATTACGTCGAGAAGTAACGCCAGTTTCATCGATTTCGGGTGAGTAGTTAATTAGAAAAAAAATCGGAGGCCTTAGAACTTGAATGCACCTCGTAGACGTAGATGTAGATTTCTGCGGACGCGTTCAGCGTCTGTGTCAGACGCTCTGGGACGGCCTGGCGATTTGCCTTTACACAAACAACCTGCTTCTAGGAATTATTCATAACATCGTCTAATGCTCTGTGCTGTAGGAGGATTCACACCATACCTAGCAAGAAAGTCACACTGAACAATTATTACTGACCCACACTGCGTGAAACGTAGAACACCATTTTTACTAGAACTGAAGTGGGAGAACACTGCTGCTGTAGTACGTTGTTCACGCACATATGTCAAATAACACAATAGTTATAATTTTTTTTTAAATCGGATGATTCTTTTTGATACACCCTGTATATCTACTTAACACAAAAATTAAAAGGTGCTCTCTCGGCCCTAATGTGTGGTGTCCTGGCTAAGTAATATGATGGTTGTAACGTTGTATTTCCACGTTTCCTGGAAATACTGCGGGTAACTACACTACTGGCCATTAAAATTGCTACATCAACAATAAATGCAGATGATAAACGGGTATTCATTGGACAAACATATTATACTAGAACTAGAACTAGAACAAGATTACATTTTCACGCAATTTGGGTGCATAGATCCTGAGAAATCAGTACCCAGAACAACCACCTCTGGCTGCAATGACGGCCTTGATACGCCTGGGCATTGAGTCAAACAGAGCTTGGATGGCGTGTACAGGTACAGCTGCCCACGCAGCTTCAACACGATACCACAGCTCATCAACAGTAGTGACTGGCGTATTGTGACGAGCCACTTGCCCGGCCACCATTGACCACACGTTTTCAGTTGGTGAGAGATCTGGAGAATGTGCTGGGCGGGGCAGCAGACGGGCATTTTCTATATCCAGAAAGGCCCGTACAGGACCTGCTACATGCGGTCATGCATTATCCTGCTGAAATGTAGGGTTTCGCAGGGATCGAATGGAGGGTAGAGCCACGCGTCGTAACATATCTGAAATGTAACGTCCACTGTGCAAAGGGCCGTCAATGCGAACAAGAGGTGACCGAGACGTGTAAGCAATGGTAACCCATACCACCACACCGGGTGATATGCCTGTGTCGCGATGACGAATACACGCTTCCAATGCGCATTCACCGCGATGTCGCCAAACACAGATGCGGTCATCATGATGCTGTAAACAGAACCTGGATTTATCCGAAAAAATGACGTTTTGATATTCGTGCACCCAGTACACCATCGCAGGCGCTCCTGTCAGTGATGCAGCCTCAAGGGTAACCGCAGCCGTGGTCTCCGAGCTGATAGTCCGTGCTGCTGCAGACATCGTCGAACTGTTCGTGCAGATGGTTGTTGTCGTGCAAACGTCCCAATCTGTTGACTCAGCGATCGAGACGTGGCTGCACGACACGTTACAACCGTGCGGGTAAGATGTCTGTCATCTCGACTGCAAGTGATACGAGGCCGTTGGGATCCAGCACGGCGTTCCGTATTACCCTCCTGAACCCACCGATTCCATATTCTTCTAACAGTCATTGGATCTCGACCAACGCGAACAGTAATGTCGCGATACGATAAACCGCAATCGCGATAGGCTACAATCCGACCTTTATCAAAGTCGGAAACGTGATGGTACGCATTTCTCCTCCTTACACGAGGCATCACAACAACGTTTCACCAGGCAACACCGGTCAACTGCTGTTAGTGTATGAGAAATCGGTTGGAAACTTTCCTCATGTCAGCACGTTGTAGGTGTCGCCACCGGCCCAACCTTTCGTGAATGCTCTGAAAAGCTAATCATTTGCATATCACAGTGATGTGGCTTATTTACACAAGTACAAGCATAGTGTACCAATAGGGACAAGAAAGGAGGCATGAAGGGCGCCAAAAACAGAAATAACCATCATCCATTTATTGCACCATTACACACGCACATCATGATATATGAGACATTATAATTGCCATACTCAAATCTATTATGACAAATAATATGTATCGTCAGCAGCTCGTGGTCGTGCGGTAGCGTTCTCGCTTCCCGCGCCGGGTTCCCGGGTTCGATTCCCGGCAGGGTCAGGGATTTTCTCTGCGTCGTGATGACTGGGTGTCGTGTGCTGTCCTTAGGTTAGTTAGGTTTAAGTAGTTCTAAGTTCTAGGGGACTGATGACCTCCGATGGTAAGTCTCATAGTGCTCAGAGCGTAACAATATGTGTCACGAAGGACACACACAATGGAGTTTAAGAAATTACAATGGCACATCAATTCCGCTATGACAAACAGTGCGCATAATGAATGCCGCACAATTTTACCAATGTAAGAAATTAAAATAATACTAGCATAAAATTAACTAAAATGCCTCGAAGGAAATGTTTATCAGAAGAGCACGACGGGGACGCAAGGGAGGAGGCAACACAATACTTAACTCAGGTGCACCAAAACGAACAACGGAGACCAGGCCGCTCCAACAACGGACACGTAAGGCACGTAACTACTCTCTCCGTTGCGGTTCCGCGCGTTCCACCCAAGTAATAGCTACCTGAAACATTTTAATACTTGGAACAGTACACCAGTGTCAGCAAATAAAAAAAACAATAACATGACATAAAAATACGATAATTTAAGAAAATCACATCATATGACAATGAGCTTATGGTCTTTCGGTAATTAACAGATTACGAAACAAGTAAAGGGACATGTGTCACTATTAAATCTTCCGTAATTACACTACTAAATTTCTCAGTACCCAAGTTGCAATTAACGCAACAAGAATTAAATCATTTAAGTGATAATGTTAGTTTAAAATAATCATTTCATACAGCAGAGGACCGAGAATGGCCCGATCAGTACTCCCCAGTGAAGCAGTTCACACAATTGGTACTCCACGGCTCCGAGCACACAGCCCCATACAAAATGCAACACAACCACAGCGACCCGGCGTACTACCAGAACCACCAGGCAGTAAACCAAATCGTACTAAGCCAAAATCAGGACCGACTTTTAAAATATCGAGACCTAGCCCGGGCCGGACAACAGACCGAATGCCGGGAAATCCATAAGAAACCTCAGCCAACTTAATACCAAAACAAAAATTTATGAACAATATGCAAAACACAAGACCTCTCAGTCCAAAGGCTTCCGTTTAGTCGCGAAGGTGGCTCCGACACGCCTGCCGAGGTGCCAAGCACCGTACGGAGTGCCGAATCAAGCTTAACCTTCGATGACGGAAAGCGGAAGTACCACAAGACAAAATGAACTCCAATCTAACTGCGCAAGGCAAACTCTAAGGAGTGCTACTCGAAAACTATGCACTTGAAGATCAAACACAAAGCACCCAGACTGACGTGCCGCTGAACGACGCACTTCCATCACCAGCGTCTAGTAGAGTACGGAGAGCAGCGTACCCCATCGATATACATCCATGGGACGGTAAACGAGGATAGCAATCCCAGCGACGGAAATACAGGAGGACGAAATGACATCCGGCCGCACATAGAAGGTATTTCAAGCTCAGGCTCGACAAACTGCAACAGGCGAGATTTTGCTCCCCTTGCGAATCAAGTTAAACGGCACACCACGCCGCTGTGCACACTATTAACCGTAAAATCACGGTCCGGTCTTCCCATCGGGCCCCACTCGGCGTCCAGACGCAAACAACCCCAGCCCAGCCGAACTGTCTCCGCGCCATGGCAACCACCTCTTCCCTCTTCACACGCCTCCAGCTAAGCTGCGGCCAGCGATCACACACGGAAACAACCACTTAACGCCAAAGCGCCGTCTGAGTGAAAACTCGGCACTAAGATCGATACGGACTAGGAAATAAACGAGCACCGTAACACACCTGTCGGTTAAATTTCGCGTCTGTAGCACGTCATCTTCGTGGTGTAGCAATTTTAATGGCCAGTAGTGTGTTCGCTCTGCTGTCCTAGAGCCGCTCTGCCACTGCGAAATAGACAGTGAGGCCCCACGAAGGAGGTGTGTGCGAGACACGGACTTCCGGATCGGGGAGTGAGGCCTAGTTGTCGCGGTGGGTAGCCAGACGGTGGGGGATCGATGGCTTTGGCCGGCAGCAGACGGACCGCTCTCGCCCCCTGCGACGTCTCTCTAGGGTGGTGCACGCCTGACCATCCGAGGCGCTACCACCTCCATTCTTCTTGCCCGGGTCTTAAGTCCTCTTACAAATGAAGAGAAAAGGCCGCACTCTAGCAAAACCGTATGCACTTTATTCGAGTTTCTTTCTCTAAGCGCAGGGAGATCAAGAAAGATTATTCGATTTTTACAAGACCGTTCTTTCGTCGTGATCGAAGTTGGAACTTTAAGGCGCATCGAAACTGAAAGTTTACCACGGCGCCAAATTTAAGTTTCATGTTTGTAGCGGCAGAGAGCGGGAAGGGTGCTGCAAGGTATTAGGCCGAAATTAAATGTTTCATTGTGACACAGGTTTTATTACGCGCAGTTTCAAAATGCAAAAACGGAATTATGAAGACTTTTAAGATGGTAGCGGTAAACATTTGCAAAAAATGATCAAAGGCTCAATTCAGAACCATTGACCTGAACATTCAAGTTAATTTCTTTACAAAGTAAAACTTCGACGTGCTATTCATCTACATCTACATCCGTACTCCGCAAGCCACCTGACGGTGTGTGGCGGAGGGTACCTTGAGTACCTCTATCGGTTCTCCCTTCTATTCCAGTCTCGTATTGTTCGTGGAAAGAAAGATTGCCGGTATGCCTCTGTGTGGGCTCTTATCTCTCTGATTTTATCCTCATGGTCTCTTCGCGAGATATACGTAGGAGGGAAAAATATACTGCTTGACTCCTCGGTGAGGGTATGTTCTCGAAACTTCAACAAAAGCCCGTACCGAACTACTGAGCGTCTCTCTTGCACAGTCTTCCACTGGAGTTTGTCTATCATCTCCGTAACGTTTTCGCGATTACTAAATGACCCTGTAACGAAGCGCGCTGCTCTCCGTTGGATCTTCCCAATCTCTTCTATCCACCCTATCTGGTACGGATCCCACACTGGTGAGCAGTATTCAAGCAGTGGGCGAACAAGTGTACTGTAACCTACTTCCTTTGTTTTCGGACTGCATTTCCTTAGGATTCTTCCAATGAATCTCAGTCTGGCACCCGCTTCACCGACGATTAATTTTGTATGGTCATTCCATTTTAAATCCCTCCTAATGCCTACTCCCAGATACTCTGAAGTAAGCTAAGTTTTCAGAAAGCAAACTTAAAAAAATTTTCATGTGACCAACTACAGAAAACTACAGAATGGAAGTGAAGGCCGCAGCATGGAAAACTAATGAAGCATGAATAAAACCTAAAATTCACGCCAAACTTAAATATACTTCTATAAAGCCAATCTTAGTTAAGTGAAATTATAGTTACGTAACATTTCTAGATTTCACGATTTTTGCTAAAAGCTTAAACTAGTGTAATACTACAAGAACGTGCTGTCGAACTCTACCGAATTTGCATTTTCAGACTTTGCGTCAATCCCAGTAACAAATTCTGAGAGTAGCTCACAGCAACTTATACAGCCCATGTCTGCTTCTCGAAGCCTAATCTTAGTACTTAAAGGTAATATCAAAGCTCAAGCTTGCAGCAAACAAAAATAGCTAATGATCAGAATCACGTAATTACAAGTGAGACAACTCGCAAAAGAGAGAATGAATTTAACAACTAACTACTCAGTTTATGCAGATGGTGTCGTATTAAGCCATTAATACTACAAGGGTAACCCTTTGTCAAAGTGGTCACCACCATGCGAGACTTTCACTTCCTATAGCTCAGGCTGAATTTGCAAAATTTGGATCAGAGTGGAGCAAGTATACATCAGCCCGCCCGGCTAGCCGCACGGTCTAACGCGCTGCTTCCCGAGCGAGAAGGCGTACCGCTCCGTGGCACCAATCCGCCCGGCGGATTAGTGTCAAGGTCCGGTGAACCGGCCAGCCTGTGGATGGTTTTTGAGGTGGGTTTCCATGTGCCTCGGTGAATACGGGCTGGTTCCCTTATTCCGCCTCAGTTACACTATGTCGGCGATTGCTACGCTAACACTGTCTCCACGAACGCGTACACCATAATTACACTACTACGCAAACATTTGAGGATCAGTTCAACTAATAGTGAACAATAAATAACGAGATCGACAGCTAGGTCACACTAAGGTTGAGCGCTACTTAGACCACTGCAAGTTACTTAAGTACTTAATGAACCTTTCTGAGATTTCACGTGAATAAATACTCTTTGACTAGCATGCTAAGAACTGGTCTATCAATAAAGAACAATTTCTCACCGCTCTTTGGTGGCTCCGAATATTGTCGAACATGGTTTGTACACTACTGGCCATTAAAATTGCTACACCACGACAATGACGTGCTACAGACGCGAAATTTAACCGACAGGAAGTAGATGCTGTGATATGCCGGTGGCGACACCTACAACGTGCTGACATGAGGAAAGTTTCCAACCAATTTCTCATACACAAACAGCAGTTGACCGGCTTTGCCTGGTGAAAAGTTGTTGTGATGCCTCGTGTAAGGAGGCGAAATGCGTACCATGACGTTTCCGACTTTGATAAAGGTCGGATTGTAGCCTATCGCGATTGCGGTTTATCGTATAGCGACATTGCTGCTCGCGTTGGTCGTGATCTAATGACTGTTAGCAGAATATAGAATCGGTGGGTTCAGGAGGGTAATACGGAAAGCCGTGCTGAATCCCAACGGCCTCGTATCACTAGCAGTCGAGATGACAGGCATCTTATCCGCATGGCTGTAACGGATCGTGCAGCCACGTCTCGATCCCTGAGTCAACAGATGGGGACGTTTGCAAGGCAACAACCATCTGCACGAACAGTTCAACGACATTTGCAGCAGCATGGACTATCAGCCCGGAGACCATGGCTGCGGTTACCCTCGACGCTGCATCACTGACAGGAGCTCCTGCGATGGTGTACTCGAAGACGAACCTTGGTGCACGAATGGCAAAACGTCATTTTTTCGTATGAATCCAGGTTCTGTTTCCAGCATCATGATGGTCGCATCCGTGTTTGGCGACATCGCGTTGAACGCACATTGGAAGCGTGTATTCGTCATCGCCATACTGGCGTATCACCCGGCGTGATGGTACGGGGTGCCATTGGTTGCACGTCTCGGTCACCTCTTGTTCACATTGACAGCATTTTGAACAATGGACGTTACATTTCAGATGTGTTACGATCCGTGGCTCTACCCTTCATTCGATCCCTGAGAAACCCTACATGTCAGCAGGATAATGCACGACCTCATGTTGCAGGTCCTGTATGGGCCTTTCTGGATACAGGAAATGTTCGGCTGCAGCCCTGGCCAGCACATTCTCCAGATCTCTCACCAATTGAAAACGTCTGGTCAATGGTGGCCGAGCAACTGGCTCGTCACAATACGCCAGTCACTACTCTTGATGAACTGTGGTATCGTGTTGAAGCTGCATGGGCAGCTGTACCTGTACACACCATCCAAACTCTGACTCAATGCCCAGGCGTATCAAGGCCGTTATTATGCTCAGAGGTGGTTGTTCTAGGTACTGATTTCTCAGAATCTATGCACCCAAATTGTGTGAAAATGTAATCACATGTCAGTTCTAACGTAAGATATTTGTCCAATCAATACCCGTTTATCATCTCCATTTCTTCTTGGTGTAGCAATTTTAATGGCTAGTAGTGTAGAATGAATCGGACTGCGCAGAGGGAAAGATTGTGGCACGACGCGACCAAAGACTGTTTAAAAGTAACGTAAAATGTTGTCTCTGTGACATGCACATCGGTAACATACAAAAATCGAAGTGGCGCGACCACCTTATACCACCAAAGTGAGAAATATAGATTCTGTATAAAAACTGGGGCACCTACGATCTGTGCAAAATATAAAATGACGTAATTCCTTCAGTTCGTACAGTAGAAGTTATTTCAGACATTCGCTTAAAAATTACTCAGCGTTCAAAGAAACCTACACGTAAACTGGCCCAACAGGCGCACGTAGGCAGGAGTAGCTGCCAGCGGATATTGAATAGTTTTCATTTCAAGGTATATCGTATGATGGTTCTGCAGAAATTAAGGAAAGATGACAGAAACTGTAGACATGGCTTTTGAATAACATCAACGATGGCTTGTTACACCCTTTCCATTAATCACGAGTGACAATGTATGGGTTATCATTCTGATCTTGCAAATACACAGAAGATGAGGTACTGGGCAACGGAGAATCCTAAAATCGTAGAAAGCGCATCACTGGACCGATATTTTTTGACACTACCCACAACACGATTGCATATATGGAAATCGGTACGTTTTTGCTCGACTCACTAAATATGAAAGACAATATTTTTTCTTCCCGCAAGCTGGAGCAAACTGCCACATATCTAAGGTGTCCATGGAACGAGTCCATGATGTTTTCACAGAGGAACGAACTGTTAATAAACATTTATGGCCACCACGTTCGTCGGATCTAACACCATGTGAGTTTTTCTTTTGGGAACACTTGAACAGCACGCTATTTGAAACAAACCCACATGCAATCCAGGATCTGAGAGATAACATCAGTCTTAAAGTTGCCGCCATTCATGTTCCGACTTTACGCCAGGTGAATTTGAATATGCTTAGACGTTAAGAGACGTGTATGATGTAGCAGTGAATCATTTTCTGCATCTTCTATAAATGTATTTTTCGTTGTATTTTTCTTCGCAAGTAAATGGTAAGTCCTGAAAGCTCTTCGTTTCTGTAACTTCATTTCCTTTATACTTACACGGGATACATTTATCTGCGCCAACCTCCAGTTAGAATGTATACCTTAGAAATACTGTGGCATGAGCTTAAATATTTCGAGAGGAAGTTCGCCAAACGTAAATAACACAGTTCTTCTTGGAACAAACTAATTCTGTAGACTGCTGCCAATGGCTGTTGGGTTGGGTTGTTTGGGGGAGGAGACCAGATAGCGAGGTCATCGGTCTCATCGGATTATGGAAGGACGGGGAAGGAAGTCGGCCGTGCCCTTTCAAAGGAACCATCCCGGCATTTGCCTGGAGCGATTTAGGGAAATCACGGTGTAAGACGTATGCTTTGCCGGCGATGGGCGAGGCATGACAGAATCTCTGACCAGAGAGTAGTTTATCGTTAGTCGTTGCTTGTGGCTAGTCTGCGCTTGACTGCGCGAGTGGACAGTAGTAGACTTTAGTAGTCGGTCGGCTTTAGTAGCGAGTGGACAGTAGTAGTCTGGTGTAGTCTGCGTGAGTCGGCGGGAGTCGGCATGCGTCGGCTGTGTGCTCTGCTCGCGACTCTGGTCAGGATTCTGGAGGATGAGTATTGTTGTAGAAGGTAAAGAAGCAGCCTTGCGCATATTTAATAATGTATGTTAATTGTAATTTACTTTGTTCAAAAATGCCCCAATAATAATTTTATAGTATAAAGCAACTCTTTTAAAGAAAAGCATTCATTTCAATTTCCAATGCATTATCATTGCTTCCAAGAATAAAAAAAAAAAATATATAGGTCAGCATTGCACGAAGATGTGTCGAAAAATGACTAATTAAGAGCAGATATAAATTGCAGTTTTATTGAGGTAAGAATTTTTTGCTTTTTTTATTCAGAATACAGGGCCGAAGGACAGCGCTGCTGTTCTCATACAATTCATCAGGATACAAATTTTTTTTTTATTATTTTGGTGTTTAGGAATTTTTCTGTTTCGCACTTGACATTAAATGAGAATAGAATTTTGTGGTAACATTAAATGTGATGCATTTCTGCACACAGACAATAAATGGGAGCCAATTTTGTTCGGAGGTCAAAATATTTAAAATTCATTTAATTATTATTTTTTTGTGGCGAGGCTGCGCTTGGCACATTCCCATTTAACAATATTTTGTGGGGAGTTTACATTTGGCTCTATTTCCATTTTTTATTTAAAATTCTGTAGGGAGGTTACACTTGGCTCATATTTATCATTAGCATTTTTTGTGGGGAGGTTACGCTTGGCTCATTTTCGTTTTTTATTTAAAATATTTCTGCTGAGGGGTTACAACGGAAAACCAAAATCAGGATGGCCGGACGCGGGATCGAACCGTCGTCATCCCGAATGCGAGTACAGTGTGCTAGCCACTGCGCCACCTCGCTTAGTGGCAATGGCTGTAACATCTTTATTACCCAGTAGAAACTGTAGTAAGGAGTTTTGTAAATTCATTGGCAATATATTGCAAATTCCATAATCGGCATTCTTCAGTGTAATATTTTCGACAAGATAGCATCTTTTCAGAATGCTAAAAACTTGCGGGAAAAAACTGCATGGTGATCCCTCGTCTCCTTTTGCACTTATAAAAATAAACATAATTTTTTATGGTTCTGGATGCCATGATTCGTCGTCAGTAAAGAAGTAGATGAAATTCTTAGGTACCTAGTAGTAGTCGTCAGCAAACTTAACATTTCCGATTTTTTTTTTTTTTTTTTTTTTTTTTTTTTTTTTTTTTTAGGTCGGAGATGATATTCTATTGCCGCATCAGATTCCTCTCGAATGAGAACCGGGAATGGTAGTAGAAACAAAGGAAATCTGTTGGTGGTCAGAAGCTGAGGAGATCCCTAATGAATTGACTACCAGGAAACGATTTGGTAAACTTAACAGGTGCCCGTATCTCGTGTAAAACCCGCTTATATTTGTGATTCTTATTCATATTTTATTTCTTATTTTTCAGATCACAGTTTTTCAAATATGCCATGGACTTTTGAAAACTACTACGGGCCGGCCGTTGTGGCCGAGCGGTTCTAGGCACTTCAGTCTGGAAGCGCGCGACCGCTACGGTCGCAGGTTCGAATCCTGCCTCGGCCATGGATGTGTGTGATGTCCTTAGGTTAGTTAGGTGTAAGTAGTTCTGAGTTCTATGGGGCTGATGATCTCAGATGTTAAGTCCCATAGTGCTCAGACCCATTTGAACCATCTGAATTACTATGATTGCGTTGAGGACATCTACTATCTTTTCGACATTAGTTATTGCACAGCCATTCGACAATTCCCATATTCCCTCTATGGGACCTAAATGTATTAGTTTCGAACGTAAAGAATTGGACTTCATATTCTGACTTGTTGCACGACTGTTATCCCGCATACCGAAATTTTTTTAAACGTGCCCAAGGATGAGATGAAATACGCCGTTTACATGCGTCTTAATTGTGTATACAGAAGTATTATTCATTTTCCGGATGTTACGCAATGCAAGCAGGTGCGAACATTCTCGATGGTGATAGAGCAGTTTATTTCATAAACAATAATAATCGAGTGGTGTCTTGTTTTTCCGTCCTAAATGCCTACACGATAAGGATCATAGAACAGCGCGGATGAAAGTCTGCTGCTTTCGGTGTATAAAGCCTAGTGACTGCCGAAAAATCATAAATAAGATCAAGATCAGAGAATAACTTACTGTCATTATTTACAGTTTGTTAAATGACACCGGTAATTAAAAACGTTTCATCAGCAAAGAGGAGAGTTCTCCGAAAGGTTAGGATAACTATGTCTTAATAGGTGTTACAACGAGGATACAAATAAAACATATTTACCCTTTGAAGTATCTGCGCTAGTAGGATACAAATGCGGAAAACAATTTACTGGACTCACCAAAACGAAAAAAATAATACAATCTCCAAAAGAACAACCGACTCGATCCGTACTGACGATCGACACAAATACAAAATAACAATAATAGAAAAGACCCAACAGTTCACGGGGAACGAACACAATAAACAATTCTACAATGTCAAGAGGTTCGTCAAATATACCAAGAGATCTGCCAGTTAGAAGAGGTCATGGTTGCCGGGGCGGCACCTCTGTATCCTTCCAGACGGTTCGTCGAACTGCCTTTCGACGATAGTGCGCCGATTTATAAAGCCCGCTGGCGGATATATCTGCCGGAACTATTTGCGATCACGTGCCTGGCGTATCAAAGTAGTTCCTGGACTAGCTGCGACCTCTGATAAAGATGTTCTGCAGCCTCCACGAATGGGTTGTGGTCCCTGGCGGCCGTTGGCGGAGACCTGTTGTTGTGTTGTGTTGTGTTGTGGCCGCCGGTATTTTATGTTGACGACACAGACAACGTAGGTTTTCCTGGTGAATACACCCCCTGTAATGCAGGCATCCTGTGTTGGTTGGACGTGAAGTGGAATGCCGATGCGGTAGGCGCTATGGTGTACACTACTGGCCATTAAAATTGCTACACCACGAAGATGACGTGCTACAGACGCCAAATTTAACCTACAGGAGGAAGATGCTGTGATATGCAAATGATAAGCTTTTCAGAGCATTCACACACGGTTGGCGCCGGTGGCGACATCTACAACGAGCTGACATGAGGAAAGTTTCCAACCATTTCTCATACACAAACAGCAGTTGACCGGTGTTGCCTTGTGAAACGTTGTTCTGATGCCTCGTGTAAGGAGGAGAATTGCGTACCATCACGTTTCCGACTTTGATAAAGGTCGGATTGTCGCCTATCGCGATTGCGGTTTATCGTATCGCGACATTGTTGCTCGCGTTGGTCGAGACCCAATTACTGTTAGCAGAATATGGAATCTGTGGGTTCAGGAGGGTAATACGGAACGCCGTGTTGGATCCCGACGGCCTCGTATCACTAGCAGTCGAGATGACAGGCATCTTATCTGCATGGTTGTAACGGATCGTGCGGCCATGTCTCGATCGCTGAGTCAACAGATGGGGACGTTTGCAAGGCAACAACCATCTGCACGAACAGTTCGACAGCGTTTGCAGCAGCATGGACTATCACCTCGGAGACCATGGCTGCGGTTACCCTTGACGCTGCATCACACACAGGAGCGCCTGCGATGGTTTACTCCACGACGAACCTGGGTGTACGATTGAATCCAGGATCTGTTTACAGCATCATGATGGTCGCATCCGTGTTTGGCGACATCGCGGTGAACGCACATTGGAAGCGTGTATTCGTCGTCGCCATACTGGCGTATCACCCGGCGTGATGGTATGGGGTGCCATTGGTTACACGTCTCGGTCACCTCTTGTTCGCATTGACGGCACTTTGAACAGTGGACGTTACATTTCAGATGTGTTACGACCCGTGGCTCTACCCTTCATTCGATCCCTGCGAAATCCTATATTTCAACAGGATAATGCACGACTGTATGTTGCAGGTCCTGTACGGGTCTTTCTGGATACGGAAAATGTTCGACTGCTGCCCTGGCCAGCACATTCTCCAGATCTCTCACCAACTGAAAACGTCTGGTCAATGGTGGCCGAGCAAGTGGCTCGTCACAATACGCCAGTCACTACTCATGACGAACTGTGGAATCGTCTTGAAGCTACATGGGCAGCTGTACCTGTACACGCCATCCAAGCTCTGTTTGACTCAATGCCCAGGCGTATCAAGGACGTTATTACGGCCAGAGGTGGCTGTTGTGGGTACTGATTTCTCAAGATCTATGCACCCAAATTGCGTGAAAATGTAATCATATGTCAGTTCTAGTACAATATATTTGTCCAATGAATACCCGTTTATCATCTGCATTTCTTTTTGGTGTAGCAATTTTAATGGCCAGTAGTGCATGAAGTGGGTGGCCACAGCACCCTTTATTGCAAGTTTAGGGTGGCAAAGCAACAATATCGCACACGGTATCCGCGGAAACGGCATCTCAACGAGCTGCAGAGACTATATAAAAGAGACGCTCTGCCCTGATATTCAGTTCAGTTGAGCAGGCGTGGGCGACACTCAGTGCCCGCAACCGCTAGTTTTCACCTGAATGGAGCCATGTCTGTGACTCGACAGTTTGGTGGGAGTGTACGCGTCTGCGACCCCTTTTATCTGCGGCCCCTTCACATTTGCTGCTGTTCACATCTGCAACTCACACGCATGGACGACTACACATTGGTGATGTCACAGGACGGTGCTTCAACGCATATCTCTGGGACTACTAATCGGTGTCTCCTATATGTCTGAGACACTTTACATTTGTACCTACAGTGGTGTGACACAGGTATTTAGGACTACACATGTAAGGCTCTTTACTTTTCTGTATTTAACACGTCTGTGAATCAAATCGTCGTGGACTCACACTGCACGTCAGGCAGTCTTTTCCAGAAGTCGGCGATCTGCTATTCTATGCTACGCATCCACGAGTCTTACGCATCCGCGACTCTACACTGAGCGTTCGGGAGTCTATTCTATGTATTCACGTGCCTGGGTTAAACATCGACGAGCCTACACCGCGTGTCTATGAGCTTACATGATCCTCTGGCCAGGAGAAGAACACTGCACAGGTAATGACGTCTGACTACATATACAGCGCGAGACTTCTAGTGTTTCTTTGTGAGTAGTCGCTGGAGACATTGCGTTGACACTTCTAGACTATGCGTCGCCGTGCTAGACTATTCGTTGGTCTTCGAGGGTTAATGCTGACGGGACTGTGCGTTGCCGAGAGGGCAGAAATTGTAGCCTCTTGGACCTGTAGCGTAGCCTGCGTAATCTAGATGGGTGCAAGCTTAGATTCTTGGACACGTGGTATAGACTCGCAGAGAGTGGACTGCTGGTGGAGATTCTCAGATGCTCAACGTAGAGGCCTCGACGATTTTACTCCTGGACGTGTAGAATGCAGATACGTAAGGGGATTAGATGTGCAGTTCTAGATACATGAATCACAATACTGTAAGCAAATACTGTAGAGGGTTCCAGATGTACGACCCCACACACATGGGAGTCACAGAGAGTAGTCCCAGACAGATGTGTTAAACCACTGACATGTAAAGTCGCCTCCTCCGTCCTCAGGTGTGACATGTCAGCAGAAAATGTCAACAATTTTAATTACATGTGAGATCAGAAAATGTTAATAGTTTTAATTACATGTTACATCATAAAGAGCAGCGGACACAAGCTTTCAAATGCAAACAGATGAGTGACATGTAGTATGAAATAACAAATCCCGAGTCAATCGAAAGCTATTTGCTCCTCAGCGGCTGACAACGCGAGGATGGTCGAGGTCACAGATGTCATTGGTAATCCCCCGATGGACGTTATGGGGGAATTTCGAGTGGCAATTAGAATGATTGTCAAACATTAAGACGATCACATGTCGAGAAGGGATATTCCCGACAGATACCGCAGAGGGTTGTGTGCACTTAGAATCAATGTAGAACGGAATACCAGCTCAGACAGTGACAATAATAGCAGAAAAGGTCAGATATGGCAAGTAATCCGAACAGCCGGAATGAAGCGACACTCTTCAGCAACACCTGATGGAACAATAGACACTAAACATCAAATTTAGCTATTCATTGGAATAGTGCTGAACAGAGACTGCCTGTCTCTGTTTCGCAGAACTAAGTTAGAGGAATTTCAGTGAACAGCATGAACAAATTACTGATTGGTACTTGTCTCTCGTGGTACAGGGCAAGTGGCCCTTGATTGATAGTGAATTACTTCTTAGTGTTGATGATTTATGATTTAGACCATGTGGTCAGTAGTTTGCCTATCGAGTGGCAGTGAAAGCACTCGTGTCCGATAAGGGTCCTTCCTAGTGATTATTGAAAGCGTCTTACATACTGTTGAGGGGTTTTGGTCTGACACCTGGATACACAAATTTGTTGTCTGTAAGAATAAACGAATTGAGTAAAAGTAACAACTTGCTTCTTCAGCAGGTCAGTACTGCCAAGTCCACGAAAATTGTCAACCTATTGTAACCGAAAACCCACCGCAACCTGCCACGGTTCGCCCGGCTCTCCCCGTCGTAGGTTCGAGTCCCCTCTCGAGCATAGGTATGTGTGTTCTCCTTAGCGTAAGTGTAAGTAGTGTGTAAGTCTAGGGACCGATGACCTCAGCAGTTTGTCGCATAGGAACTCACCACAAATTTCAGATTTCAATTTTCCCACCCTAACTAAAGAGAGTTCCTTCCTCTCATCTCCACAATAAAGGTTGACAAACACCCTAACGAAACCCATACTGTCGTTAATGTCCTTATTGCGGCATGCAGATAACACCAAAGGAAGAAAATTTGGTGTTGGGAAACAGTGCCGGGAGGTGACCAGTCATAGCAGGACAATGGTCGTCTACTCATGGAACATGTCTCTGTGAAGACAGCTTGGCGCGTTGAAATACTCCCATTGATTTTAAGATAACAAGACCTCTCCGAGGCAAACTCGGTTACTCGATAATGAGATACACAAGGTGTATCAAAAAGAATCATTCGATTTGGCACGTCTGTATTTCTGAAACTAATAAACAAATACAATGCATTTTCTTTTTGGTGAACAGGAAAGTCAAAGTGTTTTCCTCATACCTTTTCATCGGCGTTCAATACGCCCCCTTGAGATGCACCGCGTATGTGAATGCGGTATTCAAATTGTTCCACACTGCAGTGAGCATGTCTTGAGTTACAGCTTCCATAGCCGCTATTATGCCATGTCTCTGTTCATTCTTTGTTGTTGGTTACAGAGGCACATAAACTGAGTCTTTTATAATCCCCCATAAGAAATAATCACATACAGTCAGGTCTGGTGACCTTTGAGGCCAGTAATGAAAGACTAAATCGTTTGGTCCAGTGCGACCGATCCCGCGTTCAGTAATCACTTGATTTAAAAATTCCTCAAGTTCTAGGTGCCAGTGTGGCGGTGCCCATTCCGTTGGTAAATGAAGTCGTTCGAATCAGTCTCCAACTTCGGGAAAAGAGAGTTCTCAAGCACATCGCGATATGTGCTTCTTGTTAAAGTGTTCTCGGCAAAGAAAAGTGGACCATACATCTTTTCCCGTTAAACTGCACAAAGCACATTAAATTTTGGCGAGTCCCTCTCATGTTGTACAACTTGATGTGGCTGTTCCGTACCTCGTATTCTCACATTATGGTGGTTCACCTTTCTATTTAAATCGAATATTGCCTCGTCACTAAACACTAAGCGGGGAAGAAAACTGACATCCACCATATTGCTAAGAGCGAAATAACAGAACTCCACACGCTGTTTGTCACCTAAACGAAGAGCTTGCAGTAGCTGAATTTTGTATGGCTTCACGCGTAAACGTCGACGCAACACGCACCAGACGGACACCGGGGGCATGTTGAGCTGTCGAGCTGCACGGCGAAAGGATTTCTACGGAAGTTTTCGACGTCTGTGTCAGACACTCTGGGACGGCCTGGCGATTTGCCTTTACACAAACAACCTGTTTCTAGGAATTATTCACGCCATAGTCTAATGCTCTGTGCTGTAGGGGGATCCGCACCATACCCAGTAAGAAAGTCACGCTGAACAATTATTACTGACCTGCACTGCGCGAAACATAGAACACAAAATGCTTTCTGTCGTCCCGGCACTATTTTTACTAGAACTGAAGTGGGAGAACACAGCTGCTGTAGTACGTTGTTCACGCACATACGTCAAATAACACAGTAGTTAAGATTTATTAAAATCGGACGATTCTTTTTGATACAACCCTGTATATCTACTTAACACAAAAATTAAAAGGTGCTCTCTCGGCCCAAATGTGTGGTGTCCAGGCTAAGTAATATGATGGTTGTAACGTTGTATTTCCACGTTTCCTGGAAATACAGCGGGTAACTACACTACTGGCCATTAAAATTGCTACACCAAGAAGAAATGCAGATGATAAACGGGTATTCATTGGACAAATATGTTATACTAGAACTGACATGTGATTACATTTTCACGCAATTTGGGTGCATAGATCCTGAGAAATCAGTACCCAGAACAACCACCTCTGGCCGTAATAACGGCCTCGATATGCCTGGGCATTGAGTCAAACAGAGCTTGGATGGCGTGTACAGCTACAGCTGCCCATGCAGCTTCAACACGATACCACAGTATTGTGACGAGCCAGTTGCTCGGTCACCATTAACCAGATGTTTTGAATTAGTGAGAGATCCGGAGAATGTCCTGGCCAGGGCAGCAGTCGAACATTTTCTGTATCCATAAAGGCCCGTACAGGACTTGCAACATGTGGTCGTGCATTATCCTGCTGAAATGTAGCGTTTCGCAGGGATCGAATGAAGTGTAGAGCCACGGGTCGTAATACATCTGAAATGTAACGTCCACTGTTCAAAGTGCCGTCAATGCGAACAAGAGGTGACCGAGACGTGTAACCAATGGCACCCCATACCATCACGCCGGGTGATACGCCAGTATGGCGATGACGAATACACGCTTCCAATGTGCGTTCACCGCGATGTCGCCAAACACGGATGCGACCATCATGATGCTGTAAACAGAACCTGGATTCATCCGAAAAAATGACGTTTTGCCATTCGTGCACCAAGGTTCGTCGTCGAGTACACCATCACAGGAGCTCCTGTCAGTGATGCAGCGTCGAGGGTAACCGCAGCCATGGTCTCCGGGCTGATAGTCCATGCTGCTGCAAACGTCGTCGAATTGTTCATGCAGGTGGTTGTTGTCTTGCAAACGTCCCCATCTGTTGACTCACGGATCGAGACGTGGCTGCACGACACGTTACAGCCATGCGCATAAGATGCCTGTCATCTCGACTGCTAGTGGTACGACGAAGTTTGGATCCATCACGGCGTTCCGCATTACCCTCCTGAACCCACAGATTCCATATTGTGCTAACAGTAATTGGATCTCGACCAACGCGAACAGCAGTGTCGCGATACGATAAACCGCAATCGCGATAGGCTACAATCCTACCTTTATTAAAGTCGGAAACGTGATGGTACGCATTTCTCCTCCTTACACGAGGCATCACAGCAACGTGTCACCAGGCAACGCCGGTCAACTGCAGTTTGTATATGAGAAATCGGTTAGTAACTTTCCTCATGTCAGCACGTTGTAGGTGTCGCCACCGGCGCCAACCTTGTGTGAATGCTCTGAAAAACTAATCATCTGCATATCACAGCATCTTCTTCCTGTCGGTTAAATTTCGCGTCTGTAGCACGTCATCTTCGTGGTGTAGCAATTTTAGTGGCCAGTAGTGTATTTGCTCTGCTGTCCCAGGGGCGCTCTGCCACTGCGAAATAGACAGTGAGGCCCCACGAAGGAGGTTCAAGAAAGATTATTCGATTTTTACAAGACCGTTCTTTCGTCGTGATCGAAGTTGTAACTTTAAGGCGCATCCAAACTGAAAGTTTACCACGGCGCCAAATATAAGTTTCATGTTTGTAGCGGCAGAGAGCGGGAAGGGTGCTGCAAGGTATTAGGCCGAGATTAAATGCTTCATTTTGGCAAAAGTTTTATTGCATCCAGTTTCAAAAGGCAGTAACGAAATTATGAAGACTTACAAGAGGGTAGCGTTAAACCGTTGCATAAAATGATCAAAAACTCAATTCAGAACCATTGACCTGAACATTCAAGTTAATTTCTTTTCAATGTAAAACTTTGACGTTCTATTCTGAAGTAAGCTAAGTTTAGAAAAAGCAAACTTAAAAAAATTTGATGTGACCAACTGCAGAATGGAAGTGAAGGCCGCAGCGTGGAAAACTGATGAAACATGAACACAACCTAAAATTCACTTAAAACTTAAATATACTTGTATAAAGCCAAACTTAGTTAACTGGAGTTATATTTACGTAACATTTCTAGATTTCAAGATTTTTGATTAAAGCTTAAACCTGAACTTGTTGTTGAACTCTACCGAATTTTCATTTTCAGACTTCGCTTTGCAATCTCGGTAACAAATTCTGAAAGTCTTATTACATCTTATACATTGTTGTTGAACTCTACCGAATTTTCATTTTCAGACTTTGCTTTGCAATCTCGGTAACAAATTCTGAAAGTCTTATTTCAACTGGATGAAGGTGGGACACAGTTGGTATAATTTTTATTAAAAATGAAATTCCTCCAGGTGTACTTAAGATTTTATATTTACTTCGCTACTGGTTTCGACGTTGCGTCAACGCCATCTTCAGACCCGTACACTTAGATGAAATCAGTTGTATGTGGCTCAGTCTAGAAGTCCGCGGTGAGACCAACACGTGCTTCACATAGATCCAAAATTTTTCCAAATTTTCATGTGCAACATCACGACTGGGAGCAAAATAACCAGGACAAAAAATTCTTGTGGAGAAAACCAATGCAAAAAAGAAGCAAAAAGAAACCGGAATTTGCGGAAAATTTTGGAAATACGCTGTTTGTTTCATCGCAGCAAAGGTAGGACCGCTACGCAACCGCTTGCTTAGCTATGCTTCGTAGCGTCTCCTGCGTAATAATTACAAATACCTTTCCTTAATTTCCTTTCCTAAATGCATTGTCGTGAATTTTTCATAAATTTTGCGTGATGAGTAGCGAAAGAAAAGTTTAAAGGTTCTGTGTCATAACATTTTGTGCGTCATACAAGTAGCTAAATAACGCTTGACGACTCGTAAATCGTAAGTTTAAATTCACAAAAATAATACATTTCAATTTTCTATTTTTCAAAATTTTAATTTTAATATTCGAGCAAAATGTCACAAAAATCAGTTTTCATTATTGCTGACAATGGCGAAAATGCAATGAGCCAAGATGGCGTAAAATGCAAGACAGAAAATCTGAAGTACCAGCGCCATGTCTTCCACACTCAGAAGTATTAAGGAGTTCAGGGAAAAACATAACCGAAGTAAAAAGTGCTAGTGAGCTTTCACAGAGTTCTATCTTTGATGATACGTTGATGACAACAGATGAAACTACATCACGTATCTCAGCCACCAACATTCTGCACGCACAGGAAAATATAGAAAGCGAAGGTAGCGTGATTTTTGACGACACTTTACCGTCACATATCATACGAAATTCAAATGTCAATTCATAAAGTACAGTTGTTAAAAACCAAAATACATTAGATAGCAACCAAAACAGCGCACTTGCCACTATACTTTAAAAACTCGACAGCTTGAGCACAGAAACAAAAAATACAAACACCAATTTGCGTGCAGACATAAATACAAAATTTGACAGTTTGATCAAAACCTTACCATAGTCACATAAGACATAAACAACATAAAACAAGAGCAAAAACAAGTCTTAAAAGATTTTCAGGATACAGTCACACAACAGATGAGTGATTTGACTAAGAATTTTCACGAGTAAATGAATGTAAAATTTAAAGACATGGAAAAACAGCTAAAGCAAGATGTACTTTCCGAAGTAGACAATGACATTACGGAAATAAAACCAAAATTAGACACTCTTAACGAGCAGAATGATACAGTAGAACAAGAAATAAAAGCGATTAAAGACACACGCACAAACTTGGAAGCTACACAATCATAGTTAACTTCCACAGTAAACAACATCTCTACCATAGTGAAAAAGTTGCACAAGGATTACGAAAATATACCAATAGCTATTGATGAACTCACTTTAAAAGTAGCATCACTTGAAATCGAATCAGTCTGTGCCAAAAAAGAAAGAGACAAAATTAATGAAAATTTATCTGAAGTAATTTCACAAGCTGAAGCAGCTACTTTAGACAAAACCAGTACCACAGCGGAAAAGGTAGTGGAGGAATGTAAATTAATGAATTATATAGTTGAAAAGGTTTCTCGACAAAAGGAAAATGACATTATCGACAAAGTGAACACCAATTTGCAAGCTACAGATCACAGGATACGCAAATTTTTAGGTGAAACCGAGACAGAGACACCAGTTGTACAAATAAACAAAGTGCCAGCCACAGAAAACCAAAGTAATGTTTGCACACAGATCATTGCAAACCCTACAAACAATGCCAGTAGTAACGAAAGACCATAAAGTGTAAGTTTACATGGCATAACACCAGAACCAGTACGCACGAGAAGTGTAAATAATTATGACAGCTATGTAAACACAGCACAAAATGCAAACAGCTTGTCCTCTATATTTGCTGAGGGAGGTCAATTAAGACACCGTCAATTTCCATCATTTACGAGTGAAGGTAAGAAGATGAATCCTGTTGTGCTTATTAGTGCTTTTCGATAAGCGTTTTCTAGAAATTGGACGGAAGCACAAAATATCAGGTTTGTTGTTGGGTACACGCAAGGCGATGTACTTTTGTGGGCGACCAAGGTAGCTGAGCGTTGTACCACATATTTACAATTTGAACGGGCGTTTCTTGACAAATGCCGGTCAGAAGCCGTACAGGAGAGACTTAGGCGAGTGGTTTTTAACCCCGCCCCTTTTAATAGCAAATATGGTCGCTTGCGAAGATATTTTGAGAAGTATATCAACAAAACACGTTACTGGACGAATCCTGTTTCTCATGTGGATGTTTTAAAAATTTTAAAAAGTCGTTTGCCATCACACATTCGTGAAAAATTAATTACCACACCTGAGCACGACACAGAATATTTTCTATCCATTTTAGATTCAATCGACCTAATATATGAAGAGAAAGTAGTAACAAATAGGGCGTCAGACAGCCAAAAACCACAACAACATAACTTGAATGGTCAATACAAAAAGCCAGACACGAACACACAGCAAAGCTTGTACGCGCAACCGCAAGGACACATTAACCGTGGTAATGGATACGGGAATGGAAATGGTAGGAACAAGAGATTTAAACAAAACTTTCCGTATAACCGGAAAGATTACCATCCACAAGCTAATTTCAGTCCCTCCTCCGAAAATTATGCACCGCGTGTAAATGAAAACAGTCAGCCTCATCTGTGACCGGCGCGCGGCAACAACAATAACATTCAACACGCCGTACCGCAGCCAACCTTTGCGCAGCAAAATCGCAATACAGCAACATTTCACAAGAGCCATATGAACACAGGAGAAAGCATGTTGCGAACTGGAAATGATACACAATGGAGAAACAAATCACGCAGTACAACTGACAGAAGTTGTCCCGTGTACCGAAATACGTAGATCAGACTACACCGCAGGAAAACTCGAATCAGTCGTAGTTGAACCCCATACTATATGGGGGCAAACCAGATTTGCAGACATGTTTCGTATGATTCGATGAACAAGGAGACATAAAAGACGAGCTATACCAACACGAACTAAAATCGGCGAAAAATACACTGAAAGAACAAGTGCAAGCAGTAATCAGAGTGAAAATTTTTGGTATAGGCACACAGTTAATACTTGATACAGAGTCCACGACTAATTTAATATCTGAAGCAATTTTCACTGAATTAAAAAGACGGAATAAATTTCATGTTCTGCCAGTGCAAAACTGCAAAGTACAAACCGCTACAGGCGGCAAAACCAAATTAGTAAAACATCAAGCTCTTATCGCCGTGCACATTGAACAATTTTCTGTGCAGTGTAATTTTTTAATAGTAGACAAACTTATAGTCAACTGCCTGATAGGTATGGGTACGTTTAGAACCTACAAAACTCAAATAGACATAGATAATGATAAGTGCCATTTCTTTGTGAAGGACCAAAGATTTTCTGTCAGCCTGATTACCACACTGGAGAGGTATGACAAAGTAAACCCAGAACCCCATGTCACTGTACAGTATTCATATGCCACCGTGTATTTTGTGAACAAATGTGATAACGAACACGAGATCGACATTGAGGTTAACCAGGAATTAGTAGAACAAAAATTGAACGAATCAAATATTCTAGATGTTACACAAAGACAAGAGCTTTCTGACTTACTTTTTTATGATTAGCGATGCCCTACTTAACCTGTTGAGAAAAATAAACCTTGGTTATGTGATGAGAGATGCCAGGAGGCCTTTACCAAAATTAAAAATGCATTAATATCAGCAAACATTGTGAGTCATCCTGACATGTCCAAAGACTTTTGTTTACGCACGGACTCCTCGTCTCAGGGGCTGGGGGCATGTTTGTTCCATGCATAAGAAGAAGAAGGAAAAACCATACCCAAAGTCATAAGCTTTGCCAGCAGAACTTTATCAGAGGCAGAAAGATCATATTCCGTACCAGAACTGGAAAGTTTAGCAGTAATTTTGGCATTTAAGAAATTTGAGTATTTCCTTTGTGGTAAAAACACTATAGTCTGTTGTGATCACCAATCATTATCTTTTCACTAACATGTAAACTGTTACACCGAAGACTAGCGAGGTGGTGTTTGTACCCGCAGGAATTCAATTTTGAAATAATATACATAAAGGGCAGTCAGAATGCTATTGCATTATCCAGATTTTCGCAGGGACTAGGCGAGTTCAGTGAACTGTCTGAACACGATTCAGAAATTGAACACGATTCAGAAATCCGTACATTATTGATACAAAATAGTACACAAAAATCAGACTACAAAAAATTTTGTAAACAAATTGGAATAATAGAACAGCAAGGCAACAGGTGCAAGAAGGTAATACAAAATCTTAACCGGAATGCAAAGCACAAGGTAAGTAAATGGTATCAGTTATACAAAGGCGTTTTGTTCCACCGGAAGCACGAAGTTCTAACCATTGGTGTGTATGCCTCCCAGAGGAATATATCGACGAATTTATCAAACACACACACGAAGTATGGGGACACTACGGAATAACAAAATGTACAGACAAGATTTACAAACTATGTTACTTTCCTAATTTACGACGACGTGTTTCACAAATATTAAAAAAGTATGGTATTTGCAAGGAGCAAGACCATCCAATATGTCAAAGTTTACAGAACTACACCCCATACTAACCAAAGCTCCACTGGAAATAGTTTCTCTGAATATCGCAGGGCGATATCCTAGAGCAAAAGGTGGTGTCAAATACATAATAGCTCTTCATGATATTTTCACAAAATACATCAAACTTAATGCTGTCAAAACCACTACAGCCAGTAGCATCACAAGGAGAAATGAAGAGGATTACTTTCGAAGAGTAGGGAAACGCAAAGTCATATTAACAGACAATGCAGCCTATTTCGCAGGAAGAAAATGGAAACAGTTCATGAATACACATGGCATTGAACACATCTTGGTAAGGTTTTTCCACCAAGAAGCAAGTCCCATGGAGAGGGTGTTTAAAGAATAAAATAGATTCATAAGGACATACGCTCATAATAAGCATTCACGATGGATTGAATACATGACTCCATTTATGCAAATAGTAAACAATCTGCCGCACTCTTCCACAGGTTTCACTCCTAATGAACTTATGTTTAACGCAAAGCCAACTGACGAATGGGAATCACCCATACCAAAACTACCTACTAAAGAGTTAACTTTACAGGATAAAATCAGACAAGCAGTAATTACACAAGAGAATAGAACAGAATGCAGAAAGAGAATATACAACAAAAAGTTAAAACGAGTTACACATTTTTTCTAAGGGCAACGAGTCCTCTTCAGAACACATACCAAATCGACAAAAATCGGTAAGTTAAACAAAAAATGGCAATTACTACACTCAGAGCCCTATATTATTGCAAAAATACATTATCCTGGAAGTTATAGGTTGGTATATGAAAGAACAGGGAGAGACAGAGGTCTCCTCCCTCAGAAAGACTTAAAAGCTTTCCACGAGTAGTGACACAATGTCACAGCAGTTTTCTTGTCATAAAATATATTGATGAGAAATGTCATAGTTTTATAAGCAAGAAATTTTTAATGCGTATATTTTAAATGAAATATGTATAAACGAATGTGGTGACCGAGTATATGCGTGGCCTATGAGCTACGAAACATAATTAGTTTTTAAGCCAGTTATAAGTTTTTTATATTGCAGCGACGAGTGCATCGACATGGCCCAAAAGAAGAGATTTACGACGGGTGTTATAGGTACCAAATGAAAAAACGGGCCTCACCTCAAGGAAATGATTTAGTTATTAGTATGTCTATGTGTATATTTTGGTCATCAAGCAAATGATGAATAAGAATATACATCGACGCAGTGCAACTAAAAAACATTTACCCGTACCTACTGACTACAAAGTGTATATACGAGGGGCGTTCAGAAAGTAAGCTCCGATCGGTCGCGAAAGGGAAACGACTATGAAAATCCGATAAAGCTTTGCACAGATGTGTTGGGTAGTGTCTCTAGTATAACCCCAGTTATCATCACGTCGCTCTTCTCATTTCTGAGCTCGCAGTGAGTGCGTAAAGATGTCTAGCAAATAGTGTCTGCCGCCAAGTACGAGGGCCTGGTGAGAAATTTCGCCAGAAGCTATGCAGCTAACATTACATAACTGTCGTGCTGTTTCTTCTTCAAGACAATTCTCAGCCGCATTCTGCAGGGGCAATGAAGATGCTCCTGCATCGTTTTCAAATGGAAATGTGAGATTACCCACAATACAGTCCGCAATTGTCTCCCCCTGAGTTTCATCTCTGGTCACATGAACCGCTGTCTTTGAAGACAACATTTTGACACAGACAACGAGGTGTAGGCCAGCGTGGAGAATTGGCGGAAAGCACTGGCGGCTGCCTTCTATGATGAGGCTATTGAAAAGTTGGTACAACGCTATGACAAAAGTCTAAGTCAGAACGGCGACTACGTAGAGAAGTAGCTGAAAGGTGTAACTAATTGTTACAAGTAAAACATTTCTGATGTTCACTGTGGTTTCAATTTGGCAATCAATCGGAGCTTACTTTCTGAACAGGCCTCGTAAATACGGACACATGTGACCTAATATAAAACTAATCAATTCATATCGCGTCACATGCGAATATAAACGACATTTCCACATAATCGTAAAGAGGTAAGCATGACGTAATGCAAAACTTTTGCATTACGAACACAAAGCTACACGCAAACAATTAAACAATTATAAGCAACACAATGGTATACAGTACATGAGTCGTTAATACGTTTCGGTTCCATGAAAAGGGAGTTCCCTGATAAGTGATTTAAGAAAGGACGAATAGCATTTCCTTAGTAATCCATAAACCAGTAGAATAGTATTCCTTAGTCCCTACCCAACGCAGGAGGCGGTGACAAAGCGTAGTTAAGTCAGCAACGCTTAAAGTAAAATCCTGGTGTAAATGTTTTTCTCCGTTTCTCCCTAGGAAAATATTAAACTCTCATAACTGATGTATGCATGACTGGAAAACAAAATGTGGATGCATTAAATGCATATATAGTAAAACGATGTAATGGAATGTAAATAAGTCACTTGTATTTATGTACAAAGGAATTTTTTTAAAGCTAATAAACTATACTAAGCAGCAACTGTAATTGAAAAAGGAATTTTGTACCGTTTTAGTATATAAGAATTTTCTACGTTTGATACAAATAATGGGTGGAGTGTCAGCCTTAGATGTAAGCCATTGTAATATGCATTGCTATGTCAAATGTATATGTGGATTTTATGTGTATATCGAGCCATATGTAAAAGATGAACTTGAAAAACTAACAGAAAGGGTAATACCTCAAGGACTAAAAACAATTCTCACACCAAAGTGAATGACGAAATAGATAGTGGTATCCAAAGGCGTGTGTAATAGTGCAAAGAATCAATTATGGTAATGGCATGCTATGCAACGTCTGATATATTAATCAGCAAACTACAACTGTGCAAGCATCACTTACCGTGTCGTCGGGTATTGATGTGCAATGCCCACCCCACTGAAAATGTGGATACGATGGAGAAGATCCTTCCTGGGCTGTATCAAACGTGAATTATCTGCCGCAGCATCGGTTCTTGGAGGGTAAACGCTCATGTACCGCACTCGCAATCGAAGACCACGCCACAGCAAATTATTCGACGGATAGTACGGCACTCAGTGTGAAAGTAACACTTAAAGCGGGAGTGGAAGCGCGACCGACCGTAGACAATAAAGCGTGGAGCACTAATGGCTCTTACTCAACAAACAAACACATTTCGTGCGCATGCGCACAGAGACTGGTACCGTTGCCAAAAGGACATGTGGTCGCTCTAGCACCACTCTCATGTAAATACTTAGTGAACTATCATTCTGTATGTAAGTTATGTATTTCCTGTAAGATAATGTGTAAGCAAGACAAGCTGACATATCCAACCCAAAAATACAAAGAGAAATACGCCGACAAATAAATGTCATTGTATCGCCTTCGGCACAAACTTAAATTTAAGCTATACGAATATATACAAAACACTGTGAGCTTCCATTGCATGTCACTGCACAGTTATTGATACGCAAGAAAAGCGCTGACAAAAAACATTAGCGCGACCGCTGTGAGCGTCAGCAAAAGATGTATTTTACTATGACGGAAGGCGGTGACAAATGAGGGAAACTCCTTTCAGTTTTTTTGTCAATTAACAGAGAGACTCTGTCTTTAGTTCTCGTGAAGAGAAGAAGTATTTTTTGTAAGGTGTGTGTGGTAGACATTTGTGTTGTCTGAATAATAATTATTATTGGAACAAAACCAAGAAGCTATTCAGTTATCTTCCGCGCAATACGTAAATGTCATGTCACGAGTGCAGCCTGTATATAAGGAATAAGTCCGATAAAATGAAAATTACATTACCTACATGGTCAAGAGCAAGTTTTTCGGCGTCGGAAGAAGAAGCACCTAACAGGAGTGTGTAGATCTTGACTAGATACAAGTTCACGTTAAAACGGACTCAAAGAAGAGAAATTATAAAAATCCAAAATTTGGGCATTAATTGAAAATAATTGATTCCTATTAATCTCTTTATTTATGTACCATTTATTATTATTAGTATATATATGTATACATATAAATTTGCACACCCTCCATCGATGCTAACTTCTCACATCTAACATCCATCACTGCTGTCTGTTCACCTCCAACTGCCCAACAGTACTTCCATCACTGCTGGCGACTAACTTCCAGCAACGAGTTCAACCAGCCACAGAGTCTCTTAACAAATAAAGCGCAGTCAGAGATCCAATGCAAAGCGCTACACAGCGCTGCCAACACAGAAGCAGCCCACTTATACCTGCACTACAATAACGCCAAAATCAATGAAAGGCAATAAATAAAGCTTCTGCTGCCATCTATAAGCAATATTATTACGACTAATTACTTCATGAAGCGCCGTTACGTCACGTAGTACATCCTGCGTTAAAGCATCAAAACCTACATATCCGACCTTCGCACTCCTCACACCTAACGCTGGTTTCAAATGGCATATTTATTACAGGAATGTGATTAGTTTCCTTGATTTTAACTTACCGCGCTTCAGAGCGTTGTTTAAGATTAACAACTTCGTAACGAAAATTAGCTCTCCATTCTGCAAGGCATATTAATTCCATGGCATTTTAATGTCATTGTTCCAAAGGGCTCCCGTCTAGGAGCTAACAAATCTCTCAACACGCCTTCTTTCCTCGTCTTCTACCCCATGTTCTAATGCGTCTTCACATAATACAAAGTTTTAACTTGCCTCAGTAATATATTTAAATGCTTTCAGTGCGTTCTCTTTCTCTTTCCATACTGCCCAAGACCTAGATCGATACAGAGCTGTTCTCTAAAAGTGTTTTTCACCAGGAGAATTAGCGAAAACGTTTAGAAAATCGTGCCCCATGTTGCTGGTCAAGTATCTAAACTACTGCCGGCCGACAATATGTTCAGAATGCTACCTCGACGTCGCTTTTCACTAACCTGTGCCTTCTGTTAGCATTTGTTTCGTGTTATCGAGCAGTGGGAATTGCAAGACCTTCTGAATGCAAAGAAAGATCTAAATGGATTGAGAGCACACCAAGAAAAAATGAATGTAATGAGAAGTAGCTGAAATGAGTATTTACTTGTAACATCAAAATTGGAGAACACTTAGCAGATGAAATCATTGAATTCTTTTTCATTGGTAACATAATCTGAGGAAAAAATTTCAAAAAATGTTCGTTTTGAGTACAGAATTGTACGGAAGTGAATCATCGAAGCGTTGACACGCTGTACTACAGAAGGATCCATTCGTTAACCAGCGCGGTTAATAATTGCTGTACGGTCATTTGTGCGTGTTCACGCGCTGGAATGCGTCTCCCCAACGAATAACGCTCGTGCTCAATAGTATTTAAGTCGAGAAAACAGGCATTTGCCAAATATCTTCTCGTTCCAAAGTCTCCTCTGCCAGCGCTGTTCGAGGATGAGGGGGAGATTTTGGGATTAGTGTTTAACGTCCAGCAGGTCATTAGATACAGCGTACAAGCTCCGATTAGGGAAATATCAAAAGAAATCGGCCATGACCTTCTCGAAGGAATCATCCCGACAGTTGCCTGAAGCAATTTGGGGAAATCACGGAAAACCCACATCTGGATAGCCGGACGCGGGTTTGGACCGTCGTCCTCCAGAATGGGAGTCCATTGTGCGAACCACTGCACTAAATCGGACTGTTACGCTGTTCAATACGGTAGCAGATCCTCATCCATATAAATAAAGTTAGAGGTGAATGCACACCTGAAGACACGCACATGGAGAACAAGTTCAGTGCTACGATAACGTTACTTGGTGAGTGTACAAAATGGCTCCAAGCACTATGGGGCTTAACATCTGAGGTCATCAGTCCCCTAGACTAAGAACTACTTAAATCTAACTAACCTAAGGACATCACACACATCCATGCCTAAGCAGGATTCGAACCTGCGACCGTAACAGCAGCGCGGTTCCGGACTAAAGCGCCTAGAACTGCTCGGTCACAGCGGCCGACGGTGGGTGCACCGTGTTCGAACATTTGGAGGCCAGAAAGGCCATGCAACATTATGCCTCCTCACAACGTAACATCTCGATGGCCGAAACGATCATGTTCGGCAGTGTTCCTGCCTGCCGTGCGTGTTCCTATCTTTCGCCATACAAGGTTACGTCCGGATTCACTGTTGTGACTTGGCAAGACAGCCAAGCCACTATGAGATAGCCGAAAGGCACGCGTTTAAGCTCACGCAGGCTGGCGTGAGGTCTGGAACAGTTAAAGGAGTTGAGTCTAGTAAAAAAAGTACGTAGCTTCTGGAATACTTAACTTTAATCCATAATTGGTGAACAGCGGTCTGACGGTACATGCATCACAAGATAAATAGCAAATGATAATGGCGCCTTGCTAGGTCGTAGCAAATGACATAGCTGAAGGCTATGCTAAACTGTCGTCTCTGCAAATGAGAGCGTATGTAGACAGTGAACCATCGCTAGCAAAGTCGGCTGTACAACTGGGGCGAGTGCTAGGGAGTCTCTCTAGACTAGACCTGCCGTGTGGCGGCGCTCGGTCTGCAATCACTGACAGTGGCGACACGCGGGTCCGACGTATACTAACGGACGGCGGCCGATTTAAAGGCTACCACCTAGCAAGTGTGGTGTCTGGCGGTGACACCACATTCACTATTCAGACTGAATCTGCTCTTACACGAGAAGAGCACCCAACCACCCTCCCTATAGGTCCAGTCCCTATGCTCATGTTACCATCGAAAACGTGCCGCCGATGTATGGTTGCCAACAGAACACAACTTACTAGACGTCAGGAAGAGAGAACACGCCCGTAGTCATGTTAAATGTGGTTGCAATTGCACCCGATGTTTGATGTGCGTCTCATCTTGCCTGTTGCACACCGTAAAGGTCCTGCGCTGCTGCAGTTGACCTCCGCCGATCCCCTCCTGTCCTTCGGACAGCAATGCCTGTGGTTTGGAACGGTCCCTATGCACGTGAAACAGTGTGGTGAGAAATTCGAAACTCCTGGGCTACACTAGTCACACTTCGCCCTTCTTCCAGTTTCCCGATGATTCTTTCGCGTGTGAAGTGATCCAGATATTTGGACCATATTGTAATGAAGAACGCAACCACAGTGCGCCGTTACTTCTCGCTGATTAACAGACACCTTCTCTTCCCGTTAGTCCAGGTGCTTCGCGTTGCGGGCCAGCAGCCCCTTTTAGCACTATAGAGACACTCACCTCACGCCATGTGCCATCCAGCTTCCCGTGCACGAATGGGAGGCCTGTGGCAACAAGCTGCCGTACATAGATTCATTTTAAAGGAGTATTTAATATGCTATGTTACTTTACCTAGCTCGTACTTAAATTATGCAGAGCTGTCTATTTGTCATTTCTCAGCTTTTCTAGGCGTGAGTGATTACTGACGTGCTTCTGGGTATTCAACATATTTTTCGTCACCATTTTATGTACAAATACGCGGAATCACACCATAAAAAATATTTAACGAACACCGTTCTTAAAACAAAACTTAAAACAAAAACTTAATTTCTTTAAAGTGTTACATTTTGAGCAATCCATCAAAATAGATACACGTAAATGCTTGAGTTGAAATTAGATTTTGGTGGTAGCGCAGTAGTTAATACCAGAGCAACTCGTTTAAGCGAACTCTGCCTCAATTAATAGAAGATGTGGCACTCTGTCAATAGCAAATTCACACTAGGTGTGGGTTCGACGTTTAGGTGAACAAAATAACTTTGACGAATAAAAGACCTTACATTCTCACCGAAAGTATTAAATGGATTTTTGGTAGAAACATAGTTTAAAGTAATATACTTAAATATTACGCGACAGAGTGCCCAAATACACTGTCCTGTCATGTTAATGTGACCACCAGTCAAGTGTCAGAACAACCACTTTTTGCCGTGCTTGGAGACGTGCAGGAAGCGAGTCAGTGATGTTCTGGTAGGCGCCGACGAGCATATGAAGCCATGCCGACTGCAGTGGCTTGAAACGGAACTTACAGCCATCTCTGCGATTCTTTAAGCAGTCCATATATTCTTCGAATCTACTTTGGCAGTTTTCAAGACATTGGTGGTCTCCTTCCTTCAGGCAGCACACCAACTGACTGATGTAGCGTCTCCTGGCCGGTCGTCATAAAAAGCGTGTGATAGAATTTTTTCCGTGTGTGTAAGACCAGTTAACATGTATCGATATAGTGCCACGCACATGGCGGAAGAGAAATAATTTAAACACGAATAAACATGACCAAGTGAAACAATAAACCAAGACTGTGTAAACATTTCACGAATGTATTATGTGTGTATGTAGAACATTCATAATTATTTGACGTTTTTTTGAATCCATGATATATTATTAGCTTGTTAAATGAATTAGTGATTATGATCTGTGTCTAAGATAAAAAGGACAATTCAGTACATGTATAAATAGTAAAGAGCATTGTAATAATCTCTCTGTTCTCTTTGGGTTTCGTTACGAGTAACACTCGCATGTTACGCAAATGTATATGCTAGCCGTGAGTCTTTTGTTCATGAAGCTTGAGATCCGCCATTAGGCGAGTTGTTGTAAAAAGGTGCGTAAAATTAATGCATTTTTGTTTGAATATATAGAGTTTGTGCAAATACGTTTTTAAAATAATTTGTTAAGTTGCCAGCCATTCGTCCCGTAAATAATTTAGACATTTACAGCATTTAATTTAGCGGAAGCCGCTGTACCAATCTGCGAGGGCAACGGCTGCAGACGCGGCACATTTAAAAAATATTTATTTCAGGCATCGCAGTCGCCTCGCCGGTAAAGCAAAGTAACATAATAATATTTATTTTCTTACAGCTTACAGCAGTGCCGGCAGACTATATCATATTATTCAGTGCATTTCTCAGTTTGATTTGGAAGGTGCCGTGCGACATGTTCTATGCGGCCGCAAAAAATATAACGAATAATGTGTTATGACTTTATCATTTTCACATTTTGTGGCAAGGTCTGCTCTGTGAAACTAAAGCAATATTTTACATTTTTTCCCTGAGATTAAGAGAACGCGGGCTAGCCGCGCGCCTATTCTAATTAACAGTATTCAAGAATCCACTGAATAACGTAACCAACATTCAGTGCTGTAACGATCATTTGAATTTCATTACTGACTTTTCTGGATACGATGCAAGGTAGTGAGTTCAGATACAGTTTTCTTTCTTTCTTGATTACGTTACCGTAGCAAGTGAATGTTGCATGGGGGCTTAATCATAAATTTAATGCAAATATTTTTAATTTTTAGTAGCTAACTGTCCGGTTACGCAGTCTCGTAACCGGTTGGCCCTGACTAGTATTAGTACGCAATCTGACTGCATAAAATAACAACCAAGAATGAAAGGAAATTTCCGTTAACACAATTAATTAATGAAGTCCCCAGCAACTATAAAACGTACGAAACCAAAGCACAAGTGTAACTGTTCTGTGTGTGGAAGTGTGATTCAACGTACACATCTGGCACGGTTCTTCTTCAATAAGACAAGAAATTTTAAATACCATTTATACTGAAGTAATTTAAAAAAATAGAAATACTATAATTGCGCAAGAAAACCAGAATTACACTCTAATACAAGAACGCGAGCCAGATGCTTTGTTGACTGAACCTGTGACGAGGCATTGTTTAAGACATAATAAAAAAAAAGGAATTTTTTTTACCTTCATATATATTGACGAAAAGCACTCTGATCATTACAATATCTTCATTCGAACAACATCTGCTGTCTAGCCCATCAAACAACTGCATACAACATGGCCACAAATAGCACAGCTATCAATATCCTCTCAGCAAGATCTGCACAAGCACTCACTACGACGACATCTCAACAACGACTTGACTCCTACTACATCTCAATAAGCACTGACTACTGCCACATCTCGACAAGCACTGCCAGTGGAGGCGGCGGAATAAAACTCTTTGGCGCAATCTCTGGCGCTGTGGCTCAGTGTAGCCACCTTTCAATGTTCCCTACATGATTATCCAGAGCAGATGTGGAAAAGCAATAATTTGATCCACGGTGTGCCACATTTATGATAAAAGTGTTTATTCCCTCTCCCACTCCACGTCTGAAATTAACATATGTGTGCTAGTGTGACTCATACAGCCAAAGTGAAAAATTTATTCAACATTACTCAAAGTTACTTGCTTTTATGAAGAAAGAATTACTAAGTAAAGGCAGTGTAATAACATTGAATCAAAACCATAGCAGCTTGTTACTAATAATGTTGTGTACTGACATCAGCTCTCAGTTTCAGTTTTATATCAGTCTGAACATTGCAAATCCAAACTTTAACATCGTAAAGCAAAGTTACTAGTTACCATGTACCAGCTTATTTGCTTCTACACATATAATATCATATCTAAATAAATAAAACCACAAGCCGAAAAAAATGAACTCCAGTGGTAAAAAAAGTGAGAGGTGGAGTAAGGGAGACGGAATACTGCCATCTTGACCTTTGAGACGAACAACCGTCTGTTTACTCTTGGCCCCATTGCTCAGATCTGCAATGGCTCGTAGATTGAGTTGGAGTCTCACAAAAGAAAACCTGGGTGGTCGATGTCTGTAGACGGCCTCATCATCTGTTGTGGGCGGCATACTCAGCTGCAATGATGCAGTCGGCGTCCTACAGGTAGCTACCGCAGTTCTGTGTCTCTTCCACACTCCCTGGCAACCTACGGTCTTTTGACAATGCGTCTGTTCCAACAATCTTTCCCCATCGAGGAATGTTCTCATTGATGATCCTTTCCAATGTTACTTCACTTAAGTACAATGCTAGAGAAAAAAAATTTGTGCATCTGGAAAGACAACATCCATTTCGATCCGAAGACAGCATATCCCACCTGGGAGATAGTAGACATACTGATAATGGTTTCAACGTCGTCCGCCAACAGATAGTGTATAAAATTAATTAATGTATTCGCAATTGCGAATATTGACAAAAGGATTCGAATGGTTCAAATGCCTCTGAGCACTATGGGATTTAAATTCTGATGTCATCAGTCCCCTAGAACTTAGAACTACTTAAACCTAACTAACATAAGGACATCACACACATCCATGCCCGAGACAGGATTCGAACCTGCGACCGTAGCGGTCGCACGGTTCCAGACTGTAGCGCCTAGAACCGCTCGGCCACCCCGGCCGGCGCGAATATTGACAACCATCAGTTGCATAATAGAATGACGATGGTAAAAATCTGTGACGAACCAGGTTCTCCCACTTATCATGAGCGGTCGCTTTATCATTGGGCTATCCGAGCATTACCCACGACCAGACCCAAACTTCCACACGTCGTCAAAGATGTGTCTACAACCTGTACACGTACATCCAGTACGTATATTCCCGTACATGCGAGACATTTTTACTTGAAAGTCGCTTGCCCAGCGTCGGCGGGTAAATATGATACTGTAGTACCAGAGCGAACATCTGTCTCTACTCTTAAATAGGTAAAGATAGGTAAAGTTCACATCCAAAAGGCTCAGTGTGTTGTAGTTACGCGAAGCAAGCAGGCAACAGTGCCACCGAGAGTCACTCGTGCTTCCTACAGCTAACTAAGAGAATTTAAAAGGGGTAAAGTTGTGACCTCCCGAGTGGTGGGATGGCACTTCAGAAAACTGCCACACAAGCTGGACAAGCTGGATCAGTTGTGCAACGACGCTGGTATCAGTGGTCACGGTGAATACTCTCACATGCATAAACGAGATTCTGGACATCCATGGAGCACAGACCCGCGCCATGATCGTCAGTAATGGCAGGTCGTACGACTACCACAACTCAGGTAAGAGAGCTCGTGAGCACACAGATGTCAACACGAACTGCTGCGAACCGGTTAGTAGCAGTGGGACTAGGTGCGAGCCCATCTTCCACTAACGCCACAGCATCGATGTGCACGACTCGGCTGGTGCTGCCAGAAGGTTAATTGGAAGATCGAATGGCTTGCCGTGATCTTCTTCGATCAAATCAGATACTGCCTGCACAAAAGTGATGGTCTTTTGCAAGTACGATGTAGACCCGCTGAGAGCTGTCTCTTAGAACGCATTCTTCCGGATACACTGGCCCCAGCAGAGGCCTTATAGTGTGGGGTGCTATAAGCTACAACTCTCGTTCACCTTTCGTGTTTCTGGAGGAGACTCTAACCAGTACTCAGTACGTGCAGAATTTTGTTAGACCCGTTTTCTTCCGTTCTGGAAAGAGAAAGATTATGTGCTGTTCTAACAGGACAATGTTCGCCCACTAAGCTCAGCTTGTTCCGCAAGACGTGCAGCAACTTCCCCGGCCAGCACAATCTCCGGACATGTTTCCAATCGAGCACTTGTGGGGTTAGACGGGACGAGAAGTAACTCACTCGACTCGTCAACCAACAACTCTTACAGACCTACATGAACAGTTTTAGCAAGCATGCCGTAACGTATCCCAAGACAATATTCGCCATCTGTACGATCGACTGGATGGCAGACTCAGCGCCCGCATTGCCACGTGTGGAGGCTACACTACGTACTAGCATGGGAATCTCAGTATGGCTCGGTACATGGTACCTCAGAAGTGATATTTGTTGCATCTTGGGTGGTCACAACTGTAATTCGCACACTAGGAACCAGGAGACAGACCAGAGTAGCTGGTCACTCTACAGAATTCAGTAGACAGTGTTCAAATTTAATAAGAAAACACATTCTTCATGCAAACATTCATGTACACTCCTGGAAATTAAAATAAGAACACCGTGAATTCATTGTCCCAGGAAGGGGAAACTTTATTGACACATTCCTGGGGTCAGATACATCACATGATCACACTGACAGAACCACAGGCACATAGACACAGGCAACAGAGCATGCACAATGTCGGCACTAGTACAGTGTATATCCACCTTTCGCAGCAATGCAGGCTGCTATTCTCCCATGGAGACGATCGTAGAGATGCTGGATGTAGTCCTGTGGAACGGCTTGCCATGCCATTTCCACCTGGCGCCTCAGTTGGACCAGCGTTCGTGCTGGGCGTGCAGACCGCGTGAGACGACGCTTCATCCAGTCCCAAACATGCTCAATGGGGGACAGATCCGGAGATCTTGCTGGCCAGGGTAGTTGACTTACACCTTCTAGAGCACGTTGGGTGGCACGGGATACATGCGGACGTGCATTGTCCTGTTGGAACAGCAGGTTCCCTTGCCGGTCTAGGAATGGTAGAACGATGGGTTCGATGACGGTTTGGATGTACCGTGCACTATTCAGTGTCCCCTCGACGATCACCAGTGGTGTACGGCCAGTGTAGGAGATCGCTCCCCACACCATGATGCCGGGTGTTGGCCCTGTGTGCCTCGGTCGTATGCAGTCCTGATTGTGGCGCTCACCTGCACGGCACCAAACACGCATACGACCATCATTGGCACCAAGGCAGAAGCGACTCTCATCGCTGAAGACGACACGTCTCCATTCGTCCCTCCATTCACGCCTGTCGCGACACCACTGGAGGCGGGCTGCACGATGTTGGGGCGTGAGCGGAAGACGGCCTAACGGTGTGCGGGACCGTAGCCCAGCTTCATGGAGACGGTTGCGAATGGTCCTTGCCGATACCCCAGGAGGAACAGTGTCCCTAATTTGCTGGGAAGTGGCGGTGCGGTCCCCTACAGCACTGCGTAGGATCCTACGGTCTTGGCGTGCATCCGTGCGTCGCTGCGGTCCGGTCCCAGGTCGACGGGCACGTGCACCTTCCGCCGACCACTGGCGACAACATCGATGTACTGTGGAGACCTCACGCCCCACGTGTTGAGCAATTCGGCGGTACGTCCACCCGGCCTCCCGCATGCCCACTATACGCCCTCGCTCAAAGTCCGTCAACTGCACATACGGTTCACGTCCACGCTGTCGCGGCATGCTACCAGTGTTAAAGACTGCGATGGAGCTCCGTATGCCACGGCAAACTGGCTGACACTGACGGCGGCGGTGCACAAATGCTGCGCAGCTAGCGCCATTCGACGGGCAACACCGCGGTTCCTGGTGTGTCCGCTGTGCCGTGCGTGTGATCATTGCTTGTACAGCCCTCTCGCAGTGTCCGGAGCAAGTATGGTGGGTCTGACACACCGGTGTCAATGTGTTCTTTTTTCCATTTCCAGGAGTGTAGAACATAACAAGCATTTCCAATCTCTGAATGAAGTCTTTTGTCGAGTCAACAGCAAACTATCTTTCTTGCCGCGCTGGTTCTCGCAGGTCTACCTAACTATGGCGTCGGCAGTCGCTGCCCCACGGAACTGTCGAACTGAGGAGACGATCTGCGGTGACTAACTGACCCCTGAGAGCTGTCGGCGTCCTCTATGCTAGCGCCGGAGAGGACGCTGGTGTCGTGCCGTCTTCCCGGAGAGCAGAGGTGCCGGGCGTATACTCCCACGCTCGTGCCACCCCTCAGGGTCTGCAGATACAGACGTTCACGCTGGCAGGCTTTTGATGGGCAGCGTACGAGTGGTGACATACGATAACACCACAGCTTGATCTGTAAATGTAATCATTTCATGTACTCCATATGGACTTTGAAATCGTAAATATGGAATGAATCGGAAATGTCTAAAAGGGTGTACTACTATTTTTTATGTCGGTGTACATCAACTCCTTGTGTGTATCAGGTATATAATGCATGTGCGTCTTACTGCTCTACTTAAGCACGTGATTAAAATCTGTTTACAATTACCAATAACTTAAGATTTAACAAAATACATCGAAGACCCAAAGAAACTGGTATACCTGCATAATATCGTGTAGGGCCCCCGCAAGTACGCAGAAGTGCCGCAATATAATATGGACTCGACTAATGTCTGAAGTAGTGCTGGAGGAAACTAACACCATGAATCCTGCAGGGCTGTCCATAAATCCGGAAGAGTACGAAAAGGTGGAGATCTCTTCTGGACAGCAAGTTGCAGGTCATCCCAGGTGTGCTCAATAATTTTCATGTCTAGGGAGTTTAGTGGCCAGCGGAAGCGCTTAAACTCAGAAGAGTGATCCAGCAGCCACTCTACAGCAGACGTATGGTGTGTCGCTTTGTCCTTCTTGAATTCCCAAGTTCATCGGAATGCCTAATGGACATGAAGGGATACAGGTCATCAGACAGGCTGCTTATGTACGTGTCACCTGTCAGAGTTGTATCTGGATGTATCAAGGGTCCCATGTCACTCCAACTGCACACGCCACGCACCATTACAGCCCCTCTACCAGCTTGTACAGTCCCCTGCTGACATACAGGGTCCATGGATTCATGAGGTTGTCTCCATACCCATACACGTCCATCCGTCCGGTGCAATTTGAATCGAGACTCGTCCGAGCACGCAATATGTTTCTAGTCATCACCAGGCCAATCTCGATGTTGACGGGCCCAGGCGAGGCGTAAAGCTTTGTGTAGTGCAGTCATCGGGGCACACGAGTGAGCCTTCGGCTCCGAAAGCCCATATTGATGATGTTTTGTTGAATTGTTGGCACCCTGAGACCTGTTGATGGCCCAGTATTGAAATCTGCAGCAGTTTCCGGAAGGCTTGCACTTCCGTTACGTTGAACGATTCTCTTAAGTCGTCGTTGGTCCTGTTCTTGCATCATCTTTTTCTGGCCGCAGCTATGTCGGAGATATGATGTTTTACGGGATTCCATGATATTCACGGTACACTCGTGAAACGGTCATACGGGAAATTCCTCGCTTCAGCGCCACCTCGGAGAGGCTGTGTCCTACCGCTCGTGCGCCGACTATAACACCACGTTCAATCGTGATAACGTGCCATTGTAGCAGCAGTAACCAATCTAACAATTGCGCCAGGCACTTGTTGTCTTATATAGGCGTTGCCGAACGCAGCGCCGTATTCTGCCTGTTTACATTTGTCTGTATTTGGATACGCATGCTTATACCAGTTTCTTTGTCTCTTCAGTGTAAAAGGGTTTCCACCACTTGCAGGTTTCTTGTTGGTTTTGGGTGAAGCTCGCCCCGATATTTCTTTGTGTGCTGAGCAAAAACCACCTTCATTATGTACCCATTAGCTATGCTGCACAATCCTAAGCAGCGAAACATTCTGAAAAAATAGTTTAGATTGCTCGTAGTATATCCGTTGCAATATTCAAAGTAATGTGAGAGATGGAAAAGAGCTAATGGCAACAGGAAAGATGTGCGCTATTACATACGTGTTGTGTGTGCTAGACGCAATGACCTGCAGTAATTTTGTATAAGTCAACCAAAATAGTATACAGTCCTCTACTCATTTATCTCCAGTGCGACTGAAGTCGTTAGTGGCTGCCGTCGGAGATGTGGGCTGTTGCGAGTGAGTGGGTGAGGAACGGCCAGCTGGTGTGCTGCCGATTCGCGCCGCGAGAGCCTAATGAAGACCACCGCCTGGCCCTCCAATTAGCGCCTCCGAGCGGCCGTGAATATTTAAACCAGCGGCAACAGCCGTACGGACGCCGAGGCCAGCGCAGAGCCGAGCCACTCTGACCGCTGATGGCAGCTGGGGCGGCCATTAGCTACGAAGCTTACATCTCAAATACGCAATCCGCAATACAAAACTACAAAGTACAGATTACGAAACACGGGTCGGTCTGACTACCTCATCTCTCCCCCATCACCGAACACAAATGCGCAAAATATACAATACTGGCCATTAAAATTGCTACACCAAGAAGAAATGCAGATGATAAACGGGTATTCATTGGACAAATATATTATACTAGAAATGACATGTGATTACATTTTCACACAATTTGGGTGCATAGATTCTGAGAAATCAGTACCCAAAACAACCACCTCTGGCCATAATAACGGCCGAGATACGCCTGGGCATTGAGTCAAACAGAGCTTGGATGGCGTGTACATGTACAGCTGCCCATGCGGCTTCAACACGATACCACAGTTCATCAAGAGTAGTGACTGGCGTATTGTGACGAGCCATTTGCTCAGCCGCCATTGATCAGACGTTTTCAATTGGTGAGAGATCTGGAGAATGTGCTGGCCAGGGCAGCAGTCGAACATTTTCTGTATCCAGAAAGGCCCGTACAGGACCTGCAACGTGCGGTCGTGCATTATCCTGCTGAAATGTAGGATTTCGCAGGGATCGAATGAAGTGTAGAGCCACGGGTCAACTGCTGTTTGTGTATGAGAAATCGGTTGGAAACTTTCCTCATGTCAGCACGTTGTAGGTGTCGCCACCGGCGCCAACCTTGTGTGAATGCTCTGAAAAGCTAATCATTTGCATATCACAGCATCTTCTTCCTGTCGGTTAAATTTCGCGTCTGTAGCACATCATCTTCGTGATGTAGCAATTTTATTGGGCAGTAGTGAAATTATTACGAGGCGATTACCCGGAACCCAATACGAGCTGCGGGTCGCCTATCTGACGGCTTCCAGAGGCATAAAAAATTTGACTCTCAGTATTTCGAGTGACTGTTCACCGACATTCAAAATTAAAAATGCGCCATAAACTGTTTATTAAAAGCTACACTGAAGCGCCAAATAAACTGATACAGGCATGCGTATTCAAATACAGAGGTACGCAAACAGGTAGAATACGGCGCTACGGTCGGCAACGCCCATATAAGACAACAAGTGTTTCGCGCAGTTGTTAGATCGATTACGGCTGCTGCAATGGTAGGTCATCAAGAATCAAGTTAGTTTGAACGTGGTGTTATAGTCGGTGCACGAGCGGTGGGACGCAGCATCTCCGAGGTAGCGATGTTGCGGGGATTTTCCCGTACGACCATTTCACGAGTGTGCCGTAAATATCAGGAATCCCGTAAAACATCAAAGCTCCGACATCGCTGCGGCCGGAAAAAGATCCTGCAAGAACGGGACCAACGAAGACTGAAGAGAATCGTTCAACGTTACAGAAGAGCAACGCTTTCGCGTATTGCTGCATATTTCAATGCTGGCCCATCAACAAGTGTCTGCGTGCGAACCATTCAACGGAACAGCATCGATGTGGGCTTTCCGAGACGAAGGCCCACTTGCGTACCCTTGATGACTGCACGACACGAAACTTTACGCCTGGCCTGGGCCTGGTGACATCGACGTTGAACTGTTGATGATTGGAAACATTGAAACGCGTATGTATTCAGTACTAGCGATGGCGAGGCATGACAGAATCTCTGACCAGAGAGTTGTTTATCGTTGCTAGTCTGCGCTTGACTGCGCGAGAGTTCAGTTGCGAGAGTTCAGTAGTTGTACGTAGCGAGTCGCGAGAGCATGTAGTTCAGTTCCGAGTTGGACGCAGTTGCGAGTAGGCAGTTGCGAGTTGGAGTTATGTGTGAGGAGTCGGCGGGCGTCGACATGGGTCCCTGGTCAAGGTTCGGGACGAGGTATATTGTTAAATAAGGTAATGAAGTAGCATTGCGCACGTCTGATAATGTAATATATGTTAATTGTAATTAATTTGTTCAAGAAATGCCCCAATAATAATTTTGTTTTCAAAGTAATATTTTTAAGAAAAGAATCATTCCAATTGAAATAATATTTCCTATGCTTTTCCTCCCAGAATCAATTTATCAGGTTAATTATTGCACAGGCCTAAGGTCAGCGCAGCTGGCCTTATAAAATTTATCAGGTTCACCATAATGTTAATTTTGTGGGGACTTAACATTTTTGCACACTGTTATTATCATTGTGTTTTATTACCGTGGGAAGCTAACATTTGGCACTATTTGCAATTCTATTCAATTCTTTTCATTTTCATATTTATACGGGGAGGTTACACTTAGCACGATGTCTATTCACATTTAAATATTTTCTTTTATTTTCACGGGGAGGTTACACTTGGCGACAATCGGTCCAGGATCGTATTTCTTTGAGAATCTTCTGAAAAGTAGTCAGATATCTGCTCTTATTAACTAAAATATAATTAGCATTTGGCGCAACGCTTTTACTAATTTTATGACTTTCTTTCCACAGATCATCGGCAATTCGTTGCTCTCTGTTGTATTTGTGTTTGTTGCTTTTTGCATTGTGCTTATTTCTTTTGTGAATAATTGTGACTAGTGTAAAAATGCCGTGAAAGACTATTAATAGTGCATCGCGAGGTATAATGAGTGAAATAACCGAATTAAACAACTTGACCGATAGTAATTGTGACACGCAATGTATTGATGACAATCTTGCGTTCACCGACAATCAGTGCGTTCCAACCACTAATAATGATGTAGATCTTAATGATGTACAAGTGAACTTAATTGTGTCCTCTGTTACTCTGACGACAATTGATGACGCGGGGTGCTCTATTGCAATGAGCGCTGCCCAGCTTAACACAACCGGTTTGGAAAATCCAAGTGACGTACAGACAATTTTTTCTAATGAAAAGGTACAGGATACTCAAAGTAGGACGGATTTATTTAATTCCGAAGTAATGACTGACAGAGTACAACCGATGGGCAAACGTTTTTGTGAATCACAGAATGACCAAATGGTCACACAAAACGCGACAATTGCAGGTACACCATCAAACAGTAGAGAGAATAGAGTAGGTAATGTTACCTTGGAACAAATTATGGCAATATTGCTACAACAGAGTAAAAAACATGACAGCCTTAATGAAAAATTAGACAACAATTCCAAACAACTTAAAGAAGATCTTAAACAACAGCTTAATGAAAATAACGAAAATCTCAAACAACAGTTAAATGAAAAATTACACAACAATTCCAGACAGTTAAATGAAAAATTAGACAACAATTCCAGACAGCTTAGTGAACAAATTAGAGACGTTGCTGCGCAGTGTCATGACACTAAGGAACAGTTACGCGAGGAAATTGAGGCTTGTTCAAGAAAAAGTAGCGAAGAAATTAGATCTGATACTCAAGAATTAAGGGAAATGCAAACAGCTACAACAGAAACACTCAGAGACGAAATTAGCGGAGTCGCTAAACAATGCTCTGAAAAGGCTACACAATTACGCGACGAGTTTAAACTAATGACAGCAGAACTTTCGCGCACAATGGATGCAAAGATAGACGCGAAATTCGACCAACAGAACACTCAGATTGACGAACGTTTTAATCGCCACATACAAAACAGTGATACGCGTTTCCGCAAATTTATACAGGATCAAAATAAAGTAAAACGACAAGTAATGGAAACAATCACAGCACAGAGACAAGAAGACAAACGTAAATTGTTCGCGAAGGCAAAAACATACGTGGACAGCAATATTGCTGCAGTGTCCGATGAAATTAATACCATCAAACAGTCGAACACAGAATTACGTGATGAAATTTCTGACCTTAAATCAAAAATAGATACACACACAGTAGATATTCAAACAGTGACCGACAGACTCGAACAATTAGAACTAACACAGGATTCCGATGACATCAAAGCTGACGTTAAAAAACTGAACGAAACCACACGTAAAATGCAAAAACAGATTAATGCCTCTGACACTAAAACCGATGATCAGGTAAAAATACTGACTGAAAAATGTGAGGAATTGGCCAGTCGTATTGATATTATTGAAAGTAATAATGAAAGCAAATCAGACGATACTGCACCAATTTCATTTAATCAAACACCTGAATTTCAAAATCTACAACAGACAATCAATGAGATCGATTCGTCTAATAATACCTTATGTAGAAAATTGTCATGTTTACAGCAAGAGGTAACAGAGATAAAAAATGTTTCAGGGTTTAACACATCACAGCAGACGCCACTTAGTGAACATTTATCAGACTCACGCAGCGCGTATAACTTGGGTAATCTACAAAGAGTACGGGACTTAGATTCCGAACAACCACAGACAAATAGATTCTCTTACAATCATGAACCTGTTCCATCATACAGAGACGATAATTTTGATTACAAACATTTTCTGTCTGTGAGAAAATTTAAAGTGTTTAAAAATGACAGAACACAGATTCACCCACTGGATTGGATACAACAATTTAGCTTTGCTTTTCCACCGACTTGGCCCGTAACGCATAAACTTGAATTTATTTGCAGTTTTTTGGAAGGCGAACCGGCAACTCGTATGAGACTGATCGCGAGGCAATGCTATTCGGTAGAAGAGTTTCAGAATGCTTTTCTGTCAGCGTATTGGTCGAAGACGACACAGCGTGGAATTAAAGATCAATTAATCAGTTTACCAAATTATGAGAACTCGAATTTTTCCACTGTCACGCAATTTTTTGAGCACATGGTCCAACAAAATCAGTACTTAAGTGAACCTTATAGTGATTCTGCACTCATTCAATTATGTATCTCTAAATTACCATGGTCATTAAGAGTGTCACTTTTAACAGGTCAGCAAAAAGAAAATATCTCGGCATTCAGGGATCTGTTACAGCTTTTGGAAGTACAGCAATCGGATTATTCCTTTATAAACGAAAATTTTTCTTATAATAACCAAGGTCAACAAACGTACAGCAATTACGATCAGCCACGTAATTTCAATAGCAAAGGTAACAGACGCTTTAGGAACGACAACCACCAGAACTTTAATAGCAGACAAAATTTTGATTATCAGTATCGACAAAATTATCAGCAAGAAGAACCACATTTTAGTAACAATAGACGTTTTTCTCCGCAACAACATCAAAACCAGCCGGTTAGCATACCTAACCAACAATGTAATGCACAAGGTCAACCTAACTTTAATGTTTCGCCGCGTGCACGTATAGTCCCAGGTACAACAAATAGTAACGCACGGCAGCAAAGAAACAACTACGTACAGAAAACACAGTATTTCAATTCCTATTGCAATGCACCGTATAGGAATGACTATCACGACAGACGTAAAAACAATTAGCACAATTATCAGCGTGCGTATAATAACAGTCGGTCTTACGAGCAGCAAAATGATCAGCAACAACATATTCTCATGAAGGAACCCGACAATAGGTATCATCCAGAGCGTAATACGTCTGGAAGAAATAATATAACAGTTCAAATAGTCGAAATGCCACAGAATTGTCCTGAAAATAATAACACGTCAGATAGAATCTGACTAGATACTGTACAGGTCGCATCTTCCAGTAACACAAGCACTACTGTAGACACGCAGAATGTTGTTCACGAAAATGTTATTACATTTGACGACATCCTAGACACTCTTTTACAGGAAAGACCAGTTGTTCAGAAAACCATTTCACACCCTGTCATCGAAATTAAAATTGGTTCATCGAAATTTTCAGCAGTAATCGATTCTGGATCACCTATGTCAGTAATAAATGAAGAAACTTTCAACGAGTGTAACAAAGAGAATACCTATCCTACACTACCATTAGGCAAAACGAAAGTAAATGGAGCAGTATCGAGTAAAGGAGTAGATGTTAAATTACAGACGCATTTATCATTTTGTATTGCAGGTCACACTTTTCACTCAAATTTTTGGATTGTTCCTTTATTGACAACAGACGTTATTTTAGGTACGAATTTTCTGGTGCAACATGACGCAGTTATTGATTTTCAAAATTCCTATTTAATGTTGAAGGACGAGAATGTACAATTGGCTTTAGAATTTCAGCACTCTTTATCTGCGGAAGAACAAACAATTAATCGCACAGAGGTCATTTCCGTATCACGTAACATAGAGTGTAATCCCACATTGTTCACAGATACGTACGTACACAACTATAATACTCCAGACGAAGCTGACTACGACGTAATGCAGATGATTTCTGATACAGATAAGCAGAGCTGCGCAAATACAGACGACGAACGCACGCAACTACACAAAATTCTTTTACAGCAAGCTCCAGCTTTTGACAACATTCCTGGTACTATGTCCGGTTTTATGTATGAATTTCAAGTCAAGCAGCACGACACATTTAAAGCAAAGCATTATCCCATTCCATATATTCACAGAGAACAAGTTAAAAAAGAGTTGCAAGATATGCTCGACCAAGGAATTATTGAACCGACAGTTAGTCCGTACACAAACCCGCTACATATTGTCAAGAAAAAAGATGGCTCACTTCGCCTCGTACTTGATTCACGTCACATTAATGACATAATTATTAATGAAACAGATCGACCATAGACACTAGAAGAACTACACTCCTGGAAATGGAAAAAAGAACACATTGACACCGGTGTGTCAGACCCACCATACTTGCTCCGGACACTGCGAGAGGGCTGTACAAGCAATGATCACACGCACGGCACAGCGGACACACCAGGAACCGCGGTGTTGGCCGTCGAATGGCGCTAGCTGCGCAGCATTTGTGCACCACCGCCGTCAGTGTCAGCCAGTTTGCCGTGGCATACGGAGCTCCATCGCAGTCTTTAACACTGGTAGCTTGCTGCGACAGCGTGGACGTGAACCGTATGTGCAGTTGACGGACTTTGAGCGAGGGCGTATAGTGGGCATGCGGGAGACCGGGTGGACGTACCGCCGAATAGCTCAACACGTGGGGCGTGAGGTCTCCACAGTACATCGATGTTGTCGCCAGTGGTCGGCGGAAGGTGCACGTGCCCGTCGACCTGGGACCGGACCGCAGCGACGCACGGATGCACGCCAAGACCGTAAGATCCTACGCAGTGCCGTAGGGGACCGCACCGCCACTTCCCAGCAAATTAGGGATACTGTTGCTCCTGGGGTATCGGCGAGGACCATTCGCAACCGTCTCCATGAAGCTGGGCTACGGTCCCGCACACCGTTAGGCCGTCTTCCGCTCACGCCCCAACATCGTGCAGCCCGCCTCCAGTGGTGTCGCGACAGGCGTGAATGGAGGGACGAATGGAGACGTGTCGTCTTCAGCGATGAGAGTCGCTTCTGCCTTGGTGCCAATGATGGTCGTATGCGTGTTTGGCGCCGTGCAGGTGAGCGCCACAATCAGGACTGCATACGACCGAGGCACACAGGGCCAACACCCGGCATCATGGTGTGGGGAGCGATCTCCTACACTGGCTGTACACCACTGGTGATCGTCGAGGGGACACTGAATAGTGCACGGTGCATCCAAACCGTCATCGAACCCATCGTTCTACCATTCCTAGACCGGCAAGGGAACTTGCTGTTCCAACAGGACAATGCACGTCCGCATGTATCCCGTGCCACCCAACGTGCTCTAGAAGGTGTAAGTCAACTACCCTGGCCAGCAAGATCTCCGGATCTGTCCCCCATTGAGCATGTTTGGGACTGGATGAAGCGTCGTCTCACGCGGTCTGCACGTCCAGCACGAACGCTGGTCCAACTGAGGCGCCAGGTGGAAATGGCATGGCAAGCCGTTCCACAGGACTACATCCAGCATCTCTACGATCGTCTCCATGGGAGAATAGCAGCCTGCATTGCTGCGAAAGGTGGATATACACTGTACTAGTGCCGACATTGTGCATGCTCTGTTGCCTGTGTCTATGTGCCTGTGGTTCTGTCAGTGTAATCATGTGATGTATCTGACCCCAGGAATGTGTCAATAAAGTTTCCCCTTCCTGGGACAATGAATTCACGGTGTTCTTATTTCAATTTCCAGGAGTGTACTACAGAAATTTCACGGTACTGCTATTTATTCCACACTAGATTTGAAATCGGGATTTTGGCAAATTCAGCTTCATCCGAATTGCAGAAAGTATACAGCTTTTCTCTGTTTTGGTGACTGTTATCAATTTTGCAAATTACCATTCAGTTTAACTATTTCTTCTGCAGCTTTTATTCGCGGTTTGAACACAATACTTCCGACAGAACTTAAAGACAGAATCACGACGTACGTAGATGACATTCTTATTGCAGAAGCTAACTGTACTGAACACAATCTGATTCTAGAACAACTGTTACAAACTTTTCGTGCACGAGGACTCACAGTTAACCTCAGTAAATCGCATTTTGGTAAAACTTCTATAAAATTTCTTGGACACGTAATTTCAGCAGAAGGCATTGCGCCTGATCCGGAAAAACTTCAAGCTCTACGTGACATTACTGTTCCTACAACGAAGAAGCAACTACGCAGCTTTTTGGGATTAATTAACTTTTTTCGTAAATTTATTCATCACTCTGTTGTAGACACACCTAAATTATGCCAATTGACAGGTAAAAACACTATTTGGTCCTGGGATAAGCAAGCACATTCTGAATTTATGAACCTGAAACATGCTTTGTTGAATGCACCACTTTTATCGCACCCAGATCTTACCAGAAATTTTGCCATTGCCACCGACAGTTCCAACACCGCTTTAGGCGTATATATTTTTCAGGAAATTGAAGAAGATGGCTCTACAGTAATTAAAAACATCGCATTTGCAGGTCGCATTTTGTCACCTGCTGAACGAAATTATTCCGTTACAGAACTGGAAACATTATGTGTTGTATGGGCTTTTACGAGATTTCGGCACTTTCTTTATGGAAGACACACCACCGTTTACACAGACCATAGAGCCATACAATTTTTACTTTCAGCTAAATTCACTCACGACAGATTAAGCAGATGGAAGCTTTATTTGCAGGAATTTAATTTCACAATTGTTCACATTCCCGGAACACAAAATGTTATAGCAGACGCACTATCTCCTTCTCTCAGCAACAATCAGCAAGACATCGCAACCAACTTCTGCAAAGCAAATTTCAGCGTCATGTACATTCAACAAGTTGCATTTGAAAATTTCATTTCGTCGTCATTACAGGACATAGCAAAAGAGCAAAATAAAGACAACGTGTGGAAAGAAATTAAACACCTTTGGCAAGATAAGAATAATGTTACGATTAGAAACCATTACAGTGTACGCAATGACATTCTGTTTCGCCGCTCTCATCCTGACAGCAACAATTGGTTATTATGTATTCCTGATGAACTGGATAACAAATACATATGGTATACTCATTTAAGTTATGCACATTACGGAGCCAGAAAATGTTTTCTTATACTGAGACAGAACTGTTATTTTGCCAACATGGAGAAACGTATACGACAAGTTTTAGCGTCATGTAAAATCTGCCAGAAAGCTAAGTCAGACACAACTTCACATATTCCTCCATTATATCCCATTGTACCTGCTAAATTAAGACATATGGCCGCTGTAGACATTTTTGGTCCAATTCCGAGAACTAATAGAGGTTTCTGTTACATCTTTGTTGCTGTTGAACTCACTTCAAAATTTGTTACTTTCACTCCGTTACGCAAAGCTACTGCTAAAACCGTTTCGAAAGCATTTGTAAAGCATTTTCTATTTCATGTAGGGCATGTGTTGAAAGTAATTTCTGACAATGGATCACAATTTCGTTCTGCTATATGGACACGCATGTTAAGAGCTAGAAACATTTCTCCGATCTATATATCCAAGTACCATGCTTCTTCAAACCCTTGTGAACGATTAATGAAAGAAATTGGTAAACTGTGTAGAATATACTGCCACAAAAGACATATTGATTGGGACACACACATATTATCATTCCAGGATGTAATTAATTCCATGCCAAATGAATCTACTATGCTATCTCCGTCTGTTATACTGAAAAATGTTGAACCACTTAACAAAATTAAAGAATTAGTAACCTTTCCTACATCTCGTCGACTACGACACCATGAAATAATTAACATTGCGCTGAACAACATCAAACGTGCCGCAGAGCGCCGGAGAAGACAGCAAAAACAGGTTTGTACACGCCGTGACTTTCACATTGGACAGAAGATGTTAGTGCGTACACACTATTTATCCAGCAGAATAAAAGGTAAGTGCAGTAAATTTGAACTTCTATACGCAGGTCCATATCGGATTCGCAGCATTCCTCACCCCAATGTTGTACACGTCGAAACTCTGAGAACCAGAAAAAGTAAAGGCAACCACCATGTCTCCAATATTAAACCCTTTATTGAATGAAGACACTTTTTGATTTAACATACTATGATGCCATTTACTAATTTTTATGATCACTTATGCAATTATATTCACATGACTAATTACTGATGATTATCGTATTTTTTCTTGGCAAGTGACCGGCAAGGTAAGGTTAGCAGGTCGCTCTTCTTGTCGTTACACATCAGACCGTGCATATTTTTCGAGATGAATTTACACATTTATGACCATTGATGCAATTATATTTATGTGAGTACTTATTGATGATTATCGTATTTTTCTTGGCAAGTGCCTGGCAAGGTAAGGTTAGCAGGTCGCTCTTCTTGTCGTTACATATCAGACTGTGCACATTTTTTTTTTTTCAGAGAAACTTACGTATCTTATGAATAATTATGCAATATTATTTAGTGACATATTAATTTTTATTAAATTTTCTCTCCATTAAAGTCTTTAATTCTCGCCTCTGATATCTCAACATCGTGACTACTTTACTGTTACATTGTGATACACTGCGTACATTTTTTGCCTCTGAACACTATATAAGTTTTTCACATATTACGTTTTCTGGCATGTTATGCTGAATGCTTAATTATGTTACCATAAACCAGTCATTATTTAATGAGTATATGATTTAAATGCTAGACATTAATCTCTGTTCATCAATTTCAGAAAGAAATGATACGTGAAAGAAATAAAATCAACAGAAATGGGAATTTCACCTTCGGAATGATCGAAAGAAGATGCAAACTTCGTGAGGAAGAGTAAATGGATCAGGATTAACAAGCATTAACAAGAATATACTATACACATCGTAGAATAGCAGTCTTAACTAATTTTTTCTTTTAGAATACAAGGCGATTGATGCAGGCTGTCAGACAGAACTACACATCTTAGTTTTAGTGATGAAATATGCTAGAGATAATGGCAGGGGTAAAATACATGGAGCGAAAGGCTATTTACAATTTGTACAGAAACCAGATGGCAGTTATAGGGGTAAAATACAGGGAGCGAAAGGCTATTTACAATTTGTACAGAAACCAGATGGCAGTTATAAGAGTCGAGGGACGTGAAAGGGAAGCTGTGGTTGGGAAGGGAGTAAGACAGAGTTGTAGCCTCTCCCCGATGTTGTTCAATCTGTATATTGAGCAAGCAGTAAAGGAAACAAAAGAAAAATTTGGAGTAGGTATTAAAATGCATGGAGAAGAAATAAAAACTTTGAGGTTCGCCGATGACATTGTAATTCTGTCAGAGACAGCAAAGAACTTGGAAGAGCAGTTGAATGGAATGGACAGTGTCTTGAAAGGAGGATATAAGATGAACATCAACAAAAGCAAAACAAGGATAATGGAATGTAATCTAATTAAGTCGGGTGATGCTGAGAGAATTAGATTAGGAAATGAGACACTTAAAGTAGTAAAGGAGTTTTGCTATTTGGGGAGCGAAATAACTGATGATGGTCGAAGTAGAGAGGATATAAAATGTAGACTGGCAATGGCAAGGAAAGCGTTTCTGAAGAAGAGAAATTTGTTAACATCGAGTGTAGATTTAAGTGTCAGGAAGTCATTTCTGAAAGTATTTGTATGGAGTGTAGCCATGTATGGAAGTGAAGCATGGACGATAAATAGTTTGGACAAGAAGAGAATAGAAGCTTTCGAAATGTGGTGCTACAGAAGAATGCTGAAGATTAGATGGGTAGATCACATAACTAATGAGGAGGTATTGAATAGAATTGGGGAGAAGAGAAGTTTGTGGCACAAGTTGACCAGAAGAAGGGATCGGTTGGTAGGACATGTTTTGAGGCATCAAGGGATCACCAATTTAGTATTGGAGGGCAGCTTGGAGGGTAAAAATCGTAGAGGGAGGCCAAGAGATGAATACACTAAGCAGATTCAGAAGGATGTAGGTTGCAGTAGGTACTGGGAGATGAAAAAGCTTGCACAGGATAGAGTAGCATGGAGAGCTGCATCAAACCAGTCTCAGGACTGAAGATCACAACAACAACAACAACAGCAAGGAATAGTTGTGTAATGAGTAATGAAGTGATTTTTTTGCAGATGATAATGAATGCTGATGAATAATGATGAAGAATATGCTACTATGGATAATGAAGTTTTTCTTTACAGGTGATGATAATAATGGAGTTATGATAATATAGATAATGAAGTGATGGATAATTAAGTTTTTCCTTTACAGATGAGGATAATGTGGAAGTTATGTATTCATGCTATGTAGTTATTTAAGTATTTGTTGCAGTTTGCTTTGACAGCAGGTGTTATATTGCATAGTATAATGACTGAAGGTTTCGGAAAGGACAGCTATGTAACACATTTTTATACACATTTCACTACCTGTTAATTCGAAGTTCACTACTTTTCAGCATAACATGCATTTCTTCTTTCAGCTTAATAATCCATTTTTGTATATTTTTGCAGGAGAAATTATTTATGACATTAATGTGCTATAAGCAGTTGTTCATTAAACCTATGTCATTTATGAATGTGATTACATATACTCTACTTGTTTCATAATCTTGCCACAGTGGACTCATGACGAATGACGTTACACATTTTCATTTACAGCAACAACCCAGAAGCAATTTTTTTTCTCTCTTGCTTTCCTCTATAATTACCCAAAGCAATGCATTCCTAACAAAAAAAAGTATTACCAGTTCCAAATAATGATACCAGTTTAAGAGAGTTCTGAGTAATGTTGATCAGCTATGAATAATATGTCACTTGAATAATGAATGCTACTGATTACTGTATTGAAATGATTACTGTATTTAAATGACCAATGATTAACTAATAATGCTTTGTACCTAGGAAATGAATGCTATTAATTATGCTTTGTAACTAGGAAATGAATGCTACTCATAATGCTTTGTAACTAGGAAATGAATGCTACTGATTACTGTATTGAGATGAACAATGATTAACTGATAATGCTTTGTAACTAGGAAATGAATGCTACTAATTATGCTTTGTAACTAGGAAATGAATGCTACTAATTATGCTTTGTAACTGGGAAATGAATGCTACTGATTACTGTATTGAGATGAACAATGATTAATTAATAATAGTTTGTAACAAGGAAATGAATGCTACTAATTGTGCTTTGTAGCTGGGAAATGAATGCTACTGATTACTGTATTGAAATGTCCAATGATTAATAATGCTTTGTAACTAGGAAATGAATGCTACTGATTACTGTATTGAAATGACCAATGCCAATGTTGTCTGTAAAACAATTAATGAACATTTTTCTGTAATACTACATACATGGTACAGAAATGTTCAATAACTGGGCTATGAATGCCGCAAACTACTAATGTAATTCCCAATGAAGACTAGTATGTGACTTAATGTCCTTCACCTTCTGACCTAACTACCCTGAATTACTGCAATATCCATTTGTCCTGTATATCCTCTTGGTCATGGAGCACTATATTTGGTTTTTGCACTAATTCTACGTTGGTGTGCCTTGTAAGAGCGTGGTGTTGACACGACATGCTGTCCACCACCGTGAGCGATGGAGACGTTATTATGGTCCCACTGTTTGGTGTACCTGATGTACTGCCAATATGATAACATGGAATATTACTACGACATTTCAGTGTCTTGGGCACGCTGATAAATACTTCTGGGAAAGGAACTTCAGATTGTCTCACTTGGTGTTGTACTTCTGTGGAAAGATATAGACTTTCAATGCAGCTGCGTGCAACCTAAAGTGCTACAACCATGATGTCATCCTTCCCTTTCCTATCCTACTTCTTGTAACATAGTGAAAATCATTTTTGCTAACATGGTTTATATTCATGGCCTATACATTTTTTCGATTTGCTGAAATGTTCTGAACTACAGTGCATGTGCACTTATGTCACTTGTCAACATGATTTTTGCCATTATGTTTATTTGTTGTGAAAATGCTAAAGAGTTTTTCAGTGTGTGTGCACTTATGTCATTTATTAATATGTTTTGTATACACATTTTGTTATTGCCTAATATGTTTTGTACTCAGTGCATGTGCACCACATTTAATTCATGTTCTACATCTGTATATTCTGTGATTGTAAAGTTAATTAGATAAGAAAAAATTTGTTGCTCATGGCAAGTCCAAATGACTCACCATCGCTGCCAAATTTTTGCCCTCCCCCCCCCCCCCCCCCCAGTAGAGGGTTATGAAACGCGTATGTATTCAGTACCAGCGATGGCGAGGCATGACAGAATCTCTGACCAGAGAGTTGTTTATCGTTGCTAATCTGCGCTTGACTGCGCGAGAGTTCAGTTGCGAGAGTTCAGTAGTTGTACGTAGCGAGTCGCGAGAGCATGTAGTTCAGTTCCGAGTTGGACGCAGTTGCGAGTAGGCAGTTGCGAGTTGGAGTTATGTGTGAGGAGTCGGCGGGCGTCAACATGGGTCCCTGGTCAAGGTTCGGGACGAGGTATATTGTTAAATAAGGTAATGAAGCAGCATTGCGCACGTCTGATAATGTAATATATGTTAATTGTAATTAATTTGTTCAAGAAATGCCCCAATAATAATTTTGTTTTCAAAGTAATCTTTTTAAGAAAAGAATCATTCCAATTGAAACAATATTTCCTATGCTTTTCCTCCCAGAATCAATTTATCAGGTTAATTATTGCACAGGCCCTAAGGTCAGCGCAGCTGGCCTTATAAAATTTATCAGGTTCACCATAATGTTAATTTTGTGGGGACTTAACATTTTTGCACATTGTTATTATCATTGAGTTTTATTACTGTGGGAAGCTAACATTTGGCACTATTTGCAATTCTATTCAATTCTTTTCATTTTCATCTTTATACAGGGAGGTTACACTTAGCACGATGTATATTCACATTTAAATATTTTCTTTTATTTTCACGGGGACGTTACAACATGTTGCTTGGTCGGATGAGACTCGTTTCGGATTGTATCGAGCGGATGGACGTGTATAGAGGCAACCTCTTGAATCCGTGGATCCTGCATGTCAGCAGGAGGCGGTTCAAATTGGTGGAGGCCCTGTAATGGTGAGGGACGTGTGCAGTTGGAGTGATATGGGACCCCTGATACGTATAGGTATGAGTCTGACAGGCGACACGTACGTAAGCATCCTGTTTGATCACCTGCTTCCTTTCATGTAGATTATGCATTCCGACGGACTTGGGCAATTCCACCAGGGCAGTGCAACACCCTAATCGTCCAGAACTGCTACAGAGAGGCTCCAGAAACACTCGTTTGAGCTTAAACAATGGCCACCAAACTCCCCAGAATTAACATTGTTGAGCATATCTGGGATGCCTTGCAACGTGCTATTCATAAGAGATCTCCACCCCCTCGTACTCTCAGGGATTTATGGACTGCCCTGCAGGATTCATGGCGTCCATTGCCTCCAGCACTACTTCAGACATTAGTCGAGTCCATCCCACGTCGTACTGCGGCCCTTCTGCGTGCTCGCGGGGCCCTGCACGACATTAGGCAGTTGTACGAGTTTCTTTGGCTCTTCAGTGTACAATCTTCTGCTAACTGATTAACGAAATAAGACAAGTGTTGCAGTTACCAACTGTGTGTTTATGTTGAGGTAGAATAATGACGACGCGTAAGTACTCGGACTCATTTCAGAACGGGGGCACTTAGTGACTTCCAACAAACTCAACACACTTTACACATAATTTCAAACGTTTAATAAACTTTTTCTCTCTTGCGCCCCTACGAAACGAAGAAAGGAAAAAATTTCATCGCTTACTACATCTTCGATATTCACGCAGTAAAATTACAGAATGAGACACAACATTTTAATTTATTACTTCTTTCCTACTAACTATTCAAAAAATATTTTGCAGACAGTACCCAAATATACCACTGAATGTAGCTGGAAAATTATATAGTTGTACGACACGAATTTTACTGTAGCACTAGACACGCTGGCAGATGACGATCACCGGGCACTCGCCATAACCACGCTCTGCACCGGATCGCCACATTGTGTACCGTGATTCGTCACTCCACACAACGTTTTTCCACTGTTCAATCGTCCAATGTTACGCTCCTTATACCAAGCGAGGCGTCGTTTGGCACTTACCGGCGTGATGTGTCGCTTATGAGCAGCCGCTCGACCATGAAATTCAAGTTTTCTCACCTCGTGCCTAGCTGTCATAGTACTTGCAGTGGATCCTGAAGCCATTTGGAATTCCTGTGTGACGGTCTGGATAGATGTCTGCTTATTACACATTACGACCCTCTTCAACAGTTGGCGGCCTCTGTCAGTCAACAGACGAGGTCGGCCTGTACGCTTTTGTGCTGTAAGTGTCCGTTCACGTTTCCACTTCACAATCACATCGGAAACAGTGGACCTAGGAATGTTTAGGAGTGTGGAAACACGCGTACAGACGTGTGACACAAGTGAGACCCAATTACCTTGTCACGTTCGAGGTCCGTGAGTTCCGCGGAGCGCCCCATTCTGCTTTCTCACGATGTCTAATGACTACTGAGGTTGCTGATATGGAGTACCTGGCAGTAGGTGGCAGCACAATGCACCTAATATGAAAAACGTATGTTTTTCAGGGTGTCCGGGTACTTTCGATCACATAGTGTACGTGTATTTGACTGGTAGCGTCGTCTGCATAATTTCACTTAACTGCACAGGAAATGAAACCCACACATCTCGTTGCCAATTCATGAGTTCCTTTTGGATAGCACCGTGTGCGGAAGACTTGTGTCCTGTTAAAAATTACAAACGTTTTTTAATGCTTCGGTCACGTGCACATAAGACAAATAAAATATGATGACTAGCTACTTTCGGTTGTAAGTAACACCCATCTTCAGGTCTGTAAACAAGCGGAATACAGAAAAGCGCCTTAGAAAAACATCTCCACAACATGATATTCAAGATAACAATGTTTGAAGAAAGCACAGGATACAAAGGTGAAACCTACTTTTCTGGTAAAAAGTGACAGTATGTAGCACCATAGGTAAACAAAGGTCACACATCTAAAAATGTACATGCATCAAAGTTGACTTTATGGTATTACACTAGCAAAAGGTTTTATGTCTTTATTATAACCTACTATGCACATATTAGATATGAGTTGAACCCAGACTGGATGTTGTTGTTGTTGTGGTCTTCAGTCCTGAGACTGGTTTGATGCAGCTCTCCATGCTACTCTATCCTGTGCAAGCTTCTTCATCTCCCAGTACCTACTGCAACCTACATCCTTCTGAATCTGCTTATTGTATTCATCTCTTGGTCTCCCTCTACGATTTTTACCCTCCACGCTGCCCTCCAATACTAAGTTGGTGATCCCTTGATGCCTCAGAACATGTCCTACCAACCGATCCCTTCTTCTGGTCAAGTTGTGCCACAAACGTCTCTTCTCCCCAATCCTATTCAATACTTCCTCATTAGTTATGTGATCTACCCATCTAATCTTCAGCATTATTCTGTAGCACCACATTTCGAAAGCTTCTATTCTCTTCTTGTCCAAACTATTTATAGTCCATGTTTCACTTCCATATATGGCTACACTCCATACAAATACTTTCAGAAACGACTTCCTGTCACTTAAATCTATACTCGATGTTAACAAATTTCTCTTCTTCAGAAACGCCTTCCTTGCCATTGCCAGTCTACATTTTATATCCTCTCTACTTCGACCATCATCAGTTATTTCGCTCCCTAAATAGCAAAACTCCTTTACAACTTTAAGTGTCTCATTTCCTAATCAAATTCCCTCAGCATCACCCGATCTAATTCGACTACATTCCATTATCCTCGTTTTGCTTTCGTTGATGTTCATCTTATACCCTCCTTTCAAGACACTGTCCATTCCATTCAACTGCTCTTCCAAGTCCTTTGCTGTCTCTGACAGAATTACAATGTCATCGGCGAACCTCAAAGTTTTTATTTCTTCTCCATGGACTTTAATACCTACTCCGAATTTTTCTTTTGTTTCCTTTACTGCTTGCTCAGTATACAGATTGAATAACATCGGGGAGAGGCTTAAACCTTGTCTATCTCCCTTCCCAACCACTGCTTCTCTTTCACGTCCCTCGACTCTTATAACTGCCATCTGGTTTCTATACAAATTGTAAATAGCCTTTCGCTCCCTGTATTTTACCCCTGCCACCTTCAGAATTTGAAAGAGAATATTCCAGTCAACATTGTCAAAAGCTTTCTCTAAGTCTACTAATGCTAGAAACGTAGGTTTGCCTTTCCTTAATCTTTCTTCTAAGATAATTCGTAAGGTCAGTATTGCCTCACGTGTTCCAGTGTTTCTACGGAATCCAAACTGATCTTCCCCGAGGTCGGCTTCTACTAGTTTTTCCATTCGTCTGTAAAGAAATCGTGTTAGTATTTTGCAGCTGTGGCTTATTAAACTGATAGTTCGGTAATTTTCACATCTGTCAACCCCTGCTTTCTTTGGGATTGGAATTATTATATTTTTCTTGAAGTCTGAGGGTATTTCGCCTGTTTCATACATCTTGCTCACCAGATGGTAGAGTTTTGACTGCCAGACTGGATGTACCTGTAATAATGATCTTGCTGTGACGTGCATTTGTGTAGAAGGCAACGCGAATAAGAAATTTGGCGTTAACAGCGACAACAACGCGAAACAACGTCGTATACCTGTATGACTACACAAAAACAAAATAACACCTTAGCAAATTTTTTTCCGTACCAAATTATCTTAATTTAAAAAAAGAAAGAAGAAGAAAATGAAGACTGAAAAATACGTCATTGCAAAGTTAAAATCTATCATTCACGAAAAAATGTTGACATATCCCATGTCTTATGTAACTGTCATTTAAAAATCTACACACACAATTCCCGTGCTACACTGACAATCTAAAAACAGACGATGCTTGTATGATCTGTGGCTTTCCCGGCGTATACGCCATTTGAAGGGTTCTCGGGTGTCCAGCGGGATACTATCTCCGAATGCCCACGATATTTCGGCGAATAATCGTTCCGCCATCATCAGATGGTGCTTATGCAATGGTCTGCCCGTTTTTGTTTTGTTTTCAAAGGATGGGGCCCCTCCACGCACACACCAACGTGGTGACCAAACCAAAAGTTCTACTGTCACCTCTTTATAACATGTTAGTTTTTGAATCAGGAGTCACAGGATGCGGGCTGTGATGTTATCCATGCGTCTAGGTAAGATTACTCATTAACATGGTCCATCAGGAGATAGAAAGTGGACGAAAGCGATCGAAGGGTAGCGTTGTAAGGGCAGAGGAAAAAAAGCGCCAAGGCAAGCGCCAAGGGGAAAAAAACTCTGCGACAATAGGATGGGTAGTAAGAGCAGTAGTGGCTTGCTAGCTGCGACAGTGCATGCAAGGTGTGGTTATGTTAGTGCGAGGTATCGTGCATCGTTACCTTTGTTGTTGCTGGAGCTCGTTGCGGGGCTTGCTGCATTTGCTGCGTCCCTGCAACAGTTCAAGATCGTCATACATTAGTGGGCGATCGGTCATAGATCGGCTCACAGACAGTGTAGGGGGTGTGTGTGGCTGGTTTGCGTGCTGTGTACGGTACAGTGTCTCTGCGGTTGCCTGTTTTTCGGCGGGTCGAGCATCTGAGGTTACCAGTAGTAGCTGTCTTTCAGGGACTCGCCAGTACTGTCGTGTCAGCGTGCTATGGACCATAGATGTTAAGTTCCTTGCCAATATTGCCTTTGGTCTATTATGCTTGTGGTCGTAGTTACCCAGAGAAAGGATAAACGGGTTGCGCGAGTGTCTCTTGTTGTTGTACAGTCGTGTGGAGAGTTTTTGAAATACGTGCAAGATGGTATCTAGCCGATATTCCCGGTGAAGGTCCGCGGCGCGTGTGTAGCGCGGAGCGTTGCTTATGATTCTGAGTACTTTGTTGTGTATGAGCTGCAGACGGCGCAGGCGGGTGGGCGCAGCGTATCCGCAGACAGGGACTGCGTACGTCATCAGGGGTCGAATAAGTGTCATGTACATGGACCTAGACACCCTCCTATTCAGTGTGTACGCCTGTTAAGCATAGGGTAGAGTTGTCTGAGTCTCGCGTTTGCTTTGTTGGTCACGTGTTGAATGTTGTCCCCCCAGAGTAGTTTCCGGTCCAGCCAGACACCGAGGTATTTGACCTTCTCGCGGAAACGTATTGGGCGTGCATGTAGTGTTATTGGGCTGCAGTGCTGATGTTTGCGCAGTAGCTTCGGTCTTCAAGTGAACAGAACGGCTTCGCACCTGTCGACGTTTGCTATAACTCGCCATTTCACCAGTCGAGGCTCTGCTGTTGAGGGCAGCCTGTAGTCGTGAGTTAATGTTAGACGGCTTCCAATCTTGCGCAAGGATGGCGGTGTCATCCGCGTAGATTGCCAGCCTCGTGTTGCGTGTAGCTAGGAGGTCGTTAATGTAGAGGTTAAACAGTAAGAGCCCTAGGATGCTTCCTGGGGGTACTGCTGCCTGGATACCATGTCGTGTCGATTGTTTGCCCTGCACGTCGGTGTTGAAACTCCTGTCTGTGAGATATGAGTGTATGAGACGTACGAGCCCGTCGGGGAACCCTGCGTCGCTGAGTTTGCTTATGAGGCCGTTGTGCCACAGACGATCGAAGGCCTTTTCGATGTCCAGGAACACCGCCCCAATTGCTTTGTTTGAGTTGTATCCGTGTGTTATGTATTCAACGACGCGAGGAGTTGTTGTGTTGTCGAGTGGTGATTTGTGAAACCGAATTGCTCCTGTCTCAGGGTGTCGTTGGTGATACAGTGCCTAGTGAATCGTTTTAGTATTACCTTCTCAACGATCTTGCTGAGCACGCTCAGATGGCTAATGGGTCGGTAATTTTGTGGGAGGGAGTGGTCTTTCCCGGGCTTCCTGAACATCAGGACCTTGGCCGTCTTCCAAAAGGCGGGGAAGTGTTGGAGTTTAAGTATGGCATTCGTGATGTGTGTGAGGTAGTCTACTGCTTTGTCCGTGAACTCCTGGAGGACACGGCGTATTGTATTATATAGGAGTTGCCGACGGCAGCACCGTATTCTGCCTCTTTATGTATCTCCGTATTTGAATACACGTGCCTATGCCATTTTATTTGGCGCTTCAGTGTATTAGACAAGCACAGTGTGAAATGTTAATTCTTATTCATATACAGAAACAATAAATGCTTTCCTAGTTTTATTAGCACCGGGTAAAATATTGCTTAGAAGGGAAGATCCTCTGCAGTGTTCAGTGCCTGTATAAGACATTATATAAAATAAACAGATCAATCATATAACGTGAGAAACTGATCGAAACATATTTAGATAAAAAAAAAAACAATCAGCGTTTCATGTACCAGCCTGTTTGTATGGATTAAATTTAGTAATAATTTGGAGTCCAAAAAGCTTGTTAGATTTCAGACACAAAAATTACTGTGCAGTATCATGTGGATTTTCTATGACCGAGAAAGGTCCAAGTATATGCCAAAAACATTTATGAGTTCTGCAGTCATCCAGCTTGACTTTCTTGAACTTTTCTCAGTAATTGATCCCTAACTTTGAAATGAATAGCTCTTATCTCTGCATTATGGCTCCCGATCTAAGTATTAGCCCGCTTTTTGATAATTTATTCGACTACTTTTTTTTCAGCTGAGATGGGAGTCCATGGAGGTAACTCTGTGAGTTCTGAAATCATATTTCTCTGTTGTTTGTTGAATGTGTTTTCAGATTGGGAGGAAGTGAAGGAATTATGTTACAAACTATTCATTACCTCCTCAAAACGGGATGTAAATTCGATCCAGGTGGCGCAGTTTTATGAACAGTATGTTTGGCGTGTACCTCACTGTGGAATACTTAATGGATGATAAAGAGAGATTAGTATGTGTTTATATCACTTCTCGCAGCTGAAGGTTTACAAGTTTTGGATGAATTGTTATCCATTACATGACATCACTGCTGCCAGCTTTGCTAAGTGGCTAAAATAATCTCTCTCTAATTTTGAAATTACTAGTAGCTTTAAACAGAGGGTACAATTTAATTGTTTTGGAAAATACGTCGAATATGACTAAAGCAAAGCAAAATGGTTCAAATGGCTCTGAGCACTATAGGACTTAATATCTGAGGTCATCAGTCCCCTAGAACTTAGAACCTAACTAACCTAAGGACATCACACACATCCAAGCCCGAGGCAGGATTAGAACCTGCGACCGTAGCGGTCGCGCGGTTCCACACTCAAGCGCCTAGAACCGCTCGGTCACACCGGCCGGCTAAAGCAAAGCAGAACGCCCCTTCTAGATCTGGGTACTGTTCTATATAGATTGTTGGCAACAAGCCTCAGACGTTTTTATGGTGTGATACTCTACTATATCCCCGGCTGGTCCCATCAGATGCCTTTGCCCCCTGACATTTTCTATTCTGTCTTAAAAAAATAACACATTTCTTGCAGCTTCCACAAGCATTTCTGGGTTCAATAGTACCTTTAACTCTCATGGACATAATCAATCAATCTGTTTGCGTGCTGTTCCTGGAAGAACGATTTCAATTTTTCAGGAACCAATTTTACTCTTATAAACAAAATTCCTCCGAAAAACTTGTGAAATTTGTTTAATTTCTCATGACCTTTGGTATCCACCATGTTCCAGTTCAGTTACAATCTTCCTTTTTGATAAATCCTGAGTTTTTTCTTTAATACTATGATAGATTTTTTATCCTTTACTCCTTAATAAACATAATTCCCTATCATCTTATTTGTTCTGAGCTGCTTTATCTCCATCACGTGGTAATGTGGATAGCGCATCAAACGCCACTTTTTACATACCCCTAATATACCTCACTTTGTCAAATTGTTGTTTAAAGGGGTCCTATCTAGCCAATTCACTATGACAGAGACGAAACTCACGTACGTAGCTTAGTGTTTTGTGATCTGTATAAAGGAGATCTGCTCAAAAAATTCCGGAACTTTGTCCACAAAATATTTTTGCTCTTACCTTTTACCTATTGTGCATGATATCCTTCGAAATACTCTCCTCCACATTCGATACACCGCTCCCCACGCCATTTCCATTTCCGGAAGCAGTATTGGTACGCCTCTTGCTGGATCGAGCAAAACACCGTCTGCGAATTTTCTTCTATCTCGTCTATCATTGCAAATCTTCCTCCTTTCAACGTGGTTTTCAACTTTGGAAATAAAAGAAAGTCTGCAGGAGCGAGGTCTGGAGAAAACGGAGGATGAGGCAACACAGTGATTTCGTTTTTTGTGCAATAATCACGCACAACCAGTGATTTTAATTGCGTACGTATATTTGTTGCTGGACTGCTGGAAGCACTTTGGAAATCACAAAAATATTTTCTGCTGATTTACTGGAAGTTCTTACCGCTCACAGCTCGGTGGTTCTTCTCCATCAGTACCTGAGGTCTGTTCGATGTTGGTTTAGCTGCGTTTGCTCCTTTTCGATTCCATTTCCCAATCACGTCACCAACAATCGACTTGGTCAGCCTCAGAAACGTTATTTTTTTTTTTTTAAATAGTGGCTAGGGCATCCCGTCGGGTAGGCCGGTCGCCCGGTGTGCAAGTCTTTTTACCTGACGCCACTTCGGCGACTTGCGAGTCGATGGGGATGAGATGAGGATGAAAACACAACACCCGGTCCCTGAGCGGAGAAAATCTCCGACCCAGCCGGGAATCGAACCCGGGCGCCTTAGCACGGCAGTCCGCGGCGCTAACCACTCAGCTATCGAGGGGGACCTCAGATGGGTTGAAATCTGTTACTCAGGTGACAACCGACGACTAAGACACAGCAGTACGAATTGGCCGCGCGGTTTGAGGCGCCATGTCACGGATTGCGCGGCCCCTCCCACCGGAGGTCGAGTCCTCCCTCGGGCATGAGTGTGTGTGTGTTTCACCAGGCAACGCCGTTCAACTGCTGATTGTGTATGAGAAATCGGCTGGAAACGTTCCTCATGTCAGCAAGTTGTAGGTGTCGCCACCGGCGCCAACCTTGTGTGAATGCTCGGAAAAGCTAATCATTTGCATATCACAGCATCTTCTTCCTGTCGGTTAAATTTCGCGTCTGTAGCACGTCATCTTCGTGGTGTTGCGATTTTAATGGCCAGTAGTGTAATTTCAATTTAACAAATGGAGATACGCTCATAACAATACTGAATAAAACAATATAAGTTCTATTGAGGTCTAGTGTAATGATCATTCAGTCAGATTCAGTGACTGAGAGATGCCTTATTATAGACCATTTTAAAGAAAGTTAGAAAGAATGAAACTTCCGATCCTTTTGGTTACAAAAGTCAGCAACCTCTCTTCTTACGTCAGTGCACATAAACAGCTGGACAATCCTCTGTCACAGATTTTCCACCATTTCTCTTCAAAGTAGCATTGATAGACAACAGTACGTTTACTCCTACAGAGTAGATAGTGAAGCGTTCTCTTTCAAATTGTGTTCCATTTCAAGAGTTAAGACAAAATTTAAACTTCCCTTCCTCCAAAATGCTAGTATTGGCTTTACTTTTAGCATGGAATACAGACACATTGCCAGGTTCGAAATTAGGACACTTGACGTGGTAGGGGTTCAACTTTGGGTTACTGGGTAGCAGCAGAAAGTGTGTTCTTGTAGCGTTCAAAGTGTTTTGTATTTCCTAACGAATTCCAGAAGCTGCCAGTTCAATAATTACGCCATTCGAACACTAGTAAACGATCTGAAATTTCGTGTCAGAACTTCTCTGTGAAGTAAATCTGTACTTTTTTTTCCTTAAAGTGTCAGTTATTCTACAGAAATGGACATATATTTTTCCTGGTTGCTGGGGTAGGTTGGTCTGCTATAGCAGTCATGCCCGTCCGGTAGATGCGATCCAAAGGGGCGCAGTCCCTCTCTGACCTTCAGTCAGGCAAATGTGGTGATGTGTGCGCCAGAATTAACCAGTTGAGCGCGATCAAAGGACCTGAAGGGTCGATCGCGATGGGGTGTTCGGTAGTCTGCCTTCTAACACCCGTAAATACGAGTAGATGCAACGATGATGAGGAATCAGCCCTCAAATGACTGGAATTAATCGATGCGTTTTTCGAATCTGCTGGCTCGCCAATGGCGTAAGACGACATTATGACTGTAATCAAGAATGCAATCAAGCAACAACTTGCTTGGTTCAATAACTTTACATTAGCATTAACTTAAAAAGCACAAACAACTGCAACAAAAACGACAATAGTAATACAAACACCCAGTTCTTAGCAACGTTCTGGAGACAACACTTAGAAAAATGGATACTTAAAAGTTATTCCTAATGTACCACTCCTGTGTGGTATCACTAAAGGATGAGATGGAGTATTCACTTGCGTTATTCCTCTCTGATCAACTGACAAAGTTCTCACTGTTGTTTATATATTGAAAATCTTTTTCAGACCCATTTTCAGGATCCACTAGTAGGTACGAATGGTCTCTTTGACACTTTTGCTGAAGACAGCGGGACTTTTCCCTCGACTCGTGAGGATGATTATGGAACTTTTTGTTCACTACTTCTTCAATAGACCCGCGGATCGTTTCTAACTTCTCCCCTGTCCCTTCAATCCTAGGTTCCCTAGTCTTATCTATAACTTTTATCCTGAGACTACTTGCTTTCTTAAGTATTCAAGGGCAACGTTCTGCTTATTTGTCGACAATGCTACCAATATGCTCATGGAATCTGCCGAGGTTGTTATCTAATTTCTTTAGGGCCTTTGCGTTTCCCCACGACAGTCTGTCTAGCAGAATATTTTGAACCTCTAATTTATATTTATTTTCCTACAGGCAGCGCTAACGCAGTCTTTTCTGGATCAAGCCGAGGTCGAATCGGCGTGAGCTAATTCATGAATATCGGCAAAGGATCAAGGCTGCCGGCAGCGACTGTGTGCAAAAGCGCAGCTTGTCTTTGTGGTTGAAACTGCGACAAGTGGTATGATTGAAGGCAGGGGTGTAGTAACGTCATCACAGTATCTACAGCCTTAGAGAGCTTCGAATGCATGTTGTCATTCCTCTGTACTTCAATATTCCACTACATTGAACACTGACTTTTCAGAACGATTCTACTTTTCGTCTTTACTAAATTGTACCCCACGCTGTTTGGCTAACACAAAGAGAGGCGCCACATCATATTCATAGGCAGAAGTTGCAATAGGAGGCCCACAGGGTTCGATCATTAGATCTCTACTGTTCTTGCATTGTGTTAATGATTTGCCATTTTATTTAGGTTGCAGAATTAGGCGTGTTTGCAGAAAACGCAAGCCCTATTATAAAGCAGAGCAAAGAAGTATCAACAGAGAAAATGGTAACTCATGTTCTCATCAAAGTTACTACTGTTTTCGCCCAAATGAGCATGCTCTAAAACTTGATAAGACGCAGTTCATCCAGTTTTGTACTGTCAGTAATATCCCACCTCCTATTAACCTAGTATATCAACAAGAAATAATAAACAGGGTAGAAAATTGTAAGTTTTTAGGTGCGCACACAAATTGTAACGCCGGAAATGCATATCCTCCTATTTCCATCTATTGTACTATAATTTTTTTTCCTTACTTTGTTACCTGAAGATATGACATTTCTGTGTATTTATGTATTGTTATTGTTTTACTATTTGTATATATATATATATTTATGCATTTATGTCGATGTATAATTGGTTTGTTTTGTAAATACTATTTGTATTTTTATGCTGGGTCTTGCCTAGGGAAAACTATGCTATCGAACGACTACATCGATAGGTCGTGTGGAGAACCAAAGTGTTTAGGATCTTTGGTAGTGTTAACTCTGCCGCATGGAGCGCGGGCAGGGGCAGTCTGGCTGGAGTAGGGCGGTGGAGCAGGTGTGCTGAGTGACGCTCCCGCGAGTTGCCGCGCTTTCGGGGTTAGGCAGCATGTAATTGCGGTCGACTTGCTATGATAGTTTCTGACACGATGTCGCGGACGGGAAGCATTAGCTGGTGCACATCAAGAGCCCGTTTCGCCTGGTGACAGTGTCGAGAAGAAGGCGCGCCAACATCCAGCATCTGCAACAGTGACGGCCGACAATGAGTGACTGTCGCCACCTCCTCGACCGACGACTTCAAACCTTCAATCAACCAACAAGGAAGACTGGAAGCACGTAAAGTTTTATAACTGTGTGGCAGACCTCAGCTTTTAAAATTGTCCCATTTGCCTCACAAAATTACAGCGACTTAGTGTGAACCTTTGTTGCTCATTGTCCCAATTGCATTACCAAGCAGGGTCCCTTCCTTTTCCGGAATGAGCCCGAGTGTCGTTGAAATTCAAACGCCATCATTAAAGTAATATCATTCCATTTCACTGCTTTAATTTCAAAGGTCAGTTAAAGTATTCATAGCAGCCTACAATATTTAGATTCTCTCTCTCTCTCTATTCGTTTAGTCGGTTCCGACTCTTCGTGATCCCATGAACCAAATCACGCCACTTTTTCCTGTCTTGCACTTTCTCCCGTAGACCTTCCAGGTTGGAACACATTGCTTCTGTGATGCCATCGATCCATCTCATCCTCTGACGTCCTCTTCTTCTAGATCCTTCGATCTTCCCCAGCATTAATGTTTGTTCCAGCGAGGCACGCCTTCACATTGTGTGTCCAAAGTAGGTCAGCTTTTGTTTTAACATTAGACCTTCCAGGGAGAAATCTGGTTTTATTTGCTCCAATATTGATCTGTTGGTTCTCTTTGCAGTCCATGGAACTCTAAGAAGTTTCCTCCAACACCACAATTCGAAGGAGTCAATTCTTCGCCGTTCAGCCTTTCTAATGGTCCAGGTCTCACATCCATACAACTGGAAAGACCATAGCCCATATTTAGATTACACAAGCACAAATTAAGAGTGCGAGTTTTGTTACCATATTGTAGCTTACCTGCGACTGCAGCTCAGCTTGGTACGTACTAAATTTTACTATTGATGATTGTTCAGAATCATTTAATTCAAGTTCAAAGTTAAATCTCTTGTTTCAGAATTGCATAGATTCAAGTAGCTTTTGAAATGATTGTTGAGGTAGCCCAAGACTAACCTTATTTTATTGAATTTCGTAGTGCTTCAGAAACAAAGTTCACTATTAATTTCAGCCACTAAATTAACTTTCAATTTTCCGGTTTTATTAATTCTTTTGCCAAATTAAGTCAGAGCGTAGCGAAATTTATTACTTCTGACAAACATTCAGTTTTCACACAACACATGTCAACCTTCAGTTGCCACGCTTTTAGTGCTAAATATATGTGCATTTATCTTTCATTTTCAGTTATTGTAGTAGTTGTCCATGAGACAGGCGACCGTAATTTTCCCCAAATCTCAAATATCTAATTAACGCCAGTTAATTGTTAATGTAACGACCGCACATTTACTTTCTTTATAAACTTTACCCTTTTTCAAAATTAATTTCCACCAATTTTATTTGCATTTTTCCTTTCATTTAGATGTAACCCTTTCCTCCCTCTTTACCGACAAATTAACTTCGGTGACGATTGCTTTTCCCAAATTCCCATTAGGTGCACGCGGTTTAATTTTTCACTGTCATTAAGGTCGATAAGTGAGGGGGAGGTTACAAAATGAAAACTTCAACTGGAAAACCCATACAGTAGTCCTGCTAAAACGTTTAGAATAATTGCCAACTTTTGGGTTACAGAAATCGCTAATGTAATACACTCCTGGAAATGGAAAAAAGAACACATTGACACCGGTGTGTCAGACCCACCATACTTGCTCCGGACACTGCGAGAGGGCTGTACAAGCAATGATCACACGCACGGCACAGCGGACACACCAGGAACCGCGGTGTTGGCCGTCGAATGGCGCTAGCTGCGCAGCATTTGTGCACCGCCGCCGTCAGTGTCAGCCAGTTTGCCGTGGCATACGGAGCTCCATCGCAGTCTTTAACACTGGTAGCATGCCGCGACAGTGTGGACGTGAACCGTATGTGCAGTTGACGGACTTTGAGCGAGGGCGTATAGTGGGCATGCGGGAGGCCGGGTGGACGTACCGTCGAATTGCTCAACACGTGGGGCGTGAGGTCTCCACAGTACATCGATGTTGTCACCAGTGGTCGGCGGAAGGTGCAGGTGCCCGTCGACCTGGGACCGGACCGCAGCGACCCACGGATGCACGCCAAGACCGTAGGATCCTACGCAGTGCCGTAGGGGACCGCACCGCCACTTCCCAGCAAATTAGGGACACTGTTGCTCCTGGGGTATCGGCGAGGACCATTCGCAACCGTCTGGGCTACGGTCCCGCACACCGTTAGGCCGTCTTCCGCTCACGCCCCAACATCGTGCAGCCCGCCTCCAGTGGTGTCGCGACAGGCGTGAATGGAGGGACGAATGGAGACGTGTCGTCTTCAGCGATGAGAGTCGCTTCTGCCTTGGTGCCAATGATGGTCGTATGCGTGTTTGGCGCCGTGCAGGTGAGCGCCACAATCAGGACTGCATACGACCGAGGCACACAGGGCCAACACCCGGCATCACGGTGTGGGGAGCGATCTCCTACACTGGCCGTACACCACTGGTGATCGTCGAGGGGACACTGAATAGTGCACGGTACATCCAAACCGTCATCGAACCCATCGTTCTACCATTCCTAGACCGGCAAGGGAACTTGCTGTTCCAACAGGTCAATGCACGTCCGCATGTATCCCGTGCCACCCAACGTGCTCTAGAAGGTGTAAGTCAACTACCCTGGCCAGCAAGATCTCCGGATCTGTCCCCCATTGAGCATGTTTGGGACTGGATGAAGCGTCGTCTCACGCGGTCTGCACGTCCAGCACGAACGCTGGTCCAACTGAGGCGCCAGGTGGAAATGGCATGGCAAGCCGTTCCACAGGACTACATCCAACATCTCTACGATCGTCTCCATGGGAGAATAGCAGCCTGCATTGCTGCGAAAGGTGGATATACACTGTACTAGTGCCGACATTGTGCATGCTCTGTTGCCTGTGTCTATGTGCCTGTAGTTCTGTCAGTGTGATCATGTGATGTATCTGACCCCAGGAATGTGTCAATAAAGTTTCCCCTTCCTGGGACAATGAATTCACGGTGTTCTTATTTCAATTTCCAGGAGCGTATATTTTTCATATTTTCATTCACCGACGTCTCATGGGATAATATTCTGGAGTCACTCCTCGCTTAAACAAAAAGTATTTACAGCACGAAAGAAAGTAATAGTGGTGATCGTACACGTACATCTTGCAGGTATCGCTTTAAACAGATCGACTATTAACCATAGCCTCACAGTAATTTCATTCTCTTATGAAAATTGTTATTAACAAGCAATCTAAGTTTGAGAGTAACAGATGTTTCTACTTGCTTACTCCTTTTACAACATAGAGGAATCCTAGAGTAAAAATAATTACTCATTAAAAAACCTTTAAATGGTCAGCATGAAGAGCTATAAATATATTTTTTATTATTTTGGTTGTATATAAGTGTTCTGTGTCTTGATCTGTTGACACGTTCCACATTATAATGTTTATCGTCTATTTGCTCTATGGAGCAGGTAACTAACTAGCTAAGTTATTTGTTAGTAACGAAAGTATCAGCCGTTATTTTTAGGGTTAGATAAAGAGATTCTAAACGTGTAACGACAACTGATATTATCCTTTGCATCGCTCGGGATTCAATAGGGATTTACTCCAAACGGTTTGCTTGCAAAACCTTGCCAGTGAAATAAACAGGAAAAGGGTAATGCTCCGTAATCAACGAGTTAAGTTCAGCTTTCCTTGTCTCCACTCTTCTTTTAATTTTTCTGCCACTCTCCTGTTATAGCCACAAAAGTGACTGCAACATCAACGAAACGTTGAGTGATACTTTTGTGTCACAATACTCTTCGCATTTGTCAAACTGTAACAATATTTACCTTGTAGTGTGTATGAATCAATTGTTTGTCTAAATAAACCACTGGAAACTTCATTTGTGATTTTTCAATCCCCAAGTCCGCATATAATGACGGTTTATTCTGGCTTCCCAACCTGGAAGTCTAATTCTGCACGACAAAAGCTGTGAATTTATTTCAAAAATGATGTTGCAACACATTGTTCACAACATTGCAGGAATTACTAATGTCATCTTTGTCGATGTCGCCAATTAAATATAAATTGACTTATTCTGCTTTAAAGTCAGATATCTGAATCCTACTCCACTGCTGCATGTTGTCCCTCCTTATGTAACTCGCACACCATTCACTTACATAACTTTTGCTTGTCAACATTCACTTGCGTGTTCCATTACCTTCTAAGTCGGCACAATCGACCCTTCCTTTTTCCCATTATCTGTAAAATTAATAGCTTTAACAGCAAATTCTCATGGCTTCCCAAGAACTCACTTTCTGTGATCACTTTCACTGTAAGCACGGCGAACTAACAATGCGCACTACTTTGAACTAGAACTCGAGTGACTAAGTTACTTCCTGCTACAGCCCGGTTACCAGTTAACTTTGGTGAGTAATACCATTTCTTGCTGTTGATGGTATTAACGGATATTTTTTCTGACCAGAGAGACTTACGTTCTTTCCATTTAATTTCGCAGACCGCTGCTATATGTAGAGTGCACATTCGTATTTCCTTTGACAGATTTGCCGGCTTCCCTACCACATTTAAACTTCTAACATTCAACTCTCTATCTCACCGAATGTTCCTTGTCTTTAGTTATTGCATCTTTATCCCACAGTACACTGCCGATTGGCAGTTCCCTCTTCGTGGAGATCCAAATGCAGGGCTAATTCGAAATCCCTTGCCAATTGTCAGAGCGTCATAACACTTTTTCAATTACAGACCACATTTCCTGTGGATACTAACGCAACGGTTTCTGCTGCATTCTGCATCCTTAGACCAGGCTCATTGCTGATACTTGAGCCCTTTTACAGGCGGTGTGGGCAAGAAGTTCCCATGGAACACTGCTCCTCCGCGCTCTTTGACAAGACCATTGTCGAACTGAGGCTGACTGCTTGTACAGTAATTCGTCTGCTACCATTGAAATTGTAAGCAGTGGCTAGGATCGAACACGCAACGCAGCATGTTTTGATTGCAAATCAGTGACGCTAGCGCTAGACTAGAGAAGTAACGACAATCAAAATCTTACGCCCGGCTGAGATTACGGTAGTTGGGAGGCGATGTTTGTTGACGCGAAAACTTTTTTTTCTGTGCATTTGAACGATCACGCAATACATGTCCTTCCCCACTCAGTGGCTCCAGGCAGACAGCGAAACAGCACTGCCGAGCCGCCGTCGCGACATGGGCGCCGGCGGATGATTAACCGACGGGCGCCGGTGCTGCTATCTGGAGGCAGCGGCGCGGAACTGCAGATAGCGCCAGCAGCCAGCTCGTGCGAGGCTTGGCAACGTCTTGCCAGCGCCTTGATGGGCGTCTCTACATCCCTTAGTGCGGACACACAGGGGCGAGGTCTGCGTCAGGGCTCTATCAGGAAGAGTCATCCGTTAAGGACTTTACCATGGTGCTCTGCTGGGAACATGCAAGCAAACTGGCAAAGGCCAGCAACCTATAACCATCGGCCGACATGCTGCATATGATACTTCAGTATTAATATTTTGCTACTTTTGTACTTAATATAACACTAAAGCTTCACAAAAAAATTTTTTGTTTGCCTTTGCGAATTGTACACTATTTTAATGTCAATGTGCTGTAACTGACAAGGGTTTGGTGCACCTGATGCGTATCGCAAGTTCAATTTTTTTAAAAAAAGATTGCAATTTGAAAAGGGAAACATAAATATTTGTATATATTGTAGATGTATATCCATATATATACTGATGTCCAAAAATTAAAGATGATGGTGTATCACCACCAAGTGACATATTGTTGTTGTGGTCTTCAGTCCAGAGACTGGTTTGATGCAGCTCACCATGCTACTCTATCCTGTGCAAGCTTCTTCATCTCCCAGTACCTACTGCAACCTACATCCTTCTGAATCTGCTTAGTGTATTCATCTCCTGGTCTCCCTCTACGATTTTTACCCTCCACGCTGCCCTCCAATACTAAATTGGTGATCCCTTGATGCCTCAGTATATGTCCTACCAACCGATCCCTTCTTCTAGTCAAGGTGTGCCACAAACTTCTCTTCTCACCAATTCTGTTCAGTACCTCGTCATTAATTATGTGATCTACCTATCTAATCTTCAGCAATCTTTTGTAGCACCACATTTCGAAAGCTTGTATTCTCTTCTTGTCTAAACTATTTATCGTCCACATTTCACTTCCATACATGGCTACATCCATACAAATACTTTCAGAAACGACTTCCTGACACTTAAATCTATACTCGATGTCAACAAATTTTTCTTCTTCAGAAACGCTTTCCTTGCCATTGCCAGTCTACATTTTATATCCTCTCTACTTCGACCATCATCAGTTATTTTGCTCACCAAATAGCAAAACTCATTTACTACTTTAAGTGTCTCATTTCCTAATCTAGTTGCCTCAGCATCACCCGATTTAATTCGATTACATTCCATTATCCTCGTTTTGCTTTTGTTGATGCTCATCTTACATCCTCCTTTCAAGACACTGTCCATTCCGTTCAACTGCTGTTCCAAGTCCTTTGCTGTCTCTGACAGAATTACAATATCATCGGCGAACCTCGAAGTTTTTATTTCTTCTCCATGGATTTTAATTCCTACTCCGAATTTTTCTATTGTTTCCTTTACTGCTTGCTCAATATGCAGATTGAATAACAATGGGGATAGGCCAGAAACCTGTCTCACTTCCTTTCCAACCACTGCTTCCCTTTCGTGCCCCTCGACTCTTATAACTGCCATCTGGTTTCTGTACAAATTGTAAATAGCCTTTCGCTCCCTGTATTTTACCCCTGCCACCTTCAGAATTTGAAAAAGAGTATTCCAGTCAACACTGTCAAAAGCTTTCTGTAAGTCTACAAATGCACGAAACGTACGTTTGCCTTTCCTTAATCTATTTTCTAAGATAAGCCGTAGGGTCAGTATTGCCTCACGTGTTCCAACATTTCGGTCCCTAGACTTACACACTACTTAAACTAACTTATGCTAAGAACAACACACACACCCATACCCGAGGGAGGACTCGAACCTCCGGCGGGCGGGGCCGCGCAGTATGTGACACGCTTCCTTTGACCGTGCGGCCACACCACGAGGTCTCTGCTACAGTATACTACAGAAGGTAACTGAAAGAAATGCGCAATGATACGAACAGAAATGATGCCTTTATTCAAAGACAATAATTATACTGAAGTCACAGCGATTTACGATAGCCCCTTGGTCATTACAAAAACCGGGACATGGTTTCTAATAGGGTGTGTGATCACCGCAGCTGCACTGCATGTTATGCAACGTGCTCCCATGCTGACCATGACGTTGGTATGGAGCTCTCGTGACAGGGCGTTCCAATCGTCCACCAGCCCATATGACAGCTGCTGGGTGGTCGTTGGTGCATGTGCACGTTCTGCAGTACCATCTCCCCAAAGAATACCGTAAGTGCTCGGTGGGTTTCAAGTTGGGAAGGCCAGTCCATTCACCGAATATCCTCTCGTTCCAAGAGCGCCTCCACCTGCGCTGTTCCATATTATCGTGCTTTCCATCCATAAAAATGAAGTCAAGGCCGAATGCACCCTCGAAAGACGCATGTGGGGAAGGAGCACACTATCAGAATAGCGATTTCCTGTAAGCGTACAGGGCGGTCAGTACCCCAACGCAGCGTTATACCTCTCCGCACCAAAACACCCGGACAGCGGACGCTGAACATACCCTCAAGTGGCGCGAGATGAGGACTCGCAATGCACCCCAAAACATTGTGCAACTTGATCGTTTTGGTTGGCCAGCTAGGGGTAAGAGGTTCCATGCCCTCTTTTGCATGTGTCCTCTCATTTTCCCAATTTTATTAATGTTCTATGTCATTGCACGGTAGTAACAGACCGAATGAGGTTATTGTAATGAGAGTATTTGTACTGAGAGCTCAAAAACTACTTTTCACTTGATTCCCTTGCAAGTTGGTTTATTTTAACGGGTGGCCTGTGCGAGGCAAGCATCGGAGGACGCGGCACACGGCATTTCCTGTTGGGGGCTGCACTTCCCTGAATTCTGTGGGGTTCATACAATAGACTTAAGCGCCTGGTGGAACAACTGACGTCGGTCGAGTTTCGCCTATTGTATGCAGGGCGAAACGACCTGCGAGACATCTGAGTGTCGCTGCAGTTTATGTGTTTACCGTTCCGGCGCGTCCGGAACGAAGATTCCTGGCACCCACTGACTGCATTGTCCTCAAGATTCTGATACTACTTGTGGACTGTGCCCTGCTGTGTGCGACTGGCTGGTGCTGAATCGCCGGTGGTCTAGGCAGGTTGCTTTCGCAGCTGGTCAAACGGCAAGTTCAGCGCCCTCAGCTGAATAGCAGAGGCATGATTGGTCAACTTAAACTGAGGCTAGTTGACGTCATAAAGCCCTGCTCGAAACTGGAGAGAACGGTCGCTATTGGCGCGAATGATGTTCTGAGACAGTGTGGGGGAATTTTGGAATCAGAGCTGAATGCTGATTCACGGCTTTTCGAGGAGAGTAGGGAGTAGAGCAATGTTGGCTTCGCTCTTGCGTTGCACGGGCAGGAATTCGGGATATGATCTTCGTCGGAGTCGGACGGGCCTACGACTTGGTCGCTCGTTTTCGGAAGAACTTAGAATTCTCAGACAGCCTTCGCGGCCAGGGGTTGACACAGAGATGCTGCACGGCAGAAGTCGGCGCCTACATCATCAGGACGCTGCCTACCGACGACGTGCTGCAGTTTTCAGTACTGGTACTGTATTTAGCGGCTCCGGCATTGTAGGGCCTTATCAATTTTATACTGAATCCCTCAGCAGCACACACGCTCGTTTTGCTACAAGTCCACCCTGCTTGTTTCTCCATGTGACCCCATTTGAGCTCCACCACTAACTGTGATACTGCTATATAGTCAGGCGATTAATATTTGATTCATTAGGACCTCCAATCATTATCGTCAATCTATTGCATCACAGAGAGTAGGAGCCCCTTGTTCTTGAGCTAGCTCTTACTCTCATAATATTTCAGTATACTCTGTCCTTTAACTTACTGTGTGTGTAGATAATCATGTGCATTTATGTCATGATGTATAATAAATCTCATTTTAATCTTTAATTCGCATATCATTTCGTAGATATAGGCAGAATCCCATTTCCTGTTGCTTATTATTATGATAAAGTTCTCTTTTTTGAGCAGATTACAATTTTTATTAAATTATTGTGAGTGTGCACTCCTTATTTTACCAACTAGCAGGGTTCACCATCATTTCCTTCCGTTACCACTGTGCTCATAATTAATTAGCTGGTAGATAAGGAGGGGGTCGAGTGCACGTCTCGTTCTCATGCAAAATTCGTCTGAATTAAAGAGGTACAAACTCTTCTCCACCCCAGCCCCTCGCAGGGAGGCACATTGTTTCATGATCTCCATTCATTTCCTTGTGCCTTTGTACCACTTCAACGTGGGGTCGGCCTTGTTACTATGGATTTGGTGTTAGTGCCAGAGGGTCGCCAGATGCCCTTCCTGTCGTCACCCCATAACCCCCTGGAATGGAATTAGTGTATCCCAGCTGTCTGTGTCTAGAGTAAGCCATGAAATAGTGCGAACTTGTTCAGATGTCTGCGAGTCGTGTGACTGAGGCGGGGTGTGGGGACCATCCCGGTATTCACCTAGTGGGATGTAGAAAACCGCCTGAAAGCCACATCCAGGCTGGCCAGCACAATGGCTCTCGTCGGTAATCTACCGGACGGATTCGATCCGGATCCAGCGCGCCTACCCGATTCCAGGAAGCAGCGCATTACCACTCTCGGCTAACCTGGCGGGTCAATGTTTCATTATCTCCAAATCATTGAGCATGGTATTCTCTCCAATCAACGTTACTGTGTCGCAATACTGCTGTGCCATAACAGCTACAGTAATACGACCGTGAACTTCTATTGCTCGTTTAGGGCCTGCTCCATTTGTAGATGAACCGCTCATTAACTACATTGTGACTGCAGTGAACATCAACTTTGTGCTTCCGTAAGATTCATTTTGTTCCCGGATGAAATGTGTTCTCTGTACTAGGTAACAGTAAAATGCATCAGCCATCATCTAAAGGATAAGATATCAGAAACGTGATTGCGTGTTTGAGTATCATGCTGCATTGACTTGGCGGCTTCTTTTTGTATTTAAGAATACACTTATGTAGTTGCCACTGTTTAACGTTTTGTGTGATTTTGGGCACGAGAATGAGTTGTATTTTGTGCTGAAATAGTTGTATGAATGAATGTGTTTCTGTCTTTCGTCCTGTTTACTATATTTTGCTGAGGTATTGCTGCGGCGTGTGGAAATCGGTGTCGTAAATCAGCGTTGCAAAACACTTGTTTACTGAATATTGTTTATGAGAATGTTCCTCACTAAATTAATCTTTTTTATGTTTACATGTTTTGCGTGTACATTTCAGTGAAGATAATCTTGTATAGCAACAGTGATAGTATAGGCTAGAACTAGTTTTCGTAACAGTTAATTGCGGACAATAATTATGAGAGGGAAATGGAATCAAAAGTGAGCCGCTGTACTGCAGTATACTAAATTTCCGACGTACAAGTGGTAGTTACAGCTCGTGATATATCTGTTCAAGACAGGTTGGAATAAAGTTAACACGGTCACGTTTTCTTTATGCGAACTACAGGTAAAAGCTAGTTTTGGCAAAAACTTTGCAATCAAGCTGTATAGTACAAACTTTAAGTTATTTAAGGAGCTGTTCGACTACAGTACTATAGCTCTAGACACTTTAATGGCACTCTAATCCTTTCTGCCAAATCGGCTTAAATTACGTAATTTAGTTGTATGTTTCTTATGTACCTAAAGCAGCTCAGGATGGATTTAAAATATCTCATGAAAAAATAAAATGCACAACCAAAGCTGGAATCTCCTCTGAATCAGTAGTAGAGAACACACAAAGTCAATAAATTCAAACAATTAGGTATTATTTGACAAATCAATGGATTAGATAAAGAAACCAATGAAATATATCTGTCAGGACTGGAGGTAGCCTACCTACAAACTACAGATACCTACAAGAGACAAAAAATTGCTACTTTTCCATACGTCTCAAACAAAATGAATGACCATTATGGTTTGAACCCCCACCTAAGGGGTGTCATTAGGGACAGCCAAATTACAGGAAAAATCGTATGTTGCGTTCATTGGGCTAGCTTTTCAGTCACGTTAATCAGAAGGCCGTCAGTGGCACCGAATTCAGTGTCCAGACACTAGTAAGTGGCACAGGAACCGAAACCGAAAATGTAAAATACAGCAGAAATGCTCTGTATATAAATGTTCCCTTACAAAGGAATGCCCCCACCACTACCACAATTTAATCCTCGAACCACAGCGAAGATGATTCATACAGATAACAGTATTAGTGGCGCTGAGAAACAGCGGAAATTGTTAAAATATTACAAGGTCAGAGCCCCGATGGAATTCCTTACTAACGGAAGTACGATCATATGGGATGTCAAACGAAATTTGTGAGAGATTTGAAGATTTAGAAGAAGGGAGAACGCAGCTTATTATTACCTTGGAGGGCCACACGTAGAAGAAACATCATGCGCGCAACGGGGCAATGTGTTACAATCCTTACTGGTGATGATGATGAAATGATGAGGACAACACAAACACCCAGTCATCTCGAGGCAGGTGAAAATCCCTGACCCCGCCGGGAATCGAACCCGGGACCCCCTGCTCGGGAAGCGAGAACGCGACCGCGAGACCACGAGCTGCTACAATCCTTACTGTTCACGTTGTATATTAATTATTTCGTTCAGAATATTAATGGTAACATTAGACACTCTTAATATAATTCAATTATCGACAATAAAATACTATCCAAAAATGTAGCTGTGCTAACGTCCAGTCAGATTTTGATAAGATTTCAAAGTCGTGTCAAGTTTGGTAATTTGCTTTATTCAGAAACATAAACCGATCACTTCAGAAAACGCAAAAACTTAGTACCCTATAATTACAATATCAGTAGTCACAACCAGAATCAGTTAATTCATTAAATTAGTTTGTGTAGCAGTTTGTGAAGATATGGGAATGATCACATAAGCTCGGTCGCAAGCAAAACAGGTGCTTCGTTGATTGCTAGCATAAGGGAAATGTGTTAGTCTACGAAGGAGATAGCTTAGATAACACTCATGAGCTCCACATTAGACTGTGTGAGGTATATACTCACAAAAAAGGACCTACAAGAGGTACTGAAGATATAGGAAGAGGGCAGCACGAATGGTGTCAGGCTGGTGCAGCCATGGCACACGGAAATGCTGAGGTACATGAACTGGCAGACACTTGCAGATAGACACCAATTATTCCGCGAAAGCTTACGAACGAAGTTTCAAAGGCCAGTATCAAGGGCGGAAGCTAGCAATGCGCTGCAGATCCCTGCGTGTCGCTCACGTAAGCACAAACGAAGGCAAACTTAAAGTAGTTACAGTGCGCACGGAGGCCTTAAGACACTAATTCTTTCTTCGCTCGACACGCGAAGGAAAGCAAGTAACCATAACGTGTAGTACAATGGGAAGTACACAGAGGTGACAGAAGCCATGGGATGGCGATATGCACGTATACAGATGGCGGGAATATCCCCTACACAAGATACAAAAGGGCAGTGCATTGGCGGAGCTATCATTTGTACTCAGCTGGTTTTTGCGAAAGGGTTTCTGACGTGATTAAGGCCGCAAGGCCGGAACAGACTTTGAATGCAGAATGGGAGTTGGAGCTAGACGCATGGAACATTTCATTTCGGAAATCTTTGGAGAATTCAGTATTCCGATACCCACAGTGTCAAGAATGTGAAGAGAAAACCTCTCACCACGGACAACGCAGTGGCCAGTGAGCAGCCTTTACTTAACGACCGAGAACAGCGGCGTTTGCGCAGAGTTGTCAGTGCTAACAGACAAGCAGAACTGTGTGAAATAACCGCAGAAATCAATGTGGGACGCACGACGAACGCATTCGTTTGGACAGTGCATCGAAATCTGGCATTAATGGGCTATGGTAGTAGACGAACGACGAGAGTGCCTTTGTTAACAGTACGACATCGCCTGCAGCGCCTCTCTGGGCTCATTACCATACTGGTTGGACTCTAGACGACCGAAAAATAATGCCCCCGTCAAATGAGTCCCGATTCCAGTTGATAAGAGCTGATGGTAGAGTTCGAGTATGGCGCAGACCCCACGTAGCCATGGACCCTCGGTGTGAACAAGACACTGTGCAACCTGGTGGTGGCTCCATAATGATGTGAGCTGTGGCTGCTCCACCTGAACTGATCATTGACAGGAAACGGTTATTTTCTACTACTTGGAGACCATTTACAGCCATTCATGGACTTCATGTTCCCAAATAACTATGGAATTTTCATGGATGGCAATGCGGCATGTCACCGGGCCACAATTGTTCACGATTGCTTTGGAGAACACTCTGGACAATTCGAGCGCACGGTTTGGCCACCCAGATCGCCCGGCACGCATACAATCAGAACATTCATGGGCATAATCGAGAGGTTCGAAAATGGTTCAAATGGCTCTGAGCTCCTTAGGTTACTTAGGTTTAAGTAGTTCTAGGTTCTAGGGGACTGATGACCTCAGATGTTAAGTCCCATAGTGCTCAGAACCATTTGAACCATTTTTGAAACTGCACCGGCAACCCTTTCGCGACTATGGACGGTTACAGAGTGAACACAGCTCAATTTTCCTGCAGGGTACGTCTATTTGTTGAGCCCATGCCAAGTCTAGTTGCGTTACCCCATGAAGAACGAGGTCCGACACGATATGTGGAGGTATCCGACGATTTTTGTCACTTCAGTGTATTTTCTGTGACGAATTTCACTGTGAAACTTCCTGGCAGATTGAAACTGTGTGCTGGGCCGTGACCGAAACCTGGAACCTTTTCATTTCGCATACAAGTGCTCCACAGACGGAGCTATCCAAGAAGGACTGGGAACACGCCCTCACAGCTTTACTTCCGCCAGTACTTCACCTCCTACCTTCCAAACTTCACAGGAGTCATGTCTCTGGAGTACTCTTCCTTCTGGGAGTGCAGCATGTGATGTTTAAAAACTTGATATTCTTTTTAATGAGAAAGATAAAAATAGTATTGGGAAAACGAAAAAACTAAATGCAAGTAACGAACTGACAAAAACGGAAGCATGGTTCTTATCGTAGTCCGCCAGCAATACTGACCGTTTCTTGTGATGGTGTAGTGGTTTTTAGGTTGTACCATCAATGAAATGAAATGATCGTATGGCATTGTTGGCCGGGAGGCCCCATGCGGGGGAGTTCGGCCGCCGTATTGCAAGTCATGTTTAGTCGACGCCAGTTAGGCGACTTACGAGTCAGTGATGATGAAATGATGATGCACACACAACACCCAGTCATAATCCTCCACCACAGGATACATGCACTGTAAGCAGATATAAATTTCGTAACGTTAATAAAAAGGGAAGGATTTCGTAAATATAATACGATTATATAATACCGTAAAAATGTAAGTCATTTAAGTTTCATGTTACGAGAATGGGACGCGGCAGTGATGGAACGATCTTTCTGCCAAGATAAGCCATCGCCGCTGGTCAACGTTCGCGTCGAATCGGGCACCGTTTTCCAAATACGACGTCCTGAAGCAACTCGCCAGACCATTTGTTAATCATGACAACAAAAGAAAAACTGTACTTTGAACTGTAAACTAATTAAAAGATGTTACCAGTCCAGTTTTGAAAACTGTTAATACATTTCGTTAATGTTTGAAACGTGGCTATATTGTCAAAGAGTGTAGTGCTTATTCAATAAATATTTAAAAATTGAAGTATTTGGAACTTTTTAAATTCTATCTGATGAACAATTTCATAAACTATTGATCCAGAGAAAAGTTCTTCCAAATCGAGTGAAGTTCTTTTTTTAAAAAAATTGCGTAAGTGTCAGTTAACATACATATCGCATGAACTAATACTGAATATTATCACCTCTGAATTACTGGATTATGATACTGAAATCGAGATGAATATATTTCACGATATTTGAGTGAAAGTGTAATTTAGGAGATTTCTTTTTTCAAGGCTAGACTGAATTTATTTCCGTTCTGGAATGAAGAAATCTGAATTTAAAGGTGGAAAAAGCATTCACGTGCCAGTTGCTAAATAACAATATGCAGATTGTCTTTGCAATTAAAGGGAGGTTTGAGCAAATATTGGTGGATGCTGAAAATCACGACAGATGCAACATTAATGCAGAGTGTCGTCATATCTAGGAAAGAACTATGATAAAACAATACATTTGAGCCAAAAACGTTTCTTACAATTCATTGCTTATGTTTTGTGATCTGTATCTAGGCTACTTCAAAACTGAGCATCGACGGCCAGAGATAGAAAACAGTGTTGAGCTCGCACGAAGTGAATATCTTTGAATTGCTATACCAAAAAATAAACAGGACTGTTACGACTTCTGCACCACCTGTTAGCAGCAGACACAGTGGCTGCGCCAAAGACTGAGACGGCGTGGAGTTTTACAATTATTTATTGAACTTTCTTGACAATTTCTCCCTCGTCGTCGCTGCCCAGCCCTCCGGATCCCTCCGCCTGGCTGCTGCTGTGTAGCTTCTCCGACAATGCGCGCAACGCGCGCCGCTGATCGCACTCGGGAGCCTCAGGCCACCAGTGCTCCGCTGAAGCCAGGATGCCCTGTGGTTGAGATGAACTCGTCGCCGCTCGGCGCCCCAGTACGGGCGTCATGGACGGACCACGCGCCATGACGTGCCCTTAGCGCTAGGATTTCACCCGGAACAAGTCCCGCCCATTCACCCCCCTCCACGCCTATCCATAGTGTAAGGCCCTCCCCTAAACGGCCGCCAGTTCCGCAAACTGGAAGCTACAACAAAGTTGTTATCGTCGCAGTCCAACACGTGTTATACTGTGATGAAATTCAGTAACAATAAGAAATTTAAGCTTTTCTGGATAGTAATGTAATATGAATCTGCATTATTAAAGAAATAAAAATATAGAGAATTGAAAGCATCGCCAGCAATAGAAAACAAAAAATAATGTGATGTTATTTAAGGGCAATAAGGAGAAATTTTGATTAACTAATTCACTTACTATAATACGTTTATTTGAGGGAAACAGCAGAGCAAACATACAATGCGAAAACAATGGTCTTGAATATGTCATGTCGGCAGTAAAGCCACGGATGCACTCGAATAACTCTGTTGTCTAAAATCACCGTTATATAGAAATAAGTGAAGGTTGTTTTGTTTATGTAGGCCGTCATAGTAGCTTACGAAAATTAAAGAATATAAGAATGTCATAAAGTAGAAATGCCTAATGAAAGCAGTAAGATATTTGCATGTATGACATATTTCGTTAGTATTTGCATGGGTAATGGGTGAATTTTAACTTGTAAATTCTTCCAATACCATACCTGCGCATTATAAACGAGGTTACAAAGAATTGTAGCTGTTTCTGTGTGATTAGTGACCTATATGCTGTTGCAAACGTCTCAGGAAAATAATGTGTCGTTATTCTTTGTCCTGTCTGTTTTTAACCAAAAGATTTATTAATTTCGTAAATGTCATTCAAACCATTTAAAAAAAAATAATAATGTGATGTTTATGTTTGTCACAGAGCAGTTATGGAGGAAGAATATGCTGCGGTGTTTCATGGCTGTAAAACGTCCTTCATGCTGTGCTAGTTCTTCTTTCACCCCTAAAATTTTTCAGCAAAACTATTCAGTGAATAGCACGCGAAATCAGCTTGGATCGATCTAGCAACAACATAGTAATTTCGATGCCCTCTGGAAGTATAGTGAACATTGGTGCTTGTTTCACATATACTGTCTGAGTTCTGAAACTTAAGTGTCAAGTATACTGTGGTTCCTCTTTCTCCAAACAAATTATTCTTTGAGGGTAGCTTTGGGTGCTTTTCCTCACATAGAAGTATGTTTCTTCATAGGCTATTCATCTGGATACTGAGTTCTCGTATTTAAAGAATTCAGTGCTACTTTGTTTTCTGTTATGTTTGCTGTGGAAGTACCTGGCACAGCTGAGGCCAATTGTGCACGTTTCTTGTAACGTGTCTTTTAACTACCTGGGAAAATTTAAGACCTAGCAAGATATTAATGTAACATTCACTCCAAGTGCAGCCGAACGCGGTAAACCACGTGGGTCAACTGAAACGATGCCCAGGCGCCGAACAAAGACCGGGAAAACCGGGGGTGAGTGGGCGGGACTTGTTCCGGGTGAAATCCTGGCGCTAACGACTCCTCGCGCCATGGGGCCAGGTTACCGTGAAGTCCAAGCGTCAGTCCCCGGCGGCGCCTGTGAGCAAGACCGCGCTGCGGCCGGTCCTGTTGGAAGTTCTCACTGTAGTTAGTCAGCCATGGTGCCGATCGAACTCGGGCCGACCTCTAGAGCTGAAGTTGACATCTGGCGGCGAACGGATGACTCCTGCGAGCTGGAACAGACTACCGGAATCGTCACCTACGAAGATTGAACATTCGGACATGGACCACGTCCATCCTCACATCCGAAATGCTTCCTAATGGCTTATGTCCGTTGCTGCCTGAGCTCCACTATTTATATCCGGCAGGAGGAGGTTTTTTAGCCTCGGTGGCAGCTTCTTGTTATTACTCCCGCAGTATATTGCAGCTTAGCGTGCTGTCCTCAATTCCCCTTACTCAGCACTCTCCAGGCTTCGGTCAGTGCTCAGTCTGTGTGCGTCCTTGCGTCAGTCTGTTGGTAGACTGCCACTGTCAGCAAGGGTATCTGTGCCTGCCTGCTTCGCAACGCCTTGGTCGCCGATGTGCCTCTGTTTTGCCATTCTCCACTGCGTGAAGCAACACTTACTACATGTGGAAGCAACAGGACTGTGATAAGATAGTTTTTCAAATATCAAACATTACAACTACCATTAATGATCAAAAGATTAAGCCCCCGACGATGGACCACGAAATTAGAAACTGAAATCTATTTAATTTTATCTTCATATCTATACAGTGGTTTGACCCTCACTTACGACTTAATCATTACAGCAGTAGCAGCTCGTGAGCGACAGAACAGTACATCCCAATGCAGTGTATCAAGGCCGATGGGCTACTATATTCTGCAGGTTGCTTAATCATGAACCTGCCGACACCACGCCATCGAGGAACGAACACAACAGTCCTGGATGGCAACAGCAACAATGTTAGCCTCCAGGAGCAGCGTCATTGTGATCCAAACAACGGTCCAAGACAACAATGATAGCAATGTGTTTCTGTCAAGGGAAACCACTGCAGCCGCCACTGTGATAACATGTGCTAGTAGGAGGTGCAACAATCAAAGCAACACTTCTGTCCACCATGTCACGTGCTCACAAATACGTCATATTCCTTCGCAACTACAGTGTTTATGCTGAGGCACGGCCACAACTAGGTCGTTCTGTTGAACCAGTTTCGTCCCACCAAATGTAACAGTTCGGTCCTACACACTACACCAGCTGGGTCCTACCCATAGAATGAGTTCCGTCCCATTCAATGAAGTAGTTCGGTTCCACTCACTGAACTAGTTTGGACCCCCCCCCCCCCCCCCCCACCAAACCAGTTTGATCCCACCCACTGAACTGGGTCAGTCCCAGCCACCTGTCTAACATTACAGTCAAACCAAGATGCAATCCAGCCACTGATCAGGGACCAGTTCTCCTACATTGTCCTTCAGAGCACCCGTGTATTTTACTATGAACCTTCACCTTATGTACTGTTGGCTTCTGTGAACTATGGCCTCGTTTTCACCATCACTCTCCTCATAATCTGCTAGCCAGTCAACCCCAAACCTTCTCCTCAGTGACCGTTGGCTCTGAAGACTGGCTTAGGAATTGTTCTCCAGCACCATCCTCCTGAGTTGCCAGCCAGTCAACACCAAGCCTTCGCCTCATTGACTGTAGACTCTGATGACTCTGGCCTACAGACGGTATCGAACTATCATAGTGGACAGCAGTCCAGCTTGTGACATGTCTGCACATGGACATTAGAATACGACTTACAGTCATTATGTTTGACCATGGACACATAATGAAGACGCATCATCGATTAAAAAAATCAAACAGTAGCAGTGCGTACTACATTCAGAAGCTCTTTTTGCTTTTCAAATGCCTTATTCAATGGTAGGCTAAATGGCTATTGCAGTGCCTATTCCTAATAAACGCAGTAATGTTCCTTGTCTGTTTGGGAGCTTGTTCTTTCTATGTGCTCAATACTCCAGTCACAGCAGATATTGGCGAGGAGGATAAAGGTTTGCTACGTTTTCTCTCAGACATTAGTGACGATCTTAATATTTTCCAAGTATTACTTTCACTTCGTTCAAAATTCTTCATAACTTCTAGGCTAGCAGGTGCGCGTTTTCCTATACTTGGTGTACTAACGCGCAGTCATAATTTCAATACGACCATGGCCACCACAACCGTCACCACATCTGTGGTCAGCTAGGTGTGCTTACTATTATAACACATTGGACAAACACAAGGAATCATCCTGAAGAAGCCTGCAGCTATCGCTGCACCACTGGAATTAACAAACTGCCTACCCTGATGCACCACTAGGATTGCAGGATTTCAAGTGGCACCTCCACGGTTCCCCACTTGTGACAAGCCACCTGAAGCTTGGACCAGTAATTCCAGACACAGTCACTCTGAAATGAAATCTGTCACCACTCCTTCTTAACACAATGCTTCTGCACGTAGGAACATGTGTTGTAGCCCAGACTCCAGTGGCAGAATGTTTCCCTTTCCAGGACGTGTGGGTGCTACCACCGCGAATTGTTTCATATTCACACGTTGCATTGGCCAGAAGTTACCGAGATTGGAGTTTCCAGCACTCAGTAGATGCTTCTTCTGCCCCAGCTGCTCCAGCCGGCCACTGTCCTCCCCAACTGTACCAAGCTTGAGCACTGCAAGCTCCCATCGATTTTGTCTGCCGACAGAAGTCGATAGCTTTGGTTGTGTGGCGTGTCAGGGGTACTAGGGGGGGGAGGGGGGGGGGGGCGTGGAGAACACTGGAGGATGTGTTGAGCAGACTTGGTGAGCCAGGGCTATTTGTTGACGTGTGTCTATGGAAGTGGATTTTGGGCGGTTAGCCGGCGTGGATCATAAATCGAGTCACTTGCAGGGTTACTGTGATATTCCGTGTGGCTGTGACCGGTGGAACGGCTTGTTCTGTTTCGTGCACTTCGACGTCAATCGCCTGTATCAGGAATATGCATGTATTAACCGACCTGGACGTTTTGTCAAGACTACAATTATTTTTGTGAGTATTTCTGTTGCTTGTGTACAACGGCACTCCATTATTTATATAGTGTGCTGGTGTGTCACTCAACTTTTGGACTGACTGTAAATTCTGCAGAAGTATGTTGTTCAACTGTATTATAGGACGTGCTACAAATTTAAATGGTAATTGGTTCTGCTTGTATTTGCACAGTGGCAGAAGTTGTCAGTTTGAGTGTATGTAACGCAAGGTATACGCGTCGTAGACTTCATGAGTTTTGTATTTCGTGGCCAGTGCTTGAACAGAGTTCAGGCAAGACTACTGAGCAAACTGTCTCAGTTTTTGTTTTCAAATTTCGTACTGTTTAATAGAAACAGTCAAAATATATTTGCCTATACTATTTTGCAAAGCAGAGCTGTTTCAACATTTGGTCATCATTAATTTTAAGAATTATATGGTTTTACCAAAACGAGAAAATTGACTACAATGCCTTGTTAGTTAATAAAAGTGTATGGGCTTTGGAACTTCTACAGCTGCCGTGCAGTGTGAATTAGATTCTGAGTCATTACACCGCATTGTACAAGTGGTTTAATAAGCTGTTGCATTAGGTAGTTTCATCGACAAGATATTGCTGCTTGATACTGAAAGACTGTTAGATGGCATTCTGAACTGTGGTTAACGAATTCAGTATGACTTTTACTTTACAGTTGCCATTCTGAATTCGTTACAGCTATTAAACCTCAGAGAGATATATGCATAAGTTAGCTCAATTTTAATCATTGGTAATGCATTTATTATTACGAGTACAACTCACACTAGAGCCCTCTTCCAACTTTATGGAATTTTCTTAAAGAGGTTAAGTTTTAAAAATTTCAATATTTACATTATTTGCTGCGGTTTACGTCAGTCCAAGCACAGTAGCTTCAATATTCTAATATTTACGTGATTTTTCTGCTGTGCCACGGTTTAAGACTTTAAGGAGTTACACTTTTCTGGTTCCATGAAAAAAGAATATTTTTGTCTGTCAATATCCGAAATCTAATCTTAATTTATAGTCTGTTGTAACTATTTGATCGATACTGCCCTTCTGCCCGTGCCTGTATGTCCTGTTGGGTGATCCTGTTCTGGTGACTGGGTCCGCTGGGTTGTGAAAGTCTGTGTTAGCGCCTGTTTAAAGATTCTTGTTCTGAATTTGATATTTTATTCGTCTCGAAAATATTTACAGTCAAGGTGCAAATAATTTGATTACAATTAATGTGTAGATTGATCTTATACAATAAAAATTAGTTGAAATTTATTATTTAATTATGAATGTTTACAGAATGAAATTTTCACCTTTGTCTTTCACGGGCAAGTGCTCTACCAATTGAGTTATCCAAGCACGACACACGTCCCGTCCTCACAGTTTTACTTCTGCCAGTACCTCGTCTCCTACCTGCCAAACTTTACAGAAGCTCTCCTGCGAACCTTGCAGAACTAGCACTCCTGAAAGAAAGGATATTGCGGAGACATGACTTAGCCACAGCCTGGGGGATGTTTCCAGAATGAGTTTTCCACTCTGCAGCGGAGTGTGCGCTGATATGAAACTTCCTGCCAGATTAAAACTGTGTGCCGGATCGAGACTCGAACTCGGGACCTTTGCCTTTCGCGGGCAAGTGCTCTATCAACTGAGCTAACCAAGCACGATTCACGCCCCGTCCTCACAGCTTTACTCCTGCCAGTACCTCGTCTCCTACCTTCCAAACTTTACAGAAGTTCTCCTGTGAACCTTGCACTGTCTCGTTAACTGCCTTTCCAATTATTTACACATTTACATCACTTAAAGATAATGATTGAGAAAACAATAACTCATGATATAACAAGAGAATCACTTATTACTTGAGATTCATTTGATTCCACATGGCTACATCTTCACATAAGGGGACATATGAGCGTGGACTGAAGTTTAACTTACACATAGCACTACAAGTTTTGTTTACCTAATTTACAATTATATATCATTCAGGTGCGTGCGCCTACAGCGATGGGGTACTTTTTACAACTACTTTTATGATCAAATCTATTATTCACACGACAAAAATGTCCCATACTGTTACGAGCATGTCTGGTGTGACTGCATTCACTGCCATATCTACGCAGCATCACATGAACCAAAGTTTTTGAAAGGAGAGACCACATCAAAAGTCTTCCACAGATCTCCATGAAAGGAAATCACGTACTGTGTGTGACTGTACCTAATGGTTATTGCAAGTGTATTGGCTCTTCCAGACAGCATCCCTTTCGAGCAAACCAGTTCCGTCCTTACCCGTGGCTACTATGGCTATGCAAGGCTCTATTTAAAAGGATTACTTCGATGTAGTCTTAGGGTCGAGCTGTAGTTAATTCACTGCAAATATAGCCTGTAACTGTGAGCCTGCAGTCAAACGGTCTGTGCATTGGCTATAACTGCGAATTAATACAATATACAAAAATATATAATAAAAGATAAATGAGTAACTCAATAAATATGGTTCTAGTCCAACTTCCGTAATTGCTGTAGATGACAGAGAATCATATTGAATGTTGTTTATTCAAGAAAAGACATCTCAAATAAACAGAAAGTGGTCCTACAATATATAGTTAAAATACGGACAGAAAAACCTCTTGTCAAATGCAATAAAGTTACATTGAGAGCATTACAAGAAGGGGACTGATGACATCAGATGTCGAATCCCATAGTGCTCAGAGCCATTTGAGCTGTTACAAGAAAGGGAGCAAAATCCCCAAACTAAATGGTCATCAAAGACTCACAAAAACTAAGTCCATTTCGTGATCACAATACATTCAACATTCACGAGCTCAAAATAGTTCAAAGTTCAACATGATGTTCACAAATTATCACATGTCACAAAGAGTAGTAGCTCACAGTCTGTCTATTCTTAGTTCCATATATTAAGTGGCAATAGTTAGAGTCCTGTTCTGGAATATATTCAAACCTCTCGGAATATAAGTCCCTTCAGAAGTGAACAATCAATCACTTACAATACTGAAACACACACATTACTTCAGGCTGATCTGCCTTCTCCAAGAAGGCGACATAAAGTTTTCAAAATCGCTTCCTTGAGCTCTTCACTCCAAAAGTCCCAATCTCCACTTGGCTCCGGTAGCATTCCACTACTGTCTGCTTTTCCATTGGGTGAAGGTCATCCTCACCAAAAATACATTGTTCTTACGTGCTACAAACGAGATTTGAGTCACCATGACCACTTACCCACAGTAAACTAATATATTACAACATTATATAAATAAAAGCAATGTTATAAACATTCGGTTACATTTACAATAAAAATAAGTATTAGTTGAGTCATAAATAAAAGAAATATTCTTGCACAAGTGTGCTCAGGTTATATTGCTATAGATTACTGCTAAATATTTTTTAAATGACTGTTTATGCCTGCTTGACACAACCTTTTTACAATCTCTACACATTCGACTGACCACTTTTAATTTGCCATGATTTTTAATAGCACTTGCTGTCGACATTAGTAAACTGTTCATTAAATAAGTACAAAAGTATGACACTATGAGGTATTGATGCCGTGTTCATTTGCTGTGTAAGTGTGGAGAATATGATGCACTGACAGACATCTGCTTGATGAAAAAGTTATAAAAGATAAATCAATAAATTAAATAGATGCAGATACATAGCTTTCAAGGATGATAGCTATAGTGCAGTGCTATCATCTGAGATATCCTTTGCTGAAATCGCGTGAAGCGATTAAAAGTTGTTAATTCAAAGGTCCATTGTATAAATGTTTATTCACTGTGAAATATTAACTTCTGTAATTTTAGAGATATTGAAATACTGTTGTGTCATTGCATGTATCTCATTTATGTGAGATTGCCAATTTGCTTTAGTAATGTGAATTAATATAGACTCTCAAAGAGCTGTCAGACGCAATCTTCCAGCTTGTCTGTCACTCCGCCATGTCTTGGAGCATTGCCTTCTGCACAAAGGCCACGCGAGCGACAGCCAAAGTTGGCCGTACTGGGATTTTCCTTATTTCCGGCGACGCTGTTAATCTTTGTACCTGGTGTCACTCATACCAGTTACCTAGCCGGAACCCGGACCTACTGCGGCGCCCCCTGTGCCCTGGGCTCGCTAGTGTTCAGCAGTGCAACAAATTCATCTCTGTCCCAATATCAGGCCTAAGAGGACGAATAAGTCGTCCACGTACTCGTAACGTTATATCTGAGATCATGGGACCTTGAAGGCCAATGATGAAATGAGAGATCTGGAGCAAGCGCTAAGGATACCCCTCCCTGCACCGACATAAACCAAAAACTTACAACCGACGCTCAGGTAAACTTTTACTTTTGTTTGCGTAACCAAAATTCAATCCTAATTTCTGCCCTAAATCATGTCTGATACAGTGTAGCGAAATCAAACGAGTCTTTTTGAAAGAGCGTGCATCATAATTACTTCTCCCTTGGTCCAGTGTAGTGCAGTACTTCATCCACATATCTGAGAAAATTCGTCTAAATTATTCCTGCTGTATACCTTCATTTTTGATAGTCACAATAGTAGAAACTTCTACGAAATGCACCACAAATGCGTGCAGTATATTGTCACGAACACTTTTATTGCGCCACTAAACACGTGAACATAGCCAATGAGAGGTCTTGTTGCAGAAAACAAACAGTACTTTACTATGGTCCTTCTACAAGGTGGTTATACACTCCTGGAAATTGAAATAAGAACACCGTGAATTCATTGTCCCAGGAAGGGGAAACTTTATTGACACATTCCTGGGGTCAGATACATCACATGATCACACTGACAGAACCACAGGCACATAGACACAGGCAACAGAGCATGCACAATGTCGGCACTAGTACAGTGTATATCCACCTTTCGCAGCAATGCAGGCTGCTATTCTCCCATGGAGACGATCGTAGAGATGCTGGATGTAGTCCTGTGGAACGGCTTGCCATGCCATTTCCACCTGGCGCCTCAGTTGGACCAGCGTTCGTGCTGGACGTGCAGACCGCGTGAGACGACGCTTCATCCAGTCCCAAACATGCTCAATGGGGGACAGATCCGGAGATCTTGCTGGCCAGGGTAGTTGACTTACACCTTCTAGAGCACGTTGGGTGGCACGGGATACATGCGGACGTGCATTGACCTGTTGGAACAGCAAGTTCCCTTGCCGGTCTAGGAATGGTAGAACGATGGGTTCGATGACGGTTTGGATGTACCGTGCACTATTCAGTGTCCCCTCGACGATCACCAGTGGTGTACGGCCAGTGTAGGAGATTGCTCCCCACACCATGATGCCGGGTGTTGGACTGTGTGCCTCGGTCGTATGCAGTCCTGATTGTGGCGCTCACCTGCACGGCGCCAAACACGCATACGACCATCATTGGCACCAAGGCAGAAGCGACTCTCATCGCTGAAGACGACACGTCTCCATTCGTCCCTCCATTCACGCCTGTCGCGACACCACTGGAGGCGGGCTGCACGATGTTGGGGCGTGAGCGGAAGACGGCCTAACGGTGTGCGGGACCGTAGCCCAGCTTCATGGAGACGGTTGCGAATGGTCCTCGCCGATACGCCAGGAGCAACAGTGTCCCTAATTTGCTGGGAAGTGGCGGTGCGGTCCCCTACGGCATTGCGTAGGATCCTACGGTCTTGGCGTGCATCCGTGCGTCGCTGCGGCCCGGTCCCAGGTCGACGGGCACGTGCACCTTCCGCCGACCACTGGCGACAACATCGATGTACTGTGGAGACCTCACGCCCCACGTGTTGAGCAATTCGGCGGTACGTCCACCCGGCTTCCCGCATGCCCACTATACGCCCTCGCTCAAAGTCCGTCAACTGCACATACGGTTCACGTCCACGCTGTCGCGGCATGCTACCAGTGTTAAAGACTGCGATGGAGCTCCGTATGCCACGGCAAACTGGCTGACACTGACGGCGGCGGTGCACAAATGCTGCGCAGCTAGCGCCATTCGACGGCCAACACCGCGGTTCCTGGTGTGTCCGCTGTGCCGTGCGTGTGATCATTGCTTGTACAGCCCTCTCGCAGTGTCCGGAGCAAGTATGGTGGGTCTGACACACCGGTGTCAATGTGTTCTTTTTTCCATTTCCAGGAGTGTAATTAAACTTTCGCTACATGAGCCAGCGCAGACGAAAAACTACTTACCGTAAGGACACCCAAATTTATAGGAATGACGCTCAGACTATGCGCTGCAGGATTTGCATTGTGTAGTTTTAGTATCATGACATGCCGCTCGACTCCAGTACTGGTACAACGGCTTAGGGTTGAAACAAGCATTAGTGTGCATTACAGTTGTAGACAGTTATCATTGGCTTGGACAATGCGAGCAGAGCTTTACTCCTAAAGTTTTTTTTTTTTTTATCAAAACGGCAGCAATAGCGCTGCTGCTCTTCGCCAGTATCGACACGTTAAAGAAATGAGGAGAGATTCTCAGTCCGCACCGGGGATTAAGAACATGATTCGGAAGTTCGTATTAAATGGTGAGTTGGCAATTGCTCCAGGGAGAGCTCGACGGCCAATTGCACCACAAATTGTTGAAGAAGTCACTGTTGCCATGGCTGAGAATGCTGGACGCAGTGTGCAATCTTCAAGCAGTGCACGAGCTGTGTCGCGAAATCTGAACATTCCGTGGGCCGTCGCTGTTTCAGACAGCAGTAAGGCAATCTCTGCTGCGGTTCGAGGGTGATGTGGATTCACATAGTTGTCTCACTGAGCACGTTTGTGAGCTGCAACGTAAGCTGGTGCGCAGTTTCCATGTGGAAATTAAAATGCGTTTCTTTCAATGATGCATTTAGAAATTCTTCCAGTCAATATGTGGCATACAGCAAACCAGTGCTTAACAGTATTGGTTAAAAACAGTCTTGGTTGCAATTTTAGTTTTTTTTTTATTTTTCAACGACGCGTTTCGCCTTATTTAGGCATCTTCAGGTTATCTTTTCTGGGCTTACTACCTGAGCCCCCATCTTACTCTGTTACTCGCTCCTGTGAACGGGAACCCGTTATGCAGATCTTGGTGCCTCTAGCGTCCATCTAGAAAAGATAACCTGAAGATGCCTAAATAAGGCGAAACGCGTCGTTGAAAAACAAAAAAAACTAAAATTGCAACCAAGACTGTTTTTAACCAATAATGATTCATTTGTTGTTTCTCTTCCGAATGTCGTTACAAATGTTTCACTGTCCTTCGATCACTCATCTGCCATGGGAACCCCCTCAAGTAACGAAGATTTAATTATGACCACTTTGTACTACAACTGCTAGAGGTTAAATCCGCACTTCACCCAACCTTTGTGAGCAGGTAATTCAGTGAGGTAACGCTTACAGATCTCTCCCGCGGGATAAATAATACGTGGTTCCCCAACGTAGTGTTATAGGCCCTTTGCTTTTCCTTATCTATATAAACGATTTGGGGGACAATCTGAGCAGCTGTCTTCGGTTGTTTGCAGATTACGCAGTCGTTTATCGACTAATAAAGTCATCAGAAGATCAAAACAAACTGCTAAACGATTTAGAAAAAATATCCGATGGTGCGAAAAGTGGCAGTTGACTCTAAATAACGAAAAGTGTGAGGTCATCCACATGAGAGCTAAAAGGAACTCGTTAAACTTCTATTACACGATAAATCAGTCTAATCTAAAAGCCGTAAATTCAACTAAATATCTAGGTATTACAATTCCGAACAACTTAAATTGGAAAGAACACACAGAAAATGTTGTGGAGAAGGCTAACCAAAGGCTGCGTTTTATTGGCAGGACACTTAGAAAATGTAACAGACCTACTAAGGAGATACCTACACTACGCTTGTCCGTCCTCTTTTAGAATACTGCTGCGCGGTGTGGGATCCTTACCAGATAGGACTGACGCAGTACATCGAAAATGTTCAAAGAAAAGCAGCACGTTTTGTATTATCGCGAAATATGGGAGAGAGTGTCACAGAAATGATACAGGATTTGGGCTGGGAATCATGAAAAGAAAGGCGTTTTTCGTTGCAACGGAATCTTCTCACGAAATTCCGATCACCAGCTTTCTCCTCTGAATGCGAAAATATTTTGTTGACACCGACCTACATAGGGAGGAACGATCACTACGGTAAAATAAAGGAAATCAGAGCTCGTACGGAAAGATATAGGTGTTCATTCTTTCCACGTGCTATACGAGATTGGAATAATAGAGAATTGTGAAGTGGTTCGATGAACCCTCTGCCAGGCACTTAAATGTGATCTGCTGAGTATCCATGTAGATGTAGATATAGATGTAGATGGTTTACTTCAGAGATTAATAATCTCTCGTCAAACCTGGAGCATATTTCCATTGTACATTTCTTCTCTTTTCCTCGGCAGATGCTATCATGAAACCAGTTCCACGTACCATTGTTGCCTTGTTTCTTTTGAGTCGGTGGACAGGTTAAGAACTTCTATTTCTCATGATGGCTCACTTCAAAGTCGTCTCGCCTAGCTAGCACTTCTTATCGCGGCCTTCATTTACTTAATATACCTTAGTTCTTCCATTAGGATCTTTTAAATTACTTTATCGCTTTATGCCGATTGGTGAAGCGGCTTGTGTGCCTCAGCGATACAGATAGCTGTTCCGTAGGTGCAACCACAACGGAGGGGTATCTGTTGAGAGGCCAGACAAACGTGTGGTTCCTGAAGAGGGGTAGCAGCCTTTTCAGTAGTTGCAGGGACAACAGTCTGGATGATTGACTGATCTGGCCTTGTAACACTAACCAAAACGGCCTTTCTGTGCTGGTACTGCGAACGGCTGAAAGCAAAGAGAAACTACAGCTGTAATTTTTTCCCGAAGGCATGAAGCTTTACTGGCTGGTTAAATGATGATGGCGTCCTCTTGAGTAAAATATTCCGGAGGTAAAATAGTTCCCCATTCGGATCTCCGGGTGGGAACTACTCAGGAGGACATCGTTATCAGGAGAAAGAAAACTGGCGTTCCACGGATCGGAGCGCGGAATGTCAGATCCCTTGAAGGGGTAAGTAGGTTAAAAAATTTAAAAAGGGAACTGGATAGGTTAAAGTTAGATATAGTGGGAATTAGTGAAGTTCGGTGACAGGAGGAACACGACCTCTGGTCAGGTGAATACAGGGTTATAAATACAAAATATAAGAAGAGTAATGCAGGAGTAGGTTTAATAATGAATAAAAAAGTAGGAGTGCGGGTAAGCTACTACAAACAGCATAGTGTACGCATTATTGTAACCAAGATAGACACGAAGCAAACGCCTACTACAGTAGTACAAGTTTATATGCCAACTAGCTCTGCAGATGACGAAGAAATTGAAGAAATGTATGTTGAGATAAAAGAAATTATTCAGATAGTGAAGGGAGACGAAAATTTAGTAGTCATGCGTGACTAGAATTCGGTAGTAGGAAAAGGGAGAGAAGGAAGCGTAGTAGGTGAATAATGATTGGGGCTAACAAATGAAAGAGGAAGCCACCTGTTAGAATTTTGCACAAAGCACAACTTAATCATAGCTAAAACTTGGTTCAAGAATCATGAAAGACCGTTGTATACATGGAAGAAGCCTGGAGATATTGACAGGTTTCAGATACATTATATAATGGTAAAACAGAGATTTAGGAACCGGGTTTTAAATTGTAAGACATTTCCAGGGGCAGATGTGTACTCTGACCACAATCTATTGGTTATGAACTGTAGATTAAAACTGAAGAAACTGCAAAAAGGTGGGAATTTAAGGAGATGGGACCTGGATAAACCGAAAGAACCAGGGGTTGTAGACAGTTTCAGAGAGCTCGTTATAGAACATTTGACAAGAGCAGGAGAAAGAAATACAGTAGAAGATGAACGGATAGTGAAGGCAGAATAGGATCAAGTAGGTAAAGAGACGAAGGCTAGTAGAAATCCTTGGGTAACAGAAGAGATATTGAATTTGATTGATGAAAGGAGAAAATATAAGAATACACAAAATGTAGGAGGCGAAAAGCAATACAAACGTCTCAAAAATCAGATCGGCACAACATGCAAAATTCCTAAGCATGAATGGCTAGAGCACAAATTTAAGGCTGTAGAGGCATATATCACTAGTGGTAATATAGATACTGCCTACAGGAAAATTAAAGAGACCTTTGGGGAAAAGACAACCACTTCTATGAATATCAAGAGCTCAGATGGAAAACCAAGGAAGTGAAAGCAGAAAGATGAAAGGAGTATATAGAGGGTCTATACAAGGGCGATGTACTTGAGGGCAATATTATGGAAACGGAAGAGACGGCTTAGATGAAGATGAAATGGGAGATATGATACTGCGTGAAGAGTTTCACAGAGCACTGAAAAACCTAAGTCAAAAAAAGGCCCCAGGAGTAGACAACATTCCATTAGAACTACTGATAGCCTTCGGAGAGCCAGACCTCGCAAAACTCTACCATCTGGTGAGCAATATGTGTGAGACAGGTGAAATACCCTCAGACTTCAAGAAGAATATAGTAATTCCAATCCCACAAAAATCAGGTGTTGACAGATGTGAAAATTACCGAACTATGAGTTCAATAGGTCACGGACGCAAATACTAACACGAATAATTTACAGACGAATGAAAAAACTGCTAGAATCCGACCTCCGGGAAGATCAGTTTGGATTCCGTAGAAATTTTGGAACACGTGAGGCAATAATGAACCTACGACGTATCTTAGAAGATAGATTAAGAAAAGGCAAACCTACGTTTCTAGCATTTGTAGACTTAGAGAAAGCTTTCGATAATGTTGACTGGAATACTCTCTTTCAAATTCTGAAGGTGGCAGGGGTAAAATACAGGGAGCGAAAGGTTATTTACAATTTGTACAGAAACCAGGTGGCAGTTATAAGAGTCGAGGGGCATGAAAGGGAAGCAGTGGTTGGGGAGGAAGTGAGACAGGGTTGCAGCCTCTCCCCGATGTTATTCAATCTCTTTATTGAGCAAGCAGTAAAGGAGACAAATGAAAAATTCGGAGTAGGAATTAAAATCCATGGAGAAGAAATAAAAACTTTGAGGTTTGCCGAAGACACTGTAATTCTCTCAGAGACAGCAGAGTACCTGGAAGAGCAGTAGAACGGAATGGACAGTGTCTTGAAACTAGGATATAAGATGAACATCAGCAAAATCAAAACGAGGATGATGAAATGTAGTCGAATTAAATAGGGTGATGCTGAGGCAACTAGATTAGGTTATGAGACACTTTAAGTAGTAGATGAGTTCTGCTATTTGGGGAGTAAATAACTGATCACGGTCGAATTAGAGAGGATATAAAATGTAGACTGGCAATGGCAAGGAAAGCGTTTCTGAAGAAGGGAAATTTGTTAACATCGAGTATAGATTTAGGAGTCAGGAAGTCTTTTCTGAAAGTATTTGTATGGAGTGCAGCCATGTATGGAAGTGAAACATGAACGATAAATAGTTTAGACAAGAAGCGAATAGAAGCATTCGAAACGTGGTGCTACAAAAGAATGCTGAAGATTAGATGGGTTGTTGTTGTTGTGGTCTTCAGTCCTGAGACTGGTTTGATGCAGCTCTCCATGTTACTCTATCCTGTGCAAGCTTCTTCATCTCCCATTAACTACTGCAACCTACATCCTTCTGAATCTGCTTAGTGTATTCATCTCTTGGTCTCCCTCTACGATTTTTACCCTCCACGCTGCCCTCCAATACTAAATTGGTAATCCGTTGATGCCTCAGAACATGTCCTACCAACAGATCCCTTCTTCTAGCCAAGTTGTGCCACAAACTTCTCATCTCCCCAATCCTATTCAATACCTCCTCATTAGTTATGTGATCTACCCATCTAATCTTCAGCATTCTTCTGCAGCACCACATTTCAAAAGCTTCTATTCTCTTTTTGTCCAAACTATTTATCGTCCATGTTTCACTTCCATGCATGGCTATACTCCATACAAATACTTTCAGAAACGACTTCCTGACACTTAAATCTATACTCGATGTTAACAAATTTCTCTTCTTCAGAAACTCCTTCCTTGCCATTGCCAGTCTACATTTTATATCCTCTCTACGTCGACCATCATCAGTTATTTTGCTCACCAAATAGCAAAACTTCTTTACTACTTTAAGTGTCTCATTTCCTAATCTAATTCCCTGAGCATTACCCGACTTAATTAGACTACATTCCATTATCCTCGTTTTGCTTTTGTTGATGTTCATCTTATATACTCCTTTCAAGACACTGTCCATTCCGTTCAACTGCTCTTCCAAGTCCTTTGCTGTCTCTGACAGATTTACAATGCCATCGGCGAACCTCAAAGTTTTTATTTCTTCTCAATGGATTTTAATACCTACTCCAAATTTTTCTTTTGTTTTCTTCACTGCTTGTTCAATATACAGATTGAATAACATCGGGGAGAGGCTACAACCTTGTCTCACTCCCTTCCCAACCACTGCTTCCCTTTACTGTTCCTCGACTCTTATAGCGGCCATCTGGTTTCTGTACAAACTGTAAATAGCCTTTAGCTCCCTGTATTTCACCCCAGCCACCTTAAGAATTTGAAAGAGTGTATCCCAGTCAACATTGTCAAAAGCTTTCTCTAAGTCTACTAATGCTAGAAACGTAGGTTTGCCTTTCCTTAATCTTTCTTCTAAGATAATTCGTAAGGTCAGTATTGCCTCACGTGTTCCAGTGTTTCTACGGAATCCAAACTGATCTTCCCCGAGGTCGGCTTCTACCAGTTTTTCCATTCGTCTGTAAAGAATTGGTGTTAGTATTATGCACCCGTGACTTGTTTAACTGAGAGTTCGGTAATTTTCACATCTGTCAACACCTGCTTTCTTTGGGATTGGAATTATTATATTCTAGTCTGAGGGTATTTCGCCTGTCTCATACATTTTGCTCACCAGATGGTAGAATTTTGCGAGGGATGGCTCTCCCAAGGCTGTCAGCAGTTCTAATGGAATGCTGTCTACTGCCGGGGCCTTATTTCGAGCCGGCCCGAGGTGCCGTGCGGTTCTAGGCGCTACAGTCTGGAACCGAGCGACCGCTACGGTCGCAGGTTCGAATTTTGCCTCGGGCATGGATGTGTATGATGTCCTTAGGTTAGTTAGGTTTAATTCGTTCTACGTTCTAGGCCACTAAAGACCCCAGAAGTTAAGTCGCATAGTGCTCAGAGCCATTTGAACCTTGATTCGACTCAGGTCTTTCAGTGCTCTGTCAAACTCTTCACGCAGTATCGCATCTCCCATTGCATCTTCATCTATATCCTCTTCCGTTTCCATAATATTGTCCTCAAGTACATCGCCCTTGTATAGACCCTCTATATACTCCTTCCACCTTTCTACTTTCCCTTCTTTGCTTAGAACTGGGTTTCCATCTGGGCTCTTGATATTCATACAAGTTGTTCTCTTTTCTCCAAAGGTCTCTTTAATTTTCCTGTAGGCAGTATCTATCTTACCCCTGCTGAGATAAGCCTCTACATCCTTACATTTGTCCTCTAGCCATCCCTGCTTAGCCATTTTGCACACCCTGTCAATCTCATTTTTGAGACATTTGTATTCCTTTTTGCCTGCTTCATTTACTGCATTTTTATATTTTCTCCTTTCAACAATTAAGTTCAATATTTCTTCTGTACCCAAGGATTTCTAGTAACCCTCGACTTCTAACCTACTTTATCCTCTGCTGCCTTCACTACTTCATCCCTCAAAGCTACCCACTCTTCTTCTACTGTATTTCTTTCCCCATTCCTGTCAATTGTTCCCTTATGCTCTCCCTTAAACTCTGTACAACCTCTGGTTTAGTCAGTTTTCCAGGTCCCATCTCCTTAGATTCCCACCTTTTTGCAGTTTCTTCAGTTTTAATCTACAGTTCATAACCAATAGATTGTGGTCAGAGTCCACATCTGCCCCTGGAAATGTCTTACAATTTAAAAACCGGTTCCTAAATCTCTGTCTTACCATTATATAGTGTATCTGAAACCTGTCAGTATCTCCAGGCTTCTTCCATGTATACAACGTTCTTTCATGGTTCTTGAACCAAGTGTTAGCTATGATTAAGTTGTGCTTTGTGCAAAATTCTAACAGGCGGCTTCCTCTTTCATTTGTTAGCCCCAATCATTATTCACCTACTACGCTTCCTTCTCTCCCTTTTCCTACTACCGAATTCCAGTCACGCATGACTACTAAATTTTCGTCTCCCTTCACTATCTGAATAATTTCTTTTATCTCACCATACATTTCTTCAATTTCTTCGTCATCTGCAGAGCTAGTTGGCATATAAACTTGTACTACTGTAGTAGGCGTTTGCTTCGTGTCTATCTTGGCTACAATAATGCGTTCACTATGCTCTTTGTAATAGTTTACCCGCATTCCTACCTTTTTATTCATTATTAAACCTACTCCTGCATTACCCCTATTTGATTTTGTAGTTACAACCCTGTATTCGTCTGACCAAAAGTCTTGTTCCTCCTGCCATCGAACTTCACTAATTCCCACTATATCTAACTTTAACCTATCCAGTTCCCTTTTTAAATTTTTTTACCTACCTGCCCGATTAAGGGATCTGAAATTCCACGCTCCGATCCGTAGAACTCCGGTTTTCTTTCTCCTGATAACGACGTCCTCTCGAGTAGTCCCCGCCCAGAGATCCGAATGGGGGACTAGTTTTCCTCCGGAATATTTTACTCAAGAGGACACCATCATCATTTAACCAGCCAGTAAAGCTGCATGCCCTCGGGAAGAATTACGGCTGTAGTTTCCCCTTGCTTTCAGCCGTTCGCAGTACCAGCACAGCAAGGCCGTTTTGGTTAGTATTACAAGGACAAATCAGTCAATCATCCAGACTGTTGGCCCTACAACTACTGAAAAGGCTGCTGCCCCTCTTCAGGAACCACACGTTTTTCTGGCCTCTCAACAGATACCCCTCCGTTGTGGTTGCACCTACGGTACGGCTATCTGTATCGCTGAGGCACGCAAGCCTCCCCACCAACGGCATGGTCCATGGTTTATGGAGGGGGGGGGGGGGCTGTAGCTCACATAAATAATGAGGAGGTATTTAATAGAATTGGGGAGACGAGAAATTTGTGGCACAACTTGACTAGAAGAAGGGATCGATTGGTAGGACATGTTCTGAGGCATCAAGGGATCATCAATTTAGTATTGGAGGGCAGCGTGGACGGTAAAAATCATAGAGCGGGACCAAGAGATGAATACACTAGGCAGATTCAGAAGGATGTAGGTCGCAGTAGGTACTGGGAGATGAAGAAGCTTGCACAGGATAGAGTAGCATGGAGAACTGCATCAAACCACTGTCTGGACTGAAGATCACAACAACAACAACCGATTAAAATGAAAATCAGCTTCCCCCCTTTAATACACAATCATCTTTGCTATATGAACGCTTTTGTCGTCTACACAATTTGTTGAACCATTTACTAACATAACCACAACTCACAGTTCACCTAAACACATAGATTTTATTAAGATGATGAGGCTGCACATCATTAACACTTTTGGATGCTTTGTTTGGCGATAGTCACTAGGTGGAATGTATCTGGAAATTCTCATGTATGCGTAGACCTAATAGTCCGTTATGAAGTATGAATGGATGGAGAGTAATTTTCTGCTTATCTCGTCAAAATTAAACATGAATACTTATACTTACGTATAATTCTGTTTGTTGACATTTGTGCAAAGTACGAAATTTTCATATTACATATATTTATCTGATTTTTACAAGTTTTTTTATTAGTAACAGCAATGGTGGAAAATTACTGCTGACATGCAAGATAATCGAATTACATTAAAGAAATAAGTCACTTTTCGTAGGTACATACCACGAAGCACGTGACCTGCGAGGTGACATACTCGTATACTGACCACAAAAATCCTGTTTTATGTATCTGACTGCTCACTCCATATATATTTCTTAATTTGCTGTGTCTGTACCGGGCAACTAATAACGTTTTCAAATGAGTTCTGAAATTAAAATGAAAAATTAAGCTGCAAAACTTCAACGATATTTTACAAATTATAGAAGTTGTTCGTGGTATGGTTCAGTAAACCAAAGTGAAATAAATTTTTATAAAGGTTTCAAGGTATCATGGTAATAAACGCCTACTAAAACAAGATGTTAGACGGTTTGAATCAGGGTGGCGAAAAAATTTTCGTTACCTGAGTTGCTGCAGTCAGTTTGCAAGACAGTAAGAATACGCCAGTGAACACGTCGCAGTAATTCGAAACAGCGTTTTTACGCAAGGAGCGCAACGATTTAAATAAAGTGGTATTAAAATCACTTCCAGAGGAAGTTGCTACGTTTAGAAGTTTCTGGCATCATAAATAAGACTTCTAATATTCTCAACATGCACAAACTATTTGTCATACAGAGTCAGGAGCACTATAACGTAGTTCACTGTTGACGCTGTTGTGTATATAAAAGTATCGTCATTGGAAGATCAAGAGGAAATTTCCACTTATCTCAATGGACGTTAGCTCTAAATGTGGATAAATTCAACATAGTTCCAGGAACTAACAGGAAGAACCTGATGCTGCCCGATTACAAAATTAGTAGTGAACTTTTCGATCACTTCAGGTCGTGTAATATATTTGTAGAATAATTCTGAGGCGATATGAAATTGGAATATCACGTAAAGTCAGTGTTGGTGAAAGTGTATGGAAGACCTATCTTTGTTGGAATGGGTTCTGGAGAAGTGCAATGCGTCTACGAAGAGAATAGCACATAAGGCTCTAACACGACCAGTTCTAATGTTCCAGTGTTTGAAATCATCAGGTAGTGCGGGACATACGGAAAGTGAGGTCCGGTCAGGTGTGAAATGAAAACCACAGTGAAAATCCGATGAAGCCTTGCACAGATGTGTTGAGCAGTGTCTCAAGTAAGGTCGGCGATCGCATCACGTCGCTCTTTTCAGTTCAGAGTGCACAGTGAGCTCATAAAGATGCCTAGGTAAATAGTGTAACGCGCCAAGTACAAGGGCCCGGCGACATATTTCACCCGATGTCATGCAGCCCACATAACGTAACTGTCATGCGTTTCCTTCTTCATGAAAGTTCTCGGCCGCACTCTGCAGGGGCAATGAAAATATTCCTGCAGCATTTTCGATGGGGAGTATTTGACCACTCACATTACAGCCCGTAATTGTCTCCCCCTGAGTTTCATCTCTGTTCACATGAATCTCTGGCTATGAAGACTACATTTTGGCACAGACAATGAGCTGTAGGTCAGCATAGAGAATTGGCGGAAAGCACAGGCGGCTGCCTTCTGTGACGAGTGTATTGGAAAGTTGGTAAAACGCTGTAGCAAATGTCTGAGTCAGGGGTGTGACAATGTAGAGTAGTAGTTGAAAGGTGTAGCTAAGTGCTGCAATTAAAACATTTTTTATTTTCGCTGTGGTTTCCTCTTCGCAACCGACTGGACCTTACTTTCCGCACAGGTTTCGTAGACATCGAAAAAAACTTCAGAGACGAGTTTGTGGGGCGGCGAGTAAGTTACTGATTTCTGGTTTAAAGTTTTGATGCCGTCTTTAATCACGTGAGCCTGGTAACTAATTTGGTGGTCAGCCAGAAAGCGAAGGGTAACATACTGACCTTAGTTTCCAGTCTGCACGGCCACATTCCGGTCCAGCCCACTGAAGGAAAAGTGTCTATTTCCAATTTCTTTGCGGGATCAGGACTATGACATCAGTAAAAGTTTAAAGTTCCAATCAAGATTTAATTTAATTAAAGTTTCTCACAAACAACACTTAAAATTGCGTTATCTTCAATTGAAAGCAAGTCGTTCTAACCTAACAGCGCCTTTAGCAGTTCAGAGGCGACCTCTACGGTAACTACCAGATTGTTTTTCGCCCTGACTAACTTCACTCAATTGAAAGTTCGCAATAAATGTTCAAAAATTAATGCTCGCCATAAAAGTGGAAATAAATTCACCACTTGCCACGCGGAACTGAATTTCACACGGACGGCACACTAACAGTTATTTTACCGAATTCTAAACGATCCAGGACGGTGTACAGTCATCGCGAGTTCACTATCCGTGTTCACTGCCAAATACGCGCTTGTCACAGCTCGGCTCTGACGTCATCCGAGGCAGAGCGCGACCAGACGTTTAACTGGCGTGGACCTCACAGTGTCTGAGAGCGAAGTGAACCTTTCTACTGCTTCAGGAGCTGTATTTATAAGGGGCCGGTGCGGACTGCCGAGAAAACATCTGTTGTCTCTGTCTACTTGCATACGGCGGCAGTCTACAAACGACCGCTATCTCGGGTACATAATCTTTAATAATATAGTTACCAATTACTTCAGAAACTTCTTAATTTTTGCTGGTATGCGGGAAGCAGTTTGAAAGCACGTAGAAAGTTTCTGCTCGCTAGAATGAAAACTTTGCTTAATAGAATTTATTTAGTGGAACTATTGGAAGATTGTTACCTCTGAACCATACCTTTGCTAAGACTTATATCAGTTGCTATTTATGTCACAAGTCTTAAACTTGGTGTAGCTCTATTGTTGTTGTTGTTGCGCTCTTCAGACCTGAGACTGGTTTGATGCAGCTCTCCATTCTACTCTATCCTGTGCAAGCTTCTTCATCTCCCAGTACCTACTGCAACCTACATCCTTCTGAATCTGCTTGGTGTATTCATCTCTTAGTCTCCCTCTACGATTTTTACCCTCTACGCTGCCCTCCAATACTAAATTGGTGATCCCTTGATGCCTCAGAACATGTCCTACCAACAGATCCCTTCTTCTAGTCAATTTGTCACAAACTTCTCTTCTCCCCAATCCTATTCAGTACCTCCTCATTAGTTATGTGATCTACCCATCTAATCTTCAGCATTCTTCTGTAGCACCACATTTCGAAAGCTTCTATTCTCTTCTTGTCCAAACTATTTATCGTCCATGTTTCACTTCCATACATGGCTATACTCCATACAAATACTTTCAGAAACGACTTCCTGACACTTAAATCTATACTCGATGTTAACAAATTTCTCTTCTTCAGAAACGCTTTCCTTGCCATTGCCAGTCTACATTTTATATCCTCTCTACTTCGACCATCATCAGTTATTTTGCTCCCCAAATAGCAAAACTCCTTTACTACTTTAAGTGTCTCATTTCCTAATCTAATACCCTCAGCATCACCTGACTTAATTCGACTACATTCCATTATCCTCATTTTGCTTTTGTTGATGTTCATCTTATATCCTCCTTTCAAGACACTGTCCACTCCGTTAAACTGCTCTTCCAAGTCCTTTGCTGTCCCTGACAGAATTACAATGTCATCAGCGAACCTCAAAGCTTTAATTTCTTCTCCATGGATTTTAATACCTACTCCGAATTTTTCTTTTGTTTCGTTCACTGCTTGCTCAATATACAGATTGAATAACATCGGGGAGATGCTACAACACTGTCTCACTCCCTTCCCAACCACTGCTTCCCTTTCATACCCCTCAACTCTTATAACTGCCGTTTGGTTTCGGTACAAATTGTAAATAGCCTTTCGCTCCCTGTATTTTACCCCTGCCACCTTCAGAATTTGAAAGAGTGTATTCCAGTCAACATTTTCAAAAGCTTTGTCTAAGTCTACAAATGCTAGAAACGTTAGTTTGCCTTTCCTTAATCCAGCTACTAAGTCGTAGGGTCAGTATTGACTCAAGTGTTCCAATACTTCTACGGAATCCAATCTGATCTTCCCCTAGGTCGGCTTCTACTAGTTTTTCCATTCGTTTGTAAAGAATTCGCGTTAGTATTTTGCAGCCGTGACTTATTAAACTGATAGTTCGGTAATTTTCACACCTGTTAACACCTGCTTTCTTTGGGATTGGAATTATTATATTCTTCTTGAAGTCTGAGGGTATTTCGCCTGTCTCATATATTTTGCTCAGCAGATGGTAGAGTTTTGTCACGACTGGCTCTCCCAAGGCCGTCAGTAGTTCCAACGGAATGTTGTCTACTCCCGGGGCCTTGTTTCGTCTCAGGTCTTTCAGTGCTCTGTCAAACTCTTCACGCAGTATCATATCTCCCATTTCATCTTCATCTACATCCTCCTCCATTTCCATAATATTGTCCTCAAGTACATCGCCCTTGTATAGACCCTCTACATACTCCTTCCACCTTTTTGCTTTCCCTTGTTTGCTTAGAACTGGGTTTCCATCTGAGCTCTTAATATTCATACAAGTGGTTCTATTTTCTCCAAAGGTCTCTTTTATTTTCCTGTAGGCAGTATCTATCTCACCCCTGCTGAGATAAGCCTCTACATCCTTACATTTATCCTCTAGCCATACCTGCTTAGCCATTTTGCACTCCCTGTCGATCTCATTTTTGAGACGTTTGTATTCCTTTTTGCCTGCTTCATTTACTGCATTTTTATATTTTCTCCTTTCATCAATTAAATTCAATATTTCATCTGTTACCCAAGGATTTCTACTAGCCCTCGTCTTTTTACCTACTTTATCCTCTGCTGCCTTCACTACTTCATCCCTCAAAGCTACCCATTCTTCTCCTACTGTATTTCTTTCCCCCATTACTGCCATTTGTTCCCTTACGCTCTCCCTGAAACTCTGTACAACCTCTGGTTTAGTCAGTTTATCCAGGTCCCATCTCCTTAAATTCCCACCTTTTTGCAGTTTCTTCAGTTTTAATCTACAGTTCATAGCCAATAGATTGTGGTCAGAGTCCACATCTGCCCCTGGAAATGTCTTACAATTTAAACCTGGTTCCTAAATCTCTGTCTTACCATTATATGATCTATCTGAAATCTGTCAATATCTCCAGGCCTCTTCCATGTCTACAACCTTCTTTTACGATTCTTGTACCAAGTGTTAGCTACGATTAATTTGTGCTCTGTACAAAATTCTACCAGGCGGCTTCCTCTTTCATTTCTTAGCGCCAATCATTATTCACCTACTACGTTTCCTTCTCTCCCTTTTCCTACTACCGAATTCCAGTAACCCATGACTATTAAATTTTCGTCTCCCTTCACTATCTGAATATTTTCTGTTATTTCGTCATAATTTCTTCAATTTCTTCGTCATCTGCAAAGCTAGTTGGCATATAAACTTGTACTACTGTAGTAGGCCTGGGCTTCGTGTCTATCTTGGCCACAATAATGCGTTCACTATGCTGTTTGTAGTAGCTTACCCGCATTCCTATTTTTTTATTCATTATTAAACCTACTTCTGCATTACTCCTATTTGACTTTGTATTTATAACCCTGTATTCGCCTGACCAAAAGTCTTGTTCCTCCTGCCACCGAACTTCACTAATTCCCACTTCATTTAATTTTAACCTATCCATTTCCCTTTTTAAATTTTCTAACCTACCTGCCCGATTAAGGGATCTGACATTCCACGCTCCGATCCGTAAAACGCCAGTTTTCTTTCTCCTGATAACGACGTCCTCCTGAGTAGTCCCCGCCTGGAGATCCGAATGGGGGACTATTTTACCTCCGGAATATTTTACCCAAGAGGATGCCATCGTCTTTAACCATACAGTAAAGCTGCACGCCCTCGGGAAGAATTACGGCTGTAGTTTCCCCTTGCTTTCAACCGTTCGCAGTACCAGCACAGCGAGGCTGTTTTGGTGTTACAAGGCCAGATCAGTCAATCATCCAGACTGTTGCCCCTGCAACTACTGAAAAGGCTGCTGCCCCTCTTCAGGAACCAAGTGTTTGTCTGGCCTCTCAACAGATACCCCTCCATTGTGGTTGCACCTACGGTACGGCTATCTGTATCGCTGAGGCACGCAAGCCTCCCCACCAACTGCAAGGTCCATGGTTCATGGGGGGGGTGGGGGGGTAGCTCTATTATTTGATGTATTTGATCATCTAGTTTAACCCAAATCCTCTATCATTAAAATTTCAAGTACTCAATCTACAACACTTATTTAATTACTCAAAAACTATAAGAGGTAAATTAAAGTGGACTCTCTGTTATAAGGTTTGAGGTGTACCGAAGCATAAAACAAATTTTCAAGTTTCTAAGTCCATTATTTAGCGCCTCTGATTTTTCTGATAAACGTGGATTCTGGCGTTAATTTTTGTTTTATGGTTTTGGAAACCAGCATCACTTATTTGTAACTTCTAACTGCACCTTATGACCAAATTCTGGCTTGCTAGCGTCACTATTTAGCGCCTCTGATTTTTCTCTTAAAACGGCATTTTTCTGTAAACTATTAAGTTTAGAACATCAGGACTTGGTATTTAGAACATTATTACACTAAACTATAATTTAACAAAGTTTTAAACATAAATTTTGATTTTTAATTTCATACTAAATTGTGATGCAATACTTGTGCGCTACATGCAGACGCGTTAAGGTGACGTGGCGCTACCAGCAGTGAACTGGGGTAAGTCCCGGCGCACACGCTCGCCTCTGTATCTCGCACATGAAACAGCGCTTGGTTTTAATAGGTTGTTATAGAAAGTGCAACAGAAGCGCTCGGGCAGTTGGAATCGTTGGAAGAAAGACGACGTTGCTCTCGCGAAACAATCCTGGGAAAATTTAGAGAAACTTTATTCGAAAAAGATTGTACACCTTTCCTGCTGTGACCAACATATATATCGCTGAGGGATTCCAAGAATGAGAGAGATTAGGGTGCCCTGTGGAGGCTTATTGTCATTTTACCTTCGCCCAACGCGAGAATGAACGAGGACAGAAAATCTATACGGTATGAAGGATCCTCTGCGACACCCTATAGCAGCTTGCGGGGTATAGCTGTGGGAGCAGAAAAATAAGACGGAAACGAAGAGTTACATTCCAAGTACGTGATTTGTTATCACATCATCTAAAAGTTCTCTTGCTTGTTTTCAAAAGTCGCGTCTTGCAATTAATTTTCTTCTAACGCATTATCAAGTCATGCAGTGCTTCAGCAATCCGTGTCACCGGAATGCGCTTTTTGTCACATTCTGGTGAACTTGACAACGCCTCCTGCTACCCCGCTTCCTCCGTCGGTATAGTTCATTTTTCAAAGTTACCGACTTTGTCTGTAATTACTGAATACTGCCAAACTTTGCTGATGTATGGCTTCAAGTTTCATCCCAGGCTGCAAGCAACAAAGCCGCGGGAAAAAGGTTATCTCGTTAGACTCTTGCATAAAAATCGTGACTTGAAAGTAACCAGTCTACGGGCCATCGATACATCATTAGTGGCAGTTCGGCGCTGACTCCTATAACCTTATTCTGTAGCACTTTTCTTAGTACGTATCAAACAGTAATTGCTCTCCGCTGAAAAGTGAAAACTTCATTCTGATTACAAATGTGTAACTCAGATGTTCCGCAGGCCATATACACAAAACAGTGTCACCGTGTCTCTGGGTAGAGAGGCATATTTTTCCCAGGCTGTATTAACGGTATTTATGCATACACTCTTCATTCATTGCTGTCCAAAGTGTAAAGGAATTAAATAAAAAAAATTTTATGAATATATAGACACTAGTTCAACTACCTGAAACTAATGCGTAAAGCATTTGCTGAACAAAAGAAGCGTAACGCTCTTCGTTTATTAGTTTTAGAATAAGTTACCTTTCGCTGTTATCCTGTGCTAGTGTTAAGATGTGTTGTGCCATTTCTTACTGATAAAATTGGGTTAAATAATGAAAGTGATTTTGAAGCAGAGCGATTTCGTCTTTTGTGATACCATGGGTCCCAGCTCTTGAAATTCTGGAAAATTATTACTATTATTTTAATTCTATGCAGAGAATTTAGATGGAGGCGATGATCTTCACGGTGACGCTGCCCAACAATAGAGATACGTGAACGTGTTCATCTTTTTCCTTTCGTGGCCGCTACCGTCAATTTCAATATATTTGCTGCGACATTCAGAACCTGCGGTCTTTCTATTCATTTAATTTCGAAGTCCACGCATTTACGTTCTAAGATGAATAGATGCATTTAACTGTAATTCTTTTTATCCAGGCCACGGGGGATGATTACACTCAAAATGTACTTGCCTCTACCCGTTCGTGTATTCGCATACATTTGAGTGTGTACAAGCGTAACTATATTTAAGACTCATTTCCTACACAGTATTAACGCTTATTTTATTTTTGACCACTCATTCGCGAATGTACGTCCTCTCTTATTTGATGTATTCAGTAGGCCGTATTCATCAATAACGTTAGTTGTAATATTCAGTGGCTTAGTTTCCACAATTGATCTTTGCCTGTGTCGCAACAGCGCTTCACGCGAAATATTTATTACGCGACATCCACAATAACATTTATTTCAAATTTTCGACGACCGACTGAATAAAGATTTTTCTAACAATATCAATAGCAAAACATAATAATATAAGAGGACGCGTTACAAAAGGTTAAATTCTTTCGTCTTAATTACTACTAATCTCAAAGTGATATGGCGTATCGACAATAAATTTCATCATAAAATAAATGTTCTGTGAGGCCTGAAACTTTTAGCTGACTAGATAGTTGTCTACAGTTCGCATAAAGCTTATTTTTCTATTTTATGTACCGCAAAGAATCCGAAGTTTTAGAATGTATCGCTTGAGTGAACAATTCTAGGCAACGTCGTAACTTCTTTGCTCCATCATCTCCCTTTACTTACAAATCCTTAACATTTCGTTTTTCATCGATTTATTTTCATTTTTCATCCTTTTTCAAGTATCACTGTAATTCTTCCACATCGACGTGACACTTCGGTTCATTCCTATCACAAGCAACCCCAGCTCCTCGTAGGCCATGGCAGTTTATAGATAGTGCACACCAGAGGTTGTGGACCACCGTCTTCTTAGTCGGACCAGCGATGTAAGGCCAGCACGCTAACGGCACAGCTTCATGGGTAGTGACCATGATGCGTCTGTTCACACACGGCTTCGTCACGCCTAGGCCCTGCGTACATCACCACCTAGATGGCGCTAACTATCGGCACCTCCTGTTCCATGTGGCCACCTCACGACTTCTCGGGAGACATAGACTGTGCCACATTCGTCACGGCACAGTACAAATGAGAAATAACATTTTCAGTAAAGTGAAAAACAATAGGCAAGATAACTAAAAACTAAACTCTAATCCTAATACAGGGTGGGCAAAGTAGAACTGGCCCGTAAAATATTTCATGTACCTTAAGATAGGCAACCAAACTTACATCGTACACACCAGGGGCAGATGATGTAAGTTGGCTTGCATACCTGAAGATACATAGAGTACTTTGCAAGCCAGTCTTCCTTTACCCACCCTGTACAATCCCACCACCTATCGAGCGTATCCTAAAATTAATCCCTGCTGCTTTTCCATCTAGTTCCCCAGTTGCCCGCTGCAACGTTGCACGTGTTTCATCTGCAGATCTGCTCAGTAAGTACATAACAAGGTCAGTTTGGGAGATCTGGTCTGCCAGCCTGTATGGCACTAAACACAGTTCCACATTGCATAGAGTATTGTGAATACCTTTATCTCTCATGAAGTCTCTCTCAGAGTCTCTTATTGACTCGAAAGTTAAGTCATCTGGGGTCCCATTTGCACCGCATATTCTTCTTCCATCGGTTCTCCTAGTTGTTCTGTATTGGTATCAGGGATATGGTCTGCGTCCCGTCAAGAAATGTATTAATCCACGTGACAGTCCAAGAGTTTCATTTTGTATCGTTTAGCAACATTTGGAAGGAGCTCGTAAAACCCTCTATACGTTGTAGCTTTGTCCCGTTTAGAACGGCACTCTCTATCAAGCCAGTTTTTTAATTTCCAACTTGCAACCGTGTCTGTTCGTTTGATCTACTGCAGTCAATCTATGTCTCCGCGCGTAATCAGTATTCGCCCCCACTTGGGTATCTGTAAATCCAAGTGGTATAGTTGAAGGATCACAAGGACCGCTTGCCTGCTGTCGTGATCCTCAAAGGTAACCTCCTCCGCATCTTTCGTAACATACTCAGCGGTCTCATCCATCACAAGTGATGAGATCATACAATCGCTGCAAACAAGGCGATGCATATCAGTGATCTTTGTGATACAATAGCACGATATTTGGAGGAAATTTGAAGTTCACAGTTATGAATGGCGATCTACTCACAAGTCTTATCACACTCATTTGCAACATGCTTGATCCGTGGAACTGCTCGATTCGATTGCGGTGGCTATCCTTAACTGAATTTTGTGATCGTCTCTTCCAGAGGAAACTATGTTCTCTTCCAGAGGAAACTATGTAACTGTGTACGGAGCCGTGGGCATATTATAATGCAAGTCTTCTACCCCAGTGAAATATTATACAGGGTGAGTCACCTAACGTTACCGCTGGATATATTTCGTAAACCACATCAAATACTGACGAACCGATTCCACAGACCGAACGTGAGGAGAGGTAATTGTTTAATACAAACCATACAAAAATGCACGGAAGTATGTTTTCTAACACAAACCTACGTTTTCTTAAATGGAACCACATTAGTTTTGTTAGCACATCTGAACATATAAACAAATACGTAATCAGTGCCGTTTGTTGCATTGTAAAATGTTAATTACATCCGGAGATATTGTAACCTAAAGTTGACGCTTGAAACCTCCGACTTTCAGTTGCGTGTTGTAACAAACACGGGCCACGGTCGGCGAGCAGCATCTGCAGAGACATGTTTACGAGTGTGGCTGTAGTGCACTGTTGTTGTTTGGTCTAGCTGTCGCAGTGTCCGCATGTAGCGCTTGCTGCTATTGTTATACTGCATTCGTCTCCGCACGCAGACCAACTGTAGTACACCGTGTTACCAGACGTCTGTGATAGTGTAGTGTTGTAGGAACTGTGACCATGGTGTATTCGAACTCTGAAAAGGCGGGGATGATACTCATCTATGGCTACTGTCGACGAAATGCAGCTTAAGCCTGCAGGGTGTATGCAGAACGGTACCCGGACAGAGAGCATCCAACGTGCCGCACATTGCAAAACATCTACCGCCAACTGTATGCAACAGGTATGGTAGTAGCACGCAAAACGGGTCCGTAACAGGACCGTCACAGGAGAAGCGGGTGCAGTTGGTGTGTTAGCTGCTGTTGCCATGAACCCACACATGAGTACACGGGACACTGCGAGAGCCGGTGGACTGAGTCAAAGTAGTCTCATGGGCATACTGCATCGTCACCGCTTTCACCCGTTTCATGTGTCGCTACATCAGCAATTACGTGGTGATGACTTTAATCATCGAGTGCAATTCTGTCAATGGGCATTAACAGAGAATGTGTTGCAGTTCTACCTGTTTACCGATGAAGCGGGTTTCACAAACCACGGGGAGTGAATCTATGGAACATGCATTACTGGTCCGTGGACAATCCTCGCTGGCTCAGACAGGCAGAGCGACAGCGACCGTGGACTGTAAATGTATGGTGCGGAATCATTGGCGACCACCTCATTGGTCCTCACTTCATTGCAGGGGCCCAAACAGCTGCAACATACACTCCCGGAAATTGAAATAAGAACACCGTGAATTCATTGTCCCAGGAAGGGGAAACTTTATTGACACATTCCTGGGGTCAGATACATCACATGATCACACTGACAGAACCACAGGCACATAGACACAGGCAACAGAGCATGCACAATGTCGGCACTAGTACAGTGTATATCCACCTTTCGCAGCAATGCAGGCTGCTATTCTCCCATGGAGACGATCGTAGAGAGGCTGGATGTAGTCCTGTGGAACGGCTTGCCATGCCATTTCCACCTGGCGCCTCAGTTGGACCAGCGTTCGTGCTGGACGTGCAGACCGCGTGAGACGACGCTTCATCCAGTCCCAAACATGCTCAATGGGGGACAGATCCGGAGATCTTTCTGGCCAGGGTAGTTGACTTACACCTTCTAGAGCACGTTGGGTGGCACGGGATACATGCGGACGTGCATTGTCCTGTTGGAACAGCAAGTTCCTTTGCCGGTCTAGGAATGGAAGAACGATGGGTTCGATGACGGTTTGGATGTACCGTGCACTATTCAGTGTCCCCTCGACGATCACCAGTGGTGTACGGCCAGTGTAGGAGATCGCTCCCCCCACCACGATGCCGGGTGTTGGCCCTGTGTGCCTCGGTCGTATGCAGTCCTGATTGTGGCGCTCACCTGCACGGCGCCAAACACGCATACGACCATCATTGGCACCAAGGCAGAAGCGACTCTCATCGCTGAAGACGACACGTCTCCATTCGTCCCTCCATTCACGCCTTTCGCGACACCACTGGAGGCGGGCTGCACGATGTTGGGGCGTGAGCGGAAGACGGCCTAACGGTGTGCGGGACTGTAGCCCAGCTTCATGGAGACGGTTGCGAATGGTCCTCGCCGATACCCCAGGAGCAACGGTGTCCCTAATTTGCTGGGAAGTGGCGGTGCGGTCCCCTATGGCACTGCGTAGGATCCTACGGTCTTGGCGTGCATCCGTGCGTCGCTGCGGTCCGGTCCCAGGTCGACGGGCACGTGCACCTTCCGCCGACCACTGGCGACAACATCGATGTACTGTGGAGACCTCACGCCCCACGTGTTGAGCAATTCGGCGGTACGTCCACTCGGCCTCCCGCATGCCCACTATACGCCCTCGCTCAAAGTCCGTCAACTGCACATACGGTTCACGTCCACGCTGTCACGGCATGCTACCAGTGTTAAAGACTGCGATGGAGCTCCGTATGCCACGGCAAACTGGCTGACACTGACGGCGGCGGTGCACAAATGCTGCGCAGCTAGCGCCATTCGACGGCCAACACCGCGGTTCCTGGTGTGTCCGCTGTGCCGTGCGTGTTATCATTGCTTGTACAGCCCTCTCGCAGTGTCCGGAGCAAGTATGGTGGGTCTGACACACCGGTGTCAATGTGTTCTTTTTTCCATTTCCAGGAGTGTATATCACGTTTCTACAGAATGATCTGCCAACGTTGCTCGAAAATGTTCCACTGGAAACGCGTCGACGTATGTAGTCGACATATGTGGTATCAGCATGATGGTGCACCTGCACATTCCGCAATTAACACTAGGCTGACCCTTGACAGGATGTTCGACGGGCGTTTCATAGGACGTGGAGGACGCATAAATTGGCCAGCCCGTTCTCCTGATCTTACACCTCTGGACTTCTTTCTGTGGGGTACGTTAAAGGAGAATGTGTACCGTGATGTGCCTACAACCCCAGAGGATATGAAACACCGTATTGTGGCAGCCTGTGGCGACATTACACCAGATGTATTGCGGCGTGTACGACATTCATTACGCCAGAGATTGCAATTGTGTGCAGCAAATGATGGCCACCACATTGAACATCTATTGGCCTGACATGTCGGGACACATTCTATTCCACTCCGTAATTGAAAACGTAAACCACGTGTGTACGTGTACCTCACCCCTCATGGTAATGTACATGTGCGTCAGTGAAAAAGACCAAGAAAAAGGTGTTAGCATATGGACGTAATGTGCTGTTCCAGTCTCTTCTGTACCTAAGGTCCATCACCGTTCCCTTTGGATCACTACGTAATTCGGTGCTCTCCGATACACACGATCGAACAGCGGAGGAGTGGTACTCAAACGTCAACCTTAGGTTACAATATCTCCGGATGTAATTAACATTTTGCAATGCAACAAACGGCACTGATTACGTATTTGTTTATATGTTCAAATGTGCTAACAAAACTAACGGGGTTCCATTTTAAAAAACGTAGGTTTGTGTTAAAAAACATACTTCCGTGCATTTTTGTATGGTTTGTATTAAACAATTACACTAGCCCCTCTCCTCACGTTCGGTCTGTGGCAATCGATTCGTCAGTATTTGATGTGGTTTACGAAATATATCCAGCGGTAATGTTAGCTGACTCACCCTGTGTACATCCAGTGCTAGTCAAGGAACTAACTGTTTCCTCTACCATAGATCACAATTTATATATCATTACGCAAGAATGTAACTAAAAGTAGAAGTACTTAGAATAGCCCTTGGATTGAGATTTTTCTAGAATCCACGTTAAGCCTGTACACATCATTATTAAGTAGTAACATAAATAAACACATCATTGTAAATGCAATGAAATGAAGTGATATAAATGTAATATAACGTAATTAAGCAGTAATTCAAAAAGTGTTTATACATAAGAGTAATAGATCATGCATTTACGCAATACAAGCAAAATTGAAGTACACTACTCAAAGAAACTAGTTTTATTAGACATCTGTGTTTTTACAAGATTAATAATTAAGTTATTTGAGGATTGTTATTTCTTTCTACAGCCACGAAAGATCTGTATATAACTTAATTAGATTACATCGAGGTGCGATATTGTTCCTGTAGTGTTGGCAGAAGAGCCAACACTGTGTTTCTAGAGGAGGCCGAAATGCACGCGTTTAATTACACGCTGACTGGCGTGAGGTCTGGAACAGGACAATATCTTGAGAATTGTAAATAAAGTACGTAGATGATGTAATACTTAACTTTAATCCACAATTGTAGAACATCTCTCGCTACGATACATGCTTCATAATATTAATTATCAATTGAATACGGCGCCTTGCTAGATCGTAGCAAATGTAGCTGAAGGCTATGCTAACTATCGTCTCGGCAAATGAGAGCGTATCGGTCAGTGTAGCTTCGCTAGCAAAGTCGGCTGTACAACTGGGGCGAGTGCTAGGAAGTCTCTCTAGACCTGCCGTGTGGTGGCGCTCGGTCTGCTATCACTGACAGTGGCGACACGCGGGTCCGGCGTATACTAATGGACCGCGGCCGATTTGAAGGCTACCACCTAGCAAGTGTGGTGTCTGGCGGTGACACCACAGTTCCCAAGCGACACAAAATTGTTTACTTACAAATCTAACAGTTGTAGTTGTTATGTAACAACACAGCACTCTAACAAAGAACACCAACGTGTGTTTGATTAGATCCGCATGGACTGAACAAATAGAGTTTTCTCGAGGAGTGATGTTCATGTATATAATAGAAAAATGTGTAGCACCACAAAGGGATGTTGAACTTGAGGTTCAGTACCAAGTCCGTTTCCCGATGTCGTTTTGGTAAAGGGACATCTACATCTACTCTATCCTGTCTTCTTTTCATTCTCTACTTAAAATATGACATAGATTGATATAGTTTCCTACTTCCAAATTCATGTATTTCTCTTTAAGAAATAAGTATAATTGCTGTAAGAAAGTAAAATACCGAAGAGCAGACAAAAGAACTCCGCGGCGCCGCACCTCCACCTGATGCTGCACGAGCAACAATGAGCTCAACTGCGTATCGAAATTTCGCTGTGAGTTCGTGGCCATGGGTGCTGTGTAAGAGGTCTGTGTGCAACACTGTGGCCTGCAAAAAGTAATGAAATGGCAGACCGTAGTACTCATACTGCAGCTTGAAAGAAACACAGCTTGTTCCTTCTGTTTTACTGTTATGTGGCAGTACTCTGAGCAGTCAGTTTCCAGCCTTATGTTCCGCTTCATATAATCCTTTCCAATGTCAAATTGTACAGAACACTGTCAAAATTACATTTGTTTGTTGTGCTCGCGCAATCTCGCAGTATTTATGTGATTCGTCGTTGGCATTCTGACAACTTTGCTTTCTGTACGTTATAGTAAGCGGACTGTTTGCGTGCTTCGTTGTCTGCACTAAGGTTGGTCCCAATAACGGCTGGACGAACGTTTAAGGTGCGAGCAGCGAGAGGCCATTCCGGTCCCTTATCAGGAAGCCAGTTCATTCACCACCGTGGTTGATGTATTCTTTACACTCAAAATTTTACTAAATATAACAGATGTGTTTTTTTTTCAAATGTATCAGGAGAATGTTCTGCAATTTTTCTTAACTTTTAACTGAAAGAATTTTTTTTTCACAGTTTTTAACTTTTACCTGGTCAATTTCGTTTTATGTAATATCAAATTCTGAACATTTAAAGTTATTAGAGTCCGTTTCCTTTAAGGGTGCTAGATTGTTTTTAACTGAATCATTTGATTTTTGGAAAACTAAACTTAATTGAAACTTTTGATTGGAAATATAAGATGAATGGAATGGATCAATAACTGTAATCAGTGCACTTGTTTCGTAACACAATTATTGTTAATCGAAAAAAACAACAGAAACGGCTCTAGTAATAAGTTTGTTACAAATTTTAAAAAAAACTGACGTAGGTAACCAGCTCTTGCCACTTTCAGGCGGTTGTATTTGCTTCCCCCACTCCAATATTGTTAGAAACTTAGGTTTTAATCGACATTTAATCCCAAATAGAGCGGCACAACTTTTTTACTTACTGAGATACCCTGCAGTTTATCGTAGGGCCCCTCAGATGGGAAAGTGTCCGCCTAAGCACAGTAGAAGGAAACACAGTGTAAGTGGACCCATGGGGTAACTAGGCCTGGTGTCTTCCCCAAGGAACTGGAGGATACTCAATTCTTACACTGCTACCAGAACTGAAATAACTGTTTCATCTTTTTAAAACAACTCACTGCGTATCATTCACAAGCGTTTCTTAGTCTTAGGTAGACTGTAAGTGTTTCAACTGTTTTCCTCCTAACAACACGGCACAGTGGGATGTTTGATTGACTTCTACAACAACCCTGTGTTCATTTTTATTGTTTGTTTTTATATACATCGGATCAGAAAACATCTGAAACGCCTGTAGGAAAGTTGCAGGCCAAGTTGTACTGAGACATAAATGTTCAGAAAAAAATTTCCGAGTTATTTAGCACTGAAGTTACCACATCAGGTCTTCCCCACCGCAAATTCAAGTTTCAGCTAACCAAACAAAGAACTCGTTGGGCAACAGTGCCCTGGCAGGTCACTTGAATATGAGTGCGTGAAGCCCCAGTTGGCTAATTTCTATGCTAAATAACTCGGAAACGACGCAACGTGTCGAATTTTTTCTTAACATTTATGTCTCAGTACCGCCTGCCCTGCAACATATGTATGCGCGTTTCAGATACTTTCTGACCACCCTGCGTGTGCTATACAGCATAGATTTACACGTCTGTTCCTCATTCTTCAGTAAATGTTTCACTTCTAGTACGGGTGGCTCAGTTGCCCCGACAAATTCATTAAATAAGGCAGCTGGGCCATATGCTTTGGGTAACTGGGCTATGTGTGGCCAGTTAACGATTAAGGTGAAAAATGGCAAACCATTCTTCCACTTTAACTGCTCTATCGGTCAGACTAATATTCATATTTTAGGTAATGATTTCTGTGTTCTCCAATACCACATTTATCATTGTGGCTTGACTTTTTTTTTCATGAGGGAAGTGTGAGCAGAATAGTCTTGTAACTGCATGTGTAGCCTGTACAGAGCTTATACCAGAGATGACGAGAAACACGGAGAAAGATGGATTGTGGGCGATAAATGTTGTGGCCAGTGACCTGGTTATGCGAGTGTGTGTGTGTGTGTGTGTGTGTGTGTGTGTGTGTGTGTGTATGAATTCCTAAGGGACCAAACTGCTGAGGTCATCGGTTCCTAGACTTACACACTACTTAAACTAACTTACGCTAAGGACAACGCACACACCCACGCCCGAGGGATGACTCGAACCTCCGGCGGGAGGGGCCGCGTTATTCGCGACATGGCGCCTCCAACCGCGCGGCCATTCCGCGCGGCGTTGTGCGAGTGATTTGGGGAAGCAGCGCTCTGTGAATTGTACCTGCAGAGGGACCTCCGGCCATAACACCCCCTTCTTCCCACTTAGGGTTGGAACAGGAGAGCGCCTGCTCGCAAAACATTTTACCTGGGCAGGCGAAAGTCCGTCTCGAAGGTAGCCGGACGGTATAAAGTGGGTAGAGGAAGCCATTTAAGAGACACTGCTGTAATCTGAGCTTTTGTGCAAATGGCAGGTCATAAAACTGTAAGCATTCTTATGTTAGAAGCTGGGACGATACGATCACAGCGGCTTGTGCACATGTTTAGTGGAGGCAAGACTATAACTTCCCTGACTCTAGGAAGTCGACTGTTCCTTTTAGCGAGTGGGAAAAAAAATTATTTCACAGGCATGACTGTCTTGGAAGCTTAACAGCCTTCTTTCAGAAACTGCAAATGGCTGGCCTGGAAAGAATTGATCTCTTCGTAAATGAGGGAATGTGGCCCCGTCCAGGCAGACGTTTTTTGCCGAAACATGGCCATGCTTACCAAGAACATGATGCCTCCCTAGTCAAAAGTCTTCTTTATTCAGACAAGAGAGATTTTGAGTCGCTGATTGGCTCCCCTCAGGATATGCAAAGCAGAGGCTTTGTACATGGTGGCAGCCAGTCAAGGAATATTTTAGGGAATTGGTTTAAAAAATTTATTTCAAAGGCCCAGTGAAATCTTAACAAATTTTCTTCCAGAGTAACTTAAGCTGTGCCTAGGTGACACAAGTTGCCTGTCTTTCAAAAGCGAGGCAGTTCTGTCCAGTTAACACTGCTGGCTAGAGACTCTTGGAGACATCTGCTGGAACTGCTAGCAAATTCACGCCATTCGTTTTAGCCAATAGCGTGCGTGGGATACGGGTTACGTGTGTGGACGCTGAAGGCTTCTGCAGTGCGGAACACAGTTACCTCTCTCTTTTGTAATCCAGACCTCGAGCATAACAGACGTCTTTACTGAAGGCAGAGCCTCTGGCTCTGCTTTTCACGACTGGCCACCAACATAAGTTGACCTGAACCGCTTCCCCTTCTGTTGCCCATTTCAATTAATTGTTCGACCTCCTAGACTGGCCTAAACCTGGTAACTTCTGACCCTAGGAGCGCCCGTTGTACTCTGTACATTGAAATTACCCTCTTTGTTGTACCTTATTTCTTGTTTTGTCATTTAACGGCAGCCCTGGATGCCCACTCTCAAATCCTGACCTCTCGACCTCCTGCACACTGCCTTCATGAGGCATATGTAACAACCTTCCCCCCCCCCCCCTTCCCTGATCGTATACATTAACATTGGTGACCTGATATTGGATCATATACATTAACATTGGTGTCCGGAGTTGTATACATTAACAGCTTGTCCATTAACATTGGTGAGCTGATATTGCATCATATACATTAACATTGGTGTCCAGAGTTGTATACATTAACAGCTTGTTCATTAACATTAGTGACCTGATATTGGATCATATACATTAACATTGGTGTCCGGAGTTGTATACATTAACAGCTTGTTCATTAACATTGGTGACCTGATATTGGATCATATACATTAACATTGGTGTCCAGAGTTGTATACATTAACAGGTTGTTCATTAACATTGGTGACCTGATATTGGATCATATACATTAACATTGGTGTCCGGACTTGTATACATTAACAGCTTGTTCATTAACATTGGTGACCTGATATTGGATCATATACATTAACATTGGTGTCCGAGTTGTATACATTAACAGCTTGTTCATTAACATTGGTGACCTGATATTGGATCATATACATTAACATTGGTGTCAGGAGTTGTATACATTAATAGCTTGTTCATTAACATTGGTGACCTGATATTGGATCATATACATTAACATTGGTGTCAGGAGTTGTATACATTAACAGCTTGTTCATTAACATTGGTGACCTGATATTGGATCATATACATTAACATTGGTGTCAGGAGTTGTATACATTAACAGCTTGTTCATTAACATTGGTGACCTGATATTGGATCATATACATTAACATTGGTGTCAGGAGTTGTATACATTAACAGCTTGTTCATTAACATTGGTGACCTGATATTGGATCATATACATTAACATTGGTGTCAGGAGTTGTATACATTAACAGCTTGATCATTAACATCAGTGACCTGATATTGGATCATATACATTAACATTGGTGTCAGGAGTTGTATACATTAACAGCTTGTTCATTAACATTGGTGACCTGATATTGGATCATATACATTAACATTGGTGTCAGGAGTTGTATACATTAACAGCTTGTTCATTAACATTGGTGACCTGATATTGGATCATATACATTGACATTGGTGTCAGGAGTTGTATACATTAACAGCTTGTTCATTAACATTGGTGACCTGATATTGGATCATATACATTAACATTGGTGTCAGGAGTTGTATACATTAACAGCTTGTCCATTAACATTGGTGACCTGATATTGGATCATATACATTAACATTGGTGTCAGGAGTTGTATACATTAACAGCTTGTTCATTAACATTGGTGACCTGATATTGGATCATATACATTAACATTGGTGTCAGGAGTTGTATACATTAACAGCTTGTCCATTAACATTGGTGACCTGGTATTGGATCATATACATTAACATTGGTGTCAGGAGTTGTATACATTAATAGCTTGTTCATTAACATTGGTGACCTGATATTGGATCATATACATTAACATTGGTGTCAGGAGTTGTATACATTAACAGCTTGTTCATTAACATTGGTGACCTGATATTGGATCATATACATTAACATTGGTGTCAGGAGTTGTATACATTAACAGCTTGTTCATTAACATTGGTGACCTGATATTGAATCATATACATTGACATTGGTGTCAGGAGTTGTATACATTAACAGCTTGTTCATTAACATTGGTGACCTGATATTGGATCATATACATTAACATTGGTGTCAGGAGTTGTATACATTAAGAGCTTGTTCATCCACCGTGGGAACTCCAGCGCTGTGCCTGGAATGGCATACCAGGCCAGCAGAACATTCAAGAGGGGAGATTCAATGTGTAGAAGATAGTTCCATTGATTTGTACAACGTTGAGGTGGTTTTTTTCTGCTAATTTGGCCTCTGTACTAGGCTTGGTAGAAAGCGACTGTGATTCTTGGCCTTCTTCGTCTTCTGGTCCCCCCCCCCTCCCCCTGGTAGAGAACTTCAAATCTTTGGCTAGTGGGTCAGACCTATGGTATGTAACTTGTGATGGACTAAGAGCCGGTATCAGTTTCCAACGGTACCGACAGTGGAACAGCATATCATCTCGGACATCTCGTGTGTCATGAGGAGGAACTTATTCGTCCTGAGTCGGCCGTTTGACGTTTGACAATTCCACCACGCGCCGTCGTGCCTGTGAGTCAAATTTGTGGGCTAGACCAGCTAACGGGTGCACCTCACACTGAAATACGCCGGGGTCTGATGGCAAAGCTTCCCACGTTTTGATAACCAGAACGGCAGTCCGTGTAGTTTGCAGGTTTTAGTTGACGCGTCAGAACATTACAGCTGTCGCCGGCACACTCCGCCGCTCGCCCACGGCGTGCACTTTCTGCTGCCGCCTGAATCATGGTGAAAGGATAAAGTATTACTGCACCGGCGTAGGGGTGTCAGATGATATTCAGTGCTCCTTGTTCTCCATGAACCACAGTTTGTGGTATACCTGGTCGTAGTTGATTCCATCTGAATATAATTTGGTCTCACAGTGGATTCATATCAACGAAGTCTGATTGCGTTGTAAAAGGGATTACCTCAGGAGAGAACTTGTATAGTTTCCACCCACAATGAATGCTTTGCCAATCAAGCACCATTCCTTTCCTAATTTATGTTTGACATTATTCTTGTAAGATTTGTCAGCTCGACTGTAGCTATAAAAGGATGACTAAAAGCTTGTCATTGTCTTTGTAAAGTTAAAAACGCCACCACGCTTCACATTCGTACTCCCCCAGCCATTCACTCTTTTTATTTTATTGTTGTGGTACATGGATACACCAGCAATTCAGAATGCAATCGTACTAAATAACTTAATTTGATGATTAATCTGAGTTCTGAAAGTGACCGCAGACTAAGGCAACAAAAGTGCCATGAGTAAATTCACTGATTTCGTATACAAAAATTAAGGGTGTACCTCACGATTTGAAGATTCTTGAGAAGATAATACTTTTCTATATACAAAGATAATAAAATTTAGCCTCACTTGGACATATACTTATAAGAAAGCAAGCGACTGCTTGCAAAGGTTTCTGATACTTCCTTTTTTTAATTTTTTATATTCTATTTGTAATTATTAAACATCGATTAAAAGTAAATTTTAGGGCAATCTGCACAGTAAAATTAACGCAAAGTTTAATCAGTGTCTGTCACTATGCTGATGTACAGGAGGAAAACACGAAAAGGTGCTGGTCTCACTTAAGGTACTGACACGTCACTATTACTTTCTGGGCAAATCTGTGCAAGTCCGGTGGCAGCTGACAAGCACAAGGTGCTAGCGTTCCAATTACAACAACAGGGGGATTTATTCATTGCGATATGGCCCACTCGGCTCTGTAAAACTTGCCAGCACAGTGGTAAGATAAGGTTGTTGCAGTTAAAGCAAGGGAATTTTTCCACTGATGAGCTTCAGGTAGTGTTGTGAAGAAGGTGACTAGAAGCGGCATACTAGGTGTTCTGCTATCCGGTATAAACTTCAGCAGCAGTCATGAGTTCAGACCTCTGCCACTGTTGAGCTTGTGCGTTGCTGGTGCCAGTCACCGTCGATTGTCATCCCGATCGTTGTGACTCGATTTTCGATGCCTGCTTGTCTTCTTCGCATCTTTGGCGGATGACTATTTAACTGCGGAGCGCACATTCTGCTGGGGCTTGAGTTTGGGCATCAGCTGCATGAGCGGCTGTGACGTGTGGAGCGGTGGATGTATGCAGCGGGATAGTGGCCGACTCGGTACGACGGGGGAGCGTGGGCAGCTGCTACGGAGTGTTTAGCCGTTGGAATGCAGATCCGCTGCCGACGGTGATAGGCATTTCCTTGAGATCCGAAGAACAGATTTCCTTCGCATATGTTACATGTTACTCAAAGTGAATGAACTAAAGTCGTCAAATTGTTCCTTGGTGGGTACTGTTCATGTTAATTGAATACCCGAGTGCACTGAAAACTATCTTGATTGTTTCAGTTACTTGTCACTGTATTTGGTTTGGCCAGCTGATATGTTGACAGCACGACAAATAGACATGAATCCGTGCTTAATGCGTAGCTAGAGGTCATACCAAGTAGTGCGTAAGTCTGTGCCTGGCGTTCAAGAGCGGGCCGAAATAATTTTCCCTATTTCCTTTTTCTGTGTTATTATTTTATTTGTTTTGTTTTTTCTAGAGAATTTGGTGATCAAATTTTAAGAGCCGTTACTGGGCAAATGGTCACGTAAGTTAACTTTGCTTGGGCTCATTTTGTGATCATCGGGGTATCACGGTGGAAGAGGGAAATTTAAGAACCTGGATCGGTGTCTATGGTTATTTGTTTTTTTTTTCTAGAGAATTGGCTAATAAAATTTTAAGAGCCGTTACTGGGCAAGTTGTCATGTAAGTTAGTTCTGTTTGCGCTCATTTTGTGATCATCGGGGTATCACGGTGGAAAAGGGAAATTTAAGGATTCTGGATCGGTGTCTATGGTTACGTTAGAAGTGTCCTGCAATTCCATCTTTCCGGTGGAGCGTTGTGGTTTTCCGGAATCTTAATTGTAGCTCAAAGTTGAGTATAGTTCGACTTCACCTTCTGGTCTGTGAATCTCCTATATCTGTTAGAACCTTTCGGTCTGCTCGCGTCCTTCACTAATTTTCAACATAGAATTGAAAGGGCGCCATTTTAAGACTATTTAATATGCTAGTATTATATTCTGTGGATTAAATGTGAACCTCGTACCTGTAAGTAATACTAAAGAGAAGCTTAGTTGAGTGTATTAATCTGATAAGATTTCTAATTTGTTTGAATTGCTTAAGATCAGTCCATGGAAGATGTCTTACTTGTTGGAAGCAGTTTTAGAATTTGATATGAGTTATGTGAAAGCTAGTTTCTATTTAAGTCATGAAGCATGTTTAAAAGGTTTGTGTGATTCAGTTATGTCAGTTAAATTTGATTAATGGTGGTTTTATGAACTTTTTTGTAATTAGTGAAAAGTGGTTGAGTAAATCTTGAAAGACCTGTGTCTATCTGACTTAAATGGATTAATGTTTTAATCTGAGTCCTGCTGGTGGTTCTGTAGGGCAGGTGCCTTTTATTATAATCGTTGTTGCTGTTAATTTCATTAAGAGGATGTGTTTGTAGTAAAGAAGTGCATGGCAACCTACAAACTGGTTATGTGTTTAATTTCGATGTGTCGAAAAGAATAATACATCAACTGTATCTGCTCCTTCGCTATGTTCACCTTCCCGGCTTGGTGCAATGACATATCAGGGATACCCCAGGCCCAAACCATAAATAAACAGCAGCCCCATTCGACCACTGCCAGTACAGGAGCCACCATCCCCCACAGCATCACTCGTGGGATGCAGCCATCGATCAGTGAGCTACCTACTATTGCAAGAATTCTGGCCATCTTCGAGTGCAGCTGACACCATGAGCTAGTGGCACAACTGACATAACTGGGTCACGTGCCCTATACTGGGCACTGCCATCAGCAATCCTGGATGCACATGTTTTAGCCAGCCAACTTGGCACCAGCTCTCGCCTCACCTGCCATGAGGTCCTCGCCATGTGCTGACAGAGGCAAAGTCGCTGCTCCATCTCAGCAGAGTGCAAATGCTCGAGTGAAATAAAGAGTTTATTTTGATAGCTATGTTTCTATTCACTGCCTCCGGTCAACACCCCCATTGCGACCCTCTGCCACCAGTCATCCTGCACTGAAGCCACTCCACCATGACGGGGGTGAGCTGCAGTTGGAGTCAGAAGCGGTGGCATAATCTTCAGTGGGTACCACTTGGTTCGTCGTCCACGCAGCACAAAGTCTAGACTACAGCATCCCAGTCATCACTGTAGAGTGAGTGAGAGAACTTTTGGTTATTTTTGAGTGTGTGTTTCACCATAACTTGAAGATTACTTTGGTTAGTCACAAGAACTGGCTGTTGTTTCTCAATTTCGGAGTAGCTGCAGGACACAGTTTTGGAGCCTCTTATGTATTCGCAGTGCAATCTGCTTGGGCATACTGCACTGCGTGCAGAATCTGTGTCAGTAAAGTGTTTTATGTGCCTGTGTTAAGCCATGACGCATCGCAAGGCAATGCAGGGAGTCTATGTGTTTAACGATAAGGCGTAGTGACATGTATGTTTTTGGATAGGGTCCGCCTTTAGCAAAAACACTTTTTTTGTTTTTTAACCCAAACATGTTTCACTGCAGTAGCAGCATCTTCAGTGGGCTTTTATTTTCCATCTTTTTATCACATGGTGTGGTTTTTCTGATGTGTTGTGTTTCTGCAGTGACCGTTTTTTGCACTGTAGAAACACAACACATCATAAAAACCACACCATGTGATAAAAAGATTGAAAATAAAAGCCCACTGAAGATGCTGCAACTGCAGTCAAACACGTTTGGGTTAAAAAAACAAAAAAATGTGTTTTTGATAAAGGCGGACCCTATCCAAAAACATACATGTTGTTAAAGCAAACACGGAAGAAAAGAGCTTCAACCCCAAGATTATAAGGCATAGTGCTGATTTGCTGGTAACTGTCAGTATGTTACTTGTTACATACCTGTAATCTGAGTATTGTGTATGAATGAGGGATACAGGTTTTGCAATGGCAGAGTCAGAGACGTAGGGTGTTTTGGAGCCAGAAGCAGTACATATATTGACTGTCAACTTGTCACAGAATTGCGAAGACGAATTGCAGTTGAGGGTGAGCAGTTACAATCGGTCCAGACGTCAGAGCGTGAAGTGGCTCCATCCGCCGGCAGCCTAATCAGGCCCCTCTGTGGAAGGTCATCTGAGGATGTGGTAACTTTCTCTGAGGACCTGACAACGTCGACGAGTATGGGTAGTCTGTTCGATAGTCAGTTGTTGCAGGTATCAAAATTACGACTAGTTGGAGAGGTGAAAACTTTTGTGAGGCATACAAAGGAGCTGAAGAATGCGGTCACGCACGAGCTGTTGAAGCAGGGGTTTCTGCAGAGGTATAAGAAACACGTACTGAGTGCTGTTTCGGAGAGACATGGGTAAACGTTGGAGGATTTTGTCAATAGGATGCAGAAGGTGAAAGTCCACGTGGATGAAATGGAGGAAAATATAGCGAAAAACTTTTTGCTGCAGGGAGCTGAGCGTAGAGCGCTCGACGCTTTCCTGAAAGGTTTATTATCTGATATGTCAAGAAAGGTGCGCACGGGGGCTCCGAAGGATCTACATTCGGCTGTCAGGTTAGCAACAGGATTTGCGGAGATCGATATGGCAGTTGGTGGAGTCTTCTCTTAAAATGTGAAATGTTAGTGAAGTGTGCAAGTAGAGCATGTGCAGAGGCAGCGTCGCCAGCTTCAGTGGGGTAGAAGTGATGAATATCGGTAACGGGATACTGTGTACCCTGACCATACAGACACGACCACTCCGTACAAATAACAAACGATTACACATTACGGAGGCATAGTGACACGTAAGGGGAGAGCAACGTCGCACAGCAGAAATCAACACCTTAACTTTGCCCAGTTGAACTCAAGAAACAAAACTCAAGAATCTGCAATGTTAGCTCAATCGTGGAATTACTTCACTCGATTTCACGTGTAAGACTACACCTACGATAACCAGGAGGCGTAAACTTCTGTATTCCAAATATCATTTGTCCAGATCACAATGAAGACACTTTTACTTGAATGTTTAAATTCTGTCTATAGAGTCCACACTAAGTACACTACGAAGATGCTGTGCACTACAGGACTGCCACAGATACTGTTTGTCGTTTGACGAGCTAGTGATAGTTAACGGAATATGATAATAATGATATTAATAACGTATCTGACTGTCAAAAGATCTACAAGGTTCGTACGAATCTACCACCAAAAACGATCTCAGCTTCAATGGAAAATTCTATGCACCATGGTATACGTTGGACAGAAAATCAGATACTCGACAGCACCACTCACAGCAACGGAATAAAAACTTTCAGTTTGTAACTCTACTACACGACAATGCACATCGCTAAGTAACAGCGTAACTGAAAGGTTCAACTCTATCCTAAAAAAATAAAAACAAAAAAAATAAAAAGTTGTCGTTTCAGTTCAAAACGACAACCAAATTACGTAGAACAAGCTAACGGAAGTGTACTTGTCTGCACTTTTAAATAATATTTGTTTTACGTCGCACTTTCAGAGATATAATTTACTCTCTCGATTAGTTGACAATATTAATCAGAGGTAACTTCTGTACGTAGCAAGCAATATTGCTGCACAACTTGAATATCAACCTATTAATTCGTTTTAAGATTCCCATACTCTCGGAAATGAGTAAATTCTCTTTCTTTCAAAGATTAATCATCTTAATCGAAGAAAGCTGTTATCAGAAGTTCACCCGATCGTGTGCATTTCAATGTCTCGGAAAATAGTCAATAGGTGGATAAGAACAGTCTAACAAAAAAAAAAAAAAAAGTTAGAGAATTCAGACCTGGCTGGTGCTTTAGCCATCCAGTTTTCCAGCCTTTGACGATGTCTCGTCAGTGTTGGACTACGTCCTCGGCAGCCTCGGTGCTAGTGATTCCTCAGTGCACTACCAGCACAGGACCACTGTGACGTTCTCAGATGAAAACCTTTCTCAGTGACGAGGGGTCCGGAACACCAGTTAATGCATAGACAAAACAAAAGAACATTATAATGTGACAGTTGCAGTAAAGTCTGAGATAAAGTGTGGGGGATATCACCCACAATCAGTGCAAGAAGGTTAATGCATTACATCTGTAGCAGGATCAGTCACCGGGAAATGATATATTCGCAAGATTGTAGTGCATTATGCTCTTTATCCTAGTGCAAATCCATACGGAATTACCCGCGTTTCTAATCAAAATAAAGTGGAACCATCGTACAAACTCGCCTGCGTATTTTCAGCACCCGAATAACACGAACCGCGGAGATGTGCAATAACCCATCTATCCTTCCTTCACCTATCGACCCCAGCAAATCAGAGTAGAGAAGAAACAGGACAAAATACTTACGTAATTTCTCAACAAGCTCTTGTAATATGTCCCGAAAACATGCAAAGTTTACTTTGCTCCTTACAGTGAACATATTCCTTAATCAACTTCTCATGAAAGAGGTTTCTCCAAGTGTACGTTCCAGTCACTTTGTTGCCTAATTTCATACTGTATTCTGATACCCCACCCGCACTGAAACATGCCTTTCTTGGATATGTAGACAGTTTAGTGAAAAGTTTCTCAGCAAGTGACGATACAAAATATTGCGAATTATATAAGACTTTTCATAAGTTCATCGCTGCGACAAAGAAATACGTTCCAATTACTTTGTGAAAATTTCTTCTTGGAAGCACCGTGAAACACAAATAAACTGATAACTCTGAGAAATGACAATATTTATCGTCCAAATACACCACCGTCAGTAAAGAAAAAAGATGTTGGAGCGTATCAAACCAGTGAATATGTGGGGTAAAGTTATTGTGTGGTCTGTGATCGATCAATTGAGACAAAATCTTACGCAGAAGATTACGTAAGACATAGAAAACGGTCGGCAAACTAATCTCGGAGTGGGGGGTGGGGGGCAGAGGCTTATGTCCTCGATTAACGAAGATACAACGATAGGAAGCGAATAGTGTTCGGTCGTTTCAGCATCTAATAATCTGCTCCCATCTTCACTTCGTCGGCCACTATAAAATATAAAAATAGAATGAAAATTATGTTCATGGAAAAGGAAATGTGTAGCGTAAACTATTTTTAAGTAATTACACAAGGTAAGTATAATAAATATGTCAATTATTGCCAGCAAACTGGAAGTATATTTCACTTACGTTCGATCCCTCTGAAGCCAGACAGAAAAAGCCTACAGAAAGTTTTTCAAGGCAAATGAATTTGCTTATTTGTTTGTTGTAAACAGAGTAGTTATTCTGTGACATTCCAGAAGCTAGACAGCTGTTTATTTCGATTACGAAAAGAAAAAAATTAACTCTTTGATTTCCTTTATAATTTTCTCATACTGAGTGGTTTATATAACACATAAAAATATACGTTTCACCACGTTAATGGAAGCCACAGCTACATTTGTCTTTCTTCATTGAACGTTAATCAAATTATGTTTACAAGTATTAATAGCAAACAACACAGACGCAGTGACTGCGTTGTGGACAGAAAATTACTCTCCATTTTAAATTCCGATTGGCTGTTCTAAGAGGCAGTTAAAACTTTATCACTTCGAGGTGACTTCGAAAGGTATTACTAACCAAAATCCTGTTTCAATTGTGCACCGCAGCTTTAAAAAAAGGTGTTTTTATCTGTACCTGGACACAGTTTCTATAATCTTTGCTATGTTGTAACTAGTTTCAACAAATTATGTCACCATCTCGCAGACATTACGGTTTAAAGTGGTGCATACTATATGCTCATTATTGTACAACATGTTACATACCTAGCTAGCGCCACTGAAGCAAGTGGACCTGAAATATGGATGTTGTGGATCAGAATATGTTCCATACTTCAGGCTCACTTGCTTCCACAGTACTTACTAGATGTGTATCATATTTTAAAATACGGGCGTATGGTATACGGCATTTTAAAGGATACAGATTACCAGATGATGATATAAATTGTTCAACTATTGTAGGATAATAAAGGTTTTAGCAGTTTTGTGGTAGTATACATAAAAATACTTGGTGCTAAATGTGATTTGAGACTTTCTCGGCGTATTCCATTCGTGAAATCTTCTCGGGTGATCAGCCGAGTAAAGGCGTCGTCTTCTCGCAACGTTTCGAAGGGTTTCGTACCCATCATCTTCAAGCGAAGATGATGGGTACGAAACCCTTCGAAACGTTGCGAGAAGACGACGCCTTTACTCGGCTGATCACCCGAGAAGATTTCACGAATACTTGGTGCTGTCAGTTTATCTCTGTTCTAGCGAGGGGAATATGGCAAGCGCCATCACCCGATTTCCTAGGAATTTCGCTCAGTGGAAGAGGAGCCAAAATAAGCGAACAAGTGTCTCGTTTTATCCGTAGATACTCCACAGTTTCAGAAAAAAAGACGGTCAGAGTTTTCGAGATATTTTCAATTTACTTTATGTACATTGTAGCCCGGAATATCCTCAGAACACATGGTGGCAGAGTGGTTAACGTCGCGGCTTCTTAGCTTTGCGCCCGATGTTCTAAATCCGATTATTGTCTTCATTTATTTTACTTTTGTTTTCAGTTACTTACCCATGTCTGTAGAAGGTTACTATACAAATGTTTCTTATCAAATTATCGGATACAAGAAAGTTGTGTTAATGTTAAATTACGACTGGATTTCACAATAAGAGTCACACATTTATTATATCATGTGTGGGTGTGCCGTATTGTGACGAGTTACAATATTTTTGAGTTCTCGTATTCTGATATTTCATTCTCATATAAATAATTTTATTTCATTCATGAGTTCATTCCTCGGGAAGATTTGGATCATTCCCTTGAATGATACCGATCGTAGAAACACTCGAAACACAGATATTCCGAACGCTACGAACATCACGCGAAGGCAGGTTTGCCAGAGTGACATTTCTTCTTATGAATCTCACTGGAGAAGAAAACATTGTTAACACTGGTAAAGATTTCGAGCGTTTGCCAAGAATTTTGCTGAAAAGCATGCATAACGGATCACTTTTCCTAAAACTGGCGCTTGCAGTTGATTATGACTCAAGATACACTGCCGGAATTTTCACCGGAAACAATTTCCAGTAATTTTCTCGTTTTTTTTTTTCTTTAATTCATTCATCTGATATTCCATTAGTAGACTAAAAAGGTCAGCGTTATATCAGAATACACTGGCAAAAACTCGTGCAGCAGTCTTCTTCAGACAAATAAACGAAAAACAAAAATAAAATTAATAAGTGGGTTTAGAGCACTGGGCACAAATTAAAAAAAAAAAAAAAAAAAAAAAAAAGCTAGCTAACCACTACGCCACCATTTCGTCCAAGGATATCATGTGGTGAAATGCAAATAAAGTACCGGAAAGTACTGCAAAAATTATTTCTGCAGATACCGTCGAGTATCTACGAATAAGCCGAGACATGTGTTCTCTTATTTTGAGCCCTCTTCCACTGATCGAAGCTTCTGGGAAATTCTGTTATGGCACTTGCCGTGTTCTCCTCGTAAGACGTATTGAGAAAGCCGCTTTGTTTAAACGGTGGCTAATACTCCGGGGAATAGTTAGCGCCATAATTTCGAGGGGTTATCATTCAAAACGATTAGCCTGAAGTGTTTTGATTGGCTGACGTCAGCGTCTTTCAGGAATCTTTCAAGAGAGCTCTCGTCACCTACTGGAAATCTGTTCCAGATTTTGTTAATGAACTGAACCCTTTAATAATTAAGTACCGCGATGCTACTTACAATCGTAAGTAAACCTTTCTAAATACCGTTGTTGAGAAAGCTCTTCCACTTCATTACGAAGAAAACACGAAACGATTATCGTTAACAAGCTGCCTAGTGTTTTCTAAGTGCTACTTGACATTCTCTAGAATGTTCTGCCACGTTGTGCGTCTCTGGAGCTCTGAAGCAGTGTGGGGGTTAGTGGCTGAAAAGAAACATGACTGCCTCCTAAATGCATATACAGGGTGTCACAAAAAGGTACGGCCAAACTTTCAGGAAACATTCTTCACACACAAAGAAAGAAAATATGTTATGTGGACATGTGTCCGGAAACGCTTACTTTCCATGTTAGAGCTCATTTTATTACTTCTCTTCAAATCACATTAATCATGGAATGGAAACACACAGCAACAGAACGTACCAGCGTGACTTTAAACACTTTGTTACAGGAAATGTTCAAAATGTCCTCCGTTAGCGAGGACACATGCATCCTCCCTCCGTCGCATGGAATACCTGATGCGCTGATGCAGCCCTGGAGAATGGCGTATTGTATCACAGCCGTCCACAATACATTTGGTACCGGGGATGCGTAGACAAGAGCTTTCAAATGCCCCCGTAAATGAAAGTCAAGCGGGTTGAGGTCAGGAGAGCGTGGAGGCCATGGAACTGGTCCGCCTCTACCAATCCATCGGTCACCGAATCTGTTATTGAGAAGCGTACGAACACTTCGACTGAAATGTGCAGGAGCTCCACCGTGCATGAACCACATGTTGTGTCGTACTTGTAAAGGCACATGTTCTCGCAGCACAGATAGAGTATCCCGTATGAAATCATGATAACGTGCTCCATTGAGCGTAGGTGGAAGAACATGGGGCCCAATCAAGACATCACCAGCAATGCTTGCCCAAACGTTCACAGAAAATCTATGTTGATGACGTGATTGCACAATTGCGTGCGGATTCTCGTCAGCCCAAACATGTTGATTGTGAAAATTTACAATTTGATCACGTTCGAATGAAACCTCATCCGTAAAGAGAACATTTGCACTGAAATGATGGTTGACACATTGTTGGATGAACCATTCGCAGAAGTGTACCCGTGGAGGCCAATCAGCTGTTGATAGTGCCTACACACGCTGTACATGGTACGGAAACAACTGGTTCTCCCGTAGCACTCTCCATCCAGTGACGTGGTCAACGTTACCTTGTACAGCAGCAACTTCTCTGACGCTGACATTAGGGCTATCGTCAACTGCACGAAGAACTGCCTCGTCCATTGCAGGTGTCCTCGTCGTTCTAGGTCTTCCCCAGTCGCGAGTCATAGGCTGGAATGTTCCGTGCTCCCTAAGACGCCGATCAATTGCTTCGAACGTCTTCCTGTCGGGACACCTTCGTTCTGGAAATCTGCCTCGATACAAACGTACCGTGCCACGGCTATTGCCCCGTGCTAATCCATACATCAAATGGGCATCTGCCAACTCCGCATTTGTAAACATTGCACTGACTGCAAAACCACGAACGTGATGAACACTAACCTGTTGATCCTACGTACTGATGTGCTTGATGCTAGTACTGTAGAGCAATGAGTCGCATGTCAACACAAGCGCCGAAGTCAACATTACCTTCCTTCAGTTGGGCCAACTGGCGGTGAATCAAGGAAGTACAGTACATACTGACGAAACTGAAATGAGCTCTAACATGGAAATTAAGCGTTTCCGGACACGTGTCCACATAACATCTTTTCTTTATTTGTGTGTGAGGAATGTTTATCGAAAGTTTGGCGGTACCTTTTTGTAACACCCTGTATGTCTACAGTCAACGAGCGCCTATTCCATAAATATACAAAGTTTTCCATAGTATGAAATTAATGTTTTAACATAAGTTTCGTAAAGGGGCGATCAAAAAGGCCATACAGTCCAGAATTGATATGTGAACAAGACTAAAACGTCATGAGCACCGATGCACTCATCCCTCCGACGTACCATGTTGAAGACACTCGTTTAGTAAGACGCCTTGTCCTGCTGCATGAAGAAGTCCGTAAGTACCTGCTGCACCTCAGCCCTTCAAGGCCAATTTTAAGGGACCGAAGACGTGATAATCACGTGAGGCGCGTGCTAGAGTATGGCGCACCCAGCAAAGAACTTGTAGCTCTACACCTACATCTACATCCATACTCCGCAAGCCACCTGACGGTGTGTGGCGGAGGGTACCCTGAGTACCTCTATCGGTTCTCCCTTCTATTCCAGTCTCGTATTTTGTTCGTGGAAAGAAGAATTGTCGGTATGCTTCAGTGTGGGCTCTAATCTCTCTGATTTTATCCTCATGGTCTCTTCGCGAGATATACGTAGGAGGGAGCAATATACTGCTTGACTCTTCGGTGAAGGTATGCTCTCGAAACTTTAACAAAAGCCCGTACCGAGCTACTGAGCGTCTCTCTTGCAGAGTCTTCCACTGGAGTTTATCTATCATCGTCCAAACGCTTTCGCGATTACTAAATGATCCTGTAACGAAGCGCGCTCCTCTCCGTTGGAGCTTCTCTATCTCTTCTATCAACCCTATCTGGTACGGATCCCACACTGCTGAGCAGTATTCAAGCAGTGGGCGAACAAGCGTACTGTAACCTATTTTCTTTGTTTTCGGATTGCATTTCCTTAGAATTCTTCCAATGAATCTCAGTCTGGCATCTGCTTTACCGACGATCAACTTTATATGATCATTCCATTTTAAATCACTCCTAATGCGTACTCCCAGATAATTTATGGAATTAACTGCTTCCAGTTGCTGACCTGCTATATTGTAGCTAAATGATAAGGGATTTTTCTTTCTATGTATTCGCAGCACATTACACTTGTCTACATTGAGATTCAATTGCCATTCCCTGCACCATCCGTCAATTCGCTGCAGATCCTCCTGCATTTCAGTACAATTTTCCATTGTTACAACCTCTCGATATACCACAGCATCATCCGCTAAAAGCCTCAGTGAACTTCCGATGTCATCCACAAGGTCATTTATGTATATTGTGAATAGCAACGGTCCTATGACACTCCCCTGCGGCACACCTGAAATCACTCTTACTTCGGAAGATTTTTCTCCATTGAGAATGACATGCTGCGTTCCGTTATCTAGGAACTCTTCAATCCAATCACACAATTGGTCTGATAGTCCATATGCTCTTACTTTGTTCATTAAACGGCTGTGGGGAACTGTATCAAACGCCTTGCGGAAGTCAAGAATCACGGGATCCACCTGGGAACCCGTGTCTATGGCTCTCTGAGTCTCGTGGACGAATAGCGCGAGCTGGGTTTCACACGACCTTCTTTTTCGAAACCCATGCTGATTCCTACAGAGTAGATTTCTAGTCTCCAGAAAAGTCATTATACTCGAACATAATACGTGTTCCAAAATTCTACAACTGATCGACGTTAGAGATATAGATCTATAGTTCTCCACATCTGTTCGACGTCCCTTCTTGAAAACGGGGATGACCTGTGCCCTTTTCCAATCCTTTGGAACGCTACGCTCTTCTAGAGACCTACGGTACACCGCTCTAAGAAGGGGGGCAAGTTCCTTCGCGTACTCTGTGTAAAATCGAACTGGTATCCCATCAGGTCCAACGGCCTTTCCTCTTTTGAGCGATTTTAATTGTTTCTCTATCCCTCTGTCGTCTATTTCGATATCTACCATTTTGTCATCTGTGCGACAATCTAGAGAAGGAACTACAGTGCAGTCTTCCTCTGTGAAAGAGCTTTGGAAAAAGACATTTAGTATTTCGGCCTTTAGTCTGTCATCCTCGGTTTCAGTACCATTTTGGTCACAGAGTGTCTGGACATTTTGTTTTGATCCACCTACCGCTTTGACATAAGACCAAAATTTCTTAGGATTTTCTGTCAAGTCAATACATAGAACTTTACTTTCGAATTCACTGAACGCCTCTCGCATAGCCTTCCTGACACTACATTTCGCTTCGCGTAATTTTTGTTTGTCTGCAAGGCTTTGGCTATGTTTATGTTTGCTGTGAAGTTCCCTTTGCTTCCGCAGCAGTTTTCTAACTCTGTTGTCGTACCACGGTGGCTCTTTTCCATCTCTTACGATCTTGCTTGGCACATACTCATCTAACGCATATTGCTCCATTCCACAACGGTGGTTTTCGATAAACATGCTGCCCATACGCATTCTCCATTCTCCGATGGCTGTCTACCACTGTTTGTCCTTCGGGAGCCAAGAAAACAATGAGAGCACTTTGGCCCTGTTTGGACGCATCTGGTCATAACGTCGCCGTAGTTAACGTTGACGCATTTACCGCACGCACGTCGGAAAGACACAAATCCCTCTAAACCCTTGCCTATATGTCTGTGCTTATACATGGTGGTCAGAAACAGTGCGAGAAGATTGTAACGGATGTTGTAGGCTAGGTTGTACTGACAAGGGAACCTTCCCATCGCACCCCCTTCAGATTTAGTTGTAAGTTGGCACAGTGGATAGACCTTGAAAAACTGAACAAAGATGAATCGAGAAAACAGGAAGAAGTTGTGTGGAACTATGAAAAAATAAGCAAAATATACAAACTGAGCAGTCCATGTGCAAGATAGGCAACATCAAGGAGGGTGTAAGCTCGGGAGTGCTGTGATCCCGTGGTTAGCGTGAGCAGCTGCGGAACGAGAGGTCCTTGGTTCAAGCCTTCCCTTGGGTGAAGCGTTTAACTTTTTATTTTCAGTTTATGTGACAAACGCTTATGTTTTCATCACTTTTTTGGGAGTGATTATCACATCCACAAGAAAACCTAAATCGGGCAAGGTAGAAGAATCTTTTTACCCATTCGCCAAGTGTACAAGTTAGGTGGGTCGACAACATATTCCTGTCATGTGACGCACATGCCGTCACCAGTGTCGTATGAAATATATCAGATGTTTTTTCCTATGACCTTGCGATCAAATGTTTTCGGTTCCCATTGGAGAGGCACGTCCTTTCGTCTACTAATCGCACGGTTTTGCGGTGCGGTCACAAAACACAGACACTAAACTTATTACAGTGAACAGAGACGTGCCATGGGGAGGTTCCCTTGTGAGAAGTACGAGGTGTGACAATAAAGTAATGAGATTGATGTGAAAAAATGTTTCTTACCGTTTTAGTCAAGTCTAGTGTTGTCTCCTTCAAAGTAGTTCCCTTCTGATTGCACGCACTTTTTCCAGCGCCTCTGCCACTGATCGTAACAAAATTTAAATGGCTCTAAGCACAATGGGACTTAACATCTGAGGTCATCAGTCCCCTTGACTTAGAACTAAGTAAACCTAACAAACCTAAGAACATCACACACATCCATGCCCGAGGCAGGATTCGAACCTGCTTCCCGAGCAGCCGTGTGGTTCCCGACTGAAGCGCCTAGAACCGCTCGTCCACCGCGCCGGCATTGATCGTAACATTTCTGGAACTCATCTTCTGTAATATCCTCCAAGACCCTCGTCACGGCTTTTTGGACATCTTTTGAAAATGGTGTCCCTTGACCGCCGTTTTGACTCTTGGAAATAGAAAAAAGTCGCACGGAGCGATATCTGATGAATAAGATCGCTGTGGTAGTACTGAAATTTGTTTTGAGGTTAAAAATTGCTGTACTGACAGAGCAGTAAGGGGTGGGGCATTATCGTGATGAGAATAGAATTATCAGCAATGTTGTCACGGACACGAAGAACTCATATACGAAGCTTTTCTAAAATTTCTTTGTAGTAATATTGGTTAACTGTTTGTCCAGGAGGCACTCACTCTTTATGAATAATTCGCTCGGAATCAAAGAAGCACACAAGCACGCACTTCACTTTTGACTTTGACATGCGAGCTTTTTTTGGTCTGGGTGATCCCTTTGAGCACCATTGCAAACTTTGGCGTTTTGTCTTAATCGTACTGAAAAAACCAACTTTCATCACCAGTGATAACACCGCTCAACAATTCTGGTTAGATTTCCGATTGCTCTAACAGATCGGCTGCCACATTTTTCCGTGTTTCTCGCTGTTGTGGAGTGAGAATTTTGGGGACCATTTTTGCACAAATCTTTCTCATACCAAGATCCTCAGTTATTATTAGACGAACTGTTTCTCGAATGAGATCAGATCGTACGAGTTCATGTACCCTGGTCAAGATTGATGGTCGTCCACTGCGTTCTTCATCTTCAACATTCGTTCTGCCTTCACTAAACATTTACTGCCAACGAAAAACTTGAGCTCTTGACATAACCTCATCTCCAAAGGCCTTCTGAAGTTTACCGTAAGTTTTCGTCGCGTTTTCACCCAATTTAACGCAAAAAGAAATGGAATACCGTTGTGCCCGCATCTCGTGGTCGTGCGGTAGCGTTCTCGCTTCCCACGCCCGGGTTCCCGGGTTCGATTCCGGGGGGGGTCAGGGATTTTCTCTGCCTCGTGATGGCTGGGTGTTGTGTGATGTCCTTAGGTTAGTTAGGTTTAAGTAGTTCTAAGTTCTAGGGGACTAATGACCTAAGATGTTAAGTCCCATAGTGCTCAGAGCCATTTGAACCATTTGGAATACCGTTGCGCAATATTATGCTGTTCCATTTCCGTGACGAGAGACACACCTGTTAACGTATTACAGCACAACTCACAACTGAGCAGTTGCATCGATGTGCCGCTTGGACTAGAAGCAGTTTATAGACCAAGGTCAAAGATATTGTGCCTACGCAAGCCTGCAAGGTTGCCACATCTTGCAAAGAAAATCAGTTTCATTACTTTATTGTCGTATCTCGTAATTGTCAAGAAAAAAATTCAAGAGTTGCGCCGTTTCAGATTTAATTAGTTTGAAGTTAGCAAATCTGGCAGCTGCATCCGCAAATTCAAGCGACCCGTCATCAGTTGTTCTCACAGCGTAGATGACAGCACACGAGACTACTCAGCGTTTGGTTGCGGTTTAATCCTTACTGTCACCCCATGTACAATTCTTGTATCGCTCTTTTGTTTGGTTTTAGGAATCCAAACGAAGAACACGTCTAGCGAAACCGTCTCCCATGAATTTGCGCTCACAACGGCCCGATTTGCTGAATTCAGTGTTAACTAACTTGGGAAGCGGAGAAACACATCGACTTTCTTTATCAACAAGTACTTTTCCGCATAATCGTCCCTCCAATACCCTTACAAGCTTTGCAAACTGTTTGTGGCCACTCAGTATACGCTCATTGGAGTCACCCTACGTTGCATATACACTACAGCAACCCCCTCAAACGGAAACTTTTTGGTCGCCCGTTCTGTATCGGATCGTTTACTTACTTGTGATACCAGCACACAATGCTAAGTCCTACAAAAATGTGTGTCTTTTATCACCAATCGAGGAAATTTACCTGCGAAACATTGCACTTACTTACACTCGATGTATCAATGTCAAATAACTAATGCCAAGACAAGCACAAGTTGCTGAAGAAACAGTACCGACAATTATGAACAGCAGGTTCATGATTGAAGTACTATTCTACAATAGGCTAAACATTTGCATAAAATAATATACGTCGACAGTACTTATACAGACATATTCTCGATGTTAACGTGTTAACACGGTCTAACTGCGTAAGTGGTATGTTACACGTGAAGAAAGCTCACCAGTATGTAGTTAAATTTTAGGAAATTCGCTATCAAAATGCTTGCGGATTGATAAACATGTTCCAAGCTTTTATGTATGGAAATGAAAATGAAACCCTCAAATTTGTGTGTGATTCGAAAGACCAATATGACGTTAAGAAAGTCGTATGAAGACAATAGGTAAAATTGTAAATTGTTGCAACATGCTGAAATCGTACGTATTTGTGGTTAAGGTAGGCCTAGGTTGGAATCTGAGGCCAATTAAATGCGGACTTAATCGGAAAGTTTACAATTCAAATACGTTTGAACTAATTAAGGCAAGCCGGCCGCTGTGGCCGTGCGGTTCTAGGTGCTTCAGTCCGGAACCGCGCTGCTGCTACGGTCGCAGCTTCGAATCTTGCCTCGGGCATGGATGTGTGTGATGTCCTTAGGTTAGTTAGGTTTAAGTAGTTCTAAGTCTAGGGGACTGATGACCTCAGCAGTTAAGTCCCGTAGTGCTCAGAGCCATTTGAACCATTTGAACCATGACCACAGATGTTAAGTCGCATAGTGCTTAGAGCCATTTGAACCATTTTAATTAAGACAAAGCATTAAAATGTAACACCTACAGCCGTCCTTACAATGTTATTTATTATATTGCTACCAGTTTCGGTGCTTCAGTAGATAACCTTCAGGCCTTAATTGTCGCTGAGGTATACACGATCCATTAGTGGCAAGCAATTATGAACTGGTTTTCGCGGGCTACCAGTTGGTAGTTGATGGCTGGTGACACAACATCGTAGTTACAGGTAGCCTGCGAAAACCCCCTCAGCGTTAGGTAAGGCCTGAAAAAGCTCCGAAACTGATAGTCATATAATAAATAACATCGTAAGGACGGCTTTAAGTTTTCCATTTTATTACATAAGTGAACGGCCGAAGTCCGTCAAACCTCCACTCAGAAGAATGCACACACAAAGATATCAAGACATTATTTGCTACAGAAGTCAGTGGCGGCTCGTAACAAAACGTTCTCAATTAACTCTCGAACGGCGCTTTTACAGACCGATACTTAATGGAAAGTTTTTTCTTCTGTTATCGTATTCTTTCCCAAGTCATTTTACACTATTAATTATGATACACCCTATACATAAATTTTGCACCTTCCTTAAATGACAATAGCTTTTCTACAATATGAGATGTGCATCCTTCCATTCACCAATTCAGCAGTATGAAATTACAATTAAATAATAATAGTAATGTCGTGTGACGAGGGCCTCCTGTCGGGTAGACCGTTCGCCTGGTGCAAGTCTTTCTATTTGACGCCACTTCGGCGACTTGCGCGTCGATGGGGATGAAACGATGGTGATTAGGACAACACAATACCCAGTCCCTGAGCGGAGAAAATTTCCGACCCAGGCGGGAATCGGACCTGGGGCCTTTGGATTGAGAGTCTGTCGCGCTGACAACTCAGCTACCGGGGGCGCGCTTTACAATTAAATCTATACCATTAGCTGCTGACCGGCGTTGATAGACATCAACGGGGACAGATGAAAATTTGTGCCCCGACTGGGAGTCGAACCGGGGATCTCTTGCTTACATGGCAGACGCTCTGTCCGTCTGAGCCACCGAGGGCACAGAAGATGGTGTAACTGCAGGGATTTATCGCCGGCACGCTCCCCGTGAGACCCACATTATCAACTTATAATCCACATACTACATTCGTAGTGCCTCTGTCATTACACCCATTACTCGCGGCAGACAATCCGCCGAGTCCCGTAAGAGTTCAGGCAAATCGTGTGCATTCGCACTGAAGAAGATCATCAGCCGGTTAGCCTTAAACGATATGAAGATGGCATGTCCGAAAGAACAGATGCCATTTTCGTATCATTCAGCAGTAGTCCAACCTTGATGTAGCAGGGAGTACGGCTAACGAAACAGTATCTATAATAATTTGTCCTATATCAGTTTATTAAGGTTCAAAAATGGCTCTGAGTACTATGGGACGTAAAATCTGAGGTCATCAGTCCCCTAGAACTTAGAACTACTTATACCTAACTAACCTAAGGACATCACACACATCCATTCCCGAGGCAGGATTCGAACCTGCGACCGTAGCGGTCGCGCGGTTCCAGACTGAAGCGCCTAGAACCGCTCGGCCACACCGGCCGGCGTTTATTAAGGGTAATGTAGCTGTGTAGGTAGCTCTGAGCTTTTCACATGTAGGATTTCGTCGTTCCCTTAAGATCAAATATCGGTACGTATAAGCATATATTCATACCAGTTATGCCGCGCGGGATTATCCGAGCGGTCTTAGGCGTCGCAGTCGTGGACTGTGCGGCTGGTCCCGGCGGAGGTTCGAGTCCTCCTTCGGGCATGGGTGTGTGTGTTTGTCCTTAGGATAATTTAGGCTAAGTAGTGTGTAAGCTTAGGGACTGATGGCCTTAGCAGTTAAGTCCCATAAGATTTCACACACACTTGAACATTTTTGAACATGCCAGTTATTATTCGTTTCCCCGTCTTAAACAAACATAATACAGGGCCAGAAAAGAAAGGTCTCGATTTTGATCTGATGCCGAATAGGGTATAGAAGATGTGTTGATAATGGTTTCAAGGTCGTCCGCTAAGGTTAAGCGCAAACTGAGACGTCTGTAGCACGTGAGCCGCGACACGACGCTACAGCGCGACGCGCACGTTCCGCACACGCGCTCTACGCGTCTCAATTTGTGCCTAGGCTAACACACAGCGCAGAGGCACAGCTACCAGAACGCCATCTGTGTCTATTCTTTAATAGGGAATGGTTGCAGCTAGAAGGCTCCATGTGGTGCAAACGTGTGAAGCAGGCAGGCAACCATGCTACCCAGATGCATTTGTGCTTTCCACACCTCATTGAGCGAGTTTGAAAGGCATCAAATTGTGCCCTTCCGAGTGGCAGGGTGCTCCTTTCAGGGAATTGCCACACAAGCTAGACGTTCTGTGTCAGTAGTGCAACTCTGCTGGTATCAGTCGTAGGGGCAGAGGGGCAGTATTGCGCTGAGTGTTCCTACCTTCCTCTGGAATCGAAACGGATATTCTCAGAGGTCCGCTACGGTCAGTCTTTCCATTCTTCTGTCAGCACTCGTGTTGGTGTTTCACAACGATGACTAACAAAAATGATAGCTCCGTAATGTTCACTCGTGATAGCACCTTTCCTTGGAATTAGAATTTTTACTTTGAGCTTGAAGTCTGAGGATATTTCGCCTGTCCCATCTGTTTCGCGTAACAAATGGAATTATTTTGTCATGGTACGTTCTCCGAAGATTTTCAGTAATTCTGGCGCAATGATGTCTACTCCAGTTATCTTGTTACCACTTATATTTTGCCATAGTCTGTCAGTGAGGTGGGGAGCGGCCGGCTGGGGAAGGGGGCAGCACGCCTTACTCGAAGATGTTTGTACACTACTGGCCATTAAAACTGCTGCACCAAGAAGAAATGCAGCTGATAAACGGGTATTCATTGGACAAATATGTCATACTAGAACTGATATGTGATTACATTTTCACGCAATTTGGGTGAATAGATCCTGAGATCCACCCAAATAGATCCTGAGATCTATTCACCCAAATTGGGTGAAAATGTAATCACATATCAGTGTCGTTATCAGGAGAAAAAAAACTGGCGTTCTACGGATCGGAGCGTGGAATGTCAGATCCCTTAATCGGGCAGGTAGGTTAGAAAATTTAAAAAGGGAAATGGATAGGTTGAAGTTAGATATAGTGGGAATTAGTGAAGTTCGGTGGCAGGAGGAACACGACTTCTGGTCAGGTGACTACAGGGTTATAAACACAAAATCAAATAGGGGTAATGCAGGAGTAGGTTTAAGAATGAATAGGAAAATAGGAATGCGGGTAAGCTACTACAAACAGCATAGTGAACGCATTATTGTGGCCAAGATAGATACGAAGCCCACACCTACTACAGTAGTACAAGTTTATATGCCAACTAGCTCTGCAGATGACGAAGAAATTGAAGAAATGTATGATGAAATAAAAGAAATTATTCAGATTGTGAAGGGAGACGAAAATTTAATAGTCATGGGTGACTGGAATTCGAGTGTAGGAAAAGGGAGAGAAGGAAACATAGTAGGTGAATATGGATTGGGGGACAGAAATGAAAGAGGAAGCCGCCTTGCAGAATTTTGCACAGAGCACAACATAATCATAACTAACACTTGGTTTAAGAATCATGAAAGAAGGTTGTATACATGTGAAGAACCCTGGAGATACTAAAAGGTATCAGATAGATTATATAATGGTAAGACAGAGATTTAGGAACCAGGTTTTAAATTGTAAGACATTTCCAGGGGCAGATGTGGACTCTGACCACAATCTATTGGTTATGACCCGTAGATTAAAACTGAAGAAACTGCAAAAAGGTGGGAATTTAAGGAGATGGGACCTGGATAAAATAAAAGTACCAGAGGTTGTACAGAGATTCAGGGAGAGCATAAGGAAGCAACTGACAGGAATGGGGGAAATAAATACAGTAGAAGAAGAATGGGTAGCTTTGAGGGATGAAGTAGTGAAGGCAGCAGAGGATCAAGTAGGTAAAAAGACGAGGGCTAGTAGAAATCCTTGGGTAACAGAAGAAATATTGAATTTAATTGATGAAAGGAGAAAATATAAAAATGCAGTAAGTGAAACAGGCAAAAAGGAATACAAGCGTCTCAAAAATGAGATCGACAGGAAGTGCAAAATGGCTAAGCAGGGATGGCTAGAGGACAAATGTAAGGATGTAGAGGCCTATCTCACTAGGGGTAAGATAGATACCGCCTACAGGAAAACTAAAGAGACCTTTGGAGATAAGAGAACGACTTGTATGAATATCAAGAGCTCAGATGGAAACCCAGTTCTAAGCAAAGAAGGGAAAGCAGAAAGGTGGAAGGAGTATATAGAGGGTCTATACAAGGGCGATGTACTTGAGGACAATATTATGGAAATGGAAGAGGATATAGATGAAGATGAAATGGGAGATATGATACTGCGTGAAGAGTTTGACAGAGCACTGAAAGACCTGAGTCGAAACAAGGCCCCCGGAGTAGACAATATTCCATTGGAACTACTGACGGCCGTGGGAGAGCCAGTCCTGACAAAACTCTACCATCTGGTGAGCAAGATGTATGAAACAGGCGAAATACCCTCAGACTTCAAGAAGAATATAATAATTCCAATCCCAAAGAAAGCAGGTGTTGACAGATGTGAAAATTACCGAACTATCAGCTTAATAAGTCACAACTGCAAAATACTAACACGAATTCTTTACAGACGAATGGAAAAACTAGTAGAAGCCAACCTCGGGGAAGATCAGTTTGGATTCCGTAGAAACACGGGAACACGTGAGGCAATACTGACCTTACGACTTATTTTAGAAGAAAGATTAAGAAAAGGCAAACCTACGTTTCTAGCATTTGTAGACTTAGAGAAAGCTTTTGATAATGTTCACTGGAATACTCTCTTTCAAATTCTAAAGGTGGCAGGGGTAAAATACAGGGAGCGAAAGGCTATTTACAATTTGTACAGAAACCAAACGGCAGTTATAAGAGTCGAGGGACATGAAAGGGAAGCAGTGGTTGGGAAGGGAGTAAGACAGGGTTGTAGCCTCTCCCCGATGTTGTTCAATCTGTATATTGAGCAAGCAGTAAAGGAAACAAAAGAAAAATTCGGAGTAGGTATTAAAATTCATGGAGAAGAAATAAAAACTTTGAGGTTCGCTGATGACATTGTCATTCTGTCAGAGACAGCAAAGGACTTGGAAGAGCAGTTGAATGGAATGGACAGTGTCTTAAAAGGAGGATATAAGATGAACATCAACAAAAGCAAAACAAGGATAATGGAATGTAGTCTAATTAAGTCGGGTGATGCTGAGGGAATTAGATTAGGAAATGAGGCACTTAAAGTAGTAAAGGAGTTTTGCTATTTGGGGAGCAAAATAACTGATGATGGTCGAAGTAGAGAGGATATAAAATGTAGGCTGGCAATGGCAAGGAAAGCGTTTCTGAAGAAGAGAAATTTGTTAACATCCAGTATTGATTTAAGTGTCAGGAAGTCATTTCTGAAAGTATTCGTATGGAGTGTAGCCATGTATGCAAGTGAAACATGGACAATAAATAGTTTGGACAAGAAGAGAATAGAAGCTTTCGAAATGTGGTGCTACAGAAGAATGCTGAAGATTAGATGGGTAGATCACATAACTAATGAGGAAGTATTGAATAGGATTGGGGAGAAGAGAAGTTTGTGGCACAACTTGACCAGAAGAAGGGATCGGTTGGTAGGACATGTTCTGAGGCATCAAGGGATCACCAATTTAGTATTGGAGGGCAGCGTGGAGGGTAAAAATCGTAGAGGGAGACCAAGAGATGAATACACTAAGCAGATTCAGAAGGATGTAGGTTGCAGTAGGTACTGGGAGATGAAAAAGCTTGCACAGGATAGAGTAGCATGGAGAGCTGCATCAAACCAGTCTCAGGACTGAAGACCACAACAACAGATCCTGAGAAATCAGTACCCAGAACAAGCAACTCTAGCCGTAATAACGGCCTTGATACGCCTGGGCATTGAGTCAAATAGAGCTTGGATGGCGTGTACAGGTACAGCTGCACATGCAACTTCAACACGATACCACAGTTCATCAAGAGTAGTGACTGGCGTATTGTGGCGGGCCAGTTGCTCGGCCACCATCGACCAGACGTTTTCAATTGATGACAGATCTGGAGAATGTGTTGGCCAGGGCAGCAGTTGAACATTTTCTGTATCCAGAAAGGCCCGTACAGGACCTGCAACATGTGGTCGTGCATTATCCTGCTGAAATTTAGGGTCTCGCAGGGATCGAATGAACGGTAGAGCCACGGGTTGTAACATATCTGAAATGTAACGTCCACTGTTCAAAGTGCCGTCAACGCGAACAAGAGGTGACCGAGACGTGTAACCAATGGCACCCCATACCATCACGCCGGGTGATACGCCAGTATGACGATGACGAATACACGCTTCCAATGTGCGTTCACCGCGATGTCGCCAAACACGGATGCGACTGTCATGATGCTGTAAACAGAACCTGGATTCATCCGAAAAAATGACGTTTTGCCATTCGTGCACCCAGGTTCATCGTTGAGTACACCATCGCAGGCGCCCCTGTGTGTGATGCAGCGTCAAGGGTAACAGCAGCCATGGTCTCCGAGCTGATAGTCCATGCTGCTGCAAACGTCATCGAACTGTTCTTGCAGATGGTTGTTGTCTTGCAAATGTCCCCATCTGTTGACTCAGGGATCGAGACGTGGCTGCACGATCCGTTACAGCCATGTGGATAAGATGCGTGTCATCTCGACTGCTAGTGATACGAGGCCGTTGGGATCCAGCACGGCGTTCCGTATTACCCTCCTGAACCCACCGATTCCATATTCTGCTAACAGTCATCGGATCTCGACCAACGCAAGCAGCAATGTCGTGATACGATAAACCGCAGTCGCGATAGGCTACAATCCGACCTTTATCAAAGTCGGAAACGTGATGGTACGCATTTCTCCTCCTTACACGAGGCTCCACAACAACGTTTCACTAGGCAACGCCGGTCAACTGCTGTTTATGTATGAGAAATCGGTTGGAAACTTTCCTCATGTTAGTACGTTGTAGGTGTTACCACCGGCGCCAACCTTGTGTGAATGCTCTGAAAAGCTAATCATTTGCATACCACAGCATCTCCTTCCTGTCGGTTAAATTTCGCGTCTGTAGCAAGTCATCTTCATAGTGTAGCAATTTTAATGCCCAGTAGTGTACATTCAGACACTCACCAAAGCATATAACCGAGCGTGGTGGCACAGCGGTTAGCACACTGAACTCGCATTCGGCAGGAAGTCGGTTGAATCTCGCGTCCGGCCATTCTACTTTCGATTTTCCACGATTTCCCTAAATCGCTTCAGGCAAATGCCGAAATGGTTCCTTCGATATGGCACGGTCGATTTGCTTCCCCATCCTTCCCTAATCTGATGAGACCGATGACGTCGTTTCTTGGCCTCTTCGCCCCCCGCCCCCCCCCCCCCAAAAAAAAAAAAATCAACCCAAACCAAGCACATAACAGGGTGTTACAAGAAGGTACGGCCAAACTTTCAGGATACATTCCTCACACACAAAGAAAGAAAACATGTTATGTGGACATGCGTCCGGAAACGCTTACTTTCCATGTTAGAGCTCATTTTATTACTTCTCTTCAAATCACATTAATCACTGACTGCAAAACCACGTTCGTGATGAACACTAACCTGTTGATGCTACGTACTGATGTGCTTGATGCTAGTACTGTAGAGCAATGAGTCGCATGTCAACACAAGCACCGAAGTCAACATTACCTTCCTTCAATTGGGCCAACTGACGGTGAATCCAGGAAGTACAGTACATACTGACGAAACTAAAATGAACTATAACATGGAAATTAAGCGTTTCCGGACACATGTCCACATAACATCATTTCTTTATTTGTGTGTGAGGAATGTTTCCTGAAAGTTTGGCCGTACCTTTTTGTAACACCCTGTAGATTATTTACTCAGCAGGAAACGTGTAGTAGCTCAATAAGTTTTATTATAGCATTTTCAGAATATTTGGCTGTATGTTGACGTGTTCGTTTTTTGGTTGCATGATAATCAAGCCTATGGAGTCATAATTGCAACCTCTGCTGATAAAACTATTAGTACTAGACGCCACTGTATGCAGGCCCTCTGGTTAACGAGTTTATTGTTAGTTACAAGCAAGATACGAAGTTAAGTAATTTCATAGATTTATTATTTTTCTATTGAAAGTCACATGCTGCAGAACGACCAAGAAACTACGGCAAATTTTCTTCAGCTTTGTCTGCGAGGATACTTCTAAACAAACGCAGGCCTCACGAAATACAAGCTCATTACAACCAAATTTCAACTCGGAACATACTCCAAAATCATAATCTACATCTACATCTACATTTATACTCCGCAAGCCACCCAACGGTGTGTGGCGGAGGGAACAATACGTGCCACTGCCATTACCTCCATTTCCTGTTCCAGTCGTGTATGGTTCGCGGGAAGAACGACTGCCGGAAAGCCTCCGTGCGCGCTCGAATCTCTCTTATTTTGCATTCGTGATCTCCTCGGGAGGTATAAGTAGGGGGAAGCAATATATTCGATACCTCATCCAGAAACGCACCCTCTCGAAACCTGGACAGCAAGCTACACCGCGATGCAGAGCGCCTCTCTTGCAGAGACTCCCACTTGAGTTTGCTAAACATCTCCGTAACGCTATCACGGTTACCAAATAACCCTGTGACGAAACGCGCCGCTCTTCTTTGGATCTTCTCTATCTCCTCCGTCATCCCGACCTGGTACGGATCCCACACTGATGAGCAATACTCAAGTATAGGTCGAGCGAGTGTTTTGTAAGCCACCTCCTTTGTTGATGGACTACATTTTCTAAGGACTCTCCCAATGAATCTCAACCTGGCACCCGCCTTACCAACAATTAATTTTATATGATCATTCCACTTCATATCGTTCCGCACGCATACTCCCAGATATTTTACAGAAGTAACCGCTACCAGTGTTTGTTCCGCTATCATATAATCATACAATAAAGGATCTGTCTTTCTATGTATTCGCAATACATTACATTTGTTTATGTTAAGGGTCAGTTGCCACTCCCTGCACCAAGTGCCTATCCGCTGCGGATCTTCCTGCATTTCGCTGCAATTTTCTAATGCTGCAACTTCTCTGTATACTACAGCATCATCCGCGAAAAGCAGCATGGAACTTCCGACACTATCTACTAGGTCATGATGCCGTAGTTTATTTTGTTCACACGTCTGCTTGATGACGACGTCTTTCCTTGGCAAAAGTTGTATGAATAGAAGCATCTGCCTCCAGATGACGATCTATAATGACGGGTGATACTGTAATCTCTGGTTGCGTTCTGAATGTATGCAATACGACGACCCCTACTTCTTTGTCGTTGAAATTACTGATAATGTATCGCCGTCTTGTATACCTCCACCGCGGCTCTCGGGGTCGTAGCATCAAGTTACGACACCTGAAGATGGGTTATAAGAGCCCGAAACCGGCCGTGTGTTAAATAAAAGAACCTAGCGCTATTTTCAACCTCTGGTACAATGCTCTGTTGCTGATGTTCCTCCGACAGGGTTGTTTGCATATAATATTGGTCATACAATGTCTGATCAAAAGTATCTTAACACTTATTAGTGGACATCAATATGGGGTGCGCTCACCCTTCGCCTTTATGACGGCTTCGATTCTGCTGGGGACACTATCAATGAGGTATCTGAATGTCAGTGGAGAAATGGCAGCCCATTCTTCCTCAAGAACCGAAACCAGGCAAGGTAGTGATGTTGGACGCTGGAGCCTGGTGTGAAGTAGACGTTCTGCCTCATTCCAAGGGTGTTGCATTGGATTCGCTCTGGGATTCTGGGCAGACCGGTCTGTTTCACGCACGTAATTGTCCACAAACCATTGCCGCCATCATCTCCAATAGTCTCCGGACTATTCCTCTGCTGTACGCAGTACATGATGCTGAAAAATGTGTTCACATTCTTCTGAATTTAGCGTTTTGTTAAGCGAAATTAGAGGGTCATACCCTAACCACAAAGAACACTACCATACCGTAATCCTCCGTACTGTAACATCACCTTCTCCTTACTTCACTGTTGGCGTTGTACATGATAGCAGGTAAATTTTCCAGGCATTCACCACCCCAAAGCCAGTCCATGGGATTGCCACAGAGTATAGGGTGATTCATTAGTCCTAATCAGTCCGTTTCAGTCATCTCCTGTCCACTAGCGTCGCTCTTTACAACACCTCAGGCGTCTCTTAAGATTGACTACAGAAATGCGTAGTGTATGAGCAGCTGCTCGACCACTGTACCCTAAGCACTATCATTGTGCTAGATCGACTGCTTGTAGCATTCTAGAACTGAGTGATTCCATCCGTTGATTTCGCGCGATTTTTTACAAACACCTTAACGCTCGGAGGTCCCTGTCCGTCCGTTTTGTCTACGGCTCGTGGTCTAGTGGCTTACGTTGCTGCCTCTGGATCACGGGTCCTGGGTTCGATTCCCGGCTGTGTGGGGGTTTTCTCTGCACGGGGACTGCGTATTTGAATTGTCCTCATCATATCATCATCATCCGTGACAGTGGCTAGATTGGATTGTGAACAAACTAGACTGCATAAAATTTGGGACTTTGTATGGGCGCTGATGACCACGCTGTTGTGTGCCCCACAAACCAAACATCATCATCATCCCTGTCCGTCAGTACATGAGGACCGCCTTGTTTTGGTTTAGCTGTGGTTATTTCTTCGCATTTCCACTTCACAGTCACATTACTAAAAATCGACTTGGGCAGCTTTAAAATTGTTGAAACGTCTCTGATGGATTTGTTTGGTGACATCCATTATCTTGTCCACGTCTAAAGTCACTGAGCCCTCCTGGCCGACCCATTGTACTGTTACTGCTTCTCTTCTGACTACACAATACTCCCCATTACTTGATGGAGAAATACTTCCATGGTAGAGGCAGGCTACCATTCAGATCTGGTACAACTTTGAAATATAGAAAGGTTACGGTCGCACTGTTCTTACGCATTAAGCGTTCCGAAATTTCATCATCAGTCTGAAGGTTTAAATCAAACTTCATTATACAGCTCACGAAAGTGAGCACATACACTGAATATTCATGTCGAGCGATCTGGGTGGCCAAATCATTCGCTCGAAATGTTCTTCAAACCAGTAGCGAACAACTGTCGCCCAGTGACACGATATCGTCGTTTGGCAACATGAAGTTTATGAATGGCTGCAAATGGTCTCCAAGTAGCCGGACGTAACCATTTCCAGTCTGTGATCGGTTCAGTTGGGCCAGAGGACCCAGCCCATTCCCCGTAAACAGAGCCCACATCATTATGGAGCCACCACCAACTTTCACAGTGCCTTGATGCTAATTTGGATCCGTGGCTTCGAGGGATCTGCGCCACACTCTTACCAACTGAAATCGGGACTTATCTGGCCAGACCTCAGTTATCCAGTCGTCTAGGCTCCAACGGAGATGGCCACGAGAGGCGCTGCAGGCAATTTCGTCATTTTAGCAAGGGTATTCACGTCGATCGTTTGCCATAACCCGTTAATGCCAAATTTCGCCGCACTGTCCTAACGGATTCGTTTCTCGTACGTCCCACATCGGTTTCTGCTGTTATTTCCCGCCGTCTTGCTTGTCTTTTGACACTCATAACTCTACGCAAACGCCGCTGCTCCCGGTCGGTAAAGTCGTTGGCCACTGCGTTGTTGGTTGTGAGAGATAATGCCTGTGATTTGGTATACTCGGCCCATTCTTGACACTGTGGGTCTCGGTATATTTTGAAACATCTCCTTAGAAAAATTAATGAATTACTGTGCTGATAAACCTCTTACGTTATTTGATTGTGAAACTGCTGAGCAGAACTGAACGTACTCAGACATTTCTCTCTTTACTTATTCTGATCAACACTAAACTGACACACAATATTTTTAGCGCAACGCAATCTGACTTTCAATAATCCCTACAAAAGAACGGCCCTGACTAACAATAACCTATACCTTTCATGAATCACTTACCTCACAAAAATCTTCGTTACTCTAGCTACTGCAATACAGCGAGCGCCACTACTGCCAGCTAAATAAAAGATTCAAATTACTGAAGGCACTAACTACTGATAGGCATAGTTAGCAAATGAAAGATTTTGATAGAGAACAAACAATGTATTTACCTTAATAATGTTCAAAAGTCGTCATATATACATCAGTTCATGATATCCAATATTACAAATTTACTGTCTCTGATGGACACACGTCCAGATCGTCCTCTCTCAAAATTCTGCCATCTCTCTCCCCACATCCACCACTGCTGGCGGCTCACCTCCAGCTGCGCAACGCTATGCACTGTTCACATCCAACTGCCCGAAATTACAATAGCAAAAATTCCAACAATGCAAACCAGCCACAGACTGCACACAGCACACTCAGTGATTTTCATACAGAGCGCTACGTGGCGTTACCAACATAAAGACCTAAACAGCCTACTTACAATCTGAATTCCCTAACGACTTCCGAAACAGAATGTCTCATGCGTCTAGCTCCAACCATTATTCCACGTTCAGATTCAGTTAATTCCCTCGTGCGGCCATAATGATGCCTGAAATCTTTTTACACTAATCTCCTGAGTACACATAACAACTCCACCAATGCACTGACCTTTTATATCTTGCGTACGCGGTACTACAACTATCTGTATACGTTCATTTCACTATCCCATGACTTTTCGTCATCTTAGTGTACTCGCACATTTCATCTAAGGTAAAGTGTAACGGACTCAATCAGTCAGTGATATGGAATGAAATTTTCACCCTGCAGCTGAGTGTGCGCTGATATGAAACTTCCTGGCAGATTAAAACGATGTGCCGACCCGAGACTCGAACTCGGGACCTTCGCCTTTCGCGGGCAAGTGCTCTACCAACTGAGCTACCCGAGCACGACTCACTCCCCCTCCTTACAGCTTTAATTCCGCCAGTACCTCGTCTCCTACGTCCCAAACTTCACAGAAACTCCCGTGCTCTTTAATCAGTCAGTGATATGCATTGAGTATCAGTTCAAAGTAGTGTATTATCAAATTGAACGAATACTGGTGCTCAACAGTGAAAATTAAATAAATGCTCTGATGAAGATGTGCCAGTTGCAAAGAATGGAAAGGGACGTACAAAATGTCCTAAACCTTCAAGTTTAAAATTATGCAGCTGTCAAACGACTCTATCCTGAATTCTCTGAAATAAGAGGGTAATGATGGAAATTAATATTCATATTTTTAATTGATGTAAACAATTTATATCTTGTAGAAATATTTTAGGATTTTATTAACTCGTCAAAGCGTTTATTTTGATAGTTCAAACCACCATCACAATTGAACGAGGCCTCATCCGTGAATAGCACAAACGCACTGGAAGTCTGCTTCGGATAATCCACTGAACGCTGCGACAAAATCATTTGATACTCTTGGTTATACACGTTGTTTATGATAGAAATCTAGCTGATACTCCAGCTGTACTTTCCACAGTGTATTCGTCGAAGTTTCCGTTTCAGTACTTGTGTGTTGTATTGTATATTGAACCGAGGATGTAGAAACGATGGCGAGGCTTCGTTCCACCGTAGCCCTCAGTGGTACACAACCCCACAACAGGCCACAGCAACCCAACCACCCCACCGCCGCCCTACACCGAACCTAGGGTTATTGCGCGGTTCGTCCCCCAGTGGACCCTACCCCTCACCCCTGTAAATTGCTAGGTAGTCACCAAGAGAACATTGATTAAATGTATCGATAGCAACCACGAAATGTCAGTAGCTGTGTGGTTGTTTATCATTGCATATGGATAATCTGTCGCGCTGCGACTGCGAGCGGAGAGGGGACACAGTAGTTTGTGTCATGAAAGAGTGCGAAAGTGTTTGTTGGACGCTCCCGCACACGCGGTGTGCAGTTATGATCGCGCCAATGTAGGCGTACCTACTTTATCAAAGAAAATGGTTCAAATGGCTCTGAGCACTATGGGACTTAACATCTGTGCCCATCAGCCCCCTAGAACTTAGAACTACTTAAACCTAACTAACCTAAGGACATCACACACATCCATGCCCGAGGCAGGATTCGAACCTGCGTCCGTAGCGGTCGCGCGGTTCCAGACTGAAGCGCCTAGAACCAACCGCTCGGCCACACTGGTCGGCCTCCTTTATCAACCAGCGAGTATTGGGCGCAAGGTGGGAGTGGACAGGCGGAGGAAGCTACATTTCTAACCATAGCCTGTCCCATAATTATCCGTAACTCTGGAGACGATTCATGGTTCTCAACCAGCAGCAGCAGGAACCAACAGCAGGAGCTCAGCACTGTCTTCAGCTACATTCTTCGCCGCCCGCACAGCTATAATATCATAGGAATGTTAACTGACGGAGTATAACTAACTACGCACAGGCATTACCCAGTGGCAGTACTTCAACCAGTTTTAATGAATAACTTTGTTGAATAAGAACCTGCAATAATTACAAGCTGTTGGGCGCCTGTGTTGTCATTGTCCTCAGACATTATTACCAAGCAGCGTCCCTTTCCTTTCCATACAAACATCGACTGTCGTAAAAATAAGAAAATTGACTAACTATTTACTGCCAGTTTTGTTTCTTTGCTAACAACCAGTTTCAGTCTAAAGTTTGCTGCCTCAGTAAGTGTTCATTCTTGTATTGCGTAATAGAGACTTAACTAATTCGCAGTTTTCAGTATTGACTTCACTCACTTAAGTAATGTAAAATTTCACTGGCAAAACTGGAGATAGAGCACAAATTAAGAGAGTGCAATGTCATTTATTCTGTATTTAGCGTAGGGAGTGATTTCTGCTGGCTTGCTACGTATTTTATTGTTTTTAATGTTAAAAGTAAATCAGTTGTTCATTTTCTTAAGATAAATTCAATCTTTCAACAATTGCTTGCCTATTTCCAAGTTTTAAATTACATTACGCTGAGGTTAAAAAAATGGTTCAAATGGCTCTGAGCACTATGGGACTTAACATCTTAGGTCATCAGTCCCCTAGAACTTAGAACTACTTAAACCTAACTAAGGACATCACACACATCCATGCCCGAGGCAGGATTCGAACCTGCGACCGTAGCAGACCCGCGGTTTCAGACTGCAGCGCCTAGAACCGCACGGCCACCGCGGCCGGCTACATTGAGGTTACTGAGAGTAATTTTTTATGTAACGAAGTTTCAGTTAGTCAGTCATTTATTTAACCAGCAACGCCATTTAACTTTGCTTTGAAAATTTAGTATTTCTGAATAAATAACTGTAAACTCAGTGCTCTTTGATTCTTTTATTGGCCGAGCGGTTCTAGGCGCTTCAGTCTGGCACCGCTCAACCGTTACGGTTGCAGGTTCGAATCCTGCCTCGGGCATAGATGTGTGTGATGTCCTTAGGTTGGTTAGGTTTAAGTAGTTCTATGCCCTAGGGGTCTGATGACCTCAGATGTTAAGTTCCATAGTGCTCAGAGCCATTTGATTCTTTTGTTTTCTCGTGAACTCCTGTGTTGTGTAAAATCGATACAACTTCCTGTTGCCACGCCACTGATTGTTTAATTTTCTTTGCCATTACCTTTCTTAGGATTTTGGATGTTCATTGCATCAGTGGGATGGCGACCGTTTAATTCCCCTTTTTTGCTGGTAACTATTTTCTGTATTACATGTTAGTGGTACCCTTTCCCCTCCGTATGGTTCCTGAGCGACTGCACTAAATTCCACCTATTTAAAATTTATTAGCAGTTTCTAGGTTACGTTTAGAACAGTTTCTTCCTTCAGAAGGATCTTTGTACACTTTCCTCCTACTAACCGGTATTATTTTCCTTTGGTAACGATAGCCTCATTCGTTGTAAAATTTCGTTAGGCATACGCGATCACGCTCATTTATATCGCAGTCCAGTTGGCCGATTAGAAAAGGAGAGGTTACAAGTTACACGCCTATTTGCCCGTACACATAGCAGCCGTCGTTCATACCTGTAATCAATGGTCCGCATTCACCACAGTTTCTCGGCGCCGGTTTTAGATACTGCCATTTTGCCATGCACGGTCTACTTTAAGCACGACAGCACGCGAACAGTTTACGAACTTAGCCATTGGGGGAATTGTTTACACGTTTGGCCCGAAAGCCAATAAGCATTCCCTTTTGGACGTCAGATAAATCACTCCTTTTCCGCATTACGACAACTTCAATGTTCTCTGCGTCTTCCGGCACGCTTTACATACCCTCCACTGCTAGTACTGCCACATGTTCTCTGTGAGTGGTTACAGCTCGTTGACGTCCAACGGAGCCAGTGACTGGACCCTGTATACAAGTACAGTAAGAAAATTTTCATTTTTTGCTACCGTCTTGGCGTTGCAATTTTAATGGCCAGTATTTACACTACTGGCCTTTAAAATTGCTACACCAAGAAGAAATGCCGACGATAAACGGATATTCAATGGACAAATATACTAGAACTGACATGTGATTACATTTTCACGCAGTTTCTGTGCATAGATCCTGAGAAATCAGTACCCAGAACAACCACCTCTGGCCGTAATAACGCCTGGGCATTGAGGGAAACAGAGCTTACATGGCGTGTACAGGTACAGCTGCCCAGTCAGCTTCAACACGATACCACAGTTCATCAAGAGGAGTGACTGCCGTACTGTGACGAGCCACTTACTCGGCCACCATTGACTAGACGTTTCCAATTGGTGGCGATCTGGAGAATGTGCTGGCCAGGGCAGCAGTCGGACGTTTTCTGTATCCAGAAAGGCCCGTACAGGACCTGTAACATGCGGTCGTGCATTATCCTGATGAAATGTAGGGTTTCGCAGGGATCGAATGAAGGGTAGAGCCACGGGTCGTCACATATCTGAAATGTAACGTCCGCTGTTCAAAGTGCCGTCAGTGCGAACAAGAGGTGACCGAGACGTGTAACCAATGGCACCCCATACCATCACGCCGGGTGATACGCCAGTATGGCGATGACGAATACACGCTTCCAATGTGCGTTCACCGCGACGTCGTCAAACACGGATGCGACCAGCGTGATGCTGTAAACAGAACCTGGATTCATCTGAAAAAATGACGTTTTGTCATTCGTGCTCCCAGGTTCGTCGTTGAGTAAACCATCACAGGCGCTCCTGTCTGTGATGCAGCGTCAAGGGTAACCGCAGCCATGGTCTCCGAGCTGATAGTCCATGCTGCTGCAAACGTCGTCGAACTGTTGGTTTAGATGGTTGTTGTCTTGCAAACGTCCCCATCTGTTGACTCAGGGATCGAGACGTGGCTGCACGATCCGTTACAGCCATGCGGATAAGATGCCTGTCATCTCGACTGCTAGTGATACGAGGCCGTTGGGATCCAGCACGGCGTTCCGTATTACCCTCCTGAACCCACCGATTCCATATTCTGCTAACAGTCATCGGATCTCGACCAACGCAAGCAGCAATGTCGCGATACGATAAACCGCAATCGCGATAGGCTACAATCCGACCTTTATCAAAGTCGGAAACGTGATGGTACGCATTTCTTCTCCTTACACGACGCATCACAACAACATTTCACCAGGCAAAGCCGGTCAACTGCTGTTTGTGTATGAGAAACCGGTTGGAAACTTTCCTCATGTCAGCACGTTGTAGGTGTCGCCAACGGCGCCAATCTTGTGTGAATGCTCTGAGAAGCTAATCATTTGCATGTCGCAGCATCTTCTTCCTGTTGGTTAAATTTCGCGTCTGTAGCACGTCATCTTCGTGGTGTAGCAATTTAAATGGCCAGTAGTGTATTTGTGTTCAGTTTCCAGAAAACTGTCTTCTTAAAATCGTCCAATCGTTTGTAACCCGTCTATGTTTTACCTGATGAAGCTCAAGATCACGTGGACGCTTATCCGGCCACTCCAAACTTATTAAAAAGAATACCAATATTGAAAATATTGTACAGAAAATGGAATCAAGTGCCCTCCTCGACTACTTCGGTTCTCTCTCAGGAGAAAGTAATTCACAGCCGCACGGCGACGATCGCGCGTTTGCACAGGAGATACGCAATTTCAAAATCGTTCCCTTGGCTACCGTTCTAAGTTCCTACTGCAGGCGACAGGCAATTTGTTCGCGGCAGGAGATGTCCCGATGGAATTCGGTACCGACATCACTTACAGCGCAAAATGGGTGGAGCGGAGCGCGCAGCAACAAGTTGCTTCTGTCCTCCCCAACGCTCTCCGTCCTGCCCTTCTTCCTCCAGTCAGCCGGTTCACACTTAAAACTCCGAAATTGCCTGGCAAATGACCTGCTGTAAGTACGCGTACCTTTCGTTACCGGAAAGCAGATACCAGTCCAGCAGTTACTAACGTTAAATTGTGCAATGATTTCGTGTTGTAGGGCTACCTCAAAGCTTTCTCTTCCTCGAAACGCTCACCTATTATCTACAGGTTAGACAAAATAAAAACTGTGCGGCTGGTCCCGCGGGAGGTTCGAGTCATCCCTCGGGCATGGGTGTGTGTATTTGTCCTTAGGATAATTTAGGTTAAGTAGTGTGTAAGCTTAGCGACTGATGACCTTAGCAGTTGAGTCCCATAAGATTTCACACACATTTGAACATCTGAACAAAATAAAAATTTCAATTGATACGAGACACGTTATTCATGTTAATGAAGAAGGGAAACAGCATTTTCACGAACGACGAAAACTTGCACACACACTAACGGAAAAATCCGCAAAACGAAGAAGGAGTTGTGCGACACACACGAAAGTTGGTAGGCCTGTTTCTACATCTGAATGATGATGTCTATTCAGATTTCGAGCCAGTAGCATAATAGTGGCGCTAGTAGCGCCACTAGGAGGATGCAAATCAGGTTTGCTTTAAATACAATGCGATTGGACGTGTTGAGCTGATATTAGTCAGGAATGCCTCCAAGGAGACAAAGATGCCATTGTTAGCACCTCACTGAGATTGAACGAGGTCTTGTGGTAGGGCTACGAGTAGCTGTATGTTCCTTCTGCGATACTGCAGAAAGACTTGGCAGAAAATCCTAGGAAGTTCTGGTCTTACGTTAAATCAGTAAGTGGCTCGAAACAGCATATCCAGACACTCTGGGATGATGATGGCACTGAAACAGAGGATGACACGCATAAAGCTGAAATACTAAACGCATTTTTCCAAAGCTGTTTCACAGAGGAAGACCGCACTGCAGTTCCTTCTCTAAATCCTCGCACAAACGAAAAAATGGATGACATCGAAATAAGTGTCCAAGGAATAGAAAAGCAACTGAAATCACTCAACAGAGGAAAGTCCACTGGACCTGACGGGATACCAATTGGATTCTACACAGAGTACGCGAAAGAGCTTGCCCCCCTCCCAACAGCCGTGTACCGCAAGTCTGTAGAGGAACGGAAGGTTCCAAATGATTGGAAAAGAGCACAGGTAGTCCCAGTCTTCAAGAAGGGTTGTCGAGCAGATGCGCAAAACTATAGACCTATATCTCTGACATAGATCTGTTGTAGAATTTTAGAACATGTTTTTTGCTCGCGTATCATGTCATTTCTGGAAACCCAGAATCTACACTGTAGGAATCAACATGGATTCCGGAAACAGCGATCGTGTGAGACCCAACTCGCTTTATTTGTTCATGAGACCCAGAAAATATTAGATACAGGCTCCCAGGTAGATGCTATTTTCCTTGACTTCCGGAAGGCGTTCGATACAGTTCCGCACTGTCGCCTGTTAAACAAAGTAAGAGCCTACGGAATATCAGACCAGCTGTGTGGCTGGATTGAAGAGTTTTTAGCAAACAGAACACAGCATGTTGTTCTCAATGGGGAGACGTCTACAGACGTTAAAGTAACCTCTGGCGTGCCACAGGGGAGTGTTATGGGACCATTGCTTTCCACAATATGTATAAATGACCTAGTAGATAGTGTCGGAAGTTCCATGCGGCTTTTCGCGGATGATGCTGTAGTATACAGAGAAGTTGCAGCATTAGAAAATTGCAGCGAAATGCAGGAAGATCTGCAGCGGATAGGCACTTGGTGCAGGGAGTGGCAACTGACCCTTGACATAGACAAATGTAATGTATTGCGAATACATAGAAAGAAGGATCCTTTATTGTATGATTATATGATAGCGGAACAAACACTGGTAGCAGTTACTTCCGTAAAATATCTGGGAGTATGTGTGCGGAACGGTTTGAAGTGGAATTATCATATAAAATTAATTGTTGGTAAGGCGGGTGCCAGGTTGAGATTCATTGGGAGAGTCCTTAGAAAATGTAGTCCATCAACAAAGGAGGTGGCTTACAAAACACTCGTTCGACCTATACTTGAGTATTGCTCATCAGTGTGGGATCCGTACCAGATCGGGTTGATGGAGGAGATAGAGAAGATCCAAAGAAGAGCGGCGCGTTTCGTCACAGGGTTATTTGGTAAGCGTGATAGCGTTACGGAGATGTTTAGCAAACTCAAGTGGCAGACTCTGCAAGAGAGGCGCTCTGCTTCGCGGTGTAGCTTGCTGTCCAGGTTTCGAGAGGGTGCGTTTCTGGATGAGGTACCAAATATATTGCTTCCCCCTACTTATACCTTCCGAGGAGATCACGAATGTAAAATTAGAGAGATTCGAGCGCGCACGGAGGCTTTCAGACAGTCGGTCTTCCCGCGAACCATACGCGACTGGAACAGGAAAGGGAGGTAATGACAGTGGCACGTAAAGTGCCCTCCGCCACACACCTTGGGTGGCTTGCGGAGTATAAATGTAGATGTAGATGTAGAATGTAGCGACTGTACATGACAGCTGGCAACGCTCGTCACGAGAATGTCCGCTTGCAAGAAGACCGGGCTCCAGACGGCCATGTGGCGCTACCGAGAGTTAAGACCATCGTGTTCATCGTATGGCTCTGGCGCATCGTACTGCATCCGCAGCAGCAATCTGAGCAGCAGTCGACATCACAGTGACACAGGGAACTGTTACAGCTGCCCCGTAGCGTGCATTCCGCTGACCCCAAACCACCACCATTTGCGACTTCAGTGGTTTCAAGAGAGAGCTCGTTGGAGGGCAGGGTGGTAGTCTGTTGAGTTTTCTGATGAAAGATGGTTCTGTCTCGGTGCCAGTGATGACAGTGATGAATGCGTGTTGGTTAAAGGGACATTAACTTCTCTGATACCCCTTTGTATTTTTCACGTTAACAAATCGCTGTCAGAGAAAATTTTAGCTCCAATGTGCAACTTCAACTGTAAACGTTGAGATTAGTCTTTAACTAACGATCAATACATCATGGGTTCCGGGATCGAACTAGACGCTCTTTACATCCACATCTAACAACTGCTTGACACCTGTCAAGGAACAACTGACACCTGCTAAGGAGCAACTGCCAGTTGTTACAAAACAACCGACAATTGCTACGGGACACCAGAACAATGAAGGTAAGTGGAGGGCGGGACGTGTTAACTGCAGCGAAGCCTGTGCATTTGTCTACTTCCTATCGTAGACAAACAGCTGGACAGTTTGAATCCGGTCAAAGAGTTACTACTATGGCCACAGTATTGGGTGTCTCCAGAGTGTCATCTCGTTGTGAAAAACGACCACTGAAGATGGAAATGCTTTGCAAAGCATGCTGCTTGTCGTAGACGGGCCATCACACTGCAAGAGGATCGATACATAGCCAAGTGCCTAAAAAGGACACATTTATCACTCCTAGGCAGATCGCTGCAGACCTTGCAACCGCTATCGCTACCCGTGTCTCTGTCACAAACATTTTGCAGTGATTAAATCAGGATGGCTTGTATTCTCGGAAGCCTGTTAAATGCATCCCACTCGATCCATCGTCATCGTCGAAAAGGATTCATTGGTGTACGAAGCATGTTAGCTGGGGTCAGCAGCAGTGGCGCAGAGTGATGTCCCCCGATGAATCCCAGTTAACTGTGGAAAGTGATTCTTGCCATGAGTTGGTGGGAAGGGACAGAGAGAGAGGAACACGTTACACACTACAGAATGTTCATGAACGTCATCGGTGTTGCCTAATCGTTATGGTGTGGCTAGTCATTATAAATAATAGCCGAACATCGCCGCTTATCTTTGTGGTAGGTACCATTACAGCACAGCGGTATTGCAGGGAGATTATTTTGGATCACGTCCGTCTGTTTAGGGGTGTGGTAGGTCCCGACTTTCTGTCTGTGGGAGACAATGCGCGCCCACTGAGGACCGCTGAGGTATCGAACGCACTGGAAAGGTCGATATTGAAAGTATGGAATGGCCTACATATTCCCCGTACCTAGACCCTATGTTTCTCAACGAACACGCCCTTCCCGAACCGTGCAAGATAAGTAAGGAGCCTTGGTAGAGGAGTGGGAAAATATCCCCCAAGAACTCCTCAATAGTTTGGTAGGAAGCATGAATAAGATGAGGCAAATGTGCATTAGTACCTGAGAAGGGCGTATTCCTTAGTGAGAGTCCGATATAGACCTTCATGCAGAGAGTCTGACCTGTGTCGAACACAAACGTTATTTATGTTTGTTTTACTGCCTTCCCATGTTGTGGAATATGTATGATTTTCCGTTATAAATATACCACTCCATCTCTATTATACATGAACTGAGTTTCATGTCGTCTGTCATTGCCTGTGATTATTCCTTCCAACAACGATTCTCTTCCTTAGCAACTGCCAAGCAGTGTATTAGAAAAATGAATGTACGTATCTATTGTAAGTATGTTCCACGTTTCCTAAACTACTGGTCCAAATTCAACCAAGTGCACGTATCACTTACTGCATGCAAACAATTGCTGTGTGGGTAACAACCTCGTGGCTATCAAAGGGCCAGGGGTGGGTGTGAAAAACAAATGTAGCTTAACAGTGCGCGAATTCACAGCTTTTGCTCATCCATTATTTAGAATGAGAGCACTTAGTGATTTGCAACTAACGTTACACATAATTTCAAACCATCACGAAACTTTTTCTCGCTGATAACCCCCACAAAATGATAAGAGGGAAAAAGTTTATCGCTTATTACGTTTCCGCTGTCCTTACAGTAAAACTGCCGCATCAGGCATGACGTTTCAATTCATTACTTCTTTACTACTAAATTTATTCACAACACATTTTGTAGACAGTATTCTCATATACCACTGAATATACCTGCCAAATTATATGATTGTACTACACATGGTTACGGAGATATAACGTCAGCCGGCCGCTGTGGCCGAGCAGTTCTAGTCACTTCAGTCCGGAACTGCGTTGCTGCTACGGTCGCAGGTTCGAATCCTGCCTCGGGCATGGATGTGTGTGATCTCCTTAGATTAGTTAGGTTTAAGTAGTTCTAAGTCTAGGGGACTGATGACCTCAGATGCTAAGTCCCATAGTGCTTAGAGCCATTTGAACCATTTACACCAACATAAAAACTGAGATGCTTGAAAAACTGTCATATCATGCATGATGCTTTCATTTATTACGTCTTTGTTACCAACTCTATCCACAACGAATTTTTCAGACAGGCTCCAAATACTCGTATATCATTGAATGTGCCAGCAAAATTATATCACTGTACGAAATATTGTTCAGGAGATATGACGTCGTAAACAAAGAGTGAAAACGAAACTGCGGGATTAAATCGCTACAAATACAGGTGAAATACATGTAGAAATATATGTGACGTAAGTTAAATATATGTGAAATATATGTGGCATCAGCCTACTTTGATAAAGTCGCGGGAAAAAGGCTCCTCCTAATCACTTGAATCGATTTCAACCAAACTTGGTACACACACATTGCCGGAAAAAAATTAGTACACCCTTTTAGAGGTTTCCAGTCCACTCGAGATTTATTGTTGCTACGGTGCATATGGAGTACATGAAATGATTACATTTACAGATCAATAGCAGAAGTGGTTTTGAGGTACCAGGTATCGACCCATTCTGGAACACCCATACTAGCACGTGGTGTAGCCCCCATCATGGACGGCAATGCAGGCGGTGACTCTAGGATCCAGTCCATCGAACAGATGGCGAATACTGTCCTGTGATACGTCACGCCAAGCCTGCTAGACCTGTGAGCAGTGCACTGTTCGCGTTTATCTCATTTATTGTTTGTCATCTTCTGTTACGGAACTGCCGCCTCGATTTCTTATTCCATTTACTGGTGTCACTAACTTCCTGCCTTACTTGCCCGTGAGCGGCAGCAGCAGCGCTTGTCGATAAGTGCACTATCGTACCATCTCTGGAGCGACGGATAGTATTTCCGGGTCGTCGTGTGTCTGGCGGTCAGTTCGGGACGGACCAGCAGTGCAGTCGGGACGCAGCAGCAGTGAAGTCGGGGACGGAGCGCCGACAGCCAGTGCTCGCCGACCGCTGGCGACACACATTCACTGTCCGACGGAGGTAGATTGGAGCGGGACGACCGTTGGTTGGTCGTTCGGTTGGTCGTCTCATCGACCGACTTATATTTGGTCCATTCACCGTTTCCGGGCCTGGCAGTTGGTCGGTTGGTGTGGAGCAGCGAGGACATCTCCGCGGCGCGTAGTTTGGCAGGGCCCGTCGGCGGCCTCTACGCGGTATCGGAGTGTGTGGTTCTGTTCCCATTGCTACGAGGTTCGTGGCTCACCGATCCTGGACATGAAAGCTGGGTTTTGACTTAATCTACCAGCAAGTCACGACTGTTCACATTGTGTCATTTGGAGTTCGTTGTCGGCTGTTGTGATATTCCCGCGAGCAACAACGTGTGTTTTCAAGTTGGCAAATTTTAGCCACCCTCCGGTGGAGTTTAACTGTACTTGGTTATTCTAATTGAAGTGCACCAGCGGAATCTTCTGCTTTGTGGCCGTTAACGTCCTAGTTACCTGCCCTGGCCGTTGACATAAATTCAGTCAGTGTATTTTCATCATCGTGTTGTCGCTGTCCAGCACGGTGTGTAGTTTGAAACCTCATTGTATAAATGGCTGTGGGCGCCAATACCTTCTACGTTGTTCCACTGAACTCCCTGTTGTGTGCTGAAGCATAGGTTATCTTGTCAGTGGGTCCGTTGACTGTCTGTCGGTTGGGTTGTCGTCGGATCGACAATGGTTGAGCCGACTGTCTGTCTCTCCTAAACAAGAATTAGTGTTTGAACTTCTGAGCGCCCTTGGGTGTACTGCCTTTTCTTGTTTGTTCTTGTTGTTTGTACTTGTATGGCTTCTAGCTGATTTTTAGATTAAGGTTGTTTTGCCCTTAAGGCGTCAGATGCTTTGGGCCTTCAGCTTAATTTAAGAACTGTTTTGCATAAAGCCTTTGCCATTTTTAAAATTAATGTTATTGAGTCTTAAGTGTTGGGCTTTCAGCCGATTTTGAATTTAAGTTGTTTGCTCTTAAAGTGTCAGATTCTTTGGGCCTTCTGTCGCGTCCCAGCACAGGTCCCGGATACCAATATAGAGTTGGTTGAGCCTGCGTGGCGCAATCGGGACGTTGACAATTATGGGTTTGTGGTTCCCTTTAACTAGCCTTTATTACGGAGGTGAGAGAGAGTAGAATCTCCTGGACCGTGTAATGGCGTGTAGGAGATGTAGATACATTAGACAATACTTTCAATAGGTAGCGGGTACAAGGGGGGGATTGGCAGCACTGAACTGTCAAAACTGTAAGTTGAGATTTCTCCTTTAACGCAATTTATCGAACTAATATCACAAAGAACATATGAGGTGTCAGACCCTTCCCCTTACTCTTTACACTTCTATAGATTCAGCCAGAATCTCGACTTCTCACTCTATATCGGAAACGACTACTCACGAGAACTACCACCTTTGAATTCACTCTTCGTTTAAGTAATGGACCCTTGTCCTATCTCACAGGAGACAAGCACCAGCCAGTGGCTTGTTCCTTCTGTTGCTGAAACTAACTTTAGAGGCTACTTGAGACAGAGACAAACTGTCCCTGTTCAAAACTATTCCAATGCAAAACTTCTACTTAACTGACGGTTGTAGTTGCTTCCGCCAGAGCATCACCGTCTTCTCGTAGTTGCGGTTCCTATAGACTCATCAGTAGCGGCTGCTACCTTCTCGATGCTGCCGGGCCTCGTCTGCTTGTGCCCTCTTCAACTTCTGCGACGACTCTGCTTCTTGCTGCTCGTGGATGCCCTTAAATACCCATTTTGAAGGTCTTCCCTGCTCGGATGCAGCCCTCGCATCCGCTTTCTCTGACTTATTTTTCGGTCTTCCCGGACATTTCGTCGCTGTGGACCTACATTGGTTTCGATATGTCTGGCAGAATCCCGGGGCGGCAAGTTCCTTCTCGCCCTCCAAGGTCCGAGAGATGCGCTGTTCGTATCCTCGACGTGTTTACTAGCTCAGGCTATTTGTACTGTGTGACACTTTCCCTTCCGTGTCTGCGGAACTTCGGGTTTCACTGCGTAAGAAATACTGACTGAACCTTTACATTATGAATAGCTATGACATTTTGTTAATAAAATCCTCTGGGGACCTGACACTTCAGCCTAATTAAGAAACTATTTCAAGACGAGGCTTTGCCTTTTAAATTTCTGATTTTGTTTGAGCTTTAAGTTATTGGCTTTCAGCCGTTTTTAAATTAAAGTGGTCTTTCCCTTAAGTCATGAGGTTGTACAGCGCATTCAGCCGCTAATTAACTTCCAAAACTAAAGCTGAGTTTTTTTTAAAAAATCCTTGGCTCTTGTAATGTTTGATCAAATAAAAGGCTGTATGTTCGAGTGTAACTGACAGCCGCTTATTTTGGCCGCTTTCCACAACTTAAATGCCGGCCGAAGTGGCCGTGCGGTTAAAGGCGCTGCAGTCTGGAACCGCAGGACCGCTACGGTCGCAGGTTCGAATCCTGCCTCGGGCATGGATGTTTGTGATGTCCTTAGGTTAGTTAGGTTTAACTAGTTCTAAGTTCTAGGGGACTAATGACCTCAGCAGTTGAGTCCCATAGTGCTCAGAGCCATTTGAATTTGAACCACAACTTAAACTACCTGTCCTGTCCTGCGGGTTTAGGAGGGCGTCTCAACCTGTCTGCGTAGCTCTGTAAGAGTTGTCGCACGAGTCGCTTCTCGTCCCATCATATCCCACGCATGCTCGATTGGAGACAAGTCCAGAGGGCTGGCTGGTCAGGGACGTTGCTGCACGCCTTGCAGAGCACGCTGAATTTCACAGGCAGCGTGTGGGCGAGCGTTGGAACAACACATCACCTTCTAGTTGCAATAACGGCAAAAGAACGTGCCTAACAACATTCTGCACGTACCGAGCGCTGTCTAGCGTCCCCTCCAGCAAGACTCTTAGCTTATCGCACCCCACACCATAAGGCCTGGGATACGGCCAGTGTGTCTTCGACGAACGCACTGTACGAGACAGCGCTCGCCAGGTCTACATCGTACATGCAAACTACCGTTACTTGCCTTCGGGCACAATCTGCTAACATCACTGAAGTCCACGACGGGCCACCCCATCTTCCAAGTGATCCTCTGACGCCACCAGTCGATGCGTGCACGTCGATACTGTGGCTTTAGAGGAAGAAGGGCTAGAGGCGTGCGCGCCCATAATCCCGCTGCTAATAACGGATTCGCAACAGTTCACCTTGGCACGCCTGAGCTCACAAGCCCTCTACATGCGCTGCGGTAGCTGTACGATCTGCCGCTGCTACTCTTACAATACGACGAACCTGGCAGGCGTGTCAGCTGTGTGGACGTCCAGAACGTCTTCTACAGGGGTGAGTATGCTCGCCTGACCACTGATACCAGCACTGCTGCACAACTGACGCAACACGTCCAACTTGTGTGGCAATGCTCTGAAAAGACCATCCCACCACTGGGAGGGCCACAATTTAATCCCTTTTCAACTCCCTCAGTACCAGGCACGGTTGCCTCTCCGTGACATGTCTGCCTGATTGCTTCACACGTTTGCACCACACGAAGCCTTCTGACTCTGAGCATTCCCTCTTAAAGGGTAGACCCAGATGGTGCTCTAGTAGCTATGCCACTAAGCAGTACGTTGGTTAACGACGTTTTAAGTGTTATCAATACATCTACTATTCTCAAGATAGTACACTACTGACCATTAAAATTGCTACACCAAGAAGAAATGCAGATGATAATTGGGTATTCATTGGACAACTATATTATACTAGAACTGACATGTGATTACATTTTCACTCAATTTGGGTGCATAGATCCTGAGAAATCAGTACCCAGAACAACCACCTCTGGCCGTAATAACGGCCTTGATACGCCTGGGCATTGAGTCAAACAGAGCTTGGATGGCGTGTACAGGTAAAGCTGCCCATGCAGCTACAACACGATACCACAGTTCATCAACAGTAGTGACTGGCGTATTGGGACGAGCCAGTTGCTCGGCCACCATTGACCAGGCGTTTTCAGTTGGTGAGAGATCTGGAGAATGTGCTGGCCAGGGCTGCAGTCGAACATTTTTTGTATCCAGAAACGCCCGCACAGGACCTGCAACATCCGGTCGGGCATTATCCTGCTGAAATGTAGGGTTTCGCAGGGATCGAGTGAAGGGTGGAGCCACGGGTCGTAACACATCTGAAATGTAACGTCCGCTGTTCAAAGTGCCGTCAATGCGAACAAGAGATGACCGAGACGTGTAACCAATGGCACCCATACCATCACGCCGGGTGATACGCCAGTATGGCGGTGACGAATACACGCTTCCAATGTGGGTTCACCGCGATGTCGCCAATCACGGATGCGACCATCAAGTTGCTGTAAACAGAACCTGGATTCATCCGAAAAATGACGTTCTGCAATTCGTGCACCCAGGTTCGTCGTTGAGTACACCATCGCAGGCGCTCCTGTCTGTTCAAATGGTTCAAATGGCTCTGAACACTATGGGACTCAACTGCTGAGGTCATAAGTCCCCTAGAACTTAGAATTACTTAAACGTAACTAACCTAAGGACAACACACACATCCATGCCCGAGGCAGGATTCGAACCTGCGACCGTAGCGGTCGCGCGGTTCCAGACTGTAGCGCCAGAACCGCTCGGCCACCAGCGGCGGGCGCTCCTGTGTGTGATGCAGCATCAAGGGTAACCGGAGCCATGGTCTCCGAGCTGATAGTCCATACTGCTGTAAACGTCGTCCAACTGTTCGTGCAGATGGTTGTTGTCTTGCAAACTTCCCCATCTGTTGACTCACGAATCGAGACGTGGCTGCACGATCCGTTACAGCCATGCGGATAAGATGCCTGTCATCTCGACTGCTAGTGGTACGAGGCCGTTGGGATCCAGCACGGCGTTCCGTATTACCCTCCTGAACCCACCGATTCCATATTCTGCTAACAGTCATTGGATCTCGACCACCGCGAGCAGCAATGTCACGATACGATAAACCGCAATCGCGATAGGCTACAATCCGACCATTATCAAAGTCGGAAACGAGATGGTACACATTTCTCTTCCTTACACGATGCATCACAACAACGTTTCTCCAGGCAACGCCGGTTCACTGCTGTTTGTGTATGAGAAATCGGTTGGAAACTTTCCTCATGTCAGCACGTTGTAGGTGTCGCCACCGGCGCCAACCTTGTGTGAATGCTCTGAAAAACTAATCATTTGCATATCACAACATCTTCTTCCTGTCTGTTAAATTTCGCGTCTGTAGCACGTCATCTTCTTGGTGTACCAATTTTAATGGCCAGTAGTGTATATGCCGTCATCGGATCAAAAGCGACGTCGATTTTCCAGGTGTACTAATTATTTCCGGCAGTGTATTACGTATCATCTGTAAATAAATATTAAGGTGGTAAGAACCACCCGCCTGCTATTGTGGTGTGGGTAATAACTTGGTGATAGTGACAGATGGTGGGGAAGAGGAAATGGACAGAGAGGGAGAAGGAAAAGATGGGCAGGGGTAGTGGGGAGGAGGCGTTGGACAGAGAGAGAGGGAGAATGAAATGGGCAGTGGAAGGGAAGCGTTTGAGATGGAGAGAGAGAGAGGGAGGATAAGGTGAGGAGGCAGTGGAGAGATGGGGGATGAGGAGATTGAAATAGAGGTGGAGAGGATGAGATGAACAGAGGTGGCGGTGGATGAGATTGATCTAGAAGGTATGAGGAGATGAACTTAGTGAGGGGAGGAGATGATAAACTTAAGAGGGGGCAAGAGGAGATGGACTTAGAAGCGGGAAGGAGGTGGTGGACAGACGGAGCAAGAGGAGTAGTCGGACAGTAAGAAGAGCAGGAGGTGATGCAGAGAGAGTGGTCAGAGGAGTAGATGAACAGTGGGGGAAGGAGGAGATGGACTAATGGATCATTGAAATAAATACATAACCTGGAAATGCCGGGTACTCATCTAGTTTTGGATGAAAATCGCCAGCAATGGCGGCAAAAGATTCCTGGCATGGATAGTCATCCTCGTTCTGGCGACGGCCTCGTCAAGGAGGGCGGAGGAGCAGACAGAGGTTCAGGGCCCTCTCTTGCCCTTATGGTGCGGAGCTGCCCCTAAAAGGCGGAAGAATCAGCAATGGTCAACGGCAAGGAGATGCAGAAGACAATGGAAACCTCTGCATTAAAGACACAGGACATTCAGCCTGTAACTGAAAAGTGTTATGATGATCTCTCCATCGGCAAAAGATTCCTGATTAGTACCGCATTCGAATCTCTTGAAGTGGACCGAGAGGGGGGAAGTGACCATGAGAAAAATACTGAATGACTAACGAAGGGGCAATGCTCTTCGAGTCGGAACGTGGAGTGTCAGTAGTTTGAAAGTGATAGGGAAGCTAGAATATCTGCTAAAAAGGAATACAAAAGCTCCGTCTGGATATAGTGTGGGTCAGTGAAGTGAAATAGAAGAAAATGAGGATTTCAGGTCAGACGAATATAGGGTCGTATCAACAGCAGCCGAGTATGATATAACGGAAGTAGCACTCATTATGAATTACTGCGAACAGTTCGTTGATATGGTAATTCTCATCAGAACTGATTCGAAACGAACGCCGGCGACAGTACATTGGATATACACGCCTACGTCACTAGCAGAAGATGAGGACATAGAGGATGTTTATGAGGATACTGAAAGAGGAATTCAGTATATAAAGGGAGATGAAAATCTAATAATCATGGGCAATTGGAATGCGGCTGTAGGGGAACGAGCAGGAGAAAGAGTTGCTTGAGAATATGAGCTTCCCAACACAAATGGCAGAGGAGAAAGCTTAATGGAGTTCTGCAATAAATGTCAGCTAGTAACAGTTAATACCTTGTTCTGTAATCACAAGAGGAGGAAGTATGTTTGGAACAGGCCCAGATAACCCGGAGGATTTCGCCTGGATTACATCGTGCTCAGATAGAAATTCCGAAGTCAGGTACTGGATTGTGCGGCGTACCCAGGTGGAGGTGTGGACTCAGATCACAATTTAATAGTGATGGGAGTAGGCTGAAATTGAAGAGAATCGTCCTGAAGAATCAGTGTGGAAGGAAGTGGGATACTAAATTCCTGAGGAATGATGAGAAGCGTTTGATGTTCGCTAATGATGCTGATACTGCATTAAAGAATAACACAGTCGGCAGTTCAGCTGAAGACGAGTGGACATCTCTAAAACGAGCAATCACAAATGCCGTGCAGACAAACATACGTACAAGGCAACTGCGAAGGAACCTTGGGTAAGAGAAGAAATAGTTCAGTTGATAGAGAGTATAAAAATATTTAGGAAAAGACGGGAATACAGCAATGTAAATAGCTTAGGAATGAATTGAGCAGGAAGTGTACGGAAGCCAAGGCGAAACAGCTGGAAGAAAAATGTGAAGTAATCGAAAAGCAAATGACCATCGGAAAGACTGACTCAGCACACAGAAAAGTCAAAACAACCTTCGGTGACATTAAAAACAATAATGACGACATTAAGAGTGCAGTGAGATTCCACTGTTTAACGCAAAGGAGAGACCAGACAGCTGGAAAGAGGATACTGAAGGCCTCTGTGAAGCTGATAACGTGGTAGAAGAAGAAATATGAAACGAAAGGTGGGACAGTATTAGAGTCAGAATTTAAAGGAGCTTTGGGAGACTTAAGTTCAAATAAGGCAACCAAGGAGTGGATAACATTTAATCGGAATTGTTAAACTCTTTGGGGCAAGTGGCAACCACACGACTATTTAAGTTGGCGTGTAGAATTTGAGACTGGCGACATACCATCAGACTTTCGGAAAAAACATCATCCACACGATTCCGAAGATAGCAAGAGCTCTTAAGTGCGAGAACTATCACACAAACATCTTAACAGTTCGCATCCAGGTTGGTGACAAGAATAATATACAAACGAACGGGAAAAAATGACGACTTGTTTGGTGACGAATTGCTTGGCTTTTGGAAAAAGAAAGGCGCCATAGAGGCAGTCCTGAGTTTGCACCTGATAATGGAAGCAAGAGTGAAGAGAAATCAAGACACTGTCACAGGATTTGTCTACCTGGAAAAAGGGTTCGACAACGTAAAACGGTAGAAGATGTTCGAAATTCCAAGAGAAATAAGAGTATGCTATTGGTAAGATGGGTAATACACAATAAGTACAAGAATCAAAGTGTTCTGATTAAAAAGGGTGTAAGGCAGGGATAGTCTTTCGCCTCTACTGTTCCCTCTATACATCGAAAAGCAGTGGCGAAATAAAAGAAAGTTTCAAGACCGGGATTAAAATTCTGGGTGAAAGGATGCCAACAACAAGATTTGCTTATGACAAGGAGAAGAAGAATTACAGAATCTACTGCATCGAATGAAGTATCTAACGAGTACAGAATATGAATTGAGAGTAAAACGAAGAAATGAGAAAGTAATTAGAAGTAGCGTAAATGAGAATAGGGGAAAGCTTAAACATCACAGTCTATGATCATGAAGTAGACTTAAAGAATTCTGGTACCTTGGAAGCAAAATAACTCATGGCAGTCGAAGCAAGGAGGACACAAAAAACTGGCTAGCACAGGTAAGGAGGGCGTTCCTGCGAAAAAAGCCCTGAAACATAGTCCTTAATCTAAGGAAGCAAACGTATATCTGAAGCACAGTGAATTATGCACTGTGGGAAAGTCGGAACAGAAGAGAATTGAAGTGTTTGAGATATTGTGCTACAGAAGAAAGTCGACAAATAAGGTGGACTTTTACAATAAGAATGACGAGATTCTCGACAGAATAGCTGAAGGAAAGCACTAAGAAGAAGAAGGGACAGGCTGATCGGACACGTGTTAAGACATCAGGGAATAACTTCCATAGCACTAGAGGTAGCTGTGAAACTTAAAAACTGTAGAGGAAGACAGAAACTGCAATATATTCAATAAATAATTGAGGGTGTAGGGTGCAAGTGATACGCCGAAACTACTGACCAACTCATTGAAGTCGACCAGCAGTATCTGTTAAACATAGCGTACAGTCCTTTACTAGAGGAAACTTATTTCTTTCCATAAAGCTCACTACGTCACAAGAATGAAGTTGGCAGATTCTTAGTTACTGCGAGCTAACATCCCACAGATGTTCGGGCTCACATGCGGTTCCTCTTAACCGAAATGTCTTGGCTCAAACTAGTCTAGGGGTTGAACCGCACGTGTCACATCACACGCCCTAAGTTAGACACTTGTGACCCTTTGGTTAAATTGTCTGGCTGATGGCAAGTTTGGGAAACACAATGTTAATGAAACATATTACAGCAGTAATAATAACATCGGGAACTAAATTAACGACCCGTAAACGATGCAGGCCACACAGTTGCGATTTGGTTAGAATAATGTTTATTCAGAAAGCAAACTAATTGCGAAAGTAGTCGTATTTAGAATTACTATTACACTCGAGTGCATATCCACTGGACACAGTTCGATCATTCACAATCTCATCGCGAATTATAAGTTCGATACTCCACTTCCTTAACTATGCGAAAAGTTAGCGTTCATACCAGGCGACACCACAAAACGCGAATTTTTATAAGCCGTTTCGCTTCCTAGCTGCCTAAAAACCGACTGTCCGCTTTCGCGTCTCAATCCGAATTGTACCCTTTGGTGTCTCCTGCCGAACTGTCCGCTTTCGCGTCTCCATCCGAACTGTCCCCTTTGGTGTCTCGACCAGAACTGCCCTCTGCCCGTCTCCGACCGCGTTTCCCGCGCGCCGAACATCTTCGCTCAACTGACTAGAGCAGTTCCCTTTCCTGAAGCCGTCCATCTGATTGGCTACAGCCTATTCTACATTACTTTACATTTTAACATATTTAAATAATCAAAATTTGACCACTTTTACGTTCTAAGTAAAGTAACAATAATATCCATTACATAATAAACATTAAATTCTTTCACATAAAACCAATACAATTTCCTTCTTAACTTTGAATTCCACGGCCAGTAGCCTTGCACCAATGTGGTTTCTCATAAATAAATACAGAACTAAAGTAACTATTATGCACCAAACTTTACAACACATATTCTATACTTAATGATTCAATAAGGTGTCATGCTGTCATCGTTCAATGTGTTTTGTGTGGAGAAACGATGATCTAGTGCTTAACTGAAAATACTGATGATTTAAATTTACTATATCTTTTAAACAAATAAAGTTACGAAGTTGATACTTACAACATCTGTCATTTTAATGATGCGCTTCTGTATGAAATGTCGATCGTTAAGATCGACCAAAACGTTCAGATTTTAGCATTCAGGTCTTTGTAACAAAACTTGTTAATTTCACTTTAACAGTAAATCCTAAACTATTATAGATATGATCACTATTCAAGTTTTTTTGGGATCACCACCAAATTTTTTGGAGGATGGCACATTACAATTACTGTGGCTTCATTCCCTGCACTACTACAGAATTAAATAGTTTTCATAAATGTTTCCCTTTATGGCCGATCTTAGGTCCGCCATATTTAACACTGCTACGTCTCCTTGGCCACAAAAGCCTTCTACTGGGTTTCCTTGTGACATAGGTTCACGTCTGTCTCACTCACACACTACAGCGCTTAGGCCTCAAAAGACAATAGACGCCTGTGAGTTTCCCCATCTTGTGGTGAATCTGGTCCTGGACGACAGGGTTCGTTTTACAATTCCTGCAGGCTGACTCTTTCGGCCATATATTCAAATGAGAGCGCAACGCTCGTTAACTCACATTACGAAACGTGGAAAGACAGTAACAACTTCCAAAACTGGGATGAAAGTGCCACTTGAAGACGTAAAGAACTGCTGTTTTACGCTACAATGACTACCGCCGTGTAGCATAACGATACTCAGACAGCAGAGCAACGACCTACACAAAAACTACAAAAACGTTACAAAATACGGTGCCCAGTGATGCTTGTTGCTGCCACCCAGTGTTTTCAACGCGTAGATAGCCTCTCTATGTTGATTATGTACCTCTCTCCTGCAGACACATCTATCGATTCATGCTTTAAGACGTTAGTTCATAGACGGTATCATGTAGTTATAATAAGGGGATGTGACGCTACGGATTAACACTTTACATAGTTTTCGAGCCAGCACCGCCATGTTAGTAGCCCCTAAACATTAGCGGGCTACTGTTTACAGAGTCTTCTTAATATTAGAGTACTTTCGTGAATAACGCAGTGGCAGGAAGACATTTTCAGACGTTTTTCATGTCTTAAAGGCATATTTCACCCGGTAATAGGCGCACTAGACGTTGTTGGTGCATCTTTCTCTTTGTTACACGTATCGAATAACCAAAGGAGCGAAATACGTGATGTGAGGAGGCTGCTCTCGTCATCCAACATTTTCCTTAATACGGAATAACGGAACCGATGTTCTATCGATATCCTCTTCCCGAAAATGCTGAGGACATATTTTGCTATGTGTGGACGGTTAGCCAAATATCCTCCTCACAGCGTTCAGCCAAATTACAGAAATAAAATAACTACAGGAAAAGTAACCAACACAATTAAAATTCACGTATATAAACGAAAATACACTATTGGCCGTTAAAATTGCTACACCAAGAAGAAATGCAGATGATAAACGGCTATTCATTGGACAAATATATTATACTAGAATTGACATGTGATTACATTTTCACGCAATTTGGGTGCATAGATCCTGAGAAATCAGTACCCAGAACAACCACCTCTGGCCGCAATAACGGCCTTGATACGCCTGGGCATTGAGTCAAACAGAGCTTGGATGGAGTGTACAGGTACAGCTGCCCATGCAGCTTCAACACGATACCACAACTCATCAACAGTAGTGACTGTCGTATTGTGACGAGCCAATTGTTCGGCCACCATTAACCAGACGTTTTCAATTGATGAGAGATCTGGAGAATGTGCTGGCCAGGGCAGCAGTCGAACATTTTCTCTATCCAGACAGGCCTGTACAGGACCTGCAACATGCGGTCGTGCATTATCCTGCTGAAATGTAGGGTTTCGCCAGGATCGAATGAAGGGTAGAGCCACGAGTCGTAACACATCTGAAATGTAACTCCACTGTTCAAAGTGCTGTCAACGCGAACAAGAGGTGACCGAGACGTGTAACCAATGGCACCCCATACCATCACGCCGGGTTATACGCCAGTATGGCGATGACGAATACACGCTTCCAATGTGCGTTCACCGCGATGCCGCCAAACACGGATGCGACCATCATGATGCTGTAAACAGAACCTGGATTCATCCGAAAAAATGACGTTTTGCCATTCGTGCACCCAGTTTCTTCGTTGAGTACACCATCGCAGGCGCTCCTGTCTGTGATGCAGCGTCAAGCGTAACCGCAGCCATGGTCTCCGAGCTGATAGTCCATGCTGCTGCAAACGTCGTCGAACTGTTCGTGCAGAAGATTGTTGTCTTGCAAACGTCCCCATCTGTTGACTCAGGGATCGAGACGTGGCTGCACGATCCGTTACAGCCATGCGGATAAGATGCCTGTCATCTCGACTGCTAGTGATACGAGGCCGTTGGGATCCAGCACGGCGTTCCGTATTACCCTCCTGAACCCACCGATTCCATATTCAGCTAACAGTGATTGGATCTTGACCAACGCGAGCAGCAATGTCGCCATACGATTAACCACAATCGTGATAGGCTACAATCCGACCTTTATCAAAGTCGGAAACGTGATGGTGCGCATTTCTCCTCCTTACACGAGGAATCAGAACAACGTTTCACCAGGCAACGCCGGTCAACTGCTGTTTGTGTGTGAGAAATCGGTTGGAAACTTTCCTCATGTCAGCACGTTGTAGGTGTCGCTCTGAATAGCTAATCATCTGCATATCACAGCATCTTCTTCCTGTCGGTTAAATTTCGCGTCTGTAGCACGTCATCTTCGTGGTGTAGCAATTTTAATGGCCGGTAGTTTATCACTTGAACGAGTCAACTTACAAATGAAATGTTATTGGTTTATACTTTTGTCTAGAAGCAGAACGACTACAGTCGAGGGAACGTAAGGAGATTCGTAACAGCTCGTAGCACTGTTGCCTACTTTCAACAGCGACGTGCTAACGGCTGTAGCCGAATAACAGTAGCCGCCTACAACGCTGTGACAACACTGAGACGTTGCCACACAGGTGTTCACAAAATCACGTTTCCTTATTGGTTGAGGTGGGCCCGAGAAGCTGCCGCTCCCCCCCCCCCCCCCCCCCCACCCCCACCCACTGCAACTGTCAGGGATCAACTTACCCCTACTCGACCCTAGTGCATCTGTAAATGATGTAAGCTGGTATTTCTTTTTTATTAAAACACATCCACTAGACGCCAATGTTTGGCCCTATTAAAATGGCAGACGTCGGCTTCAAGTTTGTCATGAAAATTCCGCTTATAATGGATGGTATAGTCGCTATGACATCATCATACTGAAACCAACATATCGATCAGCTGTGTAATGGCCATGTACATCTGCAGGCGGCTCCTGGAATACCGTGTTTCAGCTTATCTTAATTATAGATTTTTCAGTAAAGGATTCTTTATTACAGTGGTGAAATCCTGTGCAAATTTTGGTTGCACCGAAAGGGATGGCGAAGGAAACACTATTTCGTTCCAGAGATGAAGTTGTTTTAAAAACTCAAATGAAATTGTGAGCACTTTTTTTTTCAGATTAAGTAAGTGAATTTCCAGACTGAAGCCAAGGGTTATGTCCGTCGCTTATCTCGTAGGGATACGAGGCCGCAGCTTATTTTGGCGTGCTCGGCGTGTGGACTACGGACGGCGGTACTTGTATTCAACAATTCGCTGCTCCTTCCAGCAACTATGTGTACAAAAACTCTAATAGGAGTGAGAATATGAACATGTATTTACTTCAACAGCAGTAGAAGAAGTAGTTACTAGTCAATAACAACAGAATAATTAATTGTAAACTGAGAATTTACAGAGCGTCCGCGCCGCGGCAAGGAACAAGCGGAGGCAGCGCTCCAAGCGGCAGGCGCGCGAACTCCTTGACATTCGGTGGCGATCAGCTGATAGCGCAAGCCCGGGCAGATGCGGAGCGTCATTAGCTTCCACCAGGCTCGACGCCGTCTCTGAATCCTGGAGGAAAATGGACGTGACGACCAGATCGCGTTTGGCGTAGTGGCTGTGGCACTGGAGAGGCTGGTGGTGACCGATCGTTTTTCAGACGACAGTGAAGGCGGGTTGCATGGCTGAGGAGTAATGAGTCAGTGTTCTAACAAGAATGTAGGCTTTACGCGGTCGGTCCAACGTCTTGTCGTGACAGTCTAGGACACGGTGGAGGTCGATATAAGAAGGCCTAAGTGCTGGTCTGACGCCATCTCTACGGAGTTTGACGTGAGTACTGTTAGACAACGCCTTGTACTCAAATGTTGATTGTGAGCCGTGATGTGTTGCTGGCCAGAGCCGGATTTGCGAGATGTGCTCCCTCAGCTACGCTATGAAATCTGGCAAATGTGACTCGCTCCTCGTCGAGGCGCGTATATCGAGAAATTCCACAGGTAGCCGCAGTGTCTCGCCATGTACCATTTATGCCAGTGCAGCATCAAGATCTGGCTTATGCACTCCGCGTAGGCCAAGTACGACAAATGGTAAGGTTAAGTTGTGTGTTAGTAACAAGCTAGGGAAGTTTAGTATACAAGGCTTTGATTCCACTGGTGTACCTTGGAGAAGGTATACTGGCAAAAATTCTTATCGTTTTGTGACATATAGCCGTCCACAGAAATCCGTCCCTGTTGGTAGTGTGAGTGATTGGACAAATATTGAGAAGGAATGCGTGCACGAAATACTGTTTTTCAGACTAATCCATTTTATACTGATGTTCTTGTAAGTGGTAGCGAACCGAAAGCTGATGATAATGTTCAGTCAGAAGTTAAATACGTTTCTGTGATGGTTAAGAATATTGTAACACTAACATTTTGCAAGAGGAAGGGTAATATAACATTTTAAATAAATGGGTATTGTTGCAGCTCATGTCGGCGTTGTTATTTTTTTACGAATATTGGGACCACATCAGACACTGTACTGACAACCTCCGGCTTGCTTTCCTGGTCCCTGACACGGATGCACGAATTGATATTCTTGCAAGGACATTTAATGGAAACAAAATTTATTCGTCAGCAGCTGTCATTGCACTGGAAGAATTGTGGTATTACAACCCTAACGTCGAGCAGTTGATTGGACAATTTAGGGAAGCGTACAGAGAATATGTGTTTATGTCTAATAATATAAGATGTGCTAATAGCTATTATGATTTTAGACAAGGTCGAGCCAGACCTTTGTGGTGTACACATTAGAACCTCAATAAAGTTGAACCTCAAAAGTCATACCTCAGACACAGAGCCGTAGGTCATCCTAGAAAATTGCCTCTTGGAGTCATAACACATGAGCCGTCTTAACGGCAAGACGAAACAAGAAATAGATGCCAGTAGCGCCGTGTCGATTTTCACTTTAAAACTATATGTAGTTTTATAAAACCTGGTTGTAGGTATAGCATCAAGGTACGGTATTGCTTCCTATGATTCATTAAAAAACCATGGTCTTCAACTACCAGCTACAAATGCCGCACTGCACACTGACTGTGGTAACACTAATCGTGTGTTAACCACTTGATGGGAAGCGCAGGATCTTGCCGCCAGAAAGCAGGACGCCACATGGTATAAGGTTGTAATAAAGTCATCCATCTTGCAGAATTTATAAAGTGTCCAAGGCGTTGTATGCAACTAAATGATGCTCGACGGAGAACGATGCTCGATGGAGAATGATCATGTACAAAGGACACTGTGCTTTGAGATGAATTACTCAAAATACAGTTCTAGCTTGGACATGAGATTGAGCTGGTAAGAAATGCACAAAATCCTACGACTAATACCGTGGCTTTCTAGCAAAATAAATGTTGTATGTGACTTGCACGTCCCTATTTTGAAACGAGATGCCCTTCTTTGAACTTTTTCAATCATATTTGCTAAGGATCTCATCAGTCTCTCTGCGTCTTGTACATGTTCATCAGTCTTTGACCACTCTCACTGCAACATTGACTCTGTGATCGTTCCAATTTAATTTGCACGTTAACCAGAAGTCGGAGTACACTATATCTACCACTGTGTCTCGTGAAGGAACAGAGCGAGCTGAATTAATGCGACTGGACCGTGTATTAACCAGTCGGTGGAAATGAGAGCGTACTGTCATAGATCTCCCGATCGTGTACACGGTGTAAGACTGTCATTAAATGGAGCTGCCTCCCACAACACGAGGCAACAGAAGAATGCAGTGTGATTAGTTACAGTGGTGTTTCTTACTGCTAAATTTGGAAGACATCGCGTCATATGGAAACTGGTAGGACAACAAAGAGTTTGCTACTGCTCACAGCATGGTGGAGCGTTTACAAACTGCAGGTACTACTGTCCGAAGGAGGTGACCTCTACATTGTACAAGAGCCCCACATCAAACGTCAACCGCATTTAACAGGACGCAGTATCACAGAACAGCTACATAGTGTGGGACTCTGGAACCTGAACATCGTGTTCTGCCGATACTTAAACCTTTTGCGAAGAGGTCGAGAACACAAGGAGTGGGTTTGAGTGTGCTTGTCAAATGAAAACGGAGTAGTGTTGACGAGTGTTGGAAACGCTTTATGCATCGAGGAACATCGTCGTTTCTGTAGAGGAAGTCATGTCATGATACGATATTCGGCGCGACTTAAATCTCGCCAAGCACAGCAGTATTGTTCATCGCCTTGGTGGAAGAATGGAATGATTCACCAGAAGAATTTCTTACCCACCCCTCAGGCACGTTCCAGAGCACGCACCACCGTACCACTATGCCTTTGGTCATCACTTCTAAGCTTATAGATAGCGACTAAAGATTTAGCAGCATGAAGGCATCACTCTCATGCATTAGAAATATACACATGAACACCTACACCACGATATGAACACCGAACGAAACATGCTCGGTATTCTTATTCCAAACCTGTGACTACCGCTGTACGAAACTATAGCCAAAGACACCTCCTCAGTTACACAGCTCTGTTACTGTCCTGGAAAGACCGAATTTTTCGCCGGCCAGTGTGGCCGAGCGGTTCTAGGCGCTACGGTCGCAGGTTACAATCCTGCCTCGGGCATGGATGTGTGTCATGTCCTTAGGTTAGTTAGGTTTAAGTAGTTCTAAGTTATAGGGGACTGATGACTACAGATGTTAACTCCCATAGTGCTCAGAGCCATTTGAACCATTTTTGAATGAATTTTTCGGTGTCAAACCGAACTCCAACCAGGCGATATCACGACAAACGATTGTACCACCATACCATGTCGATGCTGTAAACACAATTCGTATCCTGCACCAAACAAAATAACCACTCCTGCAATCGGCATATTGCTATCGACCACAAGACCTATCGACCACAAGACACTCACACCTATATCTCGAAGATGGACAGATCCCAAAAACACAAGTTCATGCACTGTATATAGTCACAGCACTACACATCCCCCGTGAGGTCGGTCGATCATCCACCATGGGCAACGGCCAGGAGTCAACTGCCCCCGCACACACTGGTCCAATGCCCTATCACATCGCCCTCCATGGACAGCGGCCACACTCCGAACTGGTGAACAAATGTCCGACTGGTTCCCCAGGTACACAGGGGTCCGCTAACGGTACTATTTCCAATCTGGCCTGCTTGCTGTAGTGGTTTCTGCAACGAGTTGCAACCATCTCCAGACTCTGGGATTACAAGAACATTTACATTCTAAGCACTGTCGACGAGAAATGCTTCATCAACCGAGAATTAAGTTACCAGCATCAGCTGCAATATCCGATTTTACATCCCCAAAATCCGACATATTTATGATACTTTTGCGCTGAAGTCATCGGGTAGCATGCGAAAATTTCTGGAATTTTATGTATTTTCACATGGTTTGCCAGAATATCATACCATTTACGCGATAGTTCTCGACATCATCCACACAGCAGTATGCTACGGAAGGCTGCCCAACAAACACTGTGTATTAGTCTGCTATTCACCCACCTAGAGGGCGACATGGTTAGGTCAGCTGCATGCTTATTCCCCGGCTCGGGCGGATCAGTGACAGCTCATACCTTAAGCCGGAAATATCAGTTCGTCTAGCCACCGGCTACTTCTACCATGCACTTACACAACAGGCAGAATCGCCTATGAAACCGACCAGATATTTATCAGTGTAATTACAATTAAATAGTCGAAACAAAGCCCCCGGAGTAGACAATATTCCATTGGAACTACTGACGGCCGTGGGAGAGCCAGTCCTGACAAAACTCTACCATCTGGTGAGGAAGATGTATGAGACAGGCGAAATACCCTCAGACTTCAAGATGAATATAATAATTCCAATCCCAAAGAAAGCAGGTGTTGACAGTGTGAAAATTACCGAACTATCAGCTTAATAAGTCACAGCTGCAAAATACTAACACGAATTCTTTACAGACGAATGGAAAAACTAGTAGAAGCCAACCTCGGGGAAGATCAGTTTGGATTCCGTAGAAACACTGGAACACGTGAGGCAATACTGGCCTTACGACTTATCTTAGAAGAAAGATTAAGGAAAGGCAAACCTACGTTTCTAGCATTTGTAGACTTAGAGAAAGCTTTTGACAATGTTGACTGGAATACTCTCTTTCAAATTCTAAAGGTGGCAGGGGTAAAATACAGGGAGCGAAAGGCTATTTACAATTTGTACAGAAACCAGATGGCAGTTATAAGAGTCGAGGGACATGAAAGGGAAGCAGTGGTTGGGAAGGGAGTAAGACAGGGTTGTAGCCTCTCCCGATGTTGTTCAATCTGTATATTGAGCAAGCAGTAAAGGAAACAAAAGAAAAATTCGGAGTAGGTATTAAAATTCATGGAGAGAAATAAAAACTTTGAGGTTCGCCGATGACATTGTAATTCTGTCAGAGACAGCAAAGGACTTGGAAGAGCAGTTGAATGGAATGGACAGTGTCTTGAAAGGAGGATATAAGATGAACATCAACAAAAGCAAAACAAGGATAATGGAATGTAGTCTAATTAAGTCGGGTGATGCTGAGGGAATTAGATTAGGAAATGAGGCACTTAAAGTAGTAAAGGAGTTTTGCTATTTGGGGAGCAAAATAACTGATGATGGTCGAAGTAGAGAGGATATAAAATGTAGGCTGGCAATGGCAAGGAAAGCGTTTCTGAAGAAGCGAAATTTGTTAACATCCAGTATTGATTTAAGTGTCAGGAATTCATTTCTGAAAGTATTCGTATGGAGTGTAGCCATGTATGGAAGTGAAACATGGACGATAAATAGTTTGGACAAGAAGAGAATAGAAGCTTTCGAAATGTGGTGCTACAGAAGAATGCTGAAGATTAGATGGGTAGATCACATAACTAATGAGGAAGTATTGAATAGGATTGGGGAGAAGAGAAGTTTGTGGCACAACTTGACCAGAAGAAGGGATCGGTTGGTAGGACATGTTCTGAGGCATCAAGGGATCACCAATTTAGTATTGGAGGGCAGCGTGGAGGGTAAAACTCGTAGAGGGAGACCAAGAGATGAATACACTAAGCAGATTCAGAAGGATGTGGGTTGCAGTAGGTACTGGGAGATGAAAAAGCTTGCACAGGATAGAGTAGCATGGAGAGCTGCATCAAACCAGTCTCAGGACTGAAGACCACAACAACAACAACAACAACAACATACAATTAAATATTACGATCGTAGCGCCAATACAGCGACACTCAACAGTGAACGAAGTATCGGAAATACCAACTGCGAACGACTGTGCTTCTGGAAATGTCACTATCTATACCATCCTTTTGACTCAACATAATTTTCCACGTAAAATCTTTCATCCCCCCAACGGCTATCGATGCACTGAAATCGCAGTTTTCTACATCAAATCCATAGCTCTCTTACGACCGGACTAAGCAATTTTCTATGCACATGTTGGAACACAGACCACAGCCAGCGTAACGCCCCAACACATACCTTATAAGCCTGCTGATTACAGCGAATCTATCACACATCCTCTACTAGGTACACTACTTCGCCAATAACTGAATGCTGGTGACACCAAAGAATACTGAGCAAAAATCCGCGATGGATGGACAATCCTCATTTGTTTTGTTTGCGATTGGTACTAGTGTGTCTGAGGAAAAGGTACGTAACTAAAAAAAAAAAAAAAAAAAAAAAAAAAAAAAAAGTGCTTCAAATGGCTCTGAGCACTATGGGACTTATCATCTGAGGTCATCAGTCCCCTAAAACTTAGAACTACTTAAACCTAACTAACCTAAGGACATCACACACATCCATGCCCGAGGCAGGATTCGAACCGGCGACCGTAGACTGATGCGCCTAGAACCGCTCGGGCAAACCGGCCGGCGACACGTTTTGTAAGCGACCTGCTATTAAAAACACTGTCTCGATGAATATGTTTATGTCACCCCTCGTAAAAAGTGGTCTTGGTTCTACAGGCACACACAAGTATCGCTAATGATATCCGCATTAAAACCCATGTTTGTTGTTGTGGTCTTCAGTCCTGAGACTGGTTTGATGCAGCTCTCCATGCTACTCTATCCTGTGCAAGCTTTTTCATCTCCCAGTACCTACTGCAACCTACATCCTTCTGAATCTGCTTAGTGTATTCATCTCTTGGTCTCCCTCTACGATTTTTACCCTCTACGCTCCCCTCCAATACTAAATTGGTGATCCCTTGATGCCTCAGAACATGTCCTACCAACCGATCCCTTCTTCTGGTCAAGTTGTGCCACAAACTTCTCTTCTCCCCAATCCTATTCAATACTTCCTCATTAGTTATGTGATCTACCCATCTAATCTTCAGCATTCTTCTGTAGCACCACATTTCGAAAGCTTCTATTCTCTTCTTGTCCAAACTATTTATCGGCCATGTTTCACTTCCATACATGGCTACACTCCATACAAATACTTTCAGAAATGACTTCCTGACACTTAAATCAATACTGGATGTTAACAAATTTCTCTTCTTCAGAAACGCTTTCCTTGCCATTGCCAGCCTACATTTTATATCCTCTCTACTTCGACCATCATCAGTTATTTTGCTCCCCAAATAGCAAAACTCCTTTACTACTTTAAGTGCCTCATTTCCTAATCTAATTCCCTCAGCATCACCCGACTTAATTAGACTACATTCCATTATCCTTGTTTTGCTTTTGTTGATGTTCATCTTATATCCTCCTTTCAAGACACTGTCCATTCCATTCAACTGCTCTTCCAAGTCCTTTGCTGTCTCTGACAGAATTACAATGTCATCGGCGAACCTCAAAGTTTTTATTTCTACTCCATGAATTTTAATACCTACTCCGAATTTTTCTTTTGTTTCCTTTAATGCTTGCTCAATATACAGATTGAACAACATCGGGGAGAGGCTACAACCCTGTCTTACTCCCTTCCCAACCACCGCTTCCCTTTCATGTCCCTCGACTCTTATAACTGCCATCTGGTTTCTGTACAAATTGTAAATAGCCTTTCGCTCCCTGTATTTTACCCCTGCCACCTTTAGAATTTGAAAGAGAGTATTCCAGTCAACATTGTCAAAAGCTTTCTCTAAGTCTACAAATGCTAGAAATGTAGGTTTGCCTTTCCTTAATCTTTCTTCTAAGATAAGTCGTAAGGTCAGTATTGCCTCACGTGTTCCAGTGTTTCTACGGAATCCAAACTGATCTTCCCCGAGGTTGGCTTCTACTAGTTTTTCCATTCGTCTGTAAAGAATTCGTGTTAGTATTTTGCAGCTGTGACTTATTAAACTGATAGTTCGGTAATTTTCACATCTGTCAACACCTGCTTTCTTTGGGATTGGAATTATTATATTCTTCTTGAAGTCTGTGGGTATTTCGCCTGTTTCATACATCTTGCTCACCAGATGGTAGAGTTTTGTCAGGACTGGCTCTCCCACGGCCGTCAGTAGTTCCAATGGAATATTGTCTACTCCGGGGGCCTTGTTTCGACTCAGGTCTTTCAGTGCTCTGTCAAACTCTTCACGCAGTATCATATCTCCCATTTCATCTTCATCTACATCCTCTTCCATTTCCATAATATTGTCCTCAAGTACATCGCCCTTGTATAGACCCTCTATATACTCCTTCCACCTTTCTGCTTTCCCTTCTTTGCTTAGAACTGGATTTCCATCTGAGCTCTTGATATTCATACAAGTCGTTCTCTTATCTCCAAAGGTCTCTTTAATTTTCCTGTAGGCGGTATCTATCTTACCCCTAGTGAGATAGGCCTCTACATCCTTACATTTGTCCTCTAGCCATCCCTGCTTAGCCATTTTGCACTTCCTGTCGATCTCATTTTTGAGACGTTTGTATTCCTTTTTGCCTGTTTCACTTACTGCATTTTTATATTTTCTCCTTTCATCAATTAAATTCAATATATCTTCTGTTACCCAAGGATTTCTACTAGCCCTCGTCTTTTTACCTACTTGATCCACTGCTGCCTTCACTACTTCATCCCTCAAAGCTACCCATTCTTCTTCTACTGTATTTATTTCCCCCATTCCTGTCAATTGCTCCCTTATGCTCTCCCTGAATCTCTGTACAACCTCTGGTTCTTTTAGTTTATCCAGGTCCCATCTCCTTAAATTCCCACCTTTTTGCAGTTTCTTCAGTTTTAATCTACAGGTCATAACCAATAGATTGTGGTCAGAGTCCACATCTGCCCCTGGAAATGTCTTACAATTTAAAACCTGGTTCCTAAATCTCTGTCTTACCATAATATAATCTATCTGATACCTTTTAGTATCTCCAGGGTTCTTCCATGTATACAACCTTCTTTCATGATTCTTGAACCAAGTGTTAGCTATGATTAAGTTATGCTCTGTGCAAAATTCTACAAGGCGGCTTCCTCTTTCATTTCTGTCCCCCAATCCATATTCACCTACTATATTTCCTTCTCTCCCTTTTCCTACACTCGAATTCCAGTCACCCATGACTATTAAATTTTCGTCTCCCTTCACAATCTGAATAATTTCTTTTATTTCATCATACATTTCTTCAATTTCTTCGTCATCTGCAGAGCTAGTTGGCATATAAACTTGTACTACTGTAGTAGGTGTGGGCTTCGTATCTATCTTGGCCACAATAATGCGTTCACTATGCTGTTTGTAGTAGCTTACCCGCATTCCTATTTTCCTATTCATTATTAAACCTACTCCTGCATTACCCCTATTTGATTTTGTGTTTATAACCCTGTAGTCACCTGACCAGAAGTCTTGTTCCTCCTGCCACCGAACTTCACTAATTCCCACTATATCTAACTTCAACCTATCCATTTCCCTTTTTAAATTTTCTAACCTATCTGCCCGATTAAGGGATCTGACATTCCACGCTCCGATCCGTAGAAAGCCAGTTTTCTTTCTCCTGATAACGACATCCTCTTGAGTAGTCCCCGCCCGGAGATCCGAATGGGGGACTATTTTACCTCCGGAATATTTTACCCAAGAGGACGCCATCATCATGTAATCATACAGTAAAGCTGCATGCCCTCGGGAAAAATTACAGCTGTAGTTTCCCCTTGCTTTCAGCCGTTCGCAGTACCAGCACAGCAAGGCCGTTTTGGTTAATGTTGCAAGGCCAGATCAGTCAATCATCCAGACTGTTGCCCTTGCAACTACTGAAAAGGCTGCTGCCCCTCTTCAGGAACCACACGTTTGTCTGGCCTCTCAACAGATACCCCTCCATTGTGGTTGCACCTACGGTACGGCTATCTGTATCGCTGAGGCACGCAAGCCTCCCCACCAACGGCAAGGTCCATGGTTCATGGGGGGGGATTAAAACCCATATTAGCTCATAAATCGAGGAATGGTATTGCTTATCGATGAAGTGGTCTTACACACAAATACCGCAACATTGAATATAGATGGTGATCGCTAGCGGTGTGTATTAACAGACCGAAAGCATGGGTGCTTGTCGCTGGCGATGTAAGCTCGTAATAAAATCACCACTTACAACAAATTTAGAAAGTGATTCGGCTAAAGAACGAGGTATTAAGCCAATATTTGCAACTGCCTCATACCGCCACTAGATATTCCTCACTCTAACAAATAGTATGTGTAACGCACTCTATCTCAATGGCATGTACGCAGTGTAGCAGAGGTTCTGTGATATATCCACTGAGCTACAGGCGAGAGAGGCTGATGGTTGATTGAGATTGATCATGTACAGTAGATGGTGTGCTATGTGGGGAATCACTTAAAAACTGCAACACTAGACTGGAGTCATAAGAAGTGTACAAAATCTTATGACCAGTACCCTGCCTTTTCAAATCTATAGTGTTATGCTTTCTGGCAGCTATGCTGTCCATGATTTGGAATCATATCACTCACTCAACCACGTACCTGCTTTTGATCTTTTGGAAAAGTCTTTTAATGATTACAGCCACTAGTGAATTATGTTCATGGCACTCTCATATCTCGAAGCAGGTTACCTTTCTCGAACCTGTCTCCTCAGAAAAAAACATCGATGTGGTTTTACAGACTCTCTGCATCTTGTAATTGTTCCTCAGTCTCTGCTCCACCCTCCCTGTAGCTTTGTGATCCTGATCATTTAAAGTATAGGCGGAAATGAGCAGAAGTTCGAGAACACTATGTCTGCTACATTCTACATTCCGTTGAGAAACTGGGTGAGCTGAGTTAATTCGACAGGACTGTGTTTTGACCACTCGATGGAAATGGGAATATGTTGCTGTAGCTCTGCCAACTATGTACAATGTGCGAGGCCAGGGCCAAACGAAGGTTTCTCCTGTAACACGATGTAGTAGAAAAGACAGTGTGAGCAGTTACTGTGGTGTTTCTTATTGGGAAAATTGAAAGACTCCGCATCATTTAGGATTTGGAAGATGGACGAGGATTTTGCTACTGTCATGTGGTGCTTTTCCAAACTACATACAGGTACTTCAGTCCGAAGGAGATCTGCGTTTCTCAGGGTGTCGCCCAAACATTCTCTCTATCCTCGTTATTTTGCACAGTACAGCACAGAAAAACTACAAACTATAATTTCCCTGCTAACATCACCCGGTAGAGAAGTCAGTACGATATTACCACATCTTTCTCTTCCAACATATCAGGAAACAAATACCATCTGTGTGTTGACACTGAACAAAAGTAGGGTGATTCCATCAAATATATATTAGTCCACTGGACCAGGTGGCCAGTGATTGAAATCACTTACACAGACCAGTGTAAATTATATCGCACATACAGTAGGACCATTTCGCACGGACTATCAGTTGCAAGAAAGGGTCCATGTATAGTTGATTGATACATTGTTTTTCTGCAGTAACACATCTAAAGAGTGTATGACTACAGCTGTATACACAGCCATAAAGTTTCGTTTTTTTTTTTTTCTGTACCTTGACTGAGGTTTGTGTCACGAGCTAAACTCACATTAACACGTTCTAATCCATTAGCTCCCAAAGGAAGCTGGACATTGTATAGTGTAAATTACGCTGCTGTTGCTGCTTGCACAACACACAGGCTGGCTGAAATAAAATAGAGGCACTGGTTCTTATTCACCAAAACGTGGAGCACGTCACATCGTATGAAAACTGGAAGAGTCTGTGGAATTGTGGAGCGTTTCCAAACAGCTGTCCAAAGGTGATCACCTCTACAGTTAATCTCATCTTCCGAAGTGAATAGGTAGCAGATGCCTCGGTGTTCCATTTCGATTAATTCCTCGTATTGCAGTCATGTACGTGATCTCTGTTGTGGTATTGGCCATCCCCTGAAAGTGTTGTTCCCCTCAAGACTCTCTCCATCTCAAACAAGAGGTGTCAGTCAATCATTATGTAGTAATCAACAGTGTGCCAGAGGAGAGATGGGATGGGAAAGACACTGTTGATATGTGACAATGTACTGTAATAAGCACTTTAGTTGATAGTGGGATCACTTTTACCAATTTTACCAGTTTTTCAATGATTCAGTGCTGGTCAATGACATGACAGCATGCTTCTCAATTTATGTGTCATCGCTAAACCACCCCTCCACTAGTTCGTGTGTACTGCTCTACTGGCCATTAAAATAAGCTACACCAAGAAGAAATGCAGATGATAAACGGGTATTTATTGGACAAATGTATTATACTAGAACTGACATGTGATTACATTTTCACGCAGTTTAGGTGCATAGATCCTGAGAAATCAGTACCCAGAACAACCACCTCTGGCCGCAATAACGGCCTTGATACGCCTGGGCATTGAGTCAAACAGGGCTTGGATGGTGAGAGATCTGGAGAATGCGCTGGCCAGTGCAGCAGTCGAACATTTTCTGTATACAGAAAGGCCCGTACAGGACCTGCAACATGCGGTCGTGCATTATCCTGCTGAAATGTAGGGTTTCGCAGGGATCGAATGAAGGGTAGAGTCACGGGTCGTAACATACCTGTAATGAAACGTCCAAGTGCCGTAAGAGGGAACAATAGGTGGTCGAGACGTGTTACCAATGGCACCCCATACCATCACGCCGGGTGATACACCAGTATAGCTATGACGAATACGCGCTTCCAATGTGCGTTCACCGCGATGTGGCCCAACACGGATGCGACCATCATGATGCTGTAAAAAGAACCTGGATTCATCCGAAAAAATGACGTTTTGCCATTCGTGCACCCAGGTTCGTCGTTGAGTACACCATCGCAGGCGCTCCCGTCTGTGATACAGCGTCAAGGGTAACCGCAACCATGGTCTCCGAGCTGATAGTCCATGCTGCTGTAAACGTCGTCGAACTGTTCGTGCAGATGGTTGTTGTCTTGCAAACGTCCCCATCTGTTGACTCAGGGATCGAGACGTGGCTGCACGATCCGTTACAGCCATGCGGATAAGATGCCTGTCATCTCGACTGCTAGTGATACGAGGCCGTTGGGATCCAGCACGGCGTTCCGCATTACCCTCCTGAATCCACCGATTCCATATTCTGCTAACAGTCATTGGATCTCGAGCCACGCGAGCAGCAGCGTCGCGATACGATAAACCGCAATCGTGACAGGCTACAATCCGACCTTTATCAAAGTCGGAAACGTGATGGTACGCATTTCTCCTCCTTACACGAGGCATCACAACAATGTTTCACCAGGCAACGCCGGTCAACTGCTGTTTGTGTATGAAAAATCGGTTGTAAAGTTTCCTCATGTCAGCAAGTTGTAGGTGTCGCCACCGGCACCAACCTTGTGTGAATGCTCTGAAAAGCTGATCTTTTGCATATCACAGCATCTTCTTCCTGTTGGTTAAATTTCGCGTCTGTAGCACGTCATCTTCGTGGTGTAGCAATTTTAATGGCCAGTAGTGTATAGCGCGGATGTAGATAGATAAATGTGTGGTACATCCATAAATTTTCACTTTTTGAACATGTACACCAAAGTATACCAGACAGCGTCCTATATCGATGTAGTTAGGTTATCTACATATTTCTAGGGCTTTGACTGTAGTGCGGAATTTACAATTACGATTGCCCATTTTTCCCTATTTGAATGGGAGTCACAGAGTATTCTCACTTCCTTAGTCGGTGACTGAAAGATCTCCCCACATTGTCTTCGAGCAAACCTACCTACAACACTGCCACTGATTTAATTTGCAACTGAGCAGAAATAGGAGTGTGCTATACCCACGACATTCCATGTATCATGAAGGGACAGAGCAAGCAGAGTCCATAACTGCTGTCCAGAGTCATAGACTGTGCGGCTGGTCCTGGCGGAGGTTCGAGTCCTCCCTTGGGCATGGGTGTGTGTGTGTTTGTCCTTAGGATAATTTAGGTTAAGTAATGTGTAAGCTTAGGGACTGATGACCTTAGCAGTTAAGTCCCATAAGATTTCACAGACTTTTTTTGCTGTCCAGAGAAGACTGTTCTACACCAATCTTCCTCATGGCACATTTCCAAATGCACAAGATCGCTCTACGTGTGCGAATTTCTGTAAGATTAGCACCCCTTATCGCTGTATAGTAGATATGAGAGTGTTGTGATGATATAAAAGCCAGTTAGGAGGTAACATTTGGTTATGCATAGTGGTGCTCCAGACAGATGACCGGGCGAGGTGGCGCAGAGGTACACACTGGACTCACATTCGGGAGGACAACGGTTCAAACCCGTGTCCAGCCATCCAGATTTAGGTTTTCCATAATTTCCCTAAATTGCTTCAGGTAAATACCAGGATGGTTCCTTCAAAAGGGCACAGCCGATTTCCTTCTCCCTCCTTTCCTAACCCGAGCTTGTGCTCCATCTCTAATGACCATATTGTCGATGGGACGTTAAACACTAATCCTCTCCTCCTCCAGACAGATGGCGTTTGAAGCATTTTACGTAAATCAACTGTGCTATCAATTCCAAAGTACTGTTCTCGTGTCTGGGGTCAGTCAAGATGAATGCAATACCCTTAATGTTCCAATGCAGGACATATATGTCCAACATCTAACATACATCCACCATGTAACTTTTCTATCTAACTCACTATGGTGACATACTTTAAGAAGATAAAACTGCTTCCTTTTACATCAAAGAAAAAACATAGAGTCTTTGTGATACATGTACAATATAGCTTTCCAGAGGCATACAGTGCTCACTGTCCACATCTGATCACACTACAGAAATTATATTATACATGCATCAGTTCTATAAAATGATCGTCAGCAATGGAGAATGCCTCTTACAAGGAAACATACAGAAGTACAGCAGCACTGTTTACATCTGAAATTAAATGTCATGCTTCTTTCACTCTGGAAACAGAATACAATCTCTCTTCCAGACACAACATGTTTCAAGCAAATGTATACACAGGGATTGCAGTACCTCACAAACACCTGCCACTAATTTAGAATCACCATAGTTATGAAACTAAAGACTCGATTTATGTTCAAGATGTTTCTGGGGAGTGGAGTATGTCGCATAAATCACAGTTCTTCTAAAGGAGGGTGTTGAATCAGGTTTTTCTTCGATGGACATAATTCATCACGCATGCACTGGAAGTCCTCTGCTGACTAGTATGCAGAGGTTTGCTGTTAACGATCGCAGATAGATAGTGCTCTAAGTCACACACAGAATACTCAATTGTATATGAATCTAACGCGAGTTATACCACACAACTGATACACCCAGAGAGTAAATGAAAAAAATAGTTAAATGCGCGGTATGTGACCTGCAGGAACATCTCCCTCTTTGTAGAATGCGTCATCAATCTACCATTAAATCATACCTCATTACAACCATATCTCAACCGATCACTCCATCCACATTTTTTCTTTTTTAACGTAGATCCAAGTCAATTTAGAGGCAGAAGGTCCTCTTTTTGCAGGAAAGCATCCAAGACAGCAGTCAAGTTTCATGTATCACTGTTACTTCGATAGACATACACTAAAATGTTAAAAAGTCATGCAGAAACTGTTCTGTAAGGTATTTTGTTAGCTAACGCAGCATGTCTTTGATTGGTGGAGAACGCAGAGAAGCACATTGTAAATACTGTTTGTTAGGGTTTAAAACACCTAAACAGCCCAGCACAAGGTCAAACACGCGATCCATTCTGTAGTTATATATTGCAGCCCCCCATCTGGTAATACAACATTCTTTAGCTAAGGGCACGTCATAAAAGTTTATAAGGTGGTTGCTGGGTGACTCCATACTGGCAGGCCCTGAGAAGCTGCAAGTAGCTGCGCGCTCAGGCTTGCAGCAACCCCCCCCCCCCCCCTCCGCCCGAGACAAAAAGCACACGACTTGTCATGCTGGAAATATCCCATCCTTAGTCCTCCCTGGTGCACTTTCTTTTTTTGTGGCATACCGATCGCACCACGTGGAGCTGGCAGTAGACTTAAAGTCACACTGCCTTCCTCCCTGTAGAGTTGTACTAGGTGTTGATATCTGTACTACATTTCAAGCAATTTTAGAATACGTGGAGAGAAGTGATGTCATGATCACTTGGATAGAAGTGACATAAAAACGATAAAATTACGAAAATTGACGGAAAATACAAGGGAATGAGGGAAATTTGGGGAGCATTTATGCTCAGTCCAGGAAAATTGTTGTACAGGATGCAGCACGTAAAACCGGCCCATCATATGCAACTCGCTTCAACTAACCATTTCCTCTGATGTACCAACACTGTGCAGAACTTTGTTGTTGTGTAACCCCACTGCAGCCGCAGCCAGTGAAACTTGTCGAAAACAGTTGAGAAAAAGTCCTAGTTGTGTGATGTCAGGTTAGTGTGAGTGTGTGATAATGCTGTATTCGTTAACCGAGCGTGTTGCCGTTTTTGTATCGTTCATTCGCACTGGATCTTTTGTGATTGTTTCAGGAGAAATTTCCAGGAGGCCCTATGACGGCAAAAATCACCATACAGTAATTGGTTGAAAAATGGCAGCGTACAGGATCAGTTCAAAATGCTCCCAGGAGCAGACCACCACATGTCTTCACACCCGAATTAAAGAGTCAGGTGCAGGAGATAATGACAAGAAGTCCTTGTAAGTCAACCAGGAGATTGAGTCAAGAGGTTCAGGCGAGTGAGAGAAGTTGCAGTCGTGTTTTAAGGAGGATGAAGTTAAAACCATACCGGATAAGTGTTGTTCAAGAACTAAAGGAGCCCAACCTGCCAAAGCGAGTGCATTTCTATTCATGGCTGCCGAGGAATGTTGCCAACTGTGTCTTTGAACGACTAAGGCTCATCATGAGTGGTGAGACATGGTCTCACCTGCCTGGGTACATACATTCCCAAACAATCAATACTGGTCGGCAGAAATTCCACATGCGATCCACCATGTACCCTTGCATGACGGGAAGATTGGCGTTTGGTGTGCCATTTCCGGTACACGCGTTATGGGACCCATATTTTTGAGTGGACAGTGAACAGTGACGAGTATTTGGATATCCTGGAGCAGTTTTATTCAAACTTGACAGAAGAGAAGCGTCAGTTATTTTAGTTCATGTGTTGACTTTATGGGCTGGTTTTAAGTGCCACACTCTTTATATACACTCCTGGAAACTGAAATAAGAACACCGTGAATTCATTGTCCCAGGAAGGGGAAACTTTATTGACACATTCCTGGGGTCAGATACATCACATGATCACACTGACAGAACCACAGGCACATAGACACAGGCAACAGAGCATGCACAATGTCGGCACTAGTACAGTGTATATCCACCTTTCGCAGCAATGCAGGCTGCTATTCTCCCATGGAGACGATCGTAGAGATGCTGGATGTAGTCCTGTGGAACGGCTTCCCATGCCATTTCCACCTGGCGCCTCAGTTGGACCAGCGTTCGTGCTGGACGTGCAGACCGCATGAGACGACGCTTCATCCAGTCCCAAACATGCTCAATGGGGGACAGATCCGGAGATCTTGCTGGCCAGGGTAGTTGACTTACACCTTCTAGAGCACGTTGGGTGGCACGGGATACATGCGAACGTGCATTGTCCTGTTGGAACAGAAAGTTCCCTTGCCGGTCTAGGAATGGTAGAACGATGGGTTCGATGACGGTTTGGATGTACCGTACACTATTCAGTGTCCCCTCGACGATCACCAGTGGTGTACGGCCAGTGTAGGAGATCGCTCCCCACACCATGATGCCGGGTGTTGGCCCTGTGTGCCTCGGTCGTATGCAGTCCTGATTGTGGCGCTCACCTGCACGGCGCCAAACACGCATACGACCATCATTGGCACCAAGTCAGAAGCGACTCTCATCGCTGAAGACAACACGTCTCCATTCGTCCCTCCATTCACGCCTGTCGCGACACCACTGGAGGCGGGCTGCACGATGTTGGGGCGTGAGCGGAAGACGGCCTAACGGTGTGCGGGACCGTAGCCCAGCTTCATGGAGATGGTTGCGAATGGTCCTCGCCGATACCCCAGGAGCAACAGTGTCCCTAATTTGCTGGGAAGTGGCGGTGCGGTCCCCTACGGCACTGCGTAGGATCCTACGGTCTTGGCATGGATCCGTGCATCGCTGCGGTCCGGTCCCAGGTCGACGGGCACGTGCACCTTCCGCCGACCACTGGCGACAACATCGATGTACTGTGGAGACCTCACGCCCCACGTGTTGAGCAATTCGGCGGTACGTCCACCCGGCCTCCCGCATGCCCACTATACGCCCTCGCTCAAAGTCCGTCAACTGCACATACGGTTCACGTCCACGCTGTCGCGGCATGCTACCAGTGTTAAAGACTGCGATGGAGCTCCGTATGCCACGGCAAACTGGCTGACACTGACGGCGGCGGTGCACAAATGCTGCGCAGCTAGCGCCATTCGACGGCCAACACCGCGGTTCCTGGTGTGTCCGCTGTGCCGTGCGTGTGATCATTGCTTGTACAGCCCTCTCGCAGTGTCCGGAGCAAGTATGGTGGGTCTGACACACCGGTGTCAATGTGTTCTTTTTTCCATTTCCAGGAGTGTAGGAACGACTAACGGCAGCAAGAAGAATACCAGAAAATTTGTACATGAAAGCACTGGGAACTAGGGAAACAGTCAGTTTTCGTCGCAGCAATAAGAAGGCTTAAACAGAACGTTTGACGTGTATGACCCCAAAGTTCACGACATGCACCTTATAGATTTTTATGAAGTGTTCTTAGCTACAGAGCGTTGTATTACCAGAAGGGAGGACTGCAATATACAGCTACAGAATGGATCGCGTTTTTGACCCTGTGCAGGTCTGTTTAGGTGTTTTAAATCCTGACAAACAGTATTTACAATGTACTTAGCTGTCACCGCATGGTTGTAATTGGTGGAGAGTACAGACAACAAATACCTTACATAACAGTTGCGGAATTGCTTTGTAACAATATTGAAACCCGCTGGGCAGAACAGATAATAGGATTGTGAAAAGGGGCCAAAGGTTGATGTCAGTTTCTACTTCTAAATGTCATTTATTGGAATTTAGCAACTCTGTCATGGCTGAAGGCCTCCAACAACAAATCTTAACAAGATAAAAATCCAATTAAGATAGCAATAAAATAATTAAAAAAACAACATACGCAAAGTGCAATACAAATGGCTGAGGGCCACAATTAATTTCCAAAACTTTAGGATATATTACCATAGACCTTTAAAGGCAGAAAGCCAAACAAGAAATCATAAAAAATCAAAAATTCAATTAAGACAGCAATAAAATAATTTAAAACCCAAAAGGCAACATATACAAGGTGCAACACAAATGGCCGAGGTCCACAATCAAACTTCAAAATTTCAAAATATATTACTATAATCTTTAAAGCAGACGGCCGCAGTGTTAAAGCTTGAAAGATAAATTTAAAAATTAATTTTGCAAAATTTTAAGAAAACAAACCAATAACCATAAGCTTAAAATTCAAAATAGCTGACAACAGATAATTAAACACCAGTGGTACTCAGAACACCTCCAGGGAGGTCGGTCTGCCCTCGTTCACTTAGGTGAGACAGGTGGTGAGCCCAACTACACTTGATCCATCGGAACCCGACCAGGGGACAGCCACTGACCGACCGACACAACGAATTGCGTCCCATCAATAAGTACGCAAGAACTCAAACAGGAAAGATTACAAACGTGATAATCCACAATGGAGTACGTATTAGCTGTCAAAACTACACACAACTTCGACGTCCTGGGTCAGTGAACCACGAAGCTCAAAGCGATCGGACAGCACCACATACGCTGCGACACTGCGCAGGGCCCGACAGCGGACCCAGGCGACTGCACTGCATGGAGATCTCCTCCCTGGTCCGCACCAACTGACCGACTGCCTGCTGGTCCGTCCGCGAATGCTGCTGCGTCGCGACTGCACTGCTGGTGTATCTCCCACTCATTTCAGGAACACGACGGCGGAAATATTGGCTCGGACCCAACCATGCAGAGCAAGCACGCCCACTGGATAAACGGCATCCCTGCACCAGAAAAGGACCGACCCAAGTTCCACAAAATGCCAATTGAAGGGGCCCAGAAGGACTCGGAGAACCAGTTACACGTCGCCCGATGAGACGACCGACCTCTCAGAGGCAGTACGCCAGCAAAATTTAAGATAACTTGTCAAAAGAAATAACACCAACTACACACACAACCTGACAAACACTTGCAGAAGACTTGAACGACACTCAACAGTAACTAAGCATGCACGAAGACAAATCGGGAGTCGATGCACACACACACAGCCGACTCATGAACGATCGGTGAGCCCAAACGCGTCGTCCAGTAGGACGACCGACCGACGATCCACCAAGATCGTGGGCCGGCTCAAGTGGTGCGTGGCGGCAATGGTCGGGTGAGCCATGTCGACGCAGACCTCACTGCTGCTCCAACACGACTGCACTAGTGCCGCATTGCAATTCCCAGACTGGCAGGTCCGGACTGGACTCCAGATGCGTTCCCACTGACTGGCAGACCCGAACTCGCAACCCGAACTGCAACCAACTCACCCACATCAAAACAAAGCAACAAAGTGCTCTGATATGCATGCCTATAATACAAGAAATAAAGACTGCTACTACAGACAAAGAACAAAATTAAAAACAACAGACCATAGTCCATGCATTAGTGGTCAAATATAGTACAACAGATTACCGAGCTCTATAAGGTGCCACAAAGGGAACTTATTCAAAGTGAAAGTGAAATATTTCTTGATTGACAAGTGTTTATATTCTTTAAGTGAATATTAATATTAAACTAAAATAAATTATTGTATATATACAGTTGTGTAAAATCTGAATATTTGTAATAGGTATGATGTAACACCCAACCCAATATTGTGCCTTATTAGGTACAATGGTACATTTGTATCATGTATATGTAATCACATATGTTGCATGGGGGCTTAATTAAATATGATTGAAAATACTTTTAGCTTTTGGTAGCTGTCTGTCCGATTACGTAAGTCTCGTAATCGGTTGGCCCTGACTAGTATTATTACGCTATCTGACTGCAAAGAACAACAACAAGAATGAAATGAAATTTTTCGTTAACACAATTAATTAATTAAGTCCCCAGCAACTATAAAACCTACTAAACCAAAGCACAAGTATAACTGTTCTGTATGTGGTAGTATGACTCAACGCACATCTGGCACAGTTCTTCTTCAACAAGACAAGAAATTTTAAATACCATTATACTGACGTGATAAAAGAAAATTACAAATACTACAATTGCATAAGGAAAGCAGAATTAAACTCTAATACAAGAACACACACCACATGCTTTGTTGACTGAACCTGTAATGACGCATTATTTAAAATATGGAATTAATGAAAAAACACGCAATATTTTACCTTCATATATATATTGACGAAAAGCACTCTGATCGTTACAGTATTTCCATTAGAATAAATCTGCTATCTCTCCCATCAAATAACTGCATAAAACATGGAACAACACTCTCCACTATCACATCTCACTCCGACTTCACGACAAGCAGTGCCCACTACGAGTTCTCTCCAAGCACTGACCTCTACGAGCTCTTAACAGTCACTGACTACTACGAGCTCTCGACAAGCACTGTGGAGGCGGCTTAATAATACTCTTTGGCGCAATCTCTGGCGCAGTGGCTCAGTGTAGCCACCTTTCATATGCCCCTCCTCCACAGGCCAGAATTTGATGGTATTTTTGCCAGCATTGGTGGTGAAAATACCACCAAATTCGTCCAGAAAAATACGGACAAAAATAAAAGATAATATTAATACCTAAATATCACATAATTAGTTAAAATTTTGGCTTTGCACTGACCTTTCAATAACCTAATATATGAAATACAGTAGGCAATACAAATTCTTTTCATACATGTGGCTTTACATAATAGTTTGCACAAAACACAAAAAATCAGTTTATACAAATGTTCACATAAAATACTTTTAATGATTAGTTTATACAAAAAAAAAGGACACCAACAGGTAACATCTTTTCAGTAAAAGCAGTCCATCAGTGGCACCCAGTAAAGTTTAGCAGGTACAGACACCAACAAGTGACATCATTTCAGTAGAAGTAGTCCATCAGTTGCACCCAGCAATGTTGAGCAGGTGCAGAACCAACAAGTGACATCATTTCAGCAGAAACAGTCCATCAGTTGCACCCACCAATGTTGAGAGCAGGTGCAGACACCAACAAGTGACATCATTTCAGTAGAAGCAGTCCATCAGTTGCACCCAGCAATGTTGAGCAGGTGCAGACACCAACAAGTGACATCATTTTAGTAGAAGCAGTTCCATCTGTTGCACCCAGCAATGTTGAGTAGGTGCAGACAGCAACTAGTGACTTCATTTCAGTAGAAGCAGTTCCGCACCCAGCAATGTTGAGTAGGTGCAGACAGCAAGAAGTGACTTCATTTCCATACAAGTAGTCCATCAGTTGCACCTAGCAATGATGAGCAGGTCCAGAGAGCAGTCCATGATATTCACTATCACTGATCACACAGTTCATCAGCAGAAATTAAACATGTCCTAGTGGCACCAAAGAAAAAGTACAAGTAACAGTCCATAATATTCACTATCACTGATCACACAGTTCATCAGCAGAAATTAATCATTCCTAAGTGTCACACATTATATTGAAAAAGTGCAGGTAACAGTTCATAATATTTACCTTCACTAATCAGACAGTTCAGGCATGAACAATAGTTTGAATACACATACAAATGCTTGTAAACATACAAATTCTAATAAACACACAAATGATATCAGATAATTTTCACATTAACTATTACAAATACTCAAATATCAGTAAACCTATAATATTTATGGGTGTCAGTGCAAGCCACTACAAACAAATAAAATAATATTTACGAGATAGGTGGGTAGGATTAGGAAAGGAAAACACACAAAACACACTCACTCATCTTTCATCCACATTAAGTACTACTGTGTAATTGAATAGTGTTAACTGTGTAAATGTAATTCTGTCAAAATCTGATGTTCATCATGTGTATCAAGTAGTAGTGGCAGCAATGTATAACAGTCAATAATAGTTAGTCAACGTCATAGTCATCATGTCAAGACCAATGTTTGCCAAGCCAGATCAAATGTACTGTTGTTGAACAACTGTCAGTGAGCCAAGATATGCAAATACTTCCTCTCTTCAAAAAAAAAAAAGTATATACTGCTTAGTGATTTAACAAAGTGTGTGTATAGACTATCTTCCTTCTACTTTAGTGTTCTAGTATGCTATCTTCATCCTCCTTGTTCCATAAGACCAACAAAAAAAGAAAAATATGCTTCTCACTTACTTTACCTCTTATCCACCAAAACTCCAATAATCATTAACTTCACACAATCTCAATAATACCTCAATAATACCTCTTCAATACGTCGATACATATAAACGTTATTGCCAATATCATTTCACTTCCATAACAACTCTTTCCTCTAGTCAGTCTCCTCGAACAAGTACAGGTAAAATCCTAGTGCAAACTTCAGTTCATCATCCCATACAATCTGAAGACACATTGTCAACACACAACCTCTGTGTAATCCGTCTGACCCAAATCTTCTACTCATTATGAATTATAAACAAAAGAAATGCATACATGACCTCTAACAGACTTAGTTCGAATAACTCTCAGTAATTAAGTACGATTACGGAATGTGAATGATCACAATATTTCACAGTGTGTACACCACTTCAAGAATTATGGCAAACAGAAGCAAACATGTGGAGTATTTCTTGTGTCAGGTGTCACTTCCTATTTCAATTGCTCACGAAAAATGCAGTGTAATAACTGTCAATGGTCTAAACCTAGTTTCGGTATGTCATGTCGTTAGCTTCCTTCCTATTAGCATGAAGTTATACAGCTTCCATAAAACCTCAGCTCATGTGACTTCTATGAAGTTTCTTGTACTAATGTCGTTCGTCGAATTATAGCAGTTCATTTTCTTGTCTTAAAAATATAAGGCACTGAGCGTAAGCAAAACATGCAATAGCGAGTAAATATACCAGTAGAGAACAGAATGTCAACCAGTGGATGCAGCACAATTCCTACAACGAGGCTCTGCCAAGCGAACAATCTATAATTAATACAATAGTGTGACCTTAACTCTATGTTTGTACACAGTATATCAGCATTTCTATACACCAGATTAAAGAGTAGTTATGACAACAAAACAGAAATGTATAAATATGCAATCCATACGCATAGCAGCAAACAGGTCATTAGCATCATACCAGCATAAGCAAATAAATGTTCATATGTAATCTTCATAAGTAAACATGAAGGCGCAAGCAGATAAATCACAAAGTATAACTTACATACCTAACCACATCAGCACAATTAATCAGGTTACAATTATAATTTAAATAAATAAGCACAGCAGGCACATAATTAAAAAATATGACATCAGTGAAAAAGCAGTGCAGCCAAGCGATGCATAATATATACAAATAACAATCCTGTTCATTAATAATCATTGTCAAAATCAGTTAACGTACGCAAGCATGTCGCTTCACACGTAAATTCATAGAACATGAAATTAGCACAAAGTATGAATCACGTAATCGCGAGCAGCAAATTACGTCTAAAGTACGTACCTAAGTGGAAATACGTTACCTGAAAAATAAACTCAATTAACAGTTACCTTTTTTTTTAGTTTATTAGTTTCTTCTTGGAAATTACATTCTTCCTGAAAATTTCTCGATAGCAAGTCCTCTTAACGTCGGAGACACACAGAATTTACCTGAAGTTCTTAAATATTTTATAGAACCGTATCCTGAAAAATACTGAATGTTAATAACATAATTCATCAAGTCACTATAGCTTTATACTGAATTTAATCGGAGAAATTAAACTGTGTATTTGTTTACGGTGTATTTGTTTACGGCTGTCAGTGCATTCGCACTGAGCGCTCGATCAGCTGTAGGCGCGTGACGTAGGAAGCAATTGTTCGCGGTCAACGACTGCCTTGTGCGGCGCGCAGACTTGACTGTTGCTTTGAGTATGTGCCGCCGCCAAAACACAACGCGGTATACTTGTACTCTCCGCATGTTTACATCTAGCTGTTGGTTTCTCACACGTATCGCCACGTGCATGGGGGCTTAATTAAATATGATTGAAAATACTTTTAACTTTTGGTAGCTGTCTGTCCGATTACGTAAGTCTCGTAATCGGTTGGCCCTGACTAGTATTATTACGCTATCTGACTGCAAAGAACAACAACAAGAATGAGATGAAATTTTTCGTTAACACAATTAATTAATTAAGTCCCCAGCAACTATAAAACCTACTAAACCAAAGCACAAGTATAACTGTTCTGTATGTGGTAGTATGACTCAACGCACATCTGGCACAGTTCTTCTTCAACAAGACAAGAAATTTTAAATACCATTATACTGACGTGATAAAAGAAAATTACAAATACTACAATTGCGTAAGGAAAGCAGAATTAAACTCTAATACAAGAACACACACCAGGTGCTTTGTTGACTGAACCTGTAATGACGCATTATTTAAAATATGGAATTAATGAAAAAACACGCAATATTTTACCTTCATATATATATTGACGAAAAGCACTCTGATCGTTACAGTATTTCCATTAGAATAAATCTGCTATCTCTCCCATCAAATAACTGCATAAAACATGGAACAACACTCTCCACTATCACATCTCACTCCGACTTCACGACAAGCAGTGCCCACTACGAGTTCTCTCCAAGCACTGACCTCTACGAGCTCTTAACAGTCACTGACTACTACGAGCTCTCGACAAGCACTGTGGAGGCGGCTTAATAATACTCTTTGGCGCAATCTCTGGCGCAGTGGCTCAGTGTAGCCACCTTTCAATGTATATATGACTGTACTAAACTTGTAAAAAAATGCTATGACGTTTGCAAAAGACACCAGTTGGTGTCTCCACGCAAACAAAAAAAAAAAAAAAGAGATGCAATAAACAATGAACAACAGATAACGAGTAAGAAGTAATAGCAGTCGAGCAAAGATACAACGAGAGGGGATATATCGATACGCGCTGCTTGCACCACTCACTATCAAGCAAAGCAGAAACTCAGTGACAGTAGTAATTTAAATTAACATAGTGAGGTGGAAGTACGTTAAAAACAGGGTGTAAAATACATGATGGTGGGTACATGAGCCACGCAGGGCTCAAATATTCTGATGTATGTCTATTGAGTTAACAGTGATACGTGAAATGTGACTGCTGCCTTTGATTGTTTCCTGGAAAAAGAGAAGACTGCCTCTAAATTACCTTTGTTCCAGCGCAACGTCAAGCGCCGGTGCGATGTGTAGAACGTTAGAGTAGAGCGGGCTGCGAGACTATGTCAGCCAATAGCACGCTGGCAAACCCCTCTCTAGGAAGACACCGAGACAGCAGCGGCCTCTAGGTGAAGAGAGCATGAGCGCTGCTCCGACTGGTTGCAGCCCAGTTGAAGACTCGCCATTCTAAGAACCCTATAACAGCGACTTAGGAACTGTATTATTTCACTTGTATTACGAATTGTTTATACTGAAGAGCTTGCTTATATTTGTCAGTCGCTCATTGTTTGCGACACTTCTGTATTTCACAAAATTTAAGTATTGTAACCATTCCCTTTTGTAATAAACTTTATTGATACGATTTACTTGTAGCGTTCCAAAGAATTGGAAAAGGGCACAGGTCATCCCCGTTTTCAGGAAGGGACGTCGAACAGATGTGAAGAACTATAGACCTATATCTCTAACGTCGATCAGTTGTAGAATTTTGGAACACGTATTATGTTCGAGTATAATGACTTTTCTGGAGACTAGAAATCTACTCTGTAGGAATCAGCATGGGTTTCGAAAAAGACGGTCGTGTGAAACCCAGCTCGCGCTATTCGTTCACGAGACTCAGAGGGCCATAGACACGGGTTCACAGGTAGATGCCGTGTTTCTTGACTTCCGCAAGGCGTTCGATACAGTTCCCCACAGTCGTTTAATGAACAAAGTAAGAGCATATGGACTATCAGACCAAATGTGTGATTAGATTGAAGAGTTCCTAGATAACAGAACGCAGCATGTCATTCTCAATGGAGAGAAGTCCTCCGAAGTAAGAGTGATTTCAGGTGTGCCGCAGGGGAGTGTCGTAGGACCGTTGCTATTCACAATATACATTAATGACCTTGTGGATGACATCGGACGTTCACTGAGGCTTTTTGCAGATGATGCTGTGGTGTATCGAGAGGTTGTAACAATGGAAAATTGTACTGAAATGCAGGAGGATCTGCAGCGAATTGACGCATGGTGCAGGGAATGGCAATTGAATCTCAATATAGACAAGTGTAATGTGCGCGAATACATAGAAAGATAGTTCCGTTATCATTTAGCTACAAAATAGCAGGTCAGCAACTGGAAGCAGTTAATTCCATAAATTATCTGGGAGTACGCATTAGGAGTGATTTAAAATGGAATTATCATATAAAGTTGATCGTCGGTAAAGCAGATGCCAGACTGAGACTCATTGGGAGAATCCTAAGGAAATGCAATCCGAAAACAAAGGAAGTAGGTTACAGTACGCTTGTTCGCCCACTGCCTGAATACTGCTGAGCAGTGTGGGATCCGTACCAGATGGGGTTGATAGAAGAGATAGAGAAGATCCAACGGAGAACAGCGCGCTTCGTTACAGGATCATTTAGTAATCGCGAAAGCGTTACGGAGATGATAGATAAACTCCAGTGGAAGACTCTGCAGGAGAGACGCTCAGTAGCTTGGTACGAGCTTTTGTTGAAGTTTCGAGAACATACCTTCACCGAAGAGTCAAGCAGTATATTGCTCCCTCCTACGTATATCGCGCGAAGAGACCATGAGGATAAAATCAGAGAGATTAGAGCCCGCACAGAAGCATACCGACAATCCTTCTTTCCACGAACAATACGAGTCTGGAATAGAAGGGAGAACCGATAGAGGTACTCAGGGTACCCTCCGCCACACACCGTCACGTGGCTTGCGGAGTATGGATGTAGATGTAGATGTAGATGTAGATGTAGATGTAGAATTGTTGTCTAGCGATCCGAGAAATCAGGTTTCCTAGGCACACCATATTCGAAGAGTAGGTAGGACACGAAAGACTTGGATCTATGTTAAAAGATGACAGAAAGTGGAACGAGTGATCGGTTGAGATGTAATTGTAACGAGGAATGACTTAATGATAGACTGATGACGCAATCTAGAGAGAGGGAGATGTTGCTGCAAGTCATTTATCGAGCATTTAACCATTTTTTCTATTGCTCTCCGAGGGTACATCAGTCATGCGGCATAACCTGCGTTCGACTCGTATACAACTGCGTGTTCTGTGTGTGACTTGGAACACTATCTACCTGCGACCATTAACAGCAAACCTCTGCATACTACAGTCAGCAGAAAACTTCCAACGCATGTGTGATGAAACATGTCCATCAAGGGAAAACCTGTTTCGGCACCCTCCTCTAGAAGAACTGTGATTTATGCGACATACTCCACTCCCCTGAAATATCTTGGACGTAAATCGAGTCTTTAGTTTCATAACTATGGTGATTCTAAGTCAGTGGCACGTGTTTGTGAGGTACTGCAATCCCTGTGTATACAGTTGCTTGACGCGTGTTGTGTGTGGAAGAGATTGTATTCTGTTCCCAGAGTGAAAGCAGCATGGCATGTAATTTCAGATGTCAACACTGCTGCTGTACTTCTGTATGTTTCCTTGTAAGAGGCATTCTCCATAGGTGACGATCATTTTATAGAACTGATGCGTGTATAGTATAATTTCTGAACTGTGATCACATGTGAACAGTGCGCACTGTACACCTCTGGAAAGCTATACTGTGCATGTATCACAAAGAATCTATTTTTTTCTTTGGTGTAGAAGGAAGTAGCTTCATCTTCTTAAGATTTGTCACCATAGTGATTGGGATAGAAAACTTACAGAATGGTTATATGTCAGATTATTGAGGGCGTTGCAGTCATCATGACTGACTCCAAACACTAGAACAATACTTTAGAATTGATAGCGCAGTTGATTTACGTAAAATGCTTCAAACTCCATCCACCTGGGGCTCCATCATACATAAACCACATGTTTCTTCCTAACTGGCTGTTATATCATCACAACACACTCGTGTCTATTATACACCAATAGGGGATGCTAACCTCATCGCCATGCGCACATCTGGAGAGAACTTATTCACTTGGATGGGTGCCTTGAGTAAAACTGGTGCGGAACAGTCTTTGCTGGACAGCAGTTACGAACTCGGCTCACTGTGTCCCTACCTGATACATGGAATGTCGTGGGTATAGTACCCTCTTACTTCTGGTCAGTTGCAAATTAAACCACTGACAGTATTGTAGGGAGAGCTGGTCGAAGACAATGCTAGGAGATCTTCCAACCACCAACTAAGAATGCAAGAATACTGTGTGACTCCCATCCACATGGGGTAGATGGGCAATCGTAATCGTAAATTATGCACTATAATCAAAGTCCTAGAAATATGTAGATAACCTAACTACATCAGTATAGGATGCTGTCTGGTATACTTTGGTGAATATGTTTGAGAATTAACAATGAGTGGACATACTGCACAGTTATCTCTCTATATTCACAATGTAGTGTCGCAAACCTCTTAAAAAGAAGTACTTTGTTTCTATTACTGGCAGCTCATGTTTATCAGGCTAGGTAAACAGTGCAATGGACTACCTGAGACAAGTCTTTACAGATAACTTCAGTAAAATGGAAATGGCACTCACGTATCTCAAAGAAGTAACATCCATCACAAAATTCTTAAAATCTGAGTATTCTACTGGTTATGATAATGTATCAACGAAATTAATCGAAGGTGCTCAAGCGAACTGAGATCTATCTAAAGTTACTTGTCTAATCAAACTCTTATCAGCATTACATTTCCTGAATGGTTAAAATATGCTGAAGTCAGGCTTCTTTACAAGAAGGGGGATAAAGAGATACCATCAAACTACTGACTGATTTCACTTTTTCTGGCTTATTCAAGAATATTTGAGAAGGTTGTGTTCAAGAATCTCCCAAAGCATCCGACTGCAAATAATACATTGTCCAAGCCACAGTTTGAGTTTCTTAAGGGTTCTGTGTAGAGAAAACTATTCACATGTACAGTGAGAACGTACTTAATTCACTAGATAACAAATTAGGTGTTACTGGAATTTTCTGTGACCTGTCAAAAGAGTTTTAGTGTGTGAATCACAGCGTTCCCTTAAGTAATTTAGAATATCATGGTGTAACTGGCAGTACTGCGAAATGGGTTGAGTCTTATCTCACTAACAGGAAATAAAGGATGCCACCATGAATACCTGTGCAGTAAGCAGTCAGTCTTCATCTGATTGAGAATTAATTACATGTGGTGTTCCTCAAGGTTTCATCTTGGGTCCATTACTTTTTCTTGTCCACATTAATGAATCTCATCTGTTACATAGTCAGACACTAAGTTTGTTTGGTTTGCAACTGATGCAAACATTGCAAAAAGTAGCCAGTCAAGTACAGATTTAGAAAATGCTGCTAATCAGATTTTCACTGACATTAATAAATGGTTTAAAGTTAATTGACTATCATTGAACTTTGAAAAGATCCACTATATGCAGTCCAGAACATGTAAGATATTTCCTCCCAGCATGCATATGACATATGAAGACATGCATATCAAAGAGGTTGACAGTGTTAAATTTCTGGGATTACAACCCAATAACAAATTTAGAAATGCTGTGGCACCTAAACAAGTCTGTTTTTGCAGTAGGAATGATGTCAGATGTAGGAGACATAAATACAAAAAAACTAGAATAATCTGCTTGCTTTCCTTCTATTGTCACACGGGATCCAATTCTGAGTAACTGGTCAAACTGAGCAAACGGTTTTGGAATGCAAAGGCGTGTAATAAGAATCATTTGTGGTTTAAATTCAAGAACATCATGTAGAAACCTGTTTGAGGAACTCTGTATTCTGATCATTGCCTCTCAGTATATTTATTCCTTAACGAAATTTGTTGCAAGTAATATATCGCTATTTCCAACCAAGAGGTCAATACATAGTATCAATGCTAGGAACAAGAACAATCTACATTAAAGCCTAAAACCATTTACCTTGGTCCAAAAAGGGGGCCACTATTCAGGAACACTCATTTTCAATAAATTTCCAGCAACCATTAAAAACTTAGTTTCAGATAAAGCACAGTTTAAATAGGGTTTGAATGACTTTTTGATAAGTGACTCCTTCTACTCTATAGATGACTACCTTAACAGCACTGTTACACCAGCTAAATTAAAAATGTCTGCTAGATTTCAGTTTCGACAGCACTTAGTCACGACAATCAAGTTGAGGTGTTTTGTAAGTGTTAAATTTATTAGAAGTGCATAACTGTTTCATTCTGACAGTACTAATTCTGTACATACTAGCAGTTCCTGTTTACTGTATTGTATTCACTTATTTTCACAATCTCATGACCAATAACCAGGATATCGAGTATTATATTCAGATGTTTTATGATTTTATATTATATATTCTGACATGTTCCACACTTACAAGAATCATCTCATATTTTGGGAGTATGGAACGTAATCTGATCTAATCTAGTATCAAGTACACACAAAGTAGTGGTGGGGGTGGTTTAGCAATGATAGACAAATTGGGAAGCTTGCTTTCATGTCACTGCCTGCCATTGAAATTGATTGCACTATCAAATGTGGTGATTGTTACTGTACATTGTCCCATTCGACGGCGTCTTTTCCACCCCATCTGTCCACTGGTACATTGTTGATTACCACGTAATGATTGACTAACACCTCTCGTTTGAGAGGGAGAGAGTCTTGGTGTAAACAACACATTCCAGGAATGGCCAGCACCGAAATAGAGATCTGCAATATGAAGAATCAGTCAAACAGAACAACAAGACATTTGCTACCCCATCACTTTGGAAGATGAGATGAAATTTAAAGATGATCATCTTCGGACAGATATTTGGAAACGCTCCACAGTTGCACAAATTCTTCCAGTTTCCATATGTTGTGATGTCCTCCACATTTTTGTCGATAAGATACACTGCCTCTGTCTTATTTCAGCCATACTGTGTGTTGTGTGAGCAGCAGCAGCGTAATTTACACTACGTGATGTCCAGCTTCCTGTGGGAGCTAATGGATAAGAACATGTTAAAATAAGTTTAGCACCTGACACAAACCTTGAAGTCCTGGTAGAAAAAAAAGTAATGGCTGTATACACAGCTGTGGTCATACACTGCTTGGATGTGTTACAGCAGAAAAACAGTATATCAATCAACAACATAGGGATATTCTCTTGCAACTCTTAGTCCATCCGAAATGTTCCTCCTACCGTAAAGGTGATGAGGTTTACACTGGTCCGTGCAAGCGATTTCAGTCACTGACCACCTGCTGCAGTGGACTAATATATATTTAATGGAATCACCACATATGCTCAACGTCAACATGCAGACAGTATTTGTTTCCTGATACATCAGAAGAGAGAGATACGGTAATACCTTATAGAGTTGAATGAGATTTTCACTCTGCAGCGGAGTGTGCGCTGATATGAAACTTCCTGGCAGATTAAAACTGTGTGCCGGACCGAGACTCGAACTCGGGACCTTTGCTTTTTGCGGGCAAGTGCTCTACCATCTGAGCTACCCAAGCACGACTCACGCCCCGTCCTCACAGCTTTACTCCTGCCAGTATCTCGTCTCCTACCTTCCAAACTTTACAGAAGCTCTCCTGCAAACCTTGCAGAACTAGCACTCCTGAAAGAAAGGATATTGCGGAGACATGGCTTAGCCACAGCCTGGGGGATGTTTCCAGAATGAGATTTTCACTCTGCAGCGGAGTGTGCGCTAATATGAAACTTCCTGGCAGATTAAAACTGTGTGCCGGACCGAGACTCGAACTCGGGACCTTTGCCTTTCGCGGGCAAGTGCTCTACCAACTGAGCTACCCAAGCATGACTCACACCCCGTCCTCACAGTCGTGCTTGGGTAGCTCAGATGGTAGAGCACTTGCCCGCAAAGGCAAAGGTCCCGAGTTCGAGTCTCGGTCCGGCACACAGTTTTAATCTGCCAGGAAGTTTCATATCAGCGCACACTCCGCTGCAGAGTGAAAATCTCATTCTGGAAACATCCCCCAGGCTGTGGCTAAGCCATGTCTCCGCAGTATCCTTTCTTTCAGGAGTGCTAGTTCTGCAAGGTTCGCAGGAGAGCTTCTGTGAAGTTTGGAAGGTAGGAGACGAGGTACTGGCAGAAGTAAAGCTGTGAGTCGTGTTTGGGTAGCTCAGATGGCAGAGCACTTGTCCGCGTAAGGGAAAGGTCCCGAGTTCCAGTCTCGGTCCGGCACACAGTTTTAATCTGCCAGGAAGTTTCCCTATCGAGTTCTCTATCAGGAAATGTCAGTGGAGTTATTATTGTTCAATTTTTTTGTGGTGGATGGTACAAAAAAATAATGAGGGTAGAGAGAATGTTCGGGTGACAGACACGAATGCATCCTGAGAGATGCAGATCTCCTTGGGACTGCAATACCTGTATGCGGTTTGGAAAAGCACTGCATGGTAGTAGCAAAATCCTCAGCATTCTTCCAGTTCCCGTATGATGTGGAGTTGTCCTAATTTTCTCAATAATAAACACCATTATAAATGCTTGTACTGTCTTTTTTAATATCCCATGTTCAGGAGAAAGCTTCATTCGGCACTGACCTTACACAATGTACACAGTTTGCAGAACTATGACAACATGTTCCCATTTCCATTGAGTGGTCAAAACAAGGTTCTGTCAAATTAACTCAGCTCACAAAGTTTCTCTATGGGACGCAGAAGGGGTAAATACAGTACTCTGTGACTTCTGCTCATTTCTGTCTAATTGGAATGATCACGTGGACAAAGCTGCAGGAAGGGCGCTGCAGAGACTGAGGAACAATTACAAGATGCAGAGAGACACTCTAAAACCACATTGGAGTTTTTCTGTGTGGAGTCCTTAGCACACAGGTTCGAAAAGGTGATTCCCTTTGACATACGCGAGTGCCGTGAATATGATTCACCAGTGGCTGTAATCATTAAAAGCCATCTCCACAGGATCCAACGCTGAATGGAGACAGCATGCAGACAGCATGTCTACCAGAAAGTGTAACACTATAGATCTGAAAGAGCCAGTGTATTGGTCATAGGATTTTGTACTTTCTTATGACTTCAATCTGGCATTTATAATATTAATGGATTTCAGCTACTTCGCTTTGTGAGATATTTCTCATTAAAGAAACGGACAGCCAACGAGCTGTAGTTCGTAAAGATGCTAAGCATCACAGCGCGGGAGTAAAGAGATGAAATATTTTTTTTTTTTATGTGCGCCTATACCTAGACGCGCGTCCAGCGTTTGAATACTCTAAGTAAACACTATGACCCGCTGGGCGCAGATATTTAAAATCATTGCCGCAGCGCTGGATAGCAAGAAGCTTTGAAACAGAAGAAAGAACAATCTATCTTTTGTTAAGAAATATTCTAGAGACTTCATTATCCCTTGTACTTTTGGTCGCTGACATGTTAAGACGTACTACATAGCATTGCTACAAGTTGTATTTTTATTTTATGTAAAAACTATGTGAAACGACGAACAAACATTTCGGTAACTCGGGTGTGGATACAATGTACTTACGCACACGCAAAGACATTTAATCTTAAGAAGGAGTGGACTGACAAAGCAGCGATTATTGGACTGCGCCATCCACAAAATAAATATCAGATGTAAGTCATGCATTTATTTTGTATTTGTCAATGTTTAGAAGTTTAATGCCAATTTGTTCAAAATATATTAATATTTTACGATGCACTAATTTTCTTCTTTTCTTTTCTTTGACTAACCAAAAATGATGTTCAAATTGTATATGAGCTTTGTTACATGTTCGCTCTTTATTGCAGTGTCTCGATTGTATTTGGGAGACCACTAATGAGTTCAACTTCCGATTTGTTAATCTTTCTCTTACGAAATTCTACTAATTTGCTTTCATTTCCATTTTTATATTCAAATAGGTCCCTTAGGTATTTTCATCGAATATTCTGATTGCGTGAAGGTAATCCAGGTGAAAAGGTCAATTAAGAAAACCCCTTCGTGTAATCAATCCGTACGTCTCCTGAACACAATCAAGAACCGACGCATCGGTCATCAATTAATAATCTCTCTCTCTTTTAAATTCGTACTAAAAAACGACCACACAGGATAGCCATAAGTATGCAATCTAGCGCTAGGTTGCATTTTGTCAGTAAATATTACCAACCAACAGTTACATCACTATTATTAATAAGCAAGTTCCTAACGTCAGACATTGGATTTTTAATGATTCTTCACATAGCACACCATCTACTGCACATGATCAATCTCAATCAACCACCATCCTCCCTCTCCAGTAACCTAGTGGATATATCAGAGAACCTTTGTTACATTGCCTATATACCATCGAGATACAGTGCATTACAAATACTGTATGTGAGAAATATCTAGTGGCAGTATGAGGCAGTTGAAAATACCACATTCATTAGCTGGACCACTTTCTAAATTCGGTGAGAAGGGTGATTTTATTATAAGCTTACACCGCCATTGACGCGCACCCACACTTTCGGTCTGTTAATACACACCCCTACGATCACCACATATATTGAATGTTGCGGTATTTGTGTGTAAGACCACTTCAGTCGGAAGCAATACCGTAACTTGATTTGTAATGCTGTAACTTGGATATCATTAGTGATACTTGCGTGTGCCTGTACAACCAAGACCTGTTTTTATGCATGGGGACATTAACATAGTCATTCCAATTGTGTTTTAATAGCAAGTCGCTTATAAAACTATTATGTCTTTCTTCGTAAGACGCAATGGTACCAATCACAAACAAAACAATGAGGCATCTCCATCCATTGCGGATTTTCGTTCCGTATCGTTTGGTGCCACCAGCATTCAGTTATTGGTGAAGTATTATACCTAGTAGAAGAAGTATGATACATTTGCTGTGATCAGGCTTATAAGGCATGTGTTGTGACCTAAAGCTACTCCGGTCAGTGTTCCGATATGTGCACAGAAAATTGCTTTGTCCAGCCATAAGGGAGCTATGAATATGATTTGAGAAATTGCTATTTCAACACCTCGTAAGGGGATGAAAGACTTCACTTGGAAAATTATGTCTAATCATAAGAACAGTATAGATATTGATATTTCCAGACACATAGTCATCAGGAGGAAGTATTTCTGATACTTTGCTCATTGTTGAATGTCGCCATATTGGCGCTACGATCGTAATATTTAATTGTAATTACACTGATAAATATCTGGTCGGTTTCCTAGGCGATTCTGCCTGGTGTGCAGCTGCATGGTAGAAGCAGCCGGTGGCCAGAACGAACTGACATCTGTGGCGAAGGGTATAAGCTGTCATTGAGCCACCCAAACTGCACAGGCTGAGGTAGAAGCATGCAGCCGACTTAGCTGTGGCGCCCTCTAGGTGGATGAATGGCAAACTGACACAGTATACATTGGGCAGCCTTTATGATCACACACGTTGCAAGTATTCTCTATGGAAATTTGAGAAGATTCAATATGGGCGAGTGTTCGCACTGGACAATTATTCCCTCCCATGTAAATTGACTGGTTGACTGTTTGTACTGCCATTCTACAAATTTACCCTCTTTATTTTGTTGAACATCGTCTGTCATGTGTGTTGTGTGCATCTAGATGGTAAAAAATATGTGGAAGACACATTTGCTGTTTCTCTAGACATGAGGAACGCATACAGTGTGACAATTGTGGAACTGTATGAAATAATAGAGTCATAACTTCTGAACAATTTGCCTTACGATGTCCAAACTTTACGTTTGGCCAAAGGGCATGATGGGAATTTGTACGTACATGCCTGATAAAGCCCACTTTCATTTGGATGGGTTCATCAATAAGCAAAATTGGATCTTTTGGGAGACAGAGAATCTGCATTCTGTGATCGAGAATACTCTTCACCCTCAACAGGTGACTATGTGGCGTGCAATGTCCAGTCACAGAATAATTGGTGCAATATTCCTAGATGGCACAGTGACTACTGAATGGTACGTGAAGGTTTTGGAAGATGATTTCATCCCCTTTATTCAAAGTGACCCAAATTTCGACAAGATGTGGTTCTTGCAAGACAGATCGACTGCATCAAAGCAGGAAAGTGATGTACTGGAAGAGCACTTCAGGGACTGGATTCTGGGTCTGGGGCACAGAGAGGCCATTGGCATGGGCCTCGATTGGCAGCCGTATTCTCTAGATCTGAACAAATGTGACTCCTTTTTAAGGGGATATGTTAAAGACAAGACGCACAGCAATAGCCACAAGACCATTGCTGAGCCTAAAACGGCCATTCAGCAGATCATCGACAGCATTGATGTTCTGGCACATCAGCAGTCACGCAGAATTTCAGTAATCCTCTGTGCCACATCATCGCCAATGATGGCAGGCATATCGAACATGTCGTAACTCAAATCCAAGTATCTGTAGTGACGTTTACATGTTTAATAAAATGTGTGCATGCCGTAGTTTGTTGCTAATTTACGATTATTTTCATGTAATTCAGCAATTGTTACCCTGTACAGTTACAAGTGTTGAAACCTTAGTTGACTTTGTTAATTGCAAGGATGATCTGGAATCTGTTATATCATTGACATCGATATTTGTTAAAAAATATGAATGGAACTACCAGTTTCCTCTATTTTCGAGCTTTCATGTAAAGGTCTTCACAGACGAAACAAGTTTCCAGTTATTCAGTGGTTTGCAGCATGTCTCACATAACGATCTCGCTAAAGTTTCGGGTTTCTAGAAATATATTTTCCACTCTATCTTCGGAATGATACTGTGCAAGCTATTGGTAGCATACTGCTATGTGACTCATATCGAGAACTATCGCGTAAATGATATGACATTCTAGCAAACCATGAGAAAATACACGAAATTCCGTAAATTTTCGTATGCTAATCTACGATTTGAGCATAAACGTGTCACAAATATGCCGTTTTATGCCTCGTAAAAACGAATATTGCAGTTGACATCAGTTTCGATATCGGTCAATTATTTAGCGATTGATGAAGCATTTCTCGTCGACAGTGCCTACAGTAAATGTCCTTGTAATCCCCGAGTGGTGGAGATGGTCGCAACTCGTTGCAGAAACCATGGCAGTAGACAGGTCAGATTGGAAACAGTACCACTAGCGGACGCCTTTGTGCAACAGTTCAGACTGTGGCTGCTGTCTGCGGAGGGCGCACTGATCGCCCTTCAAGCTATCATATGGTTGTCAGTTGCCTCGTGACCATTGACCATAGTGGATAACCGACCGAGCTCACGGGAAATATATAGTGCTACGACTATATACGGTACATGTGTTTTTTTGTGATCTGTCCATCTCCGCAGTATATGTACAAGTATCTGATGGTCGAGAGATATATGTAGGATGCAGAAGTTTTGATTTTATATGGAGCAGGATACGAATTGAGTTTACTACATCGCCATAGTATGATGGTGCAATCATTTGTCGTGATATAGCGTAGTTGGAGATTGGTTTCACGTCGAAACATTGAAGCAGTGTAATCGAGGAAGTGTCTTTGGCGATAGTTCCCGTATTTCATGATCTGTAGACCACTTTTGCAGGGTTTAACTGTCAGTGCAGTATGACTGCTGTATGTTTTTAGATTTGTACAAATTAGTTTGCCACTGAAATTATCGTAATTTGCCCGTCTGTGGAAAGTGGCAGACAATGATCCCACACCAAAAGTAACAATTTGCGGGCAAGTTTAGTAAGAACCAATCAGAATACTCCATTCACAGGAAGTTCCGTGAAGTCATATCACAAGACATCCTTTGTGCAGGGCGTAGGAGCCTCTACGGCATGATTCGAACAAGATGGGGCAATGTGTGTACGGAAAGTTGCATGATGTCTTCTTTGTTCGAGTATTCGGAGCAAACCAGCCGCCTCTGGTTCAGAGCTTCTCGAGATCAGCAGTTGTACAACATCGAAAATTCACTGAAAATTCCAACCATTTTTCTCGTTGTTGGACAGTGCTTCAAATTCTGTTTACTTTGTTTTTTCCCTGCTATGTGTTGGGTTTCGAAATATGTCTTGAACTTCTAGATATGAAATTGTTCTGAGTGTCCTGTCTGCGCTTAGATACTAGTGTGCTTCTAAAAATGACAAAAATATAAAGCAACAGCCTAAACATCCCTGACTGCAGCAATAAGTATAAACTGAGCCCACTAAGCCTTTCGGAAAAGTGATTAGGACCACAGCAGCTGTAGGACTCAGTTTTCTCTCTCTGACAGAGCCTTCAAACAAGCAGCTAAAACTCTGAATGTGGTGGGTGTCCTATTTAGAGTTAAGAGATTTTTTTCAGCTTCCAAATATCGTTTTGGCGTATAAGATTGGATTAGCAGCTGATATCGGTTTCGGGATCAGTAAATTAATCCGCGATTGCTGAATCATTTCGCATTGAGATAGCTTAGATAGTAAATATTAACATAATTCTAGATATTGGAGATGGTGTCAGCTCTATCTACAGCCCTCAGGGCTTTGTGCGCAAATGTGTTTCGAGTTCTGCTTTTGTGATATGTTCAGTTTGTGAAGCCAACTGTTTAATATTTTCTGTGGCAGATCTTCTGAAGCTGCATCATTAGATTGTTTTGTGACATCTTCAAGGTACGTATGTGACAATATTCTGCACATTGCCAGATTTAACCATCCCTGAAGTAGTGCATGTTACATGACAAGGGGTACCCGTGTGCCACAAGGAAAGTGTGCCAGGGAGAAGGAGAAAATCTGAGGTATTTCCCCATGTAACATTAATTGCTTAGCGTGGCATTGCGGCTGCCGCATGTCAGGCCCTGGCTGGTGATGCGGGCCTGGCGCATAGCTCCTTCAAGTGGGTGCCGCTCTGGTGGACGGCAAGTTACAATCACCAGGTGTATTTAGTGCGATCTGCGACAGTGTAATCATATGGGTCTTTTCATTACCCGAATAAAAGAAAAGTACTGCAGTTGTTTAGCATCACCAAAATTGTTTAATCAATGTCAGTTTCGAGGTATACTGTGGTTTCAGAAACAAACAATATTCTTAAATTGTTTAAACAATGCTTTATGCGTGCTATATTATCCTACCATCATGAGGTCCAACACCTCTACACAAACTGAGCGAATTTCCTACCTATTTCCAGATGTGGCGGGGGAGGAGGGCCAACAGCAGCGTCTTGTGCTTGTGTTTTGAACTAGGTCAGTTTGTGTCCAGATCTCAAGGTGAGCACTTAAAATTTGACATTCCCACCAATAAATCTGAATTTCCTACCATTTGAAGTTAGGTTCGCTAAGGCAGCGCTATTGACCTATTTACATGAAGAAATTTTGAACTTCCCCACCTTGATGTCAGTGCAACGTTGCCATGTCTTTGGCCGCCACCTTTGTCCCACTACTAATTTCTTGTGGCTTCCAGCACACAGTGGCATCTTTCATTATGAAATAGTAGACATAGCTAAGCAATGAATGTTGATGAAATATGAAATTAGAGACTTCCTTATTAAGAAACACTGAGCTTAATTAAAAAATGTGATTCTACCAAGATATCTAAAGGCCTACAATATGGCCAGCTGCAGCCTAAAATAGACCCCCTCAGTTTAGTGATTGGAATAATAGACGATTCATAAGAACAACTACACGCAAGCGCTTAAATCAGAAGTAGTTCTCTACCCAACTACTCCACATAGGATTGAAGGAATCTCCATTACGTGATTTATGCAATGTAGGTGGTGTGGATCACTACTGTTCTCGTGTACCAGATACAAAAAACAAGAAATATCCTTCATCAGTACATTGTTTAACGCACAGATTCCTCTTACAATGTCTGCTGCAGCGTTGTGAACCCAAAAGAATGCACTAGTTTGAAATGTGATGATAAATCACTTAAATATGTGTGACCTAACTATCTGAAAACGGTGTGAACCTGACGTGCGGATTTTTGTATGTTATGTTTTGATTTTCTTTAATAAAGGGTATACATAAAGTCCAGGAACACTTTCAATTATTTATCGCACAAGAACGAAACATTGTTCAGATATCTTACGTGTCATTTTGAAAAGAAATCCTAAAAGTTCTTTTTTCATGTACACCGCCACAACGTAGTTCGGTAATTTGCCGACAGTCAGCGCTAGATGCAAACATAGTGCATTCAGATGCTCATCGAGCTTTCTGTGTTCTTGTTTGACAAAAACAGTTGTGCTACAGTTGTTCAAGGGATGTTTAGAACCAAGTACAGTAAGAAGCCAGCAACAAGGAGGACCTTTTACCAATGGCAAAAAAAGATTTGTTACAAAAGGTTGCTTGTGCCCGGCAACGAGAAGCAGATGTCCCAGTATGAGCAAAGTGAATGTGGAGTGCGTACGAGAGACATTCATAAGGAGTCCAAAGAAATCTGTGCGTCGTGCATGTTGAAGGTTTGTAAAAAAAAAATTAAAAAAACTTTCAGCGTTACTCTTCAAAATGCTATACACATAATATGTATACCATGTTCAGTTCTTGTGCAATGAATAATTAAAAGTGTTCCCAGACTTTCTGTGCACCCTTTATTGAGGTATAAATCACTTTATCAGTAGTTTATAGTGGTGACATGTATCAATCATTTATTCATACCCTAAATACTTTGTAAATAGCAATTTACAAAATGTATAGTAGAACAACCATTAAGAAAAATATTGCGTATGTGACATGGCTGTATGGCGCGATGGCCAAATGCCAACAATAAAAAAATAAAACATTTCAACAATACTGTTGTGCTACAAGAATGCATTTCATTTTCTGAGACATACCCAAAAGAACCTTTATTTCACTTAGCTATCCATCAATAAAACATTATTAAAATCTGTAGTTCCTGATGCAAAGCAAGCCTTTGATTTCACCACTGTTCAGCAATTAACATGTCCGTTTCTCTGCTAATAGACAAAAGAAAGCCAAATCAGTTAAAAACAACTTAAATTCAATGATAAAAGCTTGTATTATCTTCTGGAGGTGGAACCATCAATACTGCTGATTGGCACACGTGGAAATACATCACAACACTTTTAGTTTGGAGTGACTGGGTTATTCTTCACGGTGGAAACAGTTGTGAGAATACTGAAGGTGAGAGGGGTCTGTCTACTCTAAAGATGGCTAATTAAGACTAACCATGTCTGAGGAAGGAGAGTACAATAGACGGAAGCCAGGATGAAGGAAACAACATCAGGGAAAATGGATCAAAGATAGTAAGAGGCACTATGCTGTCCCACATTTGGAAATGACTAAAGTTGGAAGTACATCTGGATTAGAAGAAGAAAATGGCAAGTGGATTATTGCAATTTAATTAATATTAAGTAGAAATATATGAGAGGTGACAAAGAAAGAAAATATAAAGTGATAAAAATGGAAAAGAATGGTCGGCACTTAGCGTGCGAACTGTAAAGAAGTATACACACACAAACTTTTAGTACGCAAATATAAGAAGGATACAGCTGATAAAAAAGGATCCACTGCATGATAATTCTGAGATGAGGTGAGAGCATGTGATGGAGAGCAAGTTCACTCTCTTGAGTTCAAGGAAATGGTTTACTTTAAATCCTCAAGAGGGCAGTTCACCTCAGTCACTTGCTCTAGCAGAGGCAATCATCCACATGTAGAATGTCATGGCCATGAATGTATCAATGCATAAACAGTAGGAGGAATTTCACTTGCTGCAATATCTTTAATTTTGTATTTTTACAACAGTCAGGTTGGAGTAGATGAATGGTGGGTACATAAAGTGGGTTCTGCTGTATGAACAGTTGCTGGGGTAAGGGTGGTAGTCTTTACGGTTTGACAAGGATACTGCAAAGACTAAGAGGGCAACAAGGACAGTGGATGACCTGACAATGATACACCTGAGACACAGTCTCATTAAACAGAAGATTAACTTAACTTTTTATTTCTCCAAACAAAGACTTTTAAGAAATAACACAGCACGTAAGGATAATCAGTTTTGCCAGTATGACCTTGTCCGAATGCAAACGGCGATATTCTGCAACTGAACTAGAGACCTTGGCTACTCTCCGAGCTCTTAAGAACTTTAACTACTTTTCTGAAGGACATGTCAGAGCGTACTATGATCACTGAGCCTCGAGTGTCTTACTATCATGTAAACTATTACATTATCATCTTGCCTGTTAGACAATGTTTCTTCAGTCATACAATTTTGAGACTGTTTACATAAAAGGAAGTGGAAGTATCATTGCTGACACCTTATCACGATTGCCTCAGTGATTACCTAACTGAGTATCTGGTAGAACAAACTCTTGGTATGTGTAAGAATAAGGAGTTACAAAATGGTTCCAATGGCTCTGAGCATTATGGGACTTAACATCTGAGGTCATCAGTCCCCTAGAAATTAGAACTACTTAAACCTAACTAACCTAAGGACATCACACACATCCATGCCCGAGGCAGGTTTCGAACCTGCAACCGTAGCTGTCGCGCGGTTCCAGACTGAAGCACCTAGAACCGCTTGGCCACACTGGCCAGCGAAGGAGTTACAAAATAACGACCCCAGGTGGAGCACAGTCAAGCCCCCTCAGCGAGGGAATAATCCACAGATGCAATAACATTATTAATAATATGAAGGAGTTTTGTTCTACAGGACACACGCGCACGCACTTGCGTTTTAGGGCAAAAAAAACAATAGGGTCATACGCACCAATGTCAAAACTGTACAATACGAATATAAAGAGTTAAAAACGACTACACATCAATCCCAATTGATGGAAGAGAAGACAGCTAAAAACGGGGATATGGAGGAAGGTCTATAAAATATGCCATAGAGAAATGAAGGTCCAGAAGTAATAATTAAATGGCCTTCAACATATTGCTGTTAGGATAAAAAAATAGGACAGTCCACAGGCCAGCTGATAACTCAAGATGGCAAACACAAACAGTAACGTATGGAGAGAGAGAGAGAGAGAGAGAGAGAGAGAGAGAGAGAGAGAGAGAAAAAAAGAAAGGCATTCCGTCCGGAAATGGCGGACAATCAAAAGTTGGGCACAATGCGCACAAAGTGGTGGGGTAGCACCAGTTAAATGGCAATGGCTGAAGAAACAATGCCCAGTATGCAACCTAGTTAAAATGATCTCCTCGCAGAGAGAGGGCCAAGAGGAGGTCATCCAAGCTGCTGGGAGATGCTTAGTAACCTTGAGCTTGTTATGAAGGGAGGACCAGTGGAGATGCCAAAGTGACATCACCTGCTGACAGATGGAAACAGAGAGATCATCGGAGGGAGTGGAAGAATTAGCAGGCCGAGGTATGAGGACTACAGCTGTGGCTGCAGCATCAGCGGCTTTGTTTCTGGTCAGACCGACGTTACAGAGAATGCACAAAGAGGCTTTGAAGGACGCCGAGTCTGAGCAGGTTACACAATTTAAAAGCTCGTGTGGCCAGATATACTGCATGAGCTGATTCAGATCAAAGAGCTCTGCTGTAAATACTGAGCAGTGTTCTGGAAGCCGATACTAAAAACAGGGGGCCAATGACGAAGGCACATCAACACATCTGACACCACAGTCAGAGTCCATCATTGTACACAAAGGTACTATCGCGAAATTCTATGTGAAGGTCGTGAAACTGAAGGCAATACAGCAAGGCTGGAGTACTGTCCTTAGGAAGTGAATAAAGGCGAAGGTGAATGTGGACCGCTGCAGGAAGCCAAGGTGGTGTAGGATTCACAGCCACTGGGAAAACTGTAGGCAGCATGACGATAAGCTGCCAGAGCAAGAGCCTAAAGCGAACTCCAGGACATAACAGAAGAGGGACACGCCCCATACTAACGGCCAAACGAGTTATGAAAGAAAGAGGCATAGGAAAGGTGGCCACGCATGGCAAATAGCAAGCATATCTGCCGAGGAGAAAGTCAAGGCATTAAGACAGTGGTAGTTCAGTAGCCTCTGCATATAGACTCTCAACCGAACTAATGCAAAAGGCGCCAGGGGCAAAATGGATGCCACGATAGTGGATAGTATTGAGATGGCGCACGAGGGACGGATGTGCGCACACATTAATGAAACACCCACAGTCTAGTTTCAAACAGACATGGGACTGGTACAAATGGCGGAGGGTGGTTCGATCTGGTGTCCAAGAAGTACCATTGAGGACACGAAGGACATTGAGGGACCACATACAGCAGACTGCCAGATAAGACACGTGGGAGGACCAAGATAGTTTCCTATAAAGCATGAGTCCTAGGAATTTCGTAGTTTCAATGAATGGAAGAGCAACAGGCCCAAGATGTAAAGATGGTGGAAGAAACCAATTGTGCCGCCAGATATTCATACAAACGAGACATCGCTGAAGACGCCGCTCTATGAGGCAAGTCCGTGGAGAACTGCAATATATGGCAAAATTGTGAACAAAAACAGCGCCGGAGGTGCCCGGCAGGAGGCAGGCCACTATAGGGTTAATGACGATAGCAAGAATGACGACGCTCACAATGGAACCTTGAGGCACACCGTTTTCTTGGATAAAGGTGCCCGACAAGGCAGAGCCAACAGGAACCTTGAAAACTCTGTCTTTTAAAAATTCCTGAAGGGAACAGGGCATGCGGCCACACCAGTCCTCCAGCAGGTGTCTGAGTCTTTCTCGAAATCGAAAAACACGGCCATTCTGGGATTTCTGGAGTTAACCATTCATGACATGGGTGGACAAAGTGATGAGATGGTCAACCCACAGAACGCTGCACTCTAAATCCACACTGTGCAGTGGCTGGTAAGTAGCAAGACATGAGCCAGCATACCAGCCAGGCAAGAATCATATGTTCCATTACCTTGCAAACATAGCCGGTAAGAGAAATGGGCTGACGGAAGGAAGGTGTTTGTCCTTACCGGGCTTAGTTATAGGTATGACAGTGGCTTCACACCAGTGTCTGGTAAATGGGCCCTCTGCCCAGCTGCTTATATGTATTAAGCAGAAAATGCTTGCCCGAACGAGAAAGTGCTGCAACATCTGAGTATGAACAGCGTCTGGCCCTGGGACGGAGGATCTGGATGAAATGATAGTATGATCTAGCTCCTTCATAGTAAAGGTGTCATTGTAGCACTCATGATTCGGATAAGAGAAGGGTGTTGGTCAAGCTACCTTTGCCCATTTCCGATAAAGAAAGGCAGGGTGATAGTGGAAGGAGCTCGAAATCTCCACAAAATGGCAGCCCAAGGTGTTGGAGATAGCAATAGGGTCCTTAATGACATTGTCTGCTACTGTCTGGCTGGAAATTGGGGAACGGATCTTGGTCTCCATGAGCCGTCGGAGGTTGTATCACACGACGGAAGAGGGAGTGGAACTGTTGAACTAGTGAATGAAATCTAGCTAGCTTTTTTGCGATCCCAAAGAATGCGGCAACACTGCAGCACTGTGCACGCATCTGTTTGTAATTAATGCAGTTTGCCGTCATAGTATGACAGTTACAAATTCAGAAAGCATGTCTCCGCACGTGAATTGCCCCAATTCACCAAGGGACCAGGACACAGCTTGGTGAAGAGGAAGTGTGAGGAATGGTACGTCCTGTGGCGATAAGGATAAAGTTTTTAAGATATTCCACCTGGTCGTCACAACTGGGGAAATGATGCTCGTCATAGGTCGCCAGGGAGGAGTAAAGCCTCCAGTTGGCCTTAGTAAGCTGCCATTTGGGTGTGTACGGAGGTGGGGCAGGAGTCAGCAAATGGATAGCACATACGAAATGGTCACTGGAGTACATGCCAGAGAGGACGAACCACTAGAGATGATGGGCAAGCTTGGCAGTGCAGGAGGTCCAAATGGGAATAGGTGTGTATGGAGTCTGAAAGAATACGGGTGCTCCCGTGTTAAGGCAAATGAGGTTAAGTTGAACGAGAAGGTCAGCCAAGAAAGCAACTCTTGGACAGATTCTGGGAGAACCCTAAAGAGGGTGGTGTTCATTAATGTCACTGAGCACCAAAAAGGGATGAGGGAGTTGCCCAATAAGCTGGATGAAGTCTGCTCTGGTTACACCAAATAATGGAGGGATGTAAATGTTACAAAGGAGAAAGGAAGTGAGGAAGGAAAACGCAATCTGAAACAGCTTGAAGGCAGGTAGTTGGGGAAATAGGTCGACTACGAATGTCATCCCATCCGAGCAGCAAGATTCCTCCACAAAATGGAATGCCGAGCTCGCGTGAAGGTCAAAATGGACTGGGAAGAAACGCAAGAGCTCAAAGCTGTCAAGAGAATGCAATTTTGTTTCCTGACGGCAGAGAACAATTGGATGCTGCAATTGTAAGAGCCGCAAATCCTTTTTGTTGGACCAAAGGCCACTAACATTCGATTGGAGGAGAGTCATAACGAGGAAAAAATGAAGGGGTGTCACCTCGGCCGGCTGCCTAGTGCCAACCTTCGAAGACACGCAGCTACAGGGCACAGAGGCAGGAGAAATCTGCTCCGTGAGGTCTACAGAAGTGTCTGCATTCGTCAGCTGTCAACTAGCTGAGTCCAGGGAAGAAACATGGTTAGTTGTATGCACCGGCAACAGGGAGGTCAGCCAGATGACGGTATCACGTGGCAACACTGTCAAGGAGGATCTTCCAGTCGGTGAAGGAGAAGACCATTTGCCTTTGTTTGACTTCTTCGAGCCTTTCAGGTTACCAGAGGAACTCAGGTGTTGGTTAGCTGGAGGGATGTAGGAAGTCTTCATGGAAGTTTTCTTGCTGTCCTTTCCGGCCTGCCAGTACTCGTGACTTCGCCCCACGAGGCAATAGTTTGGTGGCGTGTTGCACAGCTGGAGGAAGAGAGAGGGACGCTACCATGACGATGGGCGATTTCACAACCGTGGTGCTGAATTTGAGGTCACACGACTGCTCGGCCATGTCCTTCGTGGAGCGAGATGTAGCAACAATAGTACTGTAGGTGCCAGAGGGAAAATGCTGTGTTTGCAACTAGCGAACAACTTGCGAGCGACCAGGTAAGGCACTTCTTCCTTCACTCGGTTCTCCTGGACAGCTCGCCCATCAAGACACACGAGACAATCATGGGAGGAGGCAGTATGGTCGCCACTGCTGTTGTTGCAGTCGGGAGGAGGCGGACAGTCACCCTCGTGAGCATCCCTACCACAGGTTGCACACTTGGTTGGGTGTAGACAGGACTCTTGAGTGTGGTTGTAACAATGACATTGGTAGCAGCAAATCAGGTATTGGAATATACGGTCTGACTGCGGTAATTTCATAACCTGCTTTGATGGAAGAACCACTCTGTCAAAAGTGAGGAGTGTGTATGGGCACTAAAGAGGCGTCTACTTTTTTCATCATTCTATGGACAGCAATGACACGCTGATCAGAGAGATACATTTGGATTTCTGCCTTGGTCAGACTATGGAGCAGCCAAGTGAAAATAACACCATGGGGAGAATTTAGTATTCAATGGACCTCGTCATGAACAGGACAGGCACGGAGGAGCGAAGCTGCAAGCAGTTGTGCTTGAGAATCCAAAGCAGTCATAAAAGCGAAGTGCCATTGCATAGATGAGAGCACGATTTCACAGCGCCAGCAATTTCATCAACACCTTTCTGAATAATAAACTGATTTACCGTAGCGAAGGACTGACGGTCTACAGTACATAAAACCATAAGGAACTGTCATGCAGCTGGGAAGGTCTTGAATTAGCCTCATTCCGTTTACATTTCATAGCCGTTGACTGAAGACCGTTGGCTCACTGTGAGAAAATCCCAATGAATGCCAGTGTCTCCTATGTCACCCACCTTAGACGACTGTTCACACCTTCAGAACACGTCTTCAGAACACCTGACACAGGGACCAATCGGCAATTTGGGCAGGTACCAGCTCAGCCAATCACCTCTCCCAGACCCTGTTGACCAGGGTCTGGGAATTACGCATTACCCAGTCACCTGTTACTGGTCAGACACATGTGTCAGCCTTCAGGAGCACACAAGGAGGGGGGGAAAAAAAAGAGGAATCTAAAACGCCAAAGGGTGGGAAGGATAGGAGGTGAACGAAGAAAGGAATACAACAGAGGAAAGAATTCTGATACTGACTACCAAAAATCCAGAATATATTTGCAAAAACAGCCCAGACATGTTCCCCAAGGGAGAGCAAAAGGAACAGCAAGAGAATAAACATGCAGCGTGGAAGGGAAATGAAGTTGCAAAGGCTGGGACTCAGTGGTAGCCAAGCATAAACTCGCCAAAGAGTGGTGACCCGAGAGAGAGAGAGAGAGAGAGAGAGAGAGAGAGAGAGAGAGAGAGAGAGAGAGAGAGTTTTTTTGAAAATGCTCTAATGGCATACTCATTATTTATGGGCATTATGGCACAGAAAAGTGCTGCATGAAATTTATCCTAAATTGCTGTTTGCCACTTATGTTGCGATAAGCACAACACATTCTCATAGCTTGTCACTCTGCCAAAGATAAAAACTTCGAACTTGGGTAGTGAGACGGAATTGCATCTGGTATTACCTACAAAAATTCTGAGCACATTTTGTATTGACCCTTCAGGACCACTATCTTCCGCCCATGTGGGCACTCAATATGCTACCGTTAAAAATTGTAAACACAAATCACCAAAACCCATGAAGTTTTAGTTGAGGAAATGTCTTTGCTGCAAGTACAGAAAGATGATGTGACTTACCAAACGAAAGCGCTGGCATGTCGATACACACACTATCATACACACAAAATTCAAGCTTTCGCAACCAACAGTTGCTTCGTCAGGAAGGAGGGAAAGACTAAAGGATGCGGGTTTTAAGGGAGATGGTAAGGAGTCATTCCAATCCCGGGAGCGGAGAGACTTACCTTAGGGGGAAAAAAGGACAGGTATAAAAACACACACACACACACACACACACACACACACACACACACACACACACACACACACACACACACACATCCCATCTGCACGTACACAGACATAAAGCAGACAGGGAAAGGAAGACTGGTGAAGGGAAAGGAGTGTACATGTCAAATTACTGGACAGGAAGTCTCCCCTGACCCACAGTTCTGGATGACTTTTCTGAAAGCTACACCTTTTTCTTAGACCTCTCCAGTCCTTTCCTTCGAGTCCTTCTGCCTGGAGGAGGAGCCATGGGCTCTGAAAGCTTGCCTAATTATAACCTTTCAAGTGTGTTCTGCCATCGTTTGGTGAGTAGATCTTTGATCTATCCTATTACAGATCTGTCCTATTACATTATATTTTCATAAATGGATTGTTTTGTTATAATTATGTGCTATCAAACAGTAAAATTTGTTAGCCCTGTGATAGTGAGTGGGCCCACGAATAAAATTAACTGTTCTAACAGTAAGGGTAGATTGCACAGTATCACTGCAATGTTGGTATGATCATGGAGCAGTAACAATGAAATTTATTTTCTTTATCTCTTAAAATACCCTGTCTACATATGGTTGTGTATATGCATATATAGGAGCAGTAAAGTTTTTGACACACACAGCTGAAATCAGCTACATCATAACAAAAGGAAGTGTCGAAAATAATATAATGTAGTGAAATGTTACTACATTAGATGCGTTAGCAACTATTCTGATCACATTTCTCATGAGAGGACTAGAAACATGTACGTAAAACAATATTCAAATACGGCAAGGCAGAGAGGAATTACGATCACAGTCATTTTCGAGCAATCAGTACTAAAATGGATGTGAAAAGGTAACAGTGTAACTGGTACAGGCAGAGACTACAGCAAATAACTAATGGACACTTATGTATCTGGAATACGCTGTGGCAATCTTTAGATTAGTTCTCGTTGTCCACTTAGAATGTTCTTCCATCCAAGAGAATTTATATCACAGTCAAAGTTACAGCTAAAAACTGCTTGAAAATTCCACGAGAGTTTCACACACTCCGGGTGTTACTACTGACAAGCACCAGTGGCATGAGCAACAAATCAGCCATTGAGGCAGTTTAATTGCAGGCAGCAACTTAGATATGGAGTCTGCATTCTTGAAGCTTAAATGGATGAATGAAGAAATCTTTGTAATCTACATGATGATATATAAAGCCAATGGCATCTATAACACCTGATTTCCTACTTCTACTTAGCTGCTATCAAGTGAATGAACTATTTCATCAGCTACGCACAACACTTTGTGAACAATGTGGATGTAAAGTATGAGAGCACTCCAGTTACCAAATGCTAACATAGCCTCCATTACATTAATGACAATCACATGCAAAACAGTCCATATATCAAAAATTAAGTTTAATGCCTAATATCATTAAATATTAAACAAATTATTCACTTGGGATATGTATTTTGTTGTATGCATAATTAACTTGCATGTGCTATCACACTCATGACCGTTTCTATGACTTTTCTATGTAAACCACCATTTCTGAATGTCAATGCAACTTCCTGGACCCCTACACAAAGCAGCCTGGAAGTCTCGAACCCAACTGTCCTGAAAAACTTTCCTGAGATTCCCGGTTCGAACGATGGGTCCTTGGGTGCTCCTGATCTCACCTCTAATACAAGCATCACCACAATCCAATACAAATTAATAACATTTTACCTCAAATGACGAGACTACTTCAATTTTTTTCTTTTCTAGAAAAATATTCAAACTTTTTTGGTAGCTTTCTATTATGTGTCACGTGAACAGGTTGTCCTACATAGAAACTCCTAGCTATGAAAAGAACATTTAATTTCACAAAATAATTTTATAAATAAAATTCCTCACCTCAATCAAAGGGCACAATGAAACGATACATGAAATGGCATGTAAAGCTGTGTAATATTATTAGGAATCTGTAACTGAGTAACCTTTTATACGCATGGCCAGAGGAAGCAAACTTTAATATGAATATGTTCATCTCTGAAATTTTGCAAATTCATCCCCACTTATTTTTATAAATACTCTTCTTCAGCTAGCTTACTTCCTCCTGCCTTGGTCACCACTGATGTAAGCATTCTTAGTTAATAATAAGTGCATTTACTGGAAGTGGTGTACATGCATTTATTTTGAGAGTAATGATCACTATTTTCACAGATAACAACCATAAGTTCCAATTACTTTAAGGACTTAACACTTTCAACAATGGGGGCTTGTCAAAGAACAATTAACAGTTTTCATCTTGTGTAGATCACTATTAATGATAGCATGCTTTTTCAGAGCCTGTAGCTAGTATTTCACTACGAAGGCCGACATCAAAGTGCAAATAAAATTGGCACACCTGTAATAACATTCACGTAAACACAAATTATGAATTATGAGCCTGTTATACTGACAGCGAAGTCCATGTCTATATACCCTCTTTCTCAAGCAATTTCCTGTAGCAACGTAACTCTACTACATCACAGAGGAAGAGTTATACTGCATGTAACACATGCCTTGTGTAGCTAACACTGTCCTGTTGATAAATGTCATCACAATACTGTGGCTTTGGAGGTAACACCGGAGAACCCAAGAGGCCCTAGACCTACCAATGAGCTGTCACAGTATCACAGTCACTGCCAGCAACAACTTTAAGTCACACCCGATGGATCCACACACAATAACACCAGTAGTAACACTGCTGTGCATCTCCAAAACACTGGAAGAATTGAACATTTACACAGGTCACCACCATACTCACTGATGATGGTAATCTGAGATAATATGGAACTGACACTCATTGCTGAACAAATTGGCATCATTCATTGATGGCATATGCCACTCTAAACACAGCCATCTGTTTTGTGGTGTTAATGGCAGCCTGGACATGTGACATTTTTGTCCAGCCACTGCTACTCTGACCAATGGTGCAAGGTGTACAATGTTTCACCAAGACCATTATTAGCGCAATGATGGTGAGGGCAGATATGAAGGTGTTACAACTCTCGTGGTGCACAATATGGCAACCCTCCTGTGGTTGTACGTAGTCAATAGTGACCCATCTCATTCACATGCAGTCCAACATCAAGTTACTGCCACATACAAATGCCCTGCAAATCTGGATACCGCACAATTTGACCAGCTGGCCACATGAAGACCCACAATGAAGCCCCTCCCAAACTGGTAAGACTGACAAATGAGTACACAGCACTTCAGGGTCCTTCACAGTAATCAACATCTGGCACTGTTCACACACTGTATACCCTACGAGGCTTGATAGAAAAGAAAGACTAATGCACTCTGGTGGCCACTACCTTATGCTTACCCATTTACATACCCACCAATAGTGAGTATGTGCAAGAAGTTACACTGACATTCCACCAGTCTTCTAGGTCTCTAACATTTTTGTCAGGCAGTGGAGATTATTTGCTTCATCTGTAATTTCTGCTGAAAATGGGCATCTTGAAACTATCTCTGCACTGAATGCTCTGGGCAACCTTCTGCACATGCAAGAGCCTAATATGCATTCCTAACAGGAATACAGCTAGGCTTAAACAGTCACCACTAAGAAAAAACTTTTTGTCTAACCGAAGTCCATTTGTATGATTTAATTAAAATCAGAAAACCCACAGATTTGAAGACTTCAAAATAATCAGTCACTACACATAAAACAAATGTTACATTCAACACAGTTATTTGGAATTTTACGTGCATGTTCAGTTGATTCACATTCTGGATAGAATATAGAGATGGTTACAGTTTAAAATATTTTATTTCACAGGAGTAGGTATCTATTAATATATAAAAGAACAGATAAGGGATGAAAAAACATTAACATATAAAACACACACTACATTAAAACTTCACATTCTTCTAGGAAAAAAATATAAAAAAGGTGGTGACAGCAAGGGGTGTGGGGACAGATGGGAGGTAAAGAATGTGTCAGAGAACAAGGCAGAAAGGGAGGGGGGCAGGGAAAAGAGAGAGAGAGAGAGAGAGAGAGAGAGAGAGAGAGAGAGAGAGAGAGAGAGAGAGAGAAGCAATGCAGTATCTTTTATCAACATGTGAACTCAGTTACTTAAATGGGACAATTTATTATTGTAAAAACAAAATCCAACAATAGAAATTTACAAATGATATATATAATAGTGTGCAAAACAAAAATAATACTAACAATAGTCTATAAAAAATATTTTGACTTATTTTGGTGACTGTTCGCAATTTCTGGAGCTTCAAAAAACTGCCTGTCAATCTCAATGAAATATTCTTAAAAATATGGGCATAGTTCCACAGTCTAAAAGATCCACTGTCACAATCTTTTTGCTCAGAATTGTCATTTCGTTTCACAATTTTTATTACAAGTATGGCTGTTAAACAGTTCCCTCCTTCCACACATTAGTTTGGATCACATGAAACGTGCACTTTTCATAGACCTTAACACAAGCTCCCAACTCACATCCTGTGCCATACCTTCATAAAAATCAGATTTCATGACACAAACTATCAAGTGCAACACACAGCAAGACCATATCAACAGTTTGCAACCACTACTATACGCGTAGAGTAACAGGCCTTTTGAAACCTACAGAGAAACACAAAGTGTCAGTCTGGTTTCTGTAGACATTGGAAGTATCCATATACCAACGCTAAGCACGGTGACTTATGGTGCTAGTAGTGAAGACAACTTGTCATATGCAAACTTGAGGCATTGTGCTAATGCACTGCTGCATCCATATTGTTTTAATGAAGAGAATTTGAATGTATTGAAGTTTTGACTATCATCAATAAATGTCACTGCACCCATCAATGGACAAAGAATAATTTTGTTGTGATCGATGAAGTTCACCTGGAAAAAATAAACATTTCAGTTTAGTACAGAAAATAAACACATCTGAGCAACAGAAGCTTTATTTACACTGTCATATTTAACCCTTAACTCATGAGGAGTGGTCTCTCAGACCGCACGAAAGTTTTAGGATTTGTCTACGAAGGTCAGTTCTGGTGGAATACCACAATGTTCCTCTACCCTCCTTAAACCACCAATCCTGTTGTGGGTTGCATTATCGTCTTCTTGGTTTGGTGCTGAAACGCGTTATTGACACTGCATTACTTATCTTTTTTGTTTTTTTCCCCCCCCCTCCTCAGTATAGTAAAATACATGATCACAGGAACATGTCAGTTTTAACGATCCTGAGTTTGATGAAACTGTTAGTCTGTGTATGGCAGAAGATGTCATTAATACAGATTGAGAAACAGGGAGAAAGACGACAATTTTACAACAGCCACTGATCACAGTTCTGCTAGTAAACCAAAGATTCATTCAGAGAAGAGCTCCAGGACAATTGTGATGGGGCCTTTCTGATTCTCAAATACAATACTCAAAATATTAGTTAAAATCAAATGTGTTATGGGTGGTGATAATGAAAAATGTGGACAGTAGCACTGAATGTCAGTTTTGCAGACTTATTTTCATAACTATCAAGTGCAATTTTTACATGCAAGTTTAAACCAAGAAATTTAGTTTCATGAGGAAAGATACTTGCTACAGATATACTAGAATTTTTCAGAATGTGAAATTCAGTGCTCTAACAGTTCATTTATGTGTACTATTCAAAAACTGCACAAAAATACGTTATTCTGTTTGATATAAAGTAAAATACAGCAGGCATGCTTTAGTGCAACAAGTAGGAGTACTTGCACAACATTTAAATAGTTGTAAAAATAAATGTTATGTAATTTAAATTAAGAATTTCAAACAATTTGCATCTTAAATCTGAGACTTCTTCACCTTGTAATATACTTTACAGGACAGCCACCTCTTAAGTAAATGATTGAAAACTGAACTGCAACCTGTAAGGGTGGAAAATTACCCCCCTTGGTGAAAGTTAATCCAAATAAATGCAATGTAATCAAAGTTTTATCTTCTTCAAGGGAAGAATTTTTCAATGTAGTTAAAAGCCCACAGAATATCTTGGCAAATTTCAGAGAAAACCTGAAAATTATTTTCAGATAAAGACCTACACATCCAAAGAAAGCTTTAATTTTCTTACATTTAATCAAAATCACAATGATATACTTACTCTGTTCTTCTTAGACTTCAGATTTAATAATTCTAACATAGCCACACATCTAATCAAGTTATCAGAAGCCACTATTCAACAGCTTACTTCAACTTGAGTAAAAAACGAAAAACCTTTGGCGATAACACAGGGTTAACTACTAAGACATGTCATTTCTTAAACTCTAACACATACAGCTTCCCTGTTATGAAAGCGGGTTGGTGGTCAATGGACTGAAGTGTGAGATCAACTCTCAGTAGTTCATCAAGAGTTAGCAACGCCCACCAAAAATTTGATCGAGTTATTGAAGTACGTAGGAGTGGTAAAATAAAGGCACTGAAAGCAATACTGATGCCAGAGCCAAGAAATAATTTAAGAAGTAAAAGCATATGGATCAGGCCATCACATAAGCCAGAGCAGACTATGGGTCTCCCAGGGCTCACCTATGGCAACTAAACAACACTCACATCCAACTTGCTGCCACCCAAGTCAGGGCAAAGACATTTAAAGAGCAACGAACACTTTCTAGCTGGGAGATTAGCAACATTCAAGGTGAGAAGGCTAAAACAGGGGAACACCAAAGTGCTATCGCTAAAATACAAGATACAGTACAACAGAGATGAAGCTAACCATATGTAAAAGCAATTAAAACACAGGAAAAGCGGGATGACTGCAGCAAACGGGAAAGAAGCCAGGGTTGGGGGACCCTTCAGACGCAGTGCGAGGTAGAACATGTCGCAAAAACCCTGCTCCAGCCCTAAATGTAGTTCTGAATGTATATTGAGAATAAAAACCACTTTCATGGAGAAAACACAGAAACAATGCAACTAACCATCAGTTGTCCACCAGCATTAGAGGTGAAGAATCTCCAGAAGACCATGCTACACATGGTGAGCCAGCAGCAGGGGGCATCACATCAGGCTGTGAGCTACTGTTTATAAGGCTCCACAATCACAAGGTGGGAGTGGATTGTTACAAAAGGTGAACTGTGGTGTAAGCTGGTAGGACCAATGCAAAGATGAGACAGGACAGTAGATTCCTCTGGGAGAAACTGAAGGATGAGTGCCATGCAGTAGTTGTCTCCTTGATGGTGGTGTTTTGTCCAGGGTGGAATAATGACAATATTATGAAAATGATAGCTGTTACTCACCATATAGCGGAGATACTGAGTCACAGATAGGAACAAGAAAAAGACTGTTACACAATGCTTTCAGCCAAACAGGCCTTCATCAGAATTACACACACACACACACACACACACACACACACACACACACACACACACACACAGAGAGAGAGAGAGAGAGAGAGAGAGAGAGAGAGAGAGAAGCTACATGCACACGCACAGTCTCCGGCTGCAAAGCTGCTGTGAGCAGTAGCGCATGATGGTAGAAATGAACAGGATGGTGGGGGTAAGGAGGAGGCTGAAACGCAGAGGGAGAGGGATAGAAGGGTAAGAGTGGAGGCCAGTTAAATGCTGCTTGTGGCAGCATACAGCAATGAGGCAGGAAGTGGCAGGGCAGCTAGGTGCAGTCAGGAGCTTAGACGGAAGGTACGAGGGGGGCAGAAAATGAAAAGTAGGAAGACTGTGGGTGCATTGGGGGAATAGAGGATTGTGTGGTGCTGGAATGGGAACAGGGAAGGGTATGTGTAGAAGAACAATGACTAATATAGCCTGTCTCCCTCCCTATTTGCCCAAAATGCAGTGGTTGGTTGTAATTCTTTTTGTCTTTAACACTGACAGTGTCACTAAACTATGAACATGCTGTTTTTAACAAGTGTTTTCGGAAATATGATGCCAGTCGGTCAGCTGTTGGTATCACATTTTCTTTGACAGAAGTGAAAAATGTTACAGTTATCATGCGAAGAAACCATGGGGTAACAGGAAGCCAATGAATTTTCTTGTCCAAATGAATGCAGCAGTGGTGGAACTATCCTCAGTACTCAACACCTGTACTGTTGGCACACATATTTAAGGTTGTCTCTCATATGAAAGATCTAAATGTGACTGATGTATTCCACATTTAATTTGAAAGTTACAATTATGTTTTGTTGAACGTCAGTGGTTAAAAATTGACAGAAAACCCATTATACAAATTTATCGCAAATACACACTAAAAACTGTCCACATTCACCATGTACCCTTGGCCCCATGCAGAGAGTTTACTTTTCAACTGTGTCTTTCCAATCTAATCACTACAGGACTTACATTTCCCCATCTAGTTTATTTTCAATATTGAACATAGTATTACAGTAGCAGATTTGTTATTATAGTAAAATTAGAATCTGGGACAAAGATAGATGTAGTTGTAACAGAGGAATACTGACACTAGTTAGAGTTGCGCAAAATATAAATAAACCTCAAAAATCAAAAAGGAGTCATTCATCTCAAGTTTCAGAAGCCCCTCGTAGTATTCCAAAAAGTTAAATGAACAAACATGAATATAGAAACTTGGAAACAAAATTAAGTAACTAATTTTCTTCATAGAGAGCAAAAAAGGTAACAAAAGGCGACAATGTTATAAAAGTGAGATAGGTGACATTCATCCTGGGAGAAGCTTACAGGATCACAAAAGTAGCAACAGTCAATTACCCATAGACTCCTCATCAAGTCACTACAAATTAATGGTTGAGGATGGTCTGTTTAAAAAACCATAAGACTCCACTAATGGCTATCAGCTCCATTGTAAAAACACTACACATTTCCAGCAACAAATATTGTTCTTGATTGGATGTTTTAGAGCAGTCAGTGTAAATGACACTTGCACCCTGATGCTCCTTAACAACAGAGGAAGCTATCACAGAGGGATGAACTTTAGCTCCTTTGAATACATTGGTCCTGTGATCTGGGTATTAACCAGCACAGAGGGAGCTACGCTTGCAGAAAAACACAGGATGCAAATTATAAGATGGTGCAGCACAGGTCCTGGCAGATAGCCTTGAGGCACATTTTAACTAGTAATCCAACCCAAGGGCAAGGGTGTCTATGCCCTTTGTGGGCAAAACTAACTTAAGTTGGGCAATTTGTAGTTTGTCAGATCACGAGACTACGAATTGGTGCTGTCAGAACTGAGAACATCTTTCCTTTAGCAAACAAGATTGTCTAAGTGGCTAATCCAGATAGTGTACGTGGCTAGTCTTACTGGGTCCAACAATTTCAAAGCTTGATGTGGCACTGAACCATAAATCTGGCACCCATGGTCCAATTGGAACGAGACCAGGGCCCCATAAATATGGAGGAAAGTAGCATTATCCACTCCTCAACAGGTGCAGGTAAGGAAGCAGGGAAAGTTAAACTTTTGCTTGGAAGTACTCTTTAGTTGGCTGATACTGAACAGCCAGGTCAGGTTTACAACACAGGGGTGACCTAAAAATTGAGACTGTGAAATATTATCGAAGCACTGGGTACCCACGAGGCTTCTTGGTCAGGATGTACGTAATACAACAAGTAACATTTGACTCATTTTTGCAAGGAAGAATTGCAAGCCACAATAACATGTCCAAGCAAATATCTCGGTGCTGGTGTTCGGCGAAGCCTACGGACTGTGAACGATACCAAATGCAAAAGCCACTTACATGCAGTGAGTGAGTGAGGCAGTGAGTGAGTGAGTGAGTGAGTGAGTGATCATCTCTACCACCCCTAATTTCTTCTATCAAATTAAGTAGGAAGACCCAGAAGAAAACTAAAGAAAAAATTTGGAACAAAGTGGACACACCCTTGCTACCTCTCTCTTCACAGCACATGAAGCTATCACTTTAACTTGGCATTCACACCTGTGCATATGGTACACACTGTCTAAAGGTATCTGCGATTGTCCACCACTATGTAGTTTCCTGTCAGTTTATTGTAAAAAAATCACAGAAAAAGTGACAAGTTTTTAGGAGATCCTCAATTTGCTAATGCTTTCAAACAGCTTATATTCACATCATGTACTCCCAAGTTCTGCTTCTGATGTGAAACAATGTCTCACCCCATTGACCATGTTCCTCTCCATAAAGCAAAAATTTGACATACCAGCCACATCATTTCATGTTCAACAATGTAAAGGAACATGGAATTCCATGCTGTGATATGACTAGCACCTCGTCCAGATGTATTTTCACAATCTATAATAGATTGGCTTTAGACGGACATTACCTACAAGGTAACTCTAGAGAAAATTTAAGGAGGTGACAGCAACTTCCCCTCTACTACAAATAGGTGACTTACCACTGTGTGACAGTTCATACATTTTGCCCATTTTTCACTGTGTCAGGACTAATGTCATCCTCAACTTCTACATCTACATCTACATTTATACTCCACAAGCCACCTAACGGTGTGTGGCGGAGGGCACTTTACGTGCCACTGTCATTACCTCCCTTTCCAGTTCCAGTCGCGTATGATTCGCGGGAAGAAAGACTGTCTGAAAGGCTCCGTGCGCGCTCTAATCTCTCTAATTTTACATTCGTGATCTCCTCAGGAGGTATATGTAGGGGGAAGCAATATATTCGATACCTCATCCAGAAACGCACCCTCTCGAAACCTGGCGAGCAAGCTACACCGCAATGCAAAGTGCCTCTCTTGCAGAGTCTGCCACTTGAGTTTGTTAAAGATCTCCGTAACGCTATCACGGTTACCAAATAACCCTGTGACGAAATGCGCCGCTCTTCTTTGGATCTTCTTTATCTCCTCCGTCAACCCGATCTGGTACGGATCCCACACTGATGAGCAATACTCAAGTATAGGTAGAACAAGTGTTTTGTAAGCCACCTCCTTTGTTGATGGACTACATTTTCTAAGGACTCTCCCAATGAATCTCAACCTGGTACCCGCCTTACCAACAATTAATTTTATATGATCATTCCACTTCAAATCGTTCCGCACGCATACTCCCAGATATTTTACAGTTACCAGTGTTTGTTCCGCTATCATATAATCATACAATAAAGGATCCTTTTTTCTATGTATACGCAATACATTACAATTGTCTATGTTAAGGGTCAGTTGCCACTCCCTGCACCAAGTGCCTATCCGCTACAGATCTTCCTGCATTTCGCTGCAATTTTCTAATGCTGCAACTTCTCTGTATACTACAGCATCACCCGCGAAAAGCCGCATGGAACTTCTGACACTATCTACTAGGTCATTTTTATATATAATATATATATATATATATATATATATTTTGTGAAAAGCAATGGTCCCATAACACTCCCCTGTGGCACGCCAGAAGTTACTTTAACATCTGTAGACGTCTCTCCATTGAGAACAATATGCTGTGTTCTGTTTGCTAAAAACTCTTCAATCCAGCCACACAGCTGGTCTGATATTCCGTAGGCTCTTACTTTGTTTATCAGGCGACAGTGCGGAACTGTATCTAACGCCTTCCGGAAGTCAAGAAAAATAGCATCTACCTGGGAGCCTGTATCTAATATTTTCTGGGTCTCATGAACAAATAAAGCAAGTTGGGTCTCTCACGATCGCTGTTTCCGGAATCCATGTTGATTCCTACAGAGTAGATTCTGGGTTTCCAAAAACGACATGATACTCGAGCAAAAAACATGTTCTAAAATTCTACAACAGATCGACGTCAGAGATATAGGTCTATAGTTTTACGCATCTGCTCGACGACCCTTCTTGAAGACTGGGACTACCTGTGCTCTTTTCCAATCATTTGGAACCTTCCGTTCCTCCAGAGACTTGCGGTACACGGCTGTTAGAAGGGGGCAAGTTCTTTCGCGTACTCTGTGTAGAATCCTATTGGTATCCCGTCAGGTCCAGTGGACTTTCCTCTATTGAGTGATTCCAGTTGCTTTTCTATTCCTTGGACACTTATTTCGATGTCAGCCATTTTTTCGTTTGTGCGAGGATTTAGAGAAGGAACTGCAGTGCGGTCTTCCTCTGTGAAACAGCTTTGGAAAAAGGTGTTTAGTATTTCAGCTTTACGCGTGTCATCCTCTGTTTCAATGCCATCATCATCCCGGAGCGTCTGGATATGCTGTTTCGAGCCACTTACTGATTTAACGTAAGACCAGAACTTCATAGGATTTTCTGTCAAGTCGGTACATAGAATTTTACTTTCGAATTCACAGAACGCTTCACGCATAGCCTTCCTTAAGCTCACAGAACGCTTCACGCATAGCCTTCCTTAAGCTAACTTTGACATTGTTTAGCTTCTGTTTGTCTGAGAGGTTTTGGCTGCATTTAAACTTGGAGTGAAGCTCTCTTTGCTTTCACAGTAGTTTCCTAACTTTGTTGTTGTACCACAATGGGTTTTTCCCGTCCCTCACAGTTTTACTCGGCACGTACCTATCTAAAACGCATTTTACGATTGCCTTGAACTTTTTCCATAAACACTCAACATTGTCAGTGTCTGAACGGAAATTTTCGTTTTGATCTGTTAGGTAGTCTGAAATCTGCCTTCTATTACTCTTGCTAAACAGATAAACCTTCCTCCCTATTTTTATATTCCTATTAACTTCCATATTCAGGGATGCTGCAACGGCCTTATGATCACCGATTCCCTGTTCTGCACATACACAGTCGAAAAGTTTGGGTCTGTTTGTTATCAGTAGGTCCAAGATGTTATCTCCAAGAGTCGGTTCTCTGTTTAATTGCTCGAGGTAATTTTTGGATAGTGCACTCAGTATAATGTCACTCGATGCTCTGTCCCTACCACCCGTCCTAAACATCTGAGTGTCCCAGTCTGTATCTGGCAAATTGAAATCTCCACCTAAGACTGTAACATGCTGAGAAAATTTATGTGAAATGTATTCCAAATTTTCTCTCAGTTGTTCTGCCACTAATGCTGCTGAGTCGGGAGGTCGGTAAAAGGAGCCAATTATTAACCTTGCTCGGTTGTTGAGTGTAACCTCCACCCATAATAATTCACAGGAACTATCCACTTCTACTTCACTACAGGATAAACTACTACTCCACCACCGGTTGCATGCAATCTATCCTTTCTAAACACCATCTGTATGTTTGTAAAAATTTCGGCAGAATTTATCTCTGGCTTCAGCCAGCTTTCTGTACCTATAACGATTTCAGCTTCGGTGCTTTCTATCAGTGCTTGAAGTTCCGGTACTTTACCAACGCAGCTTTGACAGTTTACAATTACAATACCGATTGCTGCTTGGTCCCCGCATGTCCTGACTTTGCCGCGCACCCGTTGAGGCTGTTGCCCTTTCTGTACTTGCCCAAGGCCATCTAACCTAAAAAACCACCCAGTCCACGCCACACAACCCCTGCTACCCATGTAGCCGCTTGCTGCGTGTAGTGGACTCCAGACCTATCTAGCGGAACCCGAAATCCCACCACCCTATGGCGCAAGTTGAGGAATCTGCAGGTCACACGGTCGCAGAACCGTTTCAGCCTCTGATTCAGACCCTCCACTCGGCTCTGTACCAAAGGTCCGCAGTCAGTCCTGTCGACGACGCTGCAGATGGTGAGCTCTGCCTTCATCCCACTAGCGAGACTGGCAGTCTTCACCAAATCAGATAGCCGCCGGAAGCCAGAGAGGATTTCCTCTGATCCATAATGACACACATCATTGGTGCCGACATGAGCGACCACCTGCAGATGGGTGCACCCCGTACCCTTCATGGCATCCGGAAGGACCCTTTCCAAATCTGGAATGACTCCCCCCAGTATGCACACAGAGTGCACATTGGTTTTCTTCTCCTCTCTTGCTGCCATATCCCTAAGGGGCCCCATTACGCGCCTGACGTTGAAGCTCCCAACTTCCAGTAAGCCCACCCTCTGCGACCGCCCGGATCTTGCAGACTGAGGGGCAACCTCTGGAACAGGACAAGCACCCATGTCAGGCCGAAGATCAGTATCAGCCTGAGACAGAGCCTGAAACCGGTTCGTCAGACAAACTGGAGAGGCCTTCCGTTCAGCCCTCTGGAATGTCTTTCGCCCCCGGCCACACCTTGAAACGACCTCCCACTTTACCACAGGTGAGGGACCAGCCTCAATGCGGGCAGTATCCCGGGCAACCACAGTCGTAATCCGATCGGGGGATGCGTGGGACAAGCTGGCCGTCCCCGACAAACCCCCATCTGGACCCCCACAGTGATGCCCATTGGCAACAGCCTCAAGCCGTGTGACCGAAGCCAACACTGCCTGAAGCTGGGAGCGAAGGGATGCCAACTCAGCCTGCATCCGAACACTGCAGTTGCAGTCCCTATCCATGCTAAAAACTGTTGTGCAAAGAACGTCTGAACTAATCTACAAAGAGCGCAAACAAATCGACACAAAATTTAAACGGTTATTAAAATACCAGATTGCCTAGTAAATGCAGTAATGCTGCTACTTGCGCACTGCTGACACACTGCTCGACGGCGGAAGGAGACTACACGATTTTACACTATTCAGGTACTAAAACGCGATGCTGCAACTCTCAAATGCTATAATACGCCCGAAATTTATGAATTAAACAATGCAAGTACCAAAAACACGCAAAGAAATTAAGAATTAAACTATGTAACAAATGAGTGAGCTAGGAGTATACGACTTGCTGCTGCAGCTGCTTATCCAACGGCGGCAGGGAGTTTTTGAAACTTGGTATATTTGACAGAAATTGTGTAATGTCTTTCAGAAAATAACCAAACATTGAATTACATGCCAAAAGAGGTATTTAGTGATGTGCGGATGGCAGCAATGCCTTAACCACGTTGTTTTAGAGTGCTGATATACATATTATTTAGGTTTTGTGATACTGTTATTTGAGTGCAACACATTGAAGTGTTAGTGGCAATTTGGAAGATTTCATATTTTGAAACAAACTTATGGAGATGGTACTTTGGGTTGTATGAAATGTTACAAATTGTTTACACAATTGAGAACTGCCTGTCAGTCAACTGAAAATGGTCCTTTGCAAGGAAGCCTTCCATTTCAGCTGATACACATTCAGAAAATCAATAATCTGGTATGTGTCAATTGCAAATTATTTTTCAACTATTAAGTGAAAAAACCTGGTAAAAGGGACAAGAGTTATGGTGAGACAATGCCTGATTCTCTTACCATGACAATACGCATGCACACTCAGTTTTATCAATTCACCAGTTTTGCGCCAAAGATCTGATGACTATCCTCCCGCAGCCACCTTACACGCCAAACTGTGCCCCTTATTTCTGAAATAACATCAATACTGAAAGAACACCTTTTTCAAACTGCTGATGACATAAAAACAAATGTGTCACAGACCTTTAAGGCCATCTCAAATGAAAGTATCCAGGACTGCTTTGCAAAACGGGAACACCACTGGGAAAAGTGTGTGAATTGGGGAAGGTAGTACTTCAAAAGGGACAACGATGAATAATCTGTAAATAATAATGATTTCTTTACAAGTCTGTTACTTTCTGAACAGACCTCGTATACTGAATAAAATACCAGGTGATTGAAAAAGATAGAACACTAAAAGACAGGAACACGATGCTCACATAACTGCATAGAACAGAGTTCAAAGGACAGCTGCACTGTTTGTAGCAATGTGATGACTACACCACAAGAGAATTTTTTTTTTTTTTTTTTTTTTTTTTAGAGTTTGCATAAAGCAAATTCTTCCAGTGCAACACACATTCTGCCATCAATTCAGCAATTTACGACTGGCATACAAAATTCTTTGAAGTTGCTCACTTATGCAAAGGGCAGAGCACTGATCAGCTACACATATCGGATGAAAATGTCGAGCGTATCAGATGATGATGATGATGATGTTGATCTGGGTTGAGGGAGCGCTCGACATCATGGTCACCAGCACCCTGACAAAAAATCAACATGCAAATCTCATGGGTGGGGACAAAGGCTGTCCCCCACATGAGCGTATCAGAGATGCATTCGCACAGAGCCCTCTGACGGGCAGGCCAGGAACTTCAACTTACTCAAACAATGGTGTGGCGTGTTCCAGAGCAATGCTTGCATATGAAGCCTCACAAGTTGCCATTACCATAGCAATTGCATTCCAGCGACCACAACAAAAGGTATGAATTTTGCATTTCAATTCTTCAGAATATGGCAGAGGATATTTTTTACCGAATGACTTACCTTTCCAAATGAATTTACATTTCATATACTGGGTAAACTAAACTGCCAATGTAAAAATTTGGGGTCACAAAATCCTGACATTGTTGTTGGACATTAAAGAGACTCTTCGAAACAATGTGTTATGTGTGGAAACTGACAAGAATGTCATACACGGACATGCTGCAAAATCGGTTGGTTCCTCAACTTCACGAATATTTCAATGATTTCACAACTAAGCGTGACAGCACCCCAACTCACTTTTACCTTGATGTGTAACATTATCTCAACACCACCAACCACAACACTTAATTGGAAGAGATGGACAACAAAATCTTCTTCCTTGCTTCTGGCCTGCCAGGTCATCAGACTACACCTTGTGATTTTTTTGTATGGGAGAGGGTGGGGTGCTACTTAAAAGACAGGGTCTTTATCCCATCTATGGCAGCAACTCTTCAAGAGCTGAGACATCTAATTGTTAAAGCTATCAATTAGATAGAGATTTGTTGATTCATGTGTCAAATGAAATGGACTACCGTTTCGATATTTCTCGAGCAATGCCTGGTGCTCATGTATAGTGTATGGTGTAGTGTGTGGGGGAGCAAAATACTTTGAACCTTCCTCTAGCCACTAACATGTACAATATGTTGTGATCTTTCACAGTTTGTCTGTAATAAGGAACTGAAATCTGTTTTTGTCATCCTCTATAATGTTTTAAGTGCCATTTCAATTACATGACTGACAGGCAGCTACCTCTAAATCAATGTATGCTGCACAACGCAATTCATGAAGTCATAATAAAATTGTACGAAATCAAATCACTTCCCGAAACATTTTTTCATAATCTGTACGAGTTTATTATTTAACTGCGCATGGCTGAATACTTGTCCTGTTATTTTAAGGGGGTTGTCAATTTTCAGTTTATTTTTTAATTATTAGCAGAGTTACAATGATGAAATCGTTTCTGAAGTACCCGAAAAATAATTGAATATTTGACATCACCTTCCTACAACATCCACTTTTTGAAGGAACATTTCATCACATACAGGTTCACAGAGGTAACAACCCACACATTCACAAGGAGAGGTTTCCAAATCGTATCCTGTATGTTGTCCAGTCCACATACAGGTCAATCTTGAACTTCTAAAAAAGTATGTTCATGGGAAAACCCAGAATCCAAATAGTCTAAATTCACTCATATGGAAACGACGCCCTAACACCACATTTTAATCTGCAGTTTTATCTAATGATGGGAACATAGGGAGGATGAAGGTACTAGAGAGAATGGGCTTTAAGATAATAGGAAATTTGACTCTCGACATCTTGAGGAAAAAAGATTTACAGTGTTTCTCTGCAGCTGGAAAATCAGTTGAAGACCTGGTAAAGGGAAGAAGGTAGGAGAAACAAAACCAGAAAAGAAGCCTTGAATGGGAAAGGATCCCAAGTACAAATCTGAGACCTTCTGAAGAGGTGACTTAAGGTGAAACATTAGGTTGAACTTTAAACTTCATTTCCTGAAAATTATGTTTTTGCACAGAATACGAAGCAAGCTGCAAAGGGCACCTCATGGTGAAGTTTGCTGCATGAACAGCAAAAATGTAGTAAGCAATAAACTTTTACCTTTCATTACTTTGTGCAGGAGAGCAAGAGAAATTTGTGAAAACATATGAAATTGTGTAAAGTTTGTTGAAAGTTGGTAAGTGCCCTCATTCTCAAATACTGGATGAATATGGTCTGGATAACCTGTATGCTGTTAGTTTCACTGCATCAAGACATATGTTTTCCAACAGTAGTGCTTGTCTTACCATGTTAGAACTGTAATACAAGTGATTGTAACAGTACTATAATTTTTTTACATTCCGTCAATTTCAAGGGGGCAGTCAAGCGACAACCGAACCCCACTGCAACAGGACCATGGAATGGTTCCATTCAAAAGTAATAACCACACATGTTGAAACATTTATACCACTGGGAGATGAGAATCAATTCCTGTCAGCTGCTGACAGACTTGCAACCACATTCACTCTTGCTGTCCCTCATCTAATAGAAACTAACAGCCACATGCATCGATCTTCAGGTCACCAAAAATGTGAAAATCATACAGTGAAGGATCCAGGTTATACAGACGATGTTTTAGTGTTTCCCAATCAAATTGCGTAAGTGTAGCCTTTATCCAATTGGAAGCAAGGATGCGTGCATTACCGTGCAACAGAATGATTTCGTCCAGCAGCATTCCTGGGCATTTTCACTTTTTGCCACAACGCAGTTTCCATCTTCATAGCACTGTGCATTGACTGCGGTTCCACACTGTAAGAACTCAACAAGCTTCTGATTTCTTTGGCAGGAGAGGTGTGGGATGTTTACACTGCTGGTTTTGTCATTTGCCATCAAGCTGTTGCACAATAACGCCCACCTCCATACTGCCTATCAGCTGGAGGCTATGCTTCAGCAATTTGATTGGGAAATGCCTAAAGATCCTCCATGCAGCCCGGGTCTGCCTGCACGTCTGTCCGAGTTGGACATTAAGTGCAACAGTGGAGGAGGTTGTAGATCTGTCTGCAACAGACCGCATTCAACAAAACAGGAACTAATCATTGTGTCACCCAGTGGGATAAAAGTCTTAATGTAAGTGGTGATTATTTTTGAAAGTAACCAATTCCACAGTCCCATTGTGGCAGGCATTCAGTTTATATTTGACTGCCCCTCATATATGAAGTAGTAACAATTATTTTTGTTGTCCCTCAAAGCTGCGAGATTGGCAGCCTGCAACAGGGACCAGGTGATCGCAGCCATATAGTGATCCAGATCACTAACAGAAACAACAATTACTTGCTAGGTTATATGGATGATGAACATCCAGCAGCTGTTTATTCTAATATGCTGTCAAATTTTGTCAATAAAGCAGGTAGTAGGAAGCTCCTGCCTATGTCGTTGTTCAAAGGAAAATGATACCAAAAGGGAAACTGCCTATATGATTTAGCTTTTAGGTGACAAGAGAATGGGCAGATGACATATGACCTATGACCTGAGGCTAGATTTGACTGAAGGTTGTTTGAAAAAGAATACTAGACCCTCTGCACACCAGAAGAGATGTTGATGCTGGATTCTTTTAGTGAACACCTACCCCAGCAAGTTAAGGGTCTGATAGCAAAGAACAATGCAGATCTCTTAGTAACTCCTGGCAATTTAGCCTCACAATTCAATGTTATGCATAGACCTTTTAAGGCTCACTTGCAACAGCTTTACAGTGAGTAGCTTCTTGAAGGACATCACGCCCTCACTCCAGAGGGAGACTTAAGAAATCAATATCCATGCTGGGCTAGAGGAGCCTCACTCAAAGAGAGCAGAAAGCCAAGTTAAATGATTATGTGAAGAATCAGAAAGCACTGTTAGCCAATGCTACGGATGACTTCAGATGATGCATTATGGGAAAGACTGTCATAAAGAAAGAAATGTCAAGAGGATTATGAATTAGGATTGTACACTCCTGGAAATTGAAATAAGAACACCGTGAATTCATTGTCCCAGGAAGGGGAAACTTTATTGACACATTCCTGGGGTCAGATACATCACATGATCACACTGACAGAACCACAGGCGCACAGGCACAGGCAACAGAGCATGCACAATGTCGGCACTAGTACAGTGTATATCCACCTTTCGCAGCAATGCAGGCTGCTATTCTCCCATGGAGACGATCGTAGAGATGCTGGATGTAGTCCTGTGGAACGGCTTGCCATGCCATCTCCACCTGGCGCCTCAGTTGGACCAGCGTTCGTGCTGGACGTGCAGACCGCGTGAGACGACGCTTCATCCAGTCCCAAACATGCTCAATGGGGGACAGATCCGGAGATCTTGCTGGCCAGGGTAGTTGACTTACACCTTCTAGAGCACGTTGGGTGGCACGGGATACATGCGGGCGTGCATTGTCCTGTTGGAACAGCAAGTTCCCTTGCCGGTCTAGGAATGGTAGAACGATGGGTTCGATGACGGTTTGGATGTACCGTGCACTATTCAGTGTCCCCTCGACGATCACCAGTGGTGTACGGCCAGTGTAGGAGATCGCTCCCCACACCATGATGCCGGGTGTTGGCCCTGTGTGCCTCGGTCGTATGCAGTCCTGATTGTGGCGCTCACCTGCACGGCGCCAAACACGCATACGACCATCATTGGCACCAAGGCAGAAGCGACTCATCGCTGAAGACGACACGTCTCCATTCGTCCCTCCATTCACGCCTGTCGCGACACCACTGGAGGCAGGCTGCACGATGTTGGGGCGTGAGCGGAAGACGGCCTAACGGTGTGCGGGACCGTAGCCCAGCTTCATGGAGACGGTTGCGAATGGTCCTCGCCGATACCCCAGGAGCAACAGTGTCCCTAATTTGCTGGGAAGTGGCGGTGCGGTCCCCTACAGCACTGCGTAGGATCCTACGGTCTTGGCGTGCATCCGTGCGTCGCTGCGGTCCGGTCCCAGGTCGATGGGCACGCGCACCTTCCGCCAACCACTGGCGACAACATCGATGTACTGTGGAGACCTCACGCCCCACGTGTTGAGCAATTCGGCGCTACGTCCACCCGGCCTCCCACATGCCCACTATACGCCCTCGTCAACTGCACATACGGTTCACATCCACGCTGTCGCGGCATGCTACCAGTGTTAAAGACTGCGATGGAGCTCCGTATGCCACGGCAAACTGGCTGACACTGACTGCGGCGGTGCACAAATGCTGTGCAGCTAGCGCCATTCGACGGCCAACACCGCGGTTCCTGGTGTGTCCGCTGTGCCGTGCGTGTGATCATTGCTTGTACAGCCCTCTCGCAGTGTCCGGAGCAAGTATGGTGGGTCTGACACACCGGTGTCAATGTGTTCTTTTTTCCATTTCCAGGAGTGTAGTACCAATGACAAAAGTAGTAACAGCAATGGCTGGCTTAGTAAGCAGAAAAGCTGTCAAGACAAAAATTAATGTAAACCATTTCTTTTGTTTCTTTTACTTCTCCATTTGTCAAAGTGTACGCAATAAATGAGTAAGTTTAAAATAAATCAAATTTTAACATTTCTGATAGATATTTTGCATCATTAAAACAGTTTGTAAATTTAATTAGTCAGAAAAATTCTGAAGGAGCCTCTTAAAAATGAGACATCTTATAGTCAGGCAAATATGTTATATGTTTTGATTTTGTTTGCGATATGTACAAAACTGTCACACCGATTAGCATGTTGAAAGTCAAATGGCAATGCAACCTCCCATCACTGCCAAAGTGAAGCAAAGTGTTGTTATGTTTAATAAAACGGGGTGCTTCAAAACTGTCAGGAGCAGTACAACTAATTCGAGGCAGGTATGTTATTCATGGAAGTGTAGAGATGGTAGGTTTGGGAACTCTTACAGCAGCATTTTCACACTGGCAACTATGGACATTCATTCCCTTCATATCTCTTTCACATTAAACAGCAGAACTAACTGATATGCAGTTGATGTAACTTCTCACCCAACAGTAGATGGCACACACCAAACTAATATGTTCTCATGCTCATGTATTTCTTATTTCTGAACAAGATATTAAAACCTGTTTGCAAGCCATTTAGAGGAAATGTTCCTAGCCACACACAAGTCCAAACGATGTGTGTGGCTCACGTTGATTGATCTCTTCATGATTTGGACTCGTGGCCAGGAACCCTATCCTAATTCCTCCACAGCCTGAACACCCACTCTCCCATTAGCTTCCCCCCTGGGCATCCTCAGCCCAACTTGCCACCTTCCTGGACACTGACCACCTCTCATTGTTCCATCCATACAAAGCCCATGAACCATCAAGAACTGCATTTCAGTAGCAGTCATTCCTTCCACACAAAAAAACCACACACTCCCATGAACTAAAACCACACACTCCCATGAACTTCAGCTACCTATGGACAGCTTGTCTGCAGCGACAAGACTTCTTTTGTGCAGTACGCTGAAGGTCTCAATCAGGCCTTCAGACAGACACTATCCCCAAACCTAGGCCACTGACAATTCTCACAACACTTCCTCATCCACCGCCCCACCCACTCCTCCTCCCATTACTCCGAACAACTTGCTGTGAAGGAGCATCCCCCTGACACCTTCCCCTCCATCCCCTATTTCATAAAAAAATCTAATATACTGGACTGACAACTGAACAATGTCTTTTGCCAGAACTACTATAATTATCACTCTGGCCAGAAATGATCATCCAGCTCACCCCACCTAGAGTGGTATTCCGCCACCCACAGAATCTTCACTATATCTTGGTCCATCGTAAGGCACATTCACCCATACCACACAAGTCATATACCTGCGGAAGACATGGGTGCAAGCCTGTCAGTACACTCACGCAGCACGTCCTTCTACAGTCCCATCATACGCTTATCCCATCTCATTAAAAGCAGGGCCATTTGTGAGAACATTCATGTCATACCATCTAATGACATTTCTGTAAAGTTTATGTGGGCATGACAACCAATTAACTGTCCAATGAAATGAATGCTTACAACTAAACTGATCACCCGTGGGCAGAATGCACGGGTGTGCACATCAACAATTTCAACAGTTGTTTCGTGAATTGGGCGATCTGGAAAACACCCCCCCCCCCTCTCTCTTTCTCTCTCTCTCTCTCTCTCTCTCTCTCTCTCTCTCTCTCTCTCTCTCTCAACATCAGCTTCTCTTAACAGCCTAAACAAGATTTGTCTTTTCAACACACCCTTCATTCCCATTATCCTCCTCATATCTATCTCCATTAGCTCCCTACTACAACACCCTAAATTCACTCGCCCTACACCCAATCCTTCTCCCCCCATCATCTCCTGTTCCTCTATTCTGTCATTCCCTCCCAATAAACTCTTCCGTATCATTGTTGTCATGCTCTGTATGAACCCACCATTGCTGGAGGCACATCGATTCTCATCCCATGAGCCTGCTACCTCTCCCTCCTGTACTTCTCTTCTGTCCAACTGCTGTCTCCCTCTTATTTGTCAGCTACCCTTCCCTCTGTACCTCAAGCCACCTCTCCCCCACTCCATCCAACAATCCCTCACACCCATCAAGCAGCAGAACTGCAGTCACAGCCTAATGTACCCAGCCAGCACATGCTAGCTCAAGAAAGCATCTGTCCGAAGATAGCCAAGTTTCCGGTCTTGTTCGATTAGGTATCACTTTTACTCCAGTTCTTTCCAAAACTTGCTTACGTCCAATTCTGGTTGTTAAGCAAGTGGTGACTGGGTGGTTGTCCTCCAACACAGTAGAGAAAGTTACCAATATATATATATATATATATATATATATATATATGAAAAGCCATCTTCAACTTGGCTTACAACAATCCTTCAGTAAACATAATGATAACTGATAGTTACTACAACAGAAACAGTGTGACCCTTAACTGTAATGCAAACATGAGGAAAAACATCTCTTCTTGGCAACTACCGCTTGTATTTAACTTCTTTAAGTCATACCTGAACTGTTCCATTTGACAACACCATAACAACACCATTGGACGTCCGAAACCACTGATACATGTATGGAAGTCTGCTAATGGAATCACACTCTCTTACAGGAACTGCAGCTCCCGCTTTTATCAGATTATCCTGCATGTACCGTTCAAAGTACTTCAACAACTTCATCTTCTTTGCCAATGTATCAGGGTAACTATCAACAGTGTAGAACTTTTCTTCTCCGTTTTCCAGTATGTAATAGAGATTCCTGGAAAAAACCAACATTATTATTCATTACTTTTACTCCTATTACTAGCAAACTGAACAACATGGAAACACAATAGAAGCAAAGTATGACGAAATTGAAGACAATTTGTGCAGTGGCAGCAGAAATCAGCAACTTTACTTTTTCTCTCATGATATATATATATATCTTTCCCTCTCCTTCCCTCTTTCCTGATGACGCAACAGTTTGTTGCGAAAGCTTGAATTTTGTGTGTATGTTTGTGTGTCTGTCGACCTGCCAGCACTTTCATTTGGTAAGTGACATCATCTTTGTTTTTTTACACACACACACACACATTATATATATATATATATATATATATATATATATATATATATATATATATATATATATATATATATATATATTCCACTGTTTTATAATTGTGAGCCTGTAACTATTCTTTGATTATTGCTTCAGCTAACACTGTGACAAGTTGTGCTGCCATACATGCACATGAACAGCAGCAACATAAAATAAACAGCGAGCAAGGAAATGCCTCAGATTCTGAGCCAGCAGCACAATCCCACAATGAGGCTGTTGTCTACAAGACAATTAGTAATCAAATAGGTGTCTGGCTGGGATCTTATGCAACTCCACTGCTTAATGCTCTGAACAGATCATTACTGTGAGTTAACAATTGTACGCGGCAACCGGATACAATTAAAGTTTATTTTCTTGTTTAATTAAACAATGATTTAACTCATAAGTTTACTTTATTGTTGTTTAACTAAACCAAGATGAAACTGTGATGTTACTCAAGAATGTCTGCCTTGGTAACATGAAGACAGCTATTCTTTACACTTTTACGAAATACACCGCACGCCCACTTTTGTGTTAATAAACTTTTTGTATTCAATCGTTTTTTCTCCATTACCAAAATAACTCTACCTCGGCACCTCGGGAGGTGCCTTATGCCTTTACTACTCTAGCTATCCACCAAATCTTCGGATTCTTCTGCCGCCCAATTTTGGAAAGCTTTAAGACCCTTCTTGTATGCACTGTCAATCTTCTGATTTTTACTTTCAGACAGGGCCGCACTCCCGAAAAATGTAGTGAAGAGATACTCTCACACAAAATTCTTTTATACGTGTTTTATTTTATTTTTCTGTGGTTCTGTACTTACTATTATCAATCTACATATTATATGCTCTTTAGTTCTACCATCATTTTATTGCACTAATAGGAAATCTTTTCTACAACACTTATTTCCTAACTGAATTCCCTGATCATCATCTGACTCAAATTTTTTGATGTGGTATTTTAATTCATAAATGAACATACTTTTTTGGACATATTTGAAATGCTCCTGTGATGTTAAGTACTTTGTAAATAACCAATGTCACTAAATGTACAAAAACTGTCCGAACAGGCCATGAAGGCGAAACATTACTGACCGGCCGCCGTGTCATTCTCAGTCCGCAGGCTTCACTTGATGCGGATATGGAGGGGCACGTAGTCAGTACGCTGTTCTCCAAGTCGTATGTAAGTTTACCAGACTGTAGCCGTTACTTCTCAATGGAGTAGCTCATCAGTTAACCACACAAGGGTTGAGTTCACTCAGCTTACCAACAGTGCTCGGCAGACTACATGGTCATCCATCCCAGTTGGAGCCCAGCCCGACAGCGCGTAACTTCAGCGATCTGACAGGAACTGGTGTTGCCACTGCAGCAAGGCTGTCAGCTACTAAATGTGTAAATCAGGAAAAATAAAATAAGTACTAAAGTACTTGAGAGCATGTGTTTATGAAAGTCCTGTCTTCAATCCCTGGCCCATTCCAGGGGTTTTACCAGTCATTTACTAATTTTTCACCTCTGCATCTGTGAGAAAGACAGAAGGCATATAGTAATTGAGATTTAGAATTATACTGCTGGCACCCTAGGAACAACTGGTGAAATCAGCTCACAGGTCAGAAGAATGCAAGAGCAAACTATATTCAGTAAGAACATGTTTACTGAAGTGTTCAAACTGAACTTGGGATTGAAGATACTTCAACAGTTATGTGGGCCTGAAGTATTTCTGTGGAGAATAGAGGTTTGGCAAGAGAAATGTCTTCGTATTGGGATTAGAAATCTGTCAGTTATCTACAAGAACTTTCTGCCTACCCTCACTACCAAAAATCTGAAGTCATCTGCTTTACTAATGAAGCTATCATTTTAAGTTGCAATAACAGAACTGTGACTGCATGGTTCGTAATTAAGAGTGTTGGCCTATCAGCTGTGAACCAAAACCACAACCCCTCTATATCAGCTCAAACAATACAGCTTTATAGTTAAACGCTGTGATCAAAGACAAATTGTTACTGTATGCAGTGGAAAAGGAAAGCTATCAAACCCTGAGAACACACTTTACACACATTTCTTGTTGTATGAGTGCTTAAAGCAACCTTTTGGTACCAACTTCTCACATACGCTGCAACCATCATCATATTTTAATTTATATAGCAATACAAAGCTAGAAAATTAGACTCAAAGTTTTGAGTTGCAGCAGAAGCCCGATTTAAAGCAGCTGTTGGGGAACACTCCCATGTTACAGTGCAAATACTTGTATCGAGACAGCTGTGGGATGAGAATACTACACCTGGAAAGTTTTGGAAAGTAGATAATGCAATCTTACACTACACTGTACTGTGCTGTGCTGTATATTGTACAGAATTTAAATACCATTAGAAGCAAAACATGTAAAAAAACTCAACTGCAGTGATTAGGAAAATTTCACCAAAATGGCAACCAAAACAATAACACTGCAGTACTTACAAATGAAATGCTGTACTGCACTACAGTATATGAAACACTATAAAATACACAACTATTTATAACACCATCTGCAAGCTACTGTAGCTTTATTTTTCTTCCATTTTAAGTATGTCATCTTGCTGACAGGTCATTTCACAAATTCTTTTTAAGCACAGTGTTCCACATTAATTTTGTGTAACAACTGAACATGGTTTCATTCACTTCCTTCTCCACTTGCATAACTGTTTGAATTACCCAGCGTACCACATCTAATGGGAACATTGTTGTCTACACTTTCTTCCTCCTCTTCAATTGCATTACCAAAGATTTGGTTCAATCTTAGCCAACATGGCTATAACTACATTAATACACTTTTTGTCATCAATTATCTCTTAAATTAGTTCCTCAATTCATCACTACCCAGCAGTTCAAGGCTATAAGACTAATACTGCACAGCAGAACATCATGATACTGGATGTTAACTGCTGTTGAAAGCTGTTACTACATTCTTCATTTCTTTCATTTTTTTCAACAACACAGTGGTTTACTCTGGCTTACGTGTTTTGGCCTTACACCATTCTCAAAGGCTCAAATGTCTCTCACGCCCTCAGTTGAAATGAAAATTGGTCAAACATGGCTATACAGTACCTGGTCTACATTGTTTGCAGACATCTTAGTGCAATCCATGTTTCTGTGCCCAACAATTTCAGTATAAAATTAATTAATATCATGATCAAGACTAACATCAGTTTTTGAGAACATTAAAAACAGCCACGACATCCCACAAAGAATTTATGCATTTCGCTGCTGATATTGGTCATGCTTTATCACAGCACCTTCAAATTTACCATTTACCAAGGAACTTCCCATTTGCTCGTCTGAATTCATTATTGAAGTGTGCAGTTTATAGCTGTAGTGAGCCTTAAATGCTTCTATGGCATTCTGATCCAGCAGCTGAATAGATGCTATTTGATTTTGGCTAAATACACAACTGTTTACCATCTTGCGATTTCAACACAAGGAAATGTGGGCGAGCTGGGAAGTGGTCATAAAAGTAAACTTCAATCGCACATTTTAAATATCTTTATATCTGTACAACAGTCTTCCAGCTTATGGCTAGCCAATGTATTTGTAGCAATGAGGGCAATTCTGTCTTTATTCATAATGAATCCCACCTTATTGCCCCCCATCCCCTATTGTTAAAAAAGAAAAGACAGTTCTGATCAGAAGCTGACTATAATAAACCACTTTTTCCATGGCAGTTGTACACCTCATTATGCAAAATTTTATCTCCTTTACTTCAGGTAGATTTCTGTGAAATTGTGTAGCAGATTCAGTAACTTAAGAACTTGCTTCTGCTCCAATGCTCATTTGGCTAATTCCATGGTGACATTTCTATATTGAAAACCATCGGTCAGAAGCACTGAAGTCTTTGTTGCCATGTGAACAAAAGTGAAGTTCTCCAATTGGGCTTCAGGAATTTGCCTGGAAGTGGCACATCTTCACTTTACTTCATCAAAATCACCCACGTTGACATTCAATATGTTTACTGTCTATTTCTCATTTTATCCGTTTTCATTCATAAATTATCCCTGGTGAAATAGTGCATATGGATGCAATTAGCTACACAATAGCTGCATTTTTTCCTTTGTTTTCCTAGCCTTATGCCTAATCTTCACAGTGTTGGCATGTTAATCTGGAATTGGCAATGTTAATGGTAGCAGACTATGTACAGATGTCCTCCCTGTTGTCACCCCTCGCTTCCAGGGCGAAAATTGTGTACCCCACCCATTTGTGTCTAATGTTATCCATCTGAAAAAGAATGACTTTCAAAAAGTTTATGAATCATGTAACTGATGTGGGATGTACGTATGAGCCCAGTATTCGCCTAATTTGATGTGAGGAACTGCCTAAAACCCACATTCAGGCTGGCTGGTACACTAGCCAGGCAGATTCTAGCCACAGTGGCAACCATCCCCAAATTCCAGAACAGGTATGATAATGTATGCAGCTTTTCATGCATATATTCCTATAAGGAAGTATTAATTAGGTAAATCAGTCGATGAGGATTTTTCACGTCCCTATTGAGTCACAATCTATTCTGACTGCCAATAGGTAGGTCATTCTGTTCAGATGGTAATTTCTAACTAGTGTCAACTTCTGCAAGTAGCGCATATGATCTGAGGTCGCAGAAAACATTCCATTAGGTTCAAGTGGAAAGTGATCATACATGGTTTATCGAAGCGTCGAATTTTGCCCTCTGGAAACTGCAGTAAGGACCAGCAAATCAAGAAAGACTAAGATTTAGGAAAAGCTGACAATTATTCGTGATGTCTAAAGTAACCTAAAGATTGATCTCTTACATAGTAATTAAACACAATTTGGCACACTCCTTTACGTGGTATATTCTCAAAAATAATCCCTTCATGAATGCTGAAACTTATGCTCTCTCTCTGCATTAATATGGGAAAACAGTCACGCTTAATCATCCAAAGAGGCCTACACACCTTCATTTAACTGTGCAGGTATCTATTAGAGAGTAAATCTGTACATTTGTCTAAACTACATGCAGGCTACACACAGTTTTCCTCTCAGCTCTCTCCGTTGTGCCACTCTGTGCATGTTCATGGCGATAAAGTGAACATGATGGAGAGAAAAACTGTAACTGCACCCTGTCACTTCGTTGGAGCTGTGTTGCTTTTTGCAGAAAAGCTAACCATACTTCATCCCAAGTTTCATCAGGTCCCAGAAGCTTCAGGTTTTATATTGAGTGATCATATACATACATTTTTTTTTGCACACACAAAACTTGAATATGAAGCACCATATATCACAAAGCCTTCACAAGCTTCCAGAGAAGATCCGAGCTGTAGTTCAGATGCTCAGAACTGACGTTTTTCAGCACACTGAATGCCTGGCTCAATTAGGTAGTATTAACACTTTCACTGCAGTGTTGGGAAAGCAGGTGCCAAACCTGTGTGTGGTGCAGGAAACGGACTTTCTCGCAATGGATTTGTTTATTTTTAGTCAGAAATAAAAGATAAACACATTGGCATCTAAATGTAACTCATTTAGTTTTACAGTTTTGCAAAAGTAATTATACTCCCAATTCTTCACGGTAATGTGAGGGAGAAGATGCACAAATAATCAAAAACCACAAATAATCGAGGTATTTCCAACCTGTTTTTGTTCAAAAGTTCATCCAAGTTCTGTGCAAAGGTACTGTAGGCCTGTTTAACAGTGTGGCATCGTTTGCTTCTGAGAGAAACTGACGTCTTTCCACAGGGCGTTTCGAATTTTCTTGAGAAACTTATTTATGTTATTGCACTGAAATCACCTCCGGCCCTTATAATCTAGAAGATTATCAGTACATTGCAATGTGGTACAATAACTAACTAGGTCACTTTCTTCATCCCAGCCTTCACATTCACAGTCTTCTTTGTTTTGTTGTGGAGTATCCGTCACATTTTGGCATCAATTATGTATTGAAAGCCACGTTCACGCTTACTGATCTTCAGCCATTCATTCAAGTATTCTTCATCAAAATCTTCAAATCATTTAAATCAATTGCCAGATTTATCATTTGTGCAGTTATTTCATCATTACTGAAACCTCGAAAATCACTTCCTGCTATACGTGGAAGAATTTTTCTCCATTACTGAAATAGTGTGTGCGGCTTTACTTTCTGCCAGGCATCAGAAATCCCACGTACAACATTTAGAGTTGTCAACTACTTCTAGGAAGTCACCAAATCATCCTTATCAAGTAGCATTTTCATTCTCATTAGTCAAAACTGGTAGCACTGTTTTACCAATGCAATTGCGCCTTGGACAATTTGCCTTACAATGGCTGTCACATTGGGCGGTAAAAACTTTTCTACTACGAGTCAATTATCAGATACAGAAGTCCACTCCCAGATCTGAAGGGTTGTTATCAAGCAATATAACATCTTTCCACAATGTAACATCTTCCAGAATTCACTGAACTTTGTGTACAAATTGCGTGTGGAATTAGTTCTTGAAAATTTCACAATCCACCTATGCAGCATTTTGGTTGCAACAATGCAAAGAGAGATCCCTAACTATAATATCCTTGAATGTTCAGGGCTTTCTTGATTTTCAAATCACTAGTAGTTCCACTTTGTGGTTCCCAGAAGCATTAGCCGTGCACAAAGTTTTAATGTGTTCTTTAGACGCCATGTCCAGGAGCACGAACTTCACTCTTAAAAGCAATGACTGGTTGGTAGGCACTTCCAATACATACCACTTTTGTCCGCATTATGAATTTGGTCTGGTGTGAAATTCTCACCTTCCACAAACTTCTGGAACTCTATGAGGAAGTAATCAGCTGTCACATTTGAACTAACAAGGGGAGACCACATCATTGGGATAACTTCGCACACCTTTAGTAGGACACTACAACAATGATGTCTAAGTAGAAGGTGCATTACTCCAGCAATTCTCAGAAAACCACAAGGAATGTTTTAGTTTCTTACTTATGTATCTGTGCGTAGATGCTATGGTCAAGTGGTTAGCATTCGAACTACGTAATGCAAACTTGTACGAAGCGGCTGTTTGACTCCTGCTCTAATTGTTTTTAATCGAAATTTTTATTGTCAGTCATATTATTTAATTTATATGACACTCAACAGGTAATTAACTAAAAACTACAAGCATTTCCATGAAATTAATACTGTAGAACAAAAGCAAACTGGTGCTTTTCATTTATTATAATGTTCTACCAAGAACCGATGGAAGATTCTGTTAGCAAGTATTAGGTAATTTCTTGTTATTTGGCTACTTACTATTTTTAATTAAAGTTAATTATTAGGAAATATTTGTAACTATCGACTAGTAAATGAAGAAACAGTTTTCCATGGGGGTATGCCTGTCGTGAATGATTTGCGAAATCCCTTACACATCCTATCTAGTAATGCATCTGGAACTACTTTGCACCTCAATGCTTCAAAGCTGCAGACAAGCAGCACACCACATTTGGCAGTTAACCTGCATAGCACTGGGACATTGCTAACATAGCAAAAACGAACAGTGTAGATGGAAATTTTTTGAATGTCACTGAATTTACTCTTGTACTACACAAATTGAGGTTTGAGCATGACTTGAACAGTCACCTCATACACATTCGTCTTACAAAGCTCGAACGCTAACCACTTAACCACCAATAACTAACATACAGTGCCTAGGCACAGATACATCAGTTACATAACTGACGTATAATACTTCTCCTGCGATTTTCTTGGAATTGCCAGAGTAGTGCACCTTACTGCTTTCACATTATGTTTTAATGATCTACCAAAGGTGTACAAAGTTTGGAGTAAATCCTTGATCCCAATGTCATACCCTCCCCTTTAAGCTGCTCTCCTTGCACAGTAAGTTTGCAAATCCTGTGATGTGCAAATCCTGTTAGTCACCCAGTGATGCGTTACATTCTACTTCTAATCCTAAGGCTTCATGAAAAAAAATTAGCTTTTTTGGCACACGTCATGCCTGAAACAATGACACCTTCTGCTTGTTTCTGTGTAAACTACTGCAAAAGAGCAGCAACTAATTCAATGAATTCAGGTCTCTTTGTGCTTTTTCATGTAGATGGCCCAGAACTAGAATCTGCATTTCCTGACAAAATCCTGTATTTTCTGCTTGTTCTCATTAACATACTAAACAGCCTGCATTCAAATATCAGCCCTTAGTTTTGAAGTGGTTTCTCCTTCTCAAATCTTTCAATTACTTCTGATTTTTGTTTTAATGTCAGCATGTTTGTTTTGTAATTATCTGTTTTACAAATCTCTCGACTTGTTTTGTTGACACTTACACACCACTTAACATCAGGAAACTTATCAATTTATACACAACAGGATGGCCGATAATAATGGAAACGGTACTCTGTTGTCACGTGGCAGTTGTTTGAACAATGGAAATGGCAATTCTTGTCACACACCTGGGAGATTACTGTATTTAGAGTTTCCACAGGATGTAAAGACTGCACTGCATAAACAGGCAAGAAGGAAGCACCTGACCAATGGAAATATAATTACAATCCGGCACACTATGGACATGCAGTAGTGAAATGGCTGCAGGTTGGACATGCCTTGTGAGAAAGTGCTCTGTCCGGAAGGAAACAATGAATGGCACAGACAGCAATGTAATTTTTAAGCTTAAAATGACGTAAACAGACCTAACATAACAGTACTTGTCTCGACAAAGCACTATATGAAACCAATTTAAAAGAGCGTAGCATATGAAACCAGAAAGTGAACGCGTATATATACACACAGATGTAGCACCTGATGAGTAGCATCTACCACCCATTTAAAAACATTTACGCCCACGACACAACTGTGGTGTCGCCAGACCAGATAGTGCTAACAACGGAAAAACTTTAAGCTACAAAACATATGGACACTACTATGTTATTATGATTTTATTAGCAATGCCTGGATGACTGCTGAAGCTTCTATGAAGTTTAGATGCCAGAATGGTGCATATTCATATTGACACTAGCCTTACAATACAAAGCTAACTACATTCCCCAGAAGAACTTTTGTGTTTCTTCCTGCGAACTGTGTAAGTCACCTGCAGTACCTAAGGCTGTGCATAATTCATCCCACGAAAGCCAAATACAAGATGCGTGCTGTTCAGAAATAATTTTTATTTCTCGAAGAATGCTAGCAATGAGAATATTTTACAGTGAATGCAAATGTCCCCAGCTGCCTGGAATGATGTAACCTAAAAGAATGTGTTTACAAAATTTCCTAACACTGGCTGTAGGTCAATATCAGAAGCTGCGGAACACAATTTCCCTGAATGCCATTACAATAAGTGAAATTTTCTGAAATGTATGAAGACATCCTAAATTCTGATCATCAGCTACATGTGACTGTGTAATGCGTTTGTAAAGAACCAAGCACAGCTTGATGGAGGCAACTTGGGATTGTTATGAGATGGAGGAAGAGGTGAAAGATTCAGCTGTACTAAGTTTTTCTGCAGCTGTTAAACTATTAATCTTGATTTAGTGTGGACTAACCCCCTCCCCATTCTTTAAGGAATGTAACTCCATGTATAAAACATCTCAGTTTGAAGAAAGCTAGTTTTCCTAATATGCCTGTTCATTAAATGAAAAATTAATCAATTTTTTTGTCATAAGAAACCTAAAACTGTGCTCTGAAATAGAGTTTTGTTTCCCCACTAGACAGTGCCACATGTTACGCCAAAAAATCTTAACACAACACACATGCAAATGTCATACTAACAAATTTAAATCCACCTGATGGAGGTTTAAACCTTTGAAACATATCGTTGAGATAAATAAACAGTGAGTAGTAACAGAAAACTTGTTGTTTCATTTATGTCAATAACAATCATGGTAAAGCCTAAACTAAAATGTTCGCATTTAAACCTGTATCTGTTTATGGCTCCATGCTTCCTGAGTTACGCTTCATACTGCAACATAATTTGGCAAGTACAATCAATGATTATGTTGGTACTGTCTGCAAAATGTGTTATGAAGGTAATACTAAGGAAGTAATCAATAATAAAAATTACTACATAAATACTGAAAATTTACTAAGCAAAAATCTTTTTTCCGTTACGTTCTGTGGGTGGCATGAGCAAGAAAATATCACAGAAAGGTTTGACATGACATGCAATTTCTTAGTGCCATACTTCTCATTAGCAGATTGGTACTGTCTGGATAATTTTCACACTGTGTTATGATGCCTCGGGGATATATTCCCAATTCCAAACTTTGGTACATGTCTGTGTTAAACCTGTAATACAGAATTATTCCCCTTAATGAGTACATGACAACTCTTTAAATACAGTCAATAATTTAACATTTTTATTGCCATTTGAAGTCTTCAGAGTGTCAACCTGTGATTGGAACTACGTGGCTGTTTTGGCCATTTAGTTATACAGTCGAGCTGGTTCTAACCAACATCAAGCAGCTAGAACGGCTGCTACTATTCTTGCAGTATTCCGACAGGAAAGAGCTAACTGCCTCTGAATTACCACCCCCCACCCTCCCCCAAAAAAAAAAAAAAACCCAAACTCAATAAATAAATGACTTATATTTAACAACTTTTCCTTTTTCTGCAACATTACTTATCTATATGACAAGACTAATGAAAAAGTTCCTTCTTCATTCTAGATAATGCCTTTACATCTAGACACCATTTAGTGATTTTACAACTATCTGTCTAGTTAACGAGAAATGTTGTATAATATACATTTAAAGGTTGCTAAGACCAAGACATGAAGTTTCGATTATATGGGCTGGAAAACCCGTTTTCTGACTATGAGACACTTCATTAGAATACTTTTAGCTAAAACACCTAATTAAAGAAAAAATATCTGAGCACCCAGAAATTTGTTAATAGGGAGTTTTATGATGAAAATACAAACTCAATGTGGAGTTTAGTGGCCTCTGTACCATCTGATTCCTGTTTTAAAGGCTTGAAGGTTGTATGGGTAAATCATTTAGAAATCTTATGTGCAGACTGTAATACAATGAACTGCATTACATACAAATCCACTATGTGTCAGTTTTTTACTTTATGGCATTCTTTCATTCCAGAACAGTATATTCATGGGGAAATTTTTAGTTCTGCACTGAAATGCTTACAGCATCTATTAACTCCATTCTCTTTATGAATTATCTATTTATAAATCAGGCTTCTAACAATGAGCAATTCAATTGCTCTTTGTATGACCATTTACACAAACTTAGCAATACCAAACTGAATTACTTTCATCAAAAATATGATGTACACACTTTTCAAAAGTGCTGCACCTCTCAATAGATTAACAGCAATAGCATTTTGTACAGCTATCAGAATTTTAGATATCCTTGTAGCTTTTTGAGGATACATACACAGTAAGTAGAACTTCTCATAAAATGCTGTTTGTTGTAGAAATCTTACTTAAAAATAATCACTCAAGAAAAATATACTTCTGCCCAAAAATTTCACAGAAGTCAGTAAATCAATTAAGTCAGACATGAATATTCTGTACATCAAGGAAGACATAGATGGGAGAGTAAACCGAGTCATAAACCTCAAGCGGGTGCACCTGTGTATTAAGTGCGTCAACCACAAATAACATTGTCTTGCACAGTTCCACTGACGTTTTACAATCGTGAGCCTGTATCTATTCCTTCATTATTGCTTCAGCTATCATAGTGACAAGTTTTCTTGTCAAACATTTAGGTTAACAGCAGCAATATAAAATACGCAGTGAAACAGGTGAGAAAAAGAAATATATGAAATGTGCAATAAAATGGCCTAGATTATGAGCTAGCAGCACAACCCCACAATGAGGCAGTACAAGATAGTTAGTAGTTAAATACGCATTACACTGCAGTCCAATTCAAGTGCACTGTTTAATGCTCGAGGTGGGACATTACTGTGTGGTAACATCTTTATGCAGCAACAGTGTGATTCATTGAAAGTTATTTTATTATTGTTTAATTAAACAGTGATTTAGCACATAAGTTTATTTAATCATCATTAATTAAACTAAGATTACAATGTGATCTTGCTTATACACATTAACCTTGTGAACACACAGACAGTAATTCTTTACATGTGTGAAGTATTCCACATGCCCCCTCATGTTGCGAAAATCAGCACACGTGCTTGAAGGTTAAAATTGAATGCAAAATCATGTAACTTGCCAAAATCCACAGAAGGCTTATTATCAGGATTTGAAGCATTACCTCATGAGCTTGAGGTACACATCCGTACTAGCAATTGCTAGTCTTCTGGTACATCAGCCACGAACAAAAGGCAAATTAACACAGGCAATGGTTAGTAAAAGACTCAACTAGGCTAATAACATTAAGCATCAGTTTGGGAATGATGGGGAAAGGTAAATAAACCTATTTTACAGATTCCTAATGTCAACTGGTACCAGTTGAGGATGATATGGCAGTCAATACCATTGGGCCTTCTGAGACCTGTTCAGATGAGGCAACTGAGCTGAAAATAAAAATGTATAAAACAGTGGTGCGTCCTGTTACGACATATGCAGGAAAAACAGAAATTATGGAACTGAAGTTGACAGCAATGGAAAAGAATGTATGAAGATAGATCCATGGGATAGCACATGGAACAAAAGAAGAAATGTATCGGTAAGAGGTAGTGTGGAATACCAGACATAAATAAATGGATGAAGGCAAGAAACTGCAAGGATCATGTTGAAAGAGTTGACCTAACAAGACTAGCCAAAATTTCTGAACAGAAGACTACAGACACGGGAACAAACAACTGGATGACCACCTAAAGGATGGGACAGTAGATGGTCCAGTAAATTCACAGACTGAGGCAGAAAAACAAGGCAACTCTTGTAGGAAGTAAGTGGTTTTGATTTACTTAAGCATGTTTCAGTACCTTCTGCTCAACATTCAAAGGATTTTGTTTATTTTTTTGATTACAAATGACCCTCTTTTATTGATATTATTATTGTTACAGTTTTTGATATTTTAGTCTGATTCCTGTTATAGATATATTAAAACACCTCTTACCATCACTACTGCTGTTGCTGTTTGAACAATAGTTTTGCACATATTTATCTTATCGCAAAAAACACGGAGTTTCTACCACCAGCCCACACATAACTGTCAATAACAATAACAGTTATAAATGAAGAACAGCTCGGGAAATTATTTAACATATCTGAAATATCAGACTGTAGTATCAGAAACAATAATCTGTAGAATATATGGTAGATACAAAACTACCAATACAACAGAACATTGTGCGATGTGTGATGAAGTAATAAACAAAGCTCACTGACGAAACAACAGAAAATGCTGAATCATGTTCCTTCAGTGACTTCTTGCATTCATCTAAACAGCCATCTAATCTAAAACCTGGAATCTTTGTGCTCTTTTCAGCAAACAAATTTTTATTACTACAAGCTGAAAGTTGAATGACGCAGCAGCAATACAGGAAGTCCTAGGAAAATATTCTGCCTCAGCTGAATTAAAGGTTCTGACTTGTCACTTTCCAGCATGAAAAAGCAAGTGATCAAGGCTATGTCTGTTGCACACTCTTGGCTGAAAATGGTGAAAAACTTCGTCCTGGCTTGGGAACAGCCCAGAAATCAGCCCTATTACAAACTAGTGGAGCAAATATTGAAGAAACAAAGACAAAACTTGTCAAGAAACACATAGAAATATAGCACTGATGAAGAAACAAAATATTTGGCTCCTTCTAATAGAAAGTATGCCAAGCAGAACTGATTTACTACTAAGGATGAAACAGGCACACAAAATAATGATGCAACATTTAACATGAACTTGCATTTTTTCTGCAAAAATTCTAGTAGATTCTAATAATTTTCACACTTCTGCTTGCTGTGGTCTCTCAGCAGAAACCTTATGACAACAGTTATTCACCCACATGTTTCACCATATACTTTAACAAGGAATCTATATTGGTAAAACGCTATCCTATAACCAGCACCAAAGCCCTGTATCAATTGCAGCATAAGAACTGCATAAACTATTTTCAGTATTTTGTATAATTACTGACTGAATGCTGTCTTATCTATTCATTAAGTGGTATTACCTTACGGGTAAAAGTTGAACACAATAACACAAGTACCGTACTTACACAAATCTAATGTACACCTTTTTACTACATGCAGTATTCAAAACTGAGGTGCACATACGATTCAGTGGCTCATTACATTTGAGTACAAACATGAATCTGTTGTTCACCTGCAACGTCGTTTAAATTTAGGCAAGCAGAAAGAACATTGTGTGAAATTACTTTCAAACAAAGTCACTTTTGCGCTAAAAAATATGGTAACAGGTGGGTGGGACAAGAGTTCAATGTAGCTGAGAGTAACATTTGCTTATGGAAGGAACAAATTGGCATTATTTGCAACCATCGCTTCTTGAAAGAGATTCAGTGGCCCTCGCAAAAGGAAGTCGTCTTGGTGTTGAGGTAGGAGTTCTGGAATTCATCTGTGAAAGATGAAAGAATGGGGAACCTGTGACAACTGATACCATAAGAAACAAAGCAAAAGAGGTGGCTGCAGTTCTTCATATACTGAGGCAACAGTTAAAGGCTAGTGATCAATGGGTTGATTGCTTTATGAAACAGGTAGGCTTATCTCTAAGACACTGTACAACAACATGTCAAATCCCCCACAGGATTTTGAGAAGAAACTTTAGGAGTTTCATGGATATACCATCACACTTCAAAAAGACATGAATTTTGGGTCAAATAGGCAACACTGAGGAGACACCAATTTGGTTTGATATGACATGATTACACAACTGATGAGAAGGGGACAAAAGTGGTTACCATCAAAACATCGTGGTGTTAAAGTGTGTTACTGTAATGCTGTCAAACACATTGGATGGGCCCGAACTTCTGCCGTTCTTTATCTTCAAGTGGAAAACAACCCCCCAAGACCCCTACAAATGCAAAGTTGTTTCCTGATGTTTGAAATCAAGAGAAGGGATGCATGACAGACTATAATTCTTGACTGGCTCAAAGTATGGGAACTGTCACCAATACTTTGTCTTACTCCATTTCACAGTCATCTCACTTATGATGCAATAGCCAGTAACAATGGAATGACTTGTGTGTTACATACCTTCAATGTTAGTATAAATGAGCCTTTCAAAGGTTATGCTCAGGAGAAGGAAAAATGGTTTTGTGAAGCAAACTGTGAACCGACTCAGACAGGAAAAATTACATGTTCTGCTCTCCATTCACAGTTTCATCTGCCTGGAAAAGCATCCAGGCACCCATGATCGTAAAATCATCCAAAAAATGCTATATTTTAAATACTCTGGAGGCAGTGAAGTTACGTGCTCTGGAATGCCTCCGGGGTTCGGGAAAGATCAAATGTATCTGATGCAGACTCCAAGGATACCCAGTAATGATGACATTATTGGATAACGCTTAGGAATGCATGTAATTTATGGTGTGCGCATATGATATAAGCAATGAGGTTAGGAGATGTTTTTTAATAATAACTGTCAGTTGACAATGGGGTCATAATTATTATTCTGAGTGTTCACATACTCGAGCACTGTGTAAACTAAATTTAGCCAGCCAGTGATGTATCAACAAACTCTCTTTGGCAATTTTTAAAATCTGGGTGCATTAGATTCACATAAATACAGTATTACCATTAGAAAATATGTTGAGGCAGAGTAACAGACAGTGCAAAAACACCTGAATTTCAATACCATAGTACAGCAGAAACCCACTAATCCAGTACCTCTGGGACCTTGATGGTGTGATACTACCAAAACTTCTGGATTACTGAGCATAATCTAAAAATAGTAGTGGACAGAGTGAGAGAGACAAGGTAAACAATGGGTGAATAGCCTGATTCTTTGTCGTGTGTTCTCTGGTGCCTTCAAAGTTATAAAAAATCTCTAACAACAGCATTTTGTAGAACAAATGAAGAAACTTTATAGCATACATCCTGTTGCTGCTGTTATCTTAAGTCCCGAGACTTGCTTGATTCAGTTCTCCATGCTACTCTATCCTGTACAAGCTGCTTCATCTCCAAGTAACTACTGCAACCTACATCCTTATGAATCTGCAGTGTACTCATCTCTTTGTTTAGGGCTACAATTTGTACCCTCCACACTGCCCTCCAATACTAAACTGGTGATCCCTTGATGCCTCAGAACATGTCCTATCAACCGGTCCCTTCTTCTAGTAAAGTTGAGCCACAAACTCCTCTTTTCCCTAATTCTATTCAGTACCTCCTCAGTTATGTGATCTACCCATCTAATCTTCAGCATTCCTCTGCAGCACCACTTTCGAAAGCTTCTATTCTCTTCTTGCCTGAACTATTTATCAACCATGTTTCTCTTCCATACATGACTACACGCCATACAAATACTTTCAGAAAAGACTTCCTGACACTTGAGTCCATACTCGATGTTAACAAATTTCTCCTCTTTAGAAACGCTTTCCCTGCCATTGCCAGTCTACATTTTATATCCTCTCTACTTCGACCATCATCAGTTATTTTTACCCCAAATAGCAAAACTCCTTTACTACTTTAAGTATCTCATTTCCTAATCTAACTCCCTCAGCATCACCCAACTTAATTCGACTACATTCCATTATCCTCGTTTTGCTTTTGTTGATCTTCATCTTATATCCTCCTTCCAAGACACTGCGCATTCCATTCAATTGCTCTTCCAGGCCCTTTGCTCTGTCTGACAGAATTACAATGTCATTGGCAAACCTCTCAAAGTTTTTCTTTCTTCCCCATGGACTTTAATTCCTACTCCAAATTTTTCTTTTGTTTCCTTCACTGCTTACTCAATGTACAGACTGAACGACGTCGGGGACATGCTACAACCCTGTCTCACTCCCTTCTCAACTACTGCTTCCCTTCATGCCCCCTCGGCTCTTGTAACTGCCGTCTTGTTTCTGTACAAACTGTAAATAGCCTTTCACTCCCTGTGTTTGACCCCTGCCATCTTCAGAATTTGAAATAGAGTATTCCAGGCAACACTGTCAAAAATTTTCTGTAAGTCTACAAATGCAAGAAATGTAGGTTTGCCTTTTCTTAATCTAAGATAAGTCGTAGGGTCAGTATCACCTCGCATGTTCCAACATTACTACGGAATCTAAACTGATCTTCCCCAAGGTCGGGTTCTACCAGTTCTTCCATTCGTCTGCAAAAAATTCGTGTTAGTATTTTGCAGGCATGACTTATTAAACTGATATTTCGGTAATTTTCACACTTATCAGCACCTGCTTTCTTTGAGAATGGAATTATTATATTATTCATGAAGTGTGGGGGTATTTCCCGTCTTCTACATCTTGCTCACCAGCTGGTAGAGATTTGTCAGGGCTGGCTCTCCCAAGGCTATCAGTATTTCTAATGGAAAGTTGTCTACTCCTGGGGCCTTGTTTCAACATCCTGTAACGTAATGTTAATTAAGATTTGATGTCAAGTTTAGGATAGTACAGCATTGTACTGTAGTACAGAACTGTATGTTTTATACTACAGCACGTAGAATATTTCTGTGTTTTATTCACTTTTAATAAGAGCAAATGTCTTATGTCTGATTTTCTCCTTCAAAAACTTGTTACGTACAGTATGCAAATTTACAAGTTCTGCAGTGTTGTACGATTTGCTGCTTTCAGCAAATCTTCTGAAGTATATATTGTGACAGCTCCATCATTCCAGATAAGTGGAGGTGTTGAGTTTGTTGCGTAAACCGCTTCTTCACCGGATTTAATATATGGTGGTTTAATTGGCTATATTACACTTTGTACTATCAGTTCATCAGATATTTCTTCGAATAAACCATGAATCTTTCCAGTGGTGAGGTGGCTTGCACGCCTCAGCAATACAAATAGCTGTCCAGTGGGTACGACCACGACAGAGGAGTATCTGTGGAAAGGACGGACAACCAGTAGTTGCAGGGGCAACAGTCTGCATGACCGACTGATCTGGCCTTGCAAAGTCAAGCAAAACGGCCTTGCTGTGCTGATACTGAAAACATCTGAACGCAAGGGGGGAACTACAGCCATAATTTTTCACTGAGGACAAGCAGCACTACTGTATGGTTAAATGATTAGGGCATTCTCTTGGGTAAAATAGTCCTCCAGTCTCATCTCCAGGTGGGGACTGCTCAGGAGGATGTCGTAATCAGGAGAAACAAAACCAGTATTCTATGGGTCAGAGTGTGGAATGTTAGATCCCTTAATCAGGCGGGTAGTTAGAAAATTTGAAAAGGAAAATGGGCTGGTTGAAGTTATAGTGGAAATTAATGACATTTGGTAGCAAGAGGAACAGACAGGGTGTATACGTGGACAAGGAAAAAAAATTCCCGGATTTCTCCTGGATTTCCCGGTTAAAAATACACTTTCTCCCGGGTGGAAACATAGTTTTTCTCTGATAATTGAGAGTATATTTTCTCTCTGAACTGTATAACTTATCAATCCTTTGAATGGTTATGGTTTTATACATGGGCGTAGAATTTCCCGGTGCTTTAGAAAACGAAACACCTTTTGGAAAGATATTTGATGTGCAGTAACATGGGTGTTGTGTGATGTCCTTAGGTTAGGTAGGTTTAAGTAGTTCTAAGTTCTAGGGGACTGATGACCATAGGTGTTAAGTCCCATAGTGCACAGAGCCATTTGAACCATTTGCAGTAACATGTACGCTGCATATTTCCGTATTAAGAAAGTATAAATTCAAATTCCACCAAACACCGCATGTTACTTTCCGAAGCATTGAAATCAAGATTGCGATGCGCATTTGTAAGCCAGTCATAGCTCATGTCACGTGATCTCGCCAGCCGATGACAGCGAATATTCAGAGCTTCGGACATGTGGTGTAGTCTGCCAATAACAACATCACTGTTCAGTAGTGCGAACACACGAACAGGAAAAGTTTATGGTTTAAATTAATATATATAATGTTGCTACAAGAAAAACAACGCTTTCACATCTAATATTGGTCTCTAAGGCCAATACGCTGCAAGACAAGCTAAGCTTTCACATATAATGTTTGTCTTTTATGCACGTATTACATTTTAAGATATATCACACAAAAATGCCAGTAAATTTTTTAATAACGACATAAAAGTGTGATCTTCTGGGCCATAAATTCTTCTACATGGCTCGTCATCAAAGAGCTGATTTTTAAATGAGTCCCAGATTCCCAGTGAAGTAGGCATCGACCTGATATTAAACTTTTCAATGTGGTTTCAGGATGTAAATTTCCTTGGGTACCAGTACTTTGTTATCTCATGTCTGGTTCTTTGTTATGGCATAATGCCATACGTGCTAGAAGATGAAAATGTACACTTGAAATGTAGTGAACAGTTGAAACTAGCCAATAGTTTGAAATTAAAGCCTTTGTTTCAAATATATTGACTGCCTCAGCGGAAAAGATTAATAAAAGAAAATTTCTTCAGCAAACCGATAAAAATAACTTCATTGTTCTGCATGGCAATTAATGCTTGACTGTCAGAAAGGTGGAAATAAAATAAAATCTGAAACTAATAATGTATTTTAACCTTCTGTAATTATGTGAATGTATTTGAATTCACATGATAGCTCCCGGTCAAAGAAATCAATTTTCTTTTATTTGACGTGAGTGCAGTACACAAAGAGGAAACAGCAAAATCACTAACTGTAAACAAGGGTCCCGTGAAGACTACCTGCTTCCCTATTATAACTCAGACTGCTCAGCACATCAGACCCGTATCTACGATGTTTCCGAACCGGGGCAATAGTAGATAGTGGCGTCCATCGACCGTTTGAGATAGGACGTCAAAAATTAAAAAAATCGAATTTTCAAAAAAACGTTGATTTTGTAGCGCACATCTTTCTGAAGACTCTGATACATAAAACATACGTGTCCGAGGAATTTTAAGACATGTTATTCGATCTTAAGTGTGCCAAAGTGCAACGCCACACCTCTTCACACAGCATTCTTCTATCGCACGTCACTGTATTTCGGTCTGTGGAATTGAAACGTGTATATTTTGTACTGGAAGCCATCAAACTATATTCAGGACAGTGGAAAGTAAAATGTCCTATGGTGCCTCTCCTGCTTCCAGTCGGTGGGTTTGACATCCTGCGCTCTTTTTTCTTTTAAAAAAAAACTCTTCAGAAAATCTGAACTTTTTATCCCCTCTTAGCTAACAACTTGCTACCTTGTGTGACAAAATTAGGTATAGGTTACACAAAACCAGTAAAGAGAAGAGACAAGCAAGACCGTACACATTTCTTCAATCCCTAGGTCCTAGAATTTTTTTCTCTCTAATCTTGCTATCGCTACAGCTTTACGTTACAAAATAGTTTTACACTTCATTCATACACTCCAGTTTCTCAAGCATGAGATCGAAAAGTAGTAGTGCGAAATTTTTATATAAATTTAGAAACGTCATATTCTTACATAATTTAAGTGATTTCACCATTTCTTCTCCTTCCTCGTTCAAACAAACAATGTTGTAATCACTAATTCTGTATCTATTCCTGCCAGTGTCAAAGCTTATTCGCCGGTTAACTTGACTAACTCTACCAGAATCACCAGTTTAGTTATCCTGAGATTATTCTCGGGTTAGGCGTTTTTACGTGTTCGTACAACGCGTTTTCCGCGCTACTTCCAGAATAGACCTTAAAGCGGCTGCTAGCCAGAGACTGTACAACTGGCCCTTGCTAGTTTATCGATCCGGCCACAAATTTACCGTCAAAATTTCATTTTCTTGGACACACTGAGAAGATAATACGTAATTTCTCTTACCTGTTATTCCTATTAGTCGTTTATTCGCATCCTGGTAGTCTGAATCGATGGATTTTGGTGGTAATCATAACAACGCTCATCATTCGCAAACCCAATCAACCGCATAATCGGACAGTGGTTGGCTTTCTTTCTTTCGGCTATACTCTACTCAGCTCGTATAGCCCCTTTTGTCTGCAGGAAAGTTTATTTCTAGATGTGGCAAAGATTCCACTGACAGACACATCACGTACACTATGCACGCATTCACAAATCAACTTATGATTCATTCGGAAATCAACTTAGAATGTGTTCAACAATGTTCAAAAACCGACAGGGACACGTTTCAAAGTCATACGAATGATCGATAGACCAACGTGCGCTGGATGCTACGCGCTTTGTGAAACAAGGTTTTTTCCCTCAAGAATATGAATTGCCCCCCCCCCCCCACACACACACACACACACACACACACACACTCACACTCTTCTAGATCCAGGGCTGCTGCACAATCTGGCAACTTGGGCACGCCAGTACCCGGTAGCACCTAGCCGCCTTTTTTTTCTGTAGCCAGAAGCGGAAGAAGGTACTACCAAACTGCGCATGCGCATGATCCCATTCGTAACTGTTAAAACAACTCTAATGTTAACAGTTGTGACGTCATGCTCATCGGAGGCAATTTGTTGTTACGAAGCATTGCATAGTCTTCCTAAAGCCTTTGACACATTTTGCTGTTGGCAGACGCTTGTACGAGCACTGTGTTTAGTTGCTGTAGATGGCGCATTTCCTTTGCAATTTAAGTTTTATTTCAGTTTTTTCTCTCGTTCATGTTTTATTGCCCGTAATTCAAAAAATTCCCGTGTTTTTCCCGGTTTTCTCCCGGATGAAAAAATTCCCGGGTTTTTCCCGGATCTCCTGGTTGTCCCGGGTCTTAGACACCCTGAACAGAACATCTGATCAGGTGAATACAGGGTTATGAATACAAAGTCAAACAGAAGTAATGCAGGGATGAGTTTAATAATGAATAAGGAAACAGGAATGCAGGTAAGCTACTATGAATAGCATAGTTAATGCATTGTCATAGCCAAGATAGACACAAATCCCACACCTGTCACATGCCAACTAGCTCTGCAGATACAGAGATTGAAGAAATGTATGATGAGAAATGACATTCAGATTCATGGGGAACTGGAATTCCACAATAGGAAAAGGAAGGGAAGGAAAAAAAGTAGGTGAATATGGACGGGGGAAAGGGATGAGAGAGGAAACTGCCCATTACAATTTTGCACAGAGCCTAATTTAATCCTCACTAACACTAATTTGCTGTATACATGGAAGAGACCTGGAGACACTGGTAGGTTTCAGACTGTTTATATAAACGTTAGACAGAGATTTATGAACCATATTTTAAATTGTAAGACATCCCCAGGGGCAGTTTTAGACTGTCCACTATTTGTTGTGAACTGTAGATTAAAACAGGAGAAATTGGAAAACAGTAGGAAATTAAGGATATGGAAGCTGGGTAAGTTGAAAGAATAAAAGGAGGTTGAGAGTTTCTGAAGGAGCATTAGGCACCTTCTGCCTACAACAGGGGAAAGGAATACCATAGAAAAAAATGGGTAGCTTTAAATGCTGAAATAGTGAAGGCAATAGAGGAGTATACAGGTAAAAAAAGGACCTAATAGAAATCCTTGGGTAACACTGGAGACATTTCCTTTAACTGATGAAAAGAGAAAATTTAAAAATGCAGCAAATGAAGCAGGCAAAAGGAAATACAAGCTTTTCAAAACGAGCGGCAGGAAGTGCGCATTTGTTAAGCAGGAATGACTAGAAGACAATATTTTACTAGGGGGTAAGAGAGATACCACATACAGGAAAATTGAAAAGGCCTTTGGGAAAAAACAGAAGCAGTTGGTTGAGTACCTAGAGCTCAGACAGTAAACCAGACCTAAACAAAGACAGAAAAGCTGAAATGTCGAAGGAGTATATGGAGTGTCTATAGAAGAGAAATGAAATGACCACATGACACTGCTGGCTGGGAGGTCACATTCAAGGAAGTTCAGCCGCCGAGTTGCAAGTCTTATTTCAGGCGACTTGCATGTCAGTGATTATGAAACGGTCCAGTCCACTAGAGCAGAAAGTCTCCAACCTGGCTGGGAACAGAACCCAGGTCCACTGCATGGTAGGCCAACATTACCACTCAGCTAAGCAGACTATAGCAGGGAAACGAACTTTAAAGAATTATTATACAAAGGGAAGTGAATGTAGATGAATATGAGGCGGGGGAGATGATACTGCAAGGAGAATTTGACAAAGCTCTGAAAGATCTGAGTCAAAACAAGGCCCCAGGGTAGACTAGATTCCATCAGAACTAATAATAGCCTTGGGAGAGAGAGTCATGAAAAACTCTTCCACCTGGTGTGCAAGATGTAAGAGACAGGCGAAATAGCCCCATACTTCAAGAAGAATGTAGTAATTCAATTTCTACAGAAAGCAGTAGCTGGCATGTGTGAAAATTAACAAACCATCAGTTTGTTAAGTCATGGCTGTTAAATACTAACACAATTTGTTTACATACAAATGGAAAAATTGGTAGGAGCCAACCTCGGGGAAGATCAGTTTGGATTCTGGAGAAATGTAGGAACAAGCAAGACAATACTGAATCTATGACTTATCTTAGAAGATAGGTTAAGGAAAGGTAGACCAATGTTTGGTTCAGATAAAGCATTTGATAATGTTGACTGGAATTTTCTCTTTGAAATTCTGAAGGTCGCAGGGGTAAAATGCACAAAGCAAAAGGCTATTTACAACTTCTACAGAAACCAGATGGCAGTTGTGAGAGTAAAGGGGCATGAAAGGGAAGTAGTGATTGAAAAGGGAGTGAGACAGAGTTGTAGCCTATCCCCAATGTTTTCAACATGTACCCTGAACAAGCATTAAAGGATACAAAAAAAAAAATTTGTAATAGGAGAGTAGGAAATAAAGTTCAGGAAAAAGAAATAAGAACTGTTTGCCAATGACATTTTAATTTCATCAGAAACAGCAAAGGATTCGGAAAATCAGATGAATGGAATGGACAGTGTCTTGAAAGAAGGATAACGGAAATTAGTCAAATCAGGTTATGCTATGGGAATCAGGTTAGGGAATTAGATGAAGTAGTAGACGAGTTTTGCAGCAACATAACTGATCAAAGCCAAAGTAGAGGGGATATTAAATGTAGGTAGCATTTCTGAAGAAGAGAAATTTGTTAACACTGACTGAAGATTTAAGAATCAAGAAGTCTTTGACAGTATTTGTCCGTACCATAGCCATGTATGGAAGTGAAACATGGACGATAAACAGTTTAGATGAAAAAAAGTTTTCGACATGTGGTGCTACAGAATAATGCTGAAGATTGGATGGGTAGATCAATAATGAATGAGGAAGTACTGAATATAATTGGGGAAACAAGAAATATGTGACAACTTTACCTGATTAAGAGATTAGTTGAGGAGATATTAAGAGATCACCAGTTTAGTACTGGAGGCAAGTGCGAGGGGTAAAAATCTTACGGTGAGACCAAGTGATGAACACAGTAAGGAGATACAGAAAGAGGTAAGTTGCAGTAGTTATTTGGAGAGAAAGAGGCTTGCACCTTATAGAGTAACATGGAGAGCTGAATCAAACAGTATGGACTGAAGACAAAGAAAACAGCAGCAGGAGGTTCTGACTGTCAAAGTCTATCCAGTCCAAAATTTCATCTTGTGACAAATTTCTCATTTCATTTTGATGAACATTTAACTATATAACAACAGCATTACCTTCATTTGGAATAGTGAAGTCTGTTTCTTCATAGGCTTTTGGTCAGAGTTTTCACCAGGATTTCCTACGAGTAGAAGACTTACTTCATTCCACACCAAAGATGTTCCAGAAATAGGACCTTTGATACTCAAGTTAAAGGAAGACCACTGAACAGTCTGAATTGATAAGCTCCTGAAAAGAAGCTCTGTAAAGAAACTTTAAATTCTGAATTACTCCCCAATCCATTGGTTGAATCAGGGAAGTAGCATTTGCTGAAGGTGAGTGGCAAATATGTTCCCTGAAATCAATTTGGACACTGGAGAGTAGGCTAAAAACCAGCCCCTGCACAATTCCAATGTCATCCATGCATTGGAATAAGCTCCACAAATTCCAATAAATTTTTTAACTCCATTAAAAGCTCTTTGCCTTTTGCACTTGCTAACAATGAAGTAGTCTTTCAGATCTATTGGAATAGAAACACTTGCACAAAATTTTATGCAGCTGATCTATTTTGGCCTTTTTCAAAGCTTTTTGTGATCCAATGTCTTTTACTGCACCTGTCTATGAGGCGCACCTTCGAAGTTAACCTTTTTTCAAAAAATCTCTTATTGTTCAAGAATCAACATTATATTCTTCCATAACCTTATTTCTACATCACTACTCTACTTGCGACAGAGCAGCATTAATCATAATTACACTTTGAAACAGCACTTTTTAATCGCTGTACACAATTGGTGCACAACAGAAATTGTTCGAGATGTGACTAGAATGACTATTCGTACTACATGACTTAATTGTTGACCACTGCTGAGCGTGTCTGAACTGTTGAGTACGTACAGAGCGATGCCAAACTACTTAACATGCTAGACTGCCAGATTACTGTGGTTTTACTTTATTTGAGAATGAGACCACATAATTTCCAACAAACTTTTGTGAGGTGCCAAACAAAGGCTGATACCTTGCAACACAACCACACATAGCCACAGCCTTGCAAGTGTTGCTACACCGCCACAACCGCCCTCTAATTACAGCCTAGCGCAGTACTACTCTGCCCCGTCAATGTTTATTGAGAAAGGGAACAGCATAGCCTAGTACACTAGCTGTGTGATTACTGTCTTGTACAGAACTAGAAGTGAATGCAGTTGTTAAATACACTCTGAATGACAGATTTGTAATTTGTCTGTACCAAGTGATAAGTCCATGTTCAGAAAAACTTTTCAACACTATTGGATTCCTGTGGAAACGGAGTGCAAAGTTCAGTAATTTCTATCTATGCTGTAATAAAGTGAGCTAATATTTTGTGTGTTACAGTAGCCACTCAAAATACCCCCTGGAGCAAACCAATGGACTCACCATTGCTCTGGTGAGTATACTCCAACCTTTAGAAAACTTTTTCTTGCTGACACCATCCACAAAATGATGAAAGGAAAAAGTTCATCACTTACATTTTCTCTGTTCGTGCAGTGTAACTTCATCACTAGGCCTGACATTTTAATTTATTACTTCTTTACAACTAACTGTACTTGCAACATTTTCTGCCGACAGTTCCCATATATACCAAGAAATGTACCTGCAAAATTTTATCACTGTACGGCAGGCAGGAAGTGAAACACTGAGATGTGAAAAAGAACTAGCTTTCCTTAAAATGGAGTGCAAATTCCCTGCCTAAACTCATCCAGTGTTTCACGATGAGAGTACTTTGTGACTTCCAATGAACTTCAAAATGTATTTCTAAACCTTTTCCTCACTTACATCCTTATTGGCAAGTATTTAACCCATTTATTCATTTGTAAAGCAATCAGAAGTTTGGAACTGTTTTGTACATGGAGGTTCAATTCTTTTAAGAATTTGGGGTTTACTAGTGCATCCCAAATCAGAAGAGGGATTTCAGAAATTTATTAGTGTTCGGAGAATGAGCAACACCTCTACTTGCAATACACTGCAGTGTGTCAGCGAAATGCCTAGCTAAGATTACACCACTAAATACACTACTGCAACAACTTCAAATTTTTATCCTTGTGTATGAAGCTTCCACGAAATTTTTTTGTTAGTGAATCAAGTATATTCTTTTTCTCATGGAACTTTATTATCTGCTTCCAAGCTCAATACTGTGTACTTTCTATACACCGTAAAATTTAACTATCAGTACTCAATGCCTGAAGAAACAAATACTTGTTACCTGCAAGGAAACTAACAGAACAACATGACATCAAAACTGAACATGCATCTCTGTAAAAGTCTGAAGACACTGACTGCATTTGTTTGTTAAATCTTTATGCAGCCTTTGCACAGAAAGGAATGAAACTGATCTAGTTCCCTATCTGGGCCAAACTTCATTTCAGCAAAATTGAAATAGCTAAACTGTATGTAATGCATTTGTAGGCTTTTCAGCCCAAAATTAGAAAATAAAAAAAAATGAAATTAAAGAGTTGAGTGAGCAGCAATGGTATGGTTACAAAACAGACAGACATGTCTACAAATTTGTGTGAATGCCAAGAACATGCTGTAATGAAGATTGCCCTATAATCAAGGATCAACGAATGGAAAAAAGTTAAAGTGAGAGCCTATCTTATTTAACAAACTGGTTTACATGCAAATATCTTTGTACTATACTTACTTTCGGTTGGGATGCAAGCTCAACTTCGTGTAATCGTTGAACATAACACAGACACTATCATCAGACAGCTGATAGCCAAAACCATATTTATCTGAATAATCAACCCATTTACTAATCCACACAAATGGGTGAGATGCAGGATCTGTTGTCTCATCTGTTAACCAAGCAACACATATTATTAAGGTTCAGAATGTTACTTTATATAATATTAATAATAATAATAATAATAATAATAATAATAAATAATAATAATAATAATAAATAAAGGTAGCTGCAGCCATGTTCATAAAGGGGTAACAAGGACAAAGGAGATGGCATGCCCTAGCACATGTTGGCAAGTGATAGTTAAATAAGTCAATGGTGTAGAGATGAACGGAGAAACAATATGTCAAATGTAATGGGATTCACCTGTCTGCACTAAAACAGATGAAGCAAAATGTGCACGATGAAATTTCACTGATATTAATAGATTAGCTAACAAGTCTTGTGAACAAGAGGACTAACAAGTCTTGTGAACAAGAGGACACAATTGCGGAAATGGCATACTACATCAGATTTCTTTAAAAAAATTTACCATAGGAAGCAGCTAGTGATTCATTTAGACGAAACATGTATTCATACATATTACACTGTGAATGGAAGCTTCACGAGTATTATTGTGTACGTGCACTACTGTGCAACTATTACTGTGAGACTTTGTGCAATTGCATAAGGAACAAACGTTTTGGCACTGAGAAGCACAAATTTTCTCCTGTTTATTTCATTACCAAATTTTTGTAGGAAAACTGTTCCCCTCTTACTGCCACCATACCATACAGATCACTTGTGTGGAATCTTGGGAAGAAGAAGAAAATCCCCTCTCCACAGTGAAGAAAGTGCTGATGCTTTTGATGCTAATGAACATTGTCAATCACCCAACTTGGTGCAACCCTTTCAATGTTGGGCAACTTTAGCATCCATTTAGTGAGTCAGTACATGCACAGTAAGTCTGCATCAAGAACACACACTTGGGAAAGAGACATTTAAATGAAACCATGTACCTGTACAGCGTGAAGCCCTCACTGCATGCAGTCTGAACCCCCAAATGGTAAGACATGCAATTATTTAGATTCTAGGTACGTTTTGGGCAACCTCCCTCTACACCGTTTTTAAGCAAATGCACAGAGCATCAATCCTTGTGGTTGCTGGAAAATCAAGAGAAGCAACGTACTCAGAAAAACTCAGACATGGTCAGTGAGGTACGATCAGTTGTAGATGCAAAACCATTGTGTGTGTCATTCTTCAAGGAACATTTACTAATACCCCATCACACATGGCTCAGCAATGTCTTAAGGTATGGCCAAAAGATGGCAACTCCTCAATGTAGTTATTACATCAATTTGAAGGATTCTCCATTTTCTCTCACATCATAAAATTTGGTTTTGCACTCTGCATATCACTGAACAATGCAAACCCCCAACTGTAATCACTAATTTAATATGTAACAAGAGTAGTAAAGGTAACAATGAAGCCCACAGCCTTGGCGTTCAATCGATAGGCACAAACCATACTAAAAACTAAGCTTTAAGACAACTCATTTCCTCAGCGCCAACTCCATTATTTGGAGTCCACCCACATTTATAGTATCAGATAAAAGTTATTATGTACAATGATACCTGCTTTCACTGTACAATAGGATCAAGTTAAACATGTTTGACAAAATTTGAGCCCCTCCACGTGCCAGGAATGGGAACCAGCAACCATTGTAACAGGAAGCCTCTATTGTCTCTTAAGGCTGCACACAGAGATGCAGGCACTTCTTGCTATGTTCACATTTAATACCCTAGTAGCCATTTACCCCTTTGTAAGATACTTCTTACCTGGATTCATCACTTTTCTTTTGCAAACCCTGAATGAACCAAAATCGTTAAGAAAGGTTTTTGTTTCAATAGTTCAAACTCACGTGCTACACTGCTTCCTTTAACAATGGCACTATTTTAGACCTCTTCTCTCGTGGCTTTCAGTGACTGACATTCTATCACGACATTCCATCGCACAAGACTGTAATGCTGGACGTACCCACATGAGGGTGACCGTTACCTACATGCCAAAAGTAACATTTTCTTTCCCATACACACTATCTTGTTCCATTTCACAAAAAAGATTTTGTGCAAAATTCTGCTCCATCTTACAGCTAGGCAACCTGAAACAATTTGTAGTTGGGAAAGAATGTAACCGTCAACTTGTACCATTCAAAAGCGGTACGAAAAGTTTCGTATCTTCACTACTGCCTCTTTTACCCTAAGAAAAATTTGCAGGGGTACGGGTTTGCATAAGAAACAACTTGATAGCAATTGGCTATTTTTATATTCTCTGGTAATAATCTGTAAAACTAGTTGTTTTTTAAGCTTCATCTTTTGTGGAAATGTTATTGTAATTTTGAATAATTTTACACACTTATTCCTGCATGCAACTGTCTTCTGATTTTTCTTGTTACTCAAGTTCCAATTTTGCAACCATGATCATAACATCTTTAAAGGCCTTTGTGGTAGAAAATCTCATGAATAAAATTCTTGTACTTAGAATGACAAAAGACAAGAACTCTATAGACACAGAGGAATAATAAATACACATTGTATCCCATTGGTTGAATTTTCCTCTTCATTCTTACCTCCTGCTTTCAGCCCTTGTGGCACGTTTTCTTACCCAATGTTGTCGCAGCAAGTAAGTATTCTGATCATCAGTCAACCCATGAAAAGGAAATATTAAGGTGCTTTAACTACTTCTGATGCCATGAACTAGGCTTCTACAAACATTCAAGCAAAGAAAATATACAGGCTGATTCTAGAGGAATGTCACAATTTGTGAGGTGATTCTACGTGTGAAAATAAACAAAGTCCTATGAACGTGTGCCCGAATTCCAATCGTTATGGAACTGGAGCGGGTTGAAGACTATACACATCCATGAATGATTATGAAGACAAGTGTGAATATTACTTACCAAATGCTGTGGTGGACAGAATAATGGGACAAATGACTGATCCATCCTCCAAGAAGAGTTCAAAAAGCCCCACCTCCCTCTCAGTGCACTCAAGAAAGCATTGGAGCGTGTGCTGTGTTGCACATCTAAAATTGTCTCTGTGAGCTTTAATGTGGGCAACTGTGTTTTGCTTTGCTTTGCTTTAGGGCACAAAAAACTACTGGGGTCACACGCACCCATGTCAAAAAGAACACGAAGAAGAGAGGAGTTAAGGAACAACTATACGTCAGTCCCAATTGACATAATAAGATACACCTAAAAACAGGTACATGGAAAAAGGGCTAAAAAGGCACCATACAGAAAGTGAACTCCAAACCTAAAAATTAAATGGCCTTCGCCATATTGCTTTGGCAGATAAAAAGTAAAATGTGGTAGACAGCCCGCACGTCATTTGCCAATAACTCAGATGGAAAACCCAAGCGGGAACATAAACGGTTAAAAAATAGGCATTCCGTCAGGAAGTGGCGGACAGTTAAAACTTGGGTGCAACTTATAAAAATGGTGGGGTAGCACCACTTAGCAAACGATGGCTGAAAAGGCAGTGCCCAATACGCAGCCTAGTTAAAGTGACCTCCTACCAGCAGGAGTGCCAAGAGGAGGTCGTCCAAGCCACTGGGGGAGGCTTAATAAGGCTGAGCTTATTCCCATGAAAGGAGGACCATTGGCGCCTGACAGGTGGCAACACACAGATCATCGGAGGGGAAAATAGGTACTCGCGGGCTGATGTACAAGGACTGCAGCCTTGGCAGCAGGATAGCAGCCTCGTTTCCTAGCAGAACGACGTGACCAGGAACCCACAGAAACATCACAGGAGTGAGCAAATGACAGTTTTCCCGCACCCCCTGCACTAAGGGATAGGCGGTGTACAGTGCACATAGACTTTGAAGGGCGCTGAGTGAGTCTGAGCAGAGGACACAATTGAAAAGGCTGTGTCACCGAATGTACTCCATGGCATGATACAAGCCGAACAGCTCTGCTGCAAATACCAAGCAGTGTGCCGAAGCCGATATTGAACGACACTGGTGCCAATAACGAAAGCACACCCAACACCATAGGCAGTCCGAGAACCATCAGTGTATACAGAGGTACTATCGCGAAGTTCCATGCAAAGGTCGTGAAACTGAAGATGATAGACCGAGACTGGAGTAGTGTCCTTAGGAAGAGAATGAAGGCCAAGGTTAACAATGGTGGAAGGCTTGCCCAAAATGAGATCTGGGTTGTCTTTATCAAAACAGCATACTCTGCCCAGTCATGGGCGTTACTCACTTGTGACAAGCTGGGGGTGTTTCTGTAACCATCACGCCCCATAAGAGCTTAAATATGGTCCAGGGTATCATATTTCACTGGGGCCTTCTTTTGCAGTCTGACGATTAGCTGCGCGCCAATTTAGAGCGGTGAGGTGTAAATTCCATTTGGCGTGTCCACCGGGGTCCGAGGGATAATAAGGTTGCCATCGGTGCCATCATCTTGGCCTTTGAGGGTGATACATTACCTGAGAAGGACAAGGTGATAGTCTACCACTGTGATGTAAAGCCCTATATCCTTCCCCCAATGCGGTGCTTTAAATGCTGGAAGTTCGGCCATATGTCTTCCCGCTGTACTTCCAGTGTCACCTGTTGGGATTGTGGATGCCCGTCATATCCCATTACTCTCTGTGCTCCGCCTCCCACCTGTGTCAGCTGCAGAGAGCACCATTCACCGTGCTCGCCAGGCTGCAGAATTCTCCAAAAAGAAAGGAAAATCATGGAGTAAAAGACCCTGGACCGACTGACCTACACTAAGGCTAAGAGGAAATTTGAATGTCTAAATCCTGTACATATGACATCGTCTTAAGCTGCCATTACAACAGTTCTAGTGCCATCAGCTCCGCCAACCCCAGTCACCTCTCAGAGCTGCAAGACTACATGTGCCCCCTGGATGGGGGGGGGGGGGGGTCGTGGCTGGCAGTCAGCACTTCCCTCCCTATTGCTCCTGCACCACCTACTGCAGGAGCAACACCTCCCAACCATCGGGGATATCAGTCCCCACTTCTGTGGCGGAGAAGCATAAGTCTTCTTCGGCTCCTCTCGCTAGGAAGGGGTCCCTTGGGTCGCTCCCTTGCCAGGTTTCTGCTTGTGGAAAATATGACACCTGCCAGTGGCTGAAGAGCCCAAAAGCAGCTGGTCGTAGGGCTTCACGCTCATCCTCAGTCTTGGAGACATTGTCTTGAAAATGTGAATCAGTGAAGTCCTCCTAGACAGGGAAACCCATGGAGCAGTGAGAGAAATCCAAAAAGAAGATCCTCAAGACTAAGGGAATTGCGGTGGCACCCACATCACAGCTACCCAAAAGCTGCAATCTGCTGAGGACCTAGATCTCGCTGGACCCTCAGATACAATGGATATAGGCTGCTCAGGCACTAAGTCGGTGGCAGCAGGTGACCCTGAGGCAGTTGACGCCTCATTGAATGTTCCATGCCTTCCAGTGTAATGACAAAGTCGTCCTCCAGTGGAATTCTGGCGGTTTTTTCCACCACCTGGCTGAGCTACGGCAACTGTTAAGCTTTACACCTGCTGTCTCCATTGCCCTCCAGGAAACCTAGTTCCTGGCAATTGGGACCCCTGCCCTCCACAGCTAGAAGGGATATTACAGAAACTGTAGCGACTATAACAGTGTCAGGTGGAGTTTGCGTTTATGTCCTAAACGTAGTCTGTAGTGAAACTGTGCCCCTTCAAACCCCTCTTGAAGCTGTGGCTGTCAGAATAAGGACGACACAGCAAATAACTGTCTGCAATGTATATCTTCCTCCAGATGGTGCAGTACCCCTGAATATATTAGCTGCACTGATTGATCAAGTACCTAGACCTTTCCTACTTTTGGGAGATTTTAATGCCCATAACCCCTTCTGTGGTTGCACTGTGCTTACTGGCTGAGGCAGAGATGTTGAAAATTTACTGTCCCAACTCTACCTCTGCCTCAGGGCTGCCACACATTTCAGTGGGGCTCATGGTAGTTACTCGGCCATTGATTTATCAATTTGCAGCCCAGGACTTCTCCATCTATCCACTGCAGAGCACATAATGACCTGTGTGGCAGTGATGACTTCCCCATCTTCCTGTCACTGCCCCAGCGTCAGGCCCACGGACGCCTGCCAAGGTGGGCTTTAAACGAGGCTACAACCAACAGGGTACATGGCGGCCCCACCACAACGGACTGACTACCGTGCTTGATATCAGGTCCACAACCAAGCAATCAAGTCCATTATCACCGTCAGCGTAGGAAACGATACTGCACAGTTGACGGAAAGATACACACTCAGGAGGGTGACCTTGTCCAACAGTTGGAGAATGAGCAAGAGTGCAATCCAAGTCAATGAAGGATGCAATAGGTCTCAGCGCATGATGGACGCGATGCACCACGTAAAGTGCCCTTCCCCAATTGGCTCGCTCTTTGGGAAAATTTTGAAAAATGGAGGTCAAACCCTACAGGGGACCATCACAAAGGTCAAAAAGGTGAGAGACCCCTTCTAGTTTCCTCTTACGACAGGCAGGAATACCTCAGCCCTATCCTAACCGCCAGACTCGCAGGGGGGTGAAGATGCTGTATTCAGTTTGCTAGAAGCTCTTCTATTCTGCCATACAGCTGGACTGCTGTTCTCTACATAATTACTTTTAACTGGCAGTGGTACCGAACTATCGATTGCCTTCCAGAACTCAAGGAACACAGCATCAACTTTATTCCTACAGGTCATTTTTTATCTCCACAGATGCCCTAACACGTGACCATCACACATGTTCCGCAGCAGGTAGACATTAGATATATAGGCCTATACTTCTGTTCATCTTTTCTACAACCCTTCCTGAAACCTGGAATAATGTGCACTTTTTCCAATCATTGGTAACACTTCACTCCACCAGTGATCTACAGTACACTGCTGCTAGAAGACAAGCAAGTACTTCTTCACAGTCTAAGCAGAATCATATTGGTATCCCATTATGTCCAGTGGCTTTTCCTCTTTTGAGCATTTAAGCTGATTTTCTATTCCACGATTATTTCGAGATCGGTTAGCATTGTGTTTCTGTGAAGATTTAAAGGACAAACTAAAGAGTAATCTTCCTCAGTAAAACAGTTTATAAAAAGGCTTTAGTATGTCCATCCTCTGCATCCTCCATTTTGATGCCGTAAACAGTCACTGTGCTGACAGATAGCTTTTATCTCTTTATTGATTTAAGCAGAGAGCACCCCGCTTACATTGTTCTGTAAAGTCAGTGGATAGAAATTTACTTCCAGATACACTGAACCCTACACGCATTGCTCTCCTTATGTTAATTTGGGCTTCAGTCAGTTCGTCTGTCTGTAAGGCTTTGGTTACAATTGAATTCGCTATGAATCTCTATTTTTTGTACAGCTTTCAGACACAGCCGACTAACCACAGTGGGTCTTTCACACCCCTCAAAGCTCTGCTCTGCTCGGCATACACCTGTCTAAATAGTATTTATGATTCTTTCAAACTCTGTCCATTGATCAACATTGTCAATGCTGGGGATTAAATTTTCATGCTGGCTATTTAGGTAATCTCTTTGCTCAGCAAAATCTTTTTTCCATATTCCTATTAGCAGTCATTCTGAGATGCTGTGAAGGCCTTATGATCACAGATTCCCCGTTCTACATAAACAGTCAAAGTTGGGGTCTGTTGATGACCAGGAGATGTAATACGCACTTCTCACGATTTGTTTCTCCGATTAATTGCTCCAGTTATTTTCAGATGAGGCATTTACAGCACTTCCACTCTATTCCCTGGCCTTGCGACCTGCTGTAAGCACTTGCTTCTCCCATACTATACCCAATAAGCTGAAATATTTAATACTATAATGTGACCAGTACTATACCTAGTATTATCTGGGTACTGTTAACATTCATAAGCGATAATAGTTCTGGGACTTTTCCCTGGACACTCCTGCAGTTACATGTAATTATATTACGATTTTCTTTCTTCAGTGTGCCGCAAGAAGTGCTATTCTAATTAATTAGTGGGGATGGTATTCTTCGTGCATGAAATCAGAGTATACTGTTAGCCCTGTAGACAGATTTCCCTAACCTTAAAAATAACCACCTAGGCATGCCACATTTACTCTGCTGACCTAGTGCCCACTTCCTGTGTGTATTTAACCCCTACTCTATCAACGGGTCCCACAATTCTCCACTCGACAGTGGACGTTGAGAAATCCTTAGCCAATATCAACCCAGACTCTTGAGCCCCTTGTTCAAAACTTGGCTCCAAACTAGAGGACTGATTGGTTCTGGGAAAGATGCTGCAAAATTCTACAACTTCCACCCTGTTCAGTGAAGTTAGCTGTCTTCACTAATGCAGCCATCTGCAGGAACAGATGTTATTGGTCTTTAATTGCACCTTTCACTCTTTATCACTTCTAGAGTAACTTGCCTTTACGTTTATAAAACGTCACCTCCATCCCTCTACCCCTCCACCTCGTAACAAATCTGACACATTTAGTTGGATCTTTTTGACCAATCTTTCCACTTCCTAAAACTAATTAGTTTCCCTCAGCAGGTATATAGAATTTAGCCTCCTGAAATCAAGTCCACATTGTCAATTTGTTACTTTCACAGATTACGAGCACCCACGTCTATACACTTCAAGAGCGTGGGTTGAAGCTTTTATTCCATGTTCCTCTTCCTCTCGTAACTATAATGTTACTGTTTCTGGAGGCTCAACATCTGAAGGAAATCTACACGCTGAATATTTCATAAGATTTGGTACTTAGGACATCCCAAACTGAGAGTTACGATAATTTAGAGAGACCCACTTCTAATACTCATTCGAACCAAGACCAGTTGAAAGATTTTAAAATCACATCTCCAGGTGTTTAAAATTAACACACATGCGGTCAGGCCAGTCAATGCAAGAGCCCCAACCACCACACGTCGGCAGAAACTGTCCACTGCTGGGCAGCTGCCTTCCTGGCTTTCCTACCAAGGGGCTGCCCAGCGGTGGACAGTTTCTACAGACATGCTGTGGTTGGGGCTCTTGCACTGAATGGCCTGACCACATGTGTGTTAATTTTAAACACCTGGAGATGGGATTTTAAAATCTCAAAACAGATCAGGGTTTGAATAAATATTAGTACAACGGAAATGGATCTTTCTAAATTAACTAATATTTGTCCACGATGATAACAACTGGAAGTTACTCCTGCAATACTTTTAATGAGCCAGATGCATTTGTAGGTCTTAACTAAACAACAGTGAGTAGCTCCAGAGTGGAATGCCCACTGCACTATGGAATTCCTCACTGTTTTGAGTAGCATACTACCTTTCTTGTACCACATTAGATAGCACTGATCGGATGTTGCTCAAATAAACCAAGATAAGGCATTTTTTTATACCCTGAAAGAGATGGTCATTTGCTTTGGTCTTATTGCACCATATACTGAAGTTAAGTTACTGTTGCACAAAACTGCATAATAAGGGTAGTAAGTGTTGTCCTCTCAACATCTTTTGAACCTCTCTGAACTGCTGGGCAGCCTGTCAGCCTCTCAGCACATTTCCTCCCTAATGAAGTTTGGTTTAACAGTTTGTAGAAATAGTCTGTTGCATTACTGAACAAATCTTAACAGAGGTGGGGAATTACTTTAGAATACACCTCTCCCAACCCGACACAGACACACTATATGTGTTAATGAACTGGTTTTTGAAAGTATACATTTCTTGTGCTGCTTGAACAATGTTTTCAAGTCCACAGAAGTGAATAAAATTTGTACATTATCAGATCAAGATGCAAACAGTTCTGGCACTATTTACATTCAGAAGCTACTTAATGAAGTTTACAAAACCTAATAAATTGAAGAGCTACAGAGTACCACACATAAGACACACTTACCCAAGGGTACAGTACTGGGTTTAGCCCCAGGATTTGTCTTTAAAACTCCAACCAACTGTTCAATTAATGATCTCATGTTTCTTCGATATTCTAAGGCCACAGGATTCTCTCCAGAACAGCACTTGTGGCCTGAGTTTGGTTTGGTGGCAGCAGAAATTGTAGCAGCTTCACCTGCATAAAAACTTTATTTGTGAAATTGTTTTGCTGAATAACGTCAACAGTAGCAAAAAACACTATCAGGAAAGTTAAGGCAGCAAGTGTCAACTTATTCACATTACTTATGTGCTGACATAATAAATAATTGTCTAATAATTAAAATCACTTTTCAAATGTGATTACACTGTTACTTTAGTTTCAGAAGCAGTACTTGGTGGTTGATAGCTGAAAGTTTAATACCTGTTAACAATATCTGTGACTAACAGAAAGTAAGGTTTCTTTTAAAGCTCTATGGTTTTTAGCAGAATGATCAAAATTGAATAGCAAAACTGTATTTGCTTTCAGGCTTCAGATTCTGTAACTAAACAATTTTGCATATCAATAGCCTTAATAGTATTACGTAATTTTCCTATATTTAAGATGATATTTTGTGTAAACTAAATGACAATGCAGCCAAGTGTGCCAACATTGCAGAACTGTTTACTTTAAAAATCTTCAATTTCATTATGTGAACCCATAAAGTATATATTATAGTCTGCTTCTCTAACCTTGGAATGAGAGATATTCTTCAGTGTGCTGCTGGAACCTGTTGGAATAATCCCCCCTCCCACTGTTCAAATTTACCACCTATTAGAACCAGACAAAGGAAAAAATTCAAGAACAGAATTAACCTTAGAATCCAATTAGATACAACCTTTTAAAAGATATTGCTGTGTTATTTTTACACACATCCACGTAAAGTTTTAGAATACGACAGTAATAAACATCTATGTTACACAAATTTACTACTATACAGTGTTCCTAATCATTTGGCCACAAGTAGGTGCCAACCTCTATGAACAGTGTGCCAGTTCTCTCTCAAGCTTGTTTTATTGCTCTTGTTTGAAGAACAAAAATTTTCGAGATGAACATTTGACAGTTTTCCCTTTTTGTACATTTTGACAAACAGGATTTTCAGATTATTTGATAGTCTTAAAAATCTACAATGATTTGTCCGAGTTTGGAATTTGTGTTCCTGATGCAGTACACCTCAAGCTATTCTAGGAACACGTGCCGACTATTTATAAATTCAGAATATTACATAAATATATAGAGCCATTACTGGTTTTATTACACTACTGGTGATATATGACTGGAAATAATAACCTTAAAATATTAAGGAGCAATCATTCTGTACACATGAAGTTGCAACAGGAAAACAAGTGGGAGGCTGAGATTCACAGAACAAATGTTGCAGAATTTCAATTTACCCTTAAAAAAAACAAAAAAAAAAAACAAAAAAAAATTGTTCAAGCAAATCCTCAATATCACTTGTCAGTCTGGCATTCTTAGCAGGTAGGTTTTATAAAAGACCACAGTGCTCCCATTGGTTCATTAGATAAGACTGACAGCATTACAATAACAACACAAACTGCTAGATGCTACGAGAGAAGTGCCTCACATTACAGAGAGACTTACAATGGGAATTCTGAAATGGTACTGTGTCATATGCCTCACACTCCAGCCTTTGCCTAACCTCATAACTGCAGCAGAGATTGCTTCACTGGTCCAATGATTCTGCTCCTGACCCTCCCTAGTAAAATTTATATGCTCTGGAAACTATCACTGGCACTTCTTAACACAACATTTTTAGTATCTGCTTTGTGCCACCTATAATCAACACTACAGTATCCAAGCACACTCAACTACTTCAACTGATGAGGAAATACATACTACATTTTCTACACATACCACGAAGTGCATTCACTGCAACAGTTTTCCTCCTCCACAGAGGATTTGCTAAAGGAACAGAAAAGAGGAAAACACAGTGGTACAAACAATACAATCCACCACACACTATGAAGACATGCAGCGTATACATGAAGTTGTCCCCAACAGGTAAGTACTGAGGAAAAAGTAATTGTGTGTGTCAGAAACAAGTGGATGTTGATTGCGGCCCCTCCAGTTTAGTTGTGACCTGAGATTATTTCCAGTTTTTTATCTTTAGTTCTCAATTGGTCATCGTAGTGTATTACACGACATACTCTTTTTTCTTTGAAAGGAACTACATGAAGAAATTTAACTACGAATTTACACATTGGTAACAAATTCTGCAGACTGTGACATTTTCCCCCATATAGTTGACATCTTTTTCAGCAACAAATCTAAAGAAGTGTTTCACAGTTCCCTGGTGACTTAACAGGGTTCCACACGTTAACCCAAGTGAAATTCAATGACATTTCCCTGATTACCAGCTAAGTTTTAGCATTTTTCCCTGACAAATTTTGAGATCTCAAGGGGAAGTAAAGACATAAATTGACACAAACGCAACGAGTTTTGTGTTTCTAAAAGGTTGAGTAGAAATCCTGGGACTAACATCAAGATCTCTTGAAATGATACCTTCACTGATTTCAGAAATAACCTCAGAAAGAAGTACACCTCTTGAAAGAAGTGTGTAAGGTGGGGAATAGTTGCGTAAACCAACACAGTAGGTGACTCAATAAAAGGTTGGTTTTTACTACGCTCATTATTGTTTGTTATTACCCATTGTGTTATGTCTATTTTACAGGTATTATGTGACTTTTCTTTCATGAAATAAAGGAGCATATAGCTTACAAACTGGCAGAATTTTCTTCTTCTTATCGTCCATACTTTCTAATTTATGAACTACTTTCGAAGTGTCAAAAATGTACTAGAATAAATAGTCTATAAAATGCTGCACTGTAGAATGCACTTGCAGTGAGACTGTCACTATTCCTGAAATCCAATGCCCTTGGCCTATGGCCTAGCGAGGAGCACTGCAGTCCTGGGTCCACAGAAAAACCACCAAAATCCGCTGCATTATGCAACACAAACAGACCCAGCCTGCAGGCAGATCTGTGAGACTAGATCTAATGGGCAGGGCCTGCACACTTGTGAGAAACAATGGGCTTCAGATCAGCAGGCCCAATCTGTTAAGAGATATCTAAAGAAATGGCCTGCAGTTTTGACTCGTCATTGAAGTCCACATGCGTGGCCAGGTATTCACTTGTCACAGACACCCTGTCGATGGAATGTGATTGTGATGATCAATCCATGTAACAGATAGCTTGCACGAATACTCTGAGAATCACTACCAGTAAGAATATGTAGCAACTCACCATAAAGATGATCACTGAGCTGCTGACAGGCACATAGAAAAGACAACCACACTCTCACAACAACATTTTTGGCCATAGCCTTTGTCAGAAAACGAGAGTACACACATTCACACACGATCGCCATCTCCAGCCGCTTTATCACCAGCCTCTCAGAATCAGATCCAAACAAACCACTCCTCATGCCCCTTTCTCTCCTCGATAGCTGCTAAGCCAGTGGCAAGAATTTTGGTGTCATCACTGACTGCAAGCTGAGGGAAGTAGTAGAAGGGGGAGAAGCAGTGAAATCGAGGGATTAGGGAAGCGGCACACATTCTCAGCTGCACCCAGCCATCTCAGGAAACAAACGGTTTCATCTACTGAGGGGAAAAAATTTCCCTGTCATGTTTGAAATTCCCTGCTTTCCAGAACTAGTGGCAACCCTGCTTAAGTACCACACTTATACCTACACACATCCACATTAGAACATATCCATGCGAACTAACTAATCAATGCTTCATTTACACTAATGTTTTTTAACTTTTTTCCCCCCTCCCTGTCAGTTTGCTTTTCTTTTATTAGTCTCCATACTATGGATATTTCACTGCTTAACAACAGCAAGTTGACACCATTATCAACACTGGAAGAACTGAGTTCAGTAAATCTACAGCAGCCACGAGACTGCTGTCACATGGGTGTGGGTGTGCGCTGTCTATTTTCGACAGAGGACTCGTTGGCCGAAAGCTCACTTTCTGACAGTCTTTTGTTGTGCCTATCTGTGACTCAACAACTCTGCTATATGGTGAGTAGCAATTACCTTTGCATAATATTGTTACATTCCATCCTAGATTTTCCATTGTTTAAAATTCTGAAATTGCGGATACACAATTTGTAAAACCAGGACTTTCTAAACTACAAACACTAGCACGTTTCAGGATAAGGCATAAAAGAAAATAATAGAAAGAGGGAGAGGAGAGAGACATCGCATACCTTAGAGTTCCCGAACCCTAGAGTTCTTTAACCCCAGACCAAGATGAATCTACCAGATACAGACAGAATGAAGAATATAAAGAGAACCACAATAAAAGGAATGTTGAACTGCAAGAATGAAGGGCAAGTGGTCTCAAAATTGTCAATCTAAAAATTATTATCTCTAACAAATATTGTTTGAATTGTCAATTTACATTTTCTTTTCAGTTCTAAAATACTATGGCATGAAGTAGACTTACCCATTATCATGCCCTTTTCCGAACATTATATAGATAAAGGTGACTACACAGCTAAATCTATGCTTGTGCAAACATGCATAAAATCCTTGTGGCCCACATGGCTGAAGCACAGTTGTACAAGTGTCAGTTTACCTGAAAATGTTGAGCACCGAAGACGGTGTGTTGGCTTTGGCTGCCTTTGTGCTTGTGTTATGGAAAGATACAGAAGAGGGAATGTGATATGTTGAGTGGAATGAGGTTTAAGAAAAGAAAATACTATTCTCATCTTAATTATTCACAGCAGACACATTACAGAAACCATATGAAGGTATTCTTGATTTTCTCCACTTAATATGATATTCATTGACCTGTCCTACATTAAGTACAACCTTTGTAAGGATTTAACTTAACAGGACCAAATAAATATTAAATCCTCTCAAATCACTGACAAATGCTTGCAAAAGCCGCCCTATTTTTGGTGCACAGGCTGAATCGTGCACACACTAACATTTTCACGAACATTCCTTATACACACGAATTTATTATATTTTTGTACACCAGACATGAATTATTTAAGGGAAACCATTTTGTCCATTCACATGATACCAGAAACAAAGAAAATTTTATGCTCCCCACCCACCGCCTCTGACTGTATGCCCAGGGAATGGGAATGAAAATTTGTAATAAATTAAAAGAGAACAAGTTGATGCAGATGAATTTAGGTTCACTCAAAAGAAAGTTATATGAGGTACTGACACTGAAGTGTTATTACTTAGTGGATGAATTAATGCAGGACAAACTGGAAATTTGAGCTGGGTACAATATGTTATCCTTGTAATGTTGTTATACATTATAGTGCTATTACTTATTAATGTAAAAATCATTGTAATTGTTTAGTAAATTTTTGACACGTCTCCTGCATGCAAGCCAAATGGATTGCAAATGTACTTCATGAGATGATTAAAACATAATTATAAAAAGAACATGCATAATCAAACTAAGTATCAAGCAGCTTGTACAGTCCTGATGCCTCCAGAAACACTCTAGCATGCTTGTGCCACCCTGTTTATCCATTTGCACTTGTGAAGCAAGCAGTTCAATGGGTCGCCACATTGAAGGACGGCCTACCACAAAATGTGGAATATGTCGCAAATAAGAGATATGCGAGATAGAAACTAATCTTGATAGGACATAACTACACACTAAATACATAGTGAACACTCACCAGCTGAATTCACTTCAAGCAGAGGTCGTCTTCCTTGCACCGCTTTTACAGTATCGAACCTTGGAGCTGTTGTCAGACAAGTTGTTGGCAACTGCTTTGGTAACAAGCCTGAAAAATCAATGTTTCATTATCAATATTAGTGACTACAAAACATTACTAGAAATTAAAATTCAAATAATGGGGAAGTGCCTCAAAACTTAGCATGCTTTACGTAAGATTATGCAGACTGAAGTTGCTGAGTGTGGACTACCCAATGTCAAGCCCTGTAAAAATGTTTACAGATGGGTTTGACTGGTCTGCATTGCACCCAAAAAGCCATCTTCCATCCATCATACTAGAAAAGGGATGGGCAAAAGATTCAGATCACTCACACAAATAAGGTAGTTAAGGTGTATAGAGGACAGATAACGGTACACGATCCACACAAGCCCCGAAACCAATATTTGGTTAAGCTTAAGCCGTTACTTAACTGCAAGGAGAATGATCATTATTACACTGTCCCAGAGATAGGGAACATAGAATGGATTTATTTAGGGTAACTAGTTTGTTTTCTGTGCCTGATTTTAATGGGAGAAATTTCTAATTTACGAGTGGCATGAAGTAGACTTATCCATTATCTTCTCATGTACCCCACATTATGGACTTTCCATTGAACTTTTTGGGAACTTAGATATTTGTATTCTCTCTCTCTCTCTCTCTCTCTCTCTCTCTCTCTCTCTCTCTCTCTCTCTCTCTCTCTCTCTCTCTCACACACACACACACACACACACACACACACACACACACACACACACACACACACACACACGTCATAATTAAACCATTTAATGGCGTTAACACGACTGACAAAAACTTAAAGAAAATGAATAAGCATCTGAAGAAACGTAAGCGGGCACACCTTCATTGAAGTGTTTGAATAAATGTCATGGAGAATGAGTCAGTAACTGATTATTTTTTACTATTTCTTACAAACCATTACTACTGTCTTTATCGATTGCTGTCCCCTCATCACTGAACATAATAGATTACATACAAGGAAGAAACTTAAGAGAAATGCAACTGACTGGCCTGTGTCTTGATTAAGGATTTAAAACAATCATCATCATAGCAAACATTGCAGTAACAACTCGTTGACATTTACACATCAAATTGAAAGAATATTTAGGGAAAAATCTTTCCCGCGAAGACAAAGCCAACCTGTAACATATGTCAAGATATTTGGTAATTAGTTAACAGCAGAAAGAAGACAGGTAACAGCTATCCCCTGCAAAAAATTTACCTGTAACCAAATGCAGATGAGCTAAGTAATAGTTTTATAAATTTTATGAAATTAGCCATGTCAGATGAAAATAATTGAGATCACAATGTGGATAAACTTCCCAATTTATAAGCAGCGGAACTGAATGATGACTTGCAAAAAATTTGGGTGGTGAGCTATATCCTATGAATATACTGGACGTATTTGGATTTCTGAGGAACTCTGGAACTGAAGACCTGCAGAGTAGATACTACTTGCATTCCGTTGTTTCACTGTATCAGAGTGCCTGAAACTGACTACTGTCTCGCTCATATACAACAAAAAGAGAGAAATTCACCTTAAAATTACAGATCTGCAACAATAGTACCCATACTATTTAAACTCTAGCTGAAGGCCAATTAAATGACTTTGGTGAGTTTAACAACTATTCAAGGCCCAATCTATGCCATTCTAATACATCTAACCGAGGCATTTGACACCATCTTTCATAGCATATTAAGGAACTTTAAGATACAAAATAACTAAAAACCAGTACTTTTGAAATCAAATTTGATAAACCAAATAACGGTTAATGAAAATAAAATACCACCTGAGTGGAAAATATGGAGCCCCTTGAATGAGCTTCACTGGAACCATATGTTCTATGTGAATGACCTACTCATATTATTGCACATAAATAAATCCATGATGTATGACAATGATAACTAGTAACTTCACAGTAATGTGAACACTGTCAAAGCTGTGTGTGTGTGTGTGTGTGGGCAGGGGGGGTTAATAAGAAGGTTGTGGCAGGGAGGGATATCAGGTTATGAGTGGGGAACAGCCAAGTGCTGCTTTGGGGGCATGCAGGGACAGGGTAGGAAAGCTAGGTGCAGTCAGGAGGCTAGACAAGGGGGTGGAGGAGGAGCAGGGAAGAGGAAAAGTAGAGCAGTTGTAGAGTGGAAAAATAACTAGTGGTTGCATAAGTCTTTCCCCATTCTCTACATCTCCCCCCCCCCCCTCTCTCTCTCTCTCTCTCTCTCTCTCTCTCTCTCTCTCTCTCTCTCTCTCGTCTTAATACCTCGACTGCACCTAGCTGCCCTACCCTGTCCCAACCAGCTCCCTGGATGCTCCTACAAGCAGCACTTCACAGTTCCCCACTCTTCCCCTGCTATCCCTACCCTTCCCCAACCCACCCCTTACCCTCACTGTCCAGATTTACTCCTTACCCTTACCTTCTCCCATAATGTGCATTTACTTGCAGTCCAGTCTGTGACTAGAGACAATCATCATGTGCATGCAAATTGTGCTTACAACACACACACACACACACACACACACACACACACACACACACACACACCCACACACACAGACACCCACACAGACAGACAGACAGACAGACAGACAGACAGAGAGAGAGAGAATACTTGTGTGCTTTAGAAGAATGCCTTTCGGTCGGAAGCTTACATGTTTAGCTGCTTTTTCTTGTGCTTGCCTCTGCAACTCAACATCTCCTCTATATGGTAAGTAGTGATCTACCCTTTTCATAATTTAGAACAAACCAAATTTTAACTTGGGGCGTACAAACTAATTTGCCCTCTGTGTAATCAGTGTAGTATAATTATCTACATTATAACCATAAAGTAAGCAGTAGCAATGTAATAACACATATTTCTTAACCATTTGTATCTTGATATATGTATAGACTATTATTATTATCTTCTTTCACTTTCTCAGACGTTAAGTCCGGTTAAAAATGGAGTGACACGGACCTTGATCAAGCATCACTTCCTTTTAACTGTACGGTATGTGTTATATTGCATTTAGGAACTTTCGGGTAATTGAACATGTATCAATAATTACGGATTTCTGTAGTTGTATATATATGTTTGGATGTAGCTGTATTGCATTGATGTACTGGTGGATATTGTGTGGTATGACTCCTGTAGTTGATAGTATAATTGGTATGATGTCAACTTTATCCTGATGCCACATGTCTGACTTCCTCAGCCAGTTGGATGTATTTTTCAATTTTTTCTCCTGTTTCCTTTTGTATATTTGTTGTATTGGGTATGGATATTTCGATTAGTTGTGTTAATTTCTTCTTTTTATTGGTGAGTATGATGTCAGGTTTGTTATGTGGCGTTGTTTTATCTGTTATAATGGTTCTGTTCCAGTATAATTTGTATTCATCATTCTCCAGTACATTTTGTGGTGTATACTTGTATGTAGGAACGTGTTGTTTTAAAAGTTTATGTTGTAAGGCAAGCTGTTGATGTATTATTTTTGCGACATTGTCATGTCTTCTGGGGTATTCTGTATTTGCTAGTATTGTACATCCGCTTGTGATGTGATCTACTGTTTCTATTTGTTGTTTACAAAGTCTGCACTTATCCGTTGTGGTATTGGGATCTTTAATAATATGCTTGCTGTAATACCTGGTGTGTATTGTTTGATCCTGTATTGCAATCATGAATCCTTCTGTCTCACTGTATATATTGCCTTTTCTTAGCCATGTGTTGGATGCGTCTTGATCAATGTGTGGCTGTGTTAGATGATACGGGTGCTTGCCATGTAGTGTTTTCTTTTTCCAATTTACTTTCTTCATGTCTGTTGATGTTATGTGATCTAAAGGGTTGTAGAAGTGGTTATGAAATTGCAGTGGTGTAGCCGATGAACTTATATGAGTGATTGCCTTGTGTATTTTGCTAGTTTCTGCTCGTTCTAGAAAGAATTTTCTTAAATTGTCTACCTGTCCATAATTCAAGTCCATAATGTAGGTTTTTTATGTCGATAAATCCCCTTCCTTTCTGCTTAATGTGAATCTTTCTGTTGCTGAATGTATGTAATGTATTCTATATTTGTGGCATTGTGATCGTGTAAGTGTATTGAGTGCTTCTAGGTCTGTGTCACTCCTTTTCACTACTCCAAATGAGTAGGTAAATATTGGTATGGCATAGGTATTTATAACTTTTGTCTTGTTTCTTGCTGTCAATTCTGTTTTCAGTATTTTTGTTAGTCTTTGTCTATATTTTTCTTTTAGTTCTTCTTTGATATTTGTATTATCTATTCCTATTTTTTGCCTGTATCCTAGATATTTATAGGCATCCATTTTTTCCATCGCTTCTATGCAGTCGCTGTGGTTATCTAATATGTAATCTTCTTGTTTAGTATGTTTTCCCTTGACTATGCTATTTTTCTTACATTTGTCTGTTCAAAAAGCCATACTTATATCATTGCTGAATCCTTCTGTTATCTTTAGTAATTGGTTGAGTTGTTGATTTGTTGCTGCCAGTAGTTTTAGATCATCCATGTATAGCAAATGTGTGATTTTGTGTGGGTATGTTCCAGTAATATTGTATCCATAATTTGTATTATTTAGCATGTTGGATAGTGGGTTCAGAGCAAGGCAGAACCAGAAAGGACTTAATGAGTCTCCTTGGTATATTCCACGCTTAATCTGTATTGGCTGTGATGTGATATTATTTGAATTTGTTTGGATTTTAAGTGTGGTTTTCCAATTTTTCATTACTATGTTTAGGAACTGTATCAATTTAGGATCTACTTTGTATATTTCCAATATTTGTAGTAACCACGAGTGGGGTACACTATCAAAAGCTTTTTGGTAATCAATGTATGCGTAGTGTAGCGACCTTTGTTTAGTTTTAGCTTGATATGTCACCTCTGCATCTATTATCAGTTGCTCTTTACATCCTCGTGCTCCTTTGCAACAGCCTTTTTGTTCTTCATTTATATATTTGTTCTGTGTTGTATGCGTCATTAATTTCTGTTTAATGACTGAAGTTAATATTTTGTATATTGTTGGTAGGCATGTTATGGGGCGATATTTAGCTGGGTTCGCTGTGTCTGCTTGATCTTTAGGTTTCAGATATGTTATTCCATGTGTAAGTGTATCAGGGACTGTGTATGGGTCTGCAATGTAACTGTTAAATAATTTAGTTAGATGTGAATGTGTTGAGGTGAACTTCTTTAACCAGAAATTTGCTATTTTATCATTTCCAGGGGCTTTCCAATTGTGAGTAGAATTAATTGCTTGGGTGACTTCATGTTGCAAAATTATCACTTCAGGCATTTGTGGCATCATCTTGTATGTGTCTGTTTCTGCTTGTATCCACCGTGCATGCCTGTTATGTTGTACCGGGTTTGACCATATGTTGCACCAGAAGTGTTCCATGTCTGTTATGTTTGGTGGATTGTTGATTTTAATGTGTGTGTTATCTATTGTCTGGTAAAATTTCTTTTGGTTTGTGTTGAATGTTTGGTTTTGTTTCCTTCTATTTTCACTTTTTTTGTATCTTCTGAGTCGTTTGGCTAATGCTTGTAATTTCTGCTTCTTTTCGTCTAATTGCTCTGTCGCTTCTTGTTGTGAGATTTTACCTAACTTTTTTCGTTTTTTTTTCCGAGATTTCATTTCTTATAAATTGTGTTAGCTGTCCGATGTCTTTTCTCAGTTTTTCTATTTTGATCTGTAGCCTGTGTTGCCATGCTGGTTTTGTGGGTTTCTTCTGTGTGTTGGTTGGTTCTGATCTCTGCCTAGTGTGTATATTTAGTGTAGTGAGTGCTCCTATATAAACCAGTAGTTGTAACTCTTCCATAGTTGTGTTTTCATTTATTTTGTTGTGTATGATTGTGTTGATAGTTTTTATTGTTGTTTCGACTTGTGGGTTATTTGGTGGTCCACGCAAGAATGGTCTAATGTCTGTATTTATGTCTTTGTATTCTATATATGTTAGCTGAAATTTTTCTTGTATATCTAACATGTGTGTCACTTCGTGTTCTATTTGTGCTTGTTCTGGTGGCTGTCTTAAGATTTCGTTTTCCTCTGATTGTTTAATTGGTGCATGTTGTTCTTTGTTTGTTTGCTCTGGGATGTTTGAGTCCATTACTGTATTTTCTTCTTCTTCTGATTGCACATTATTTTGTTCCAGTATTTGTTGTACTTGTTGTTTGATGTTTTCTAATTCTGACTGGGGTATCCTGTTATTTTTTATTATTACACGGATCTGATCAGCTAATCGTCGTTCTGTTAAAAATTTTAATTCTGGGTATCTGGTAATAAATGTTGTGTATACTTGTGATCTGTATCCAGTTGTGTTGGTTCCTAGGTTTGTTGCTTGGTAATAACAGAACATGAGGTGTCGATTAACTTCATCTGACCATCTCATCCTCTGTCTTTGTTTTCCTTCTAGGGTGGTTGCAGGAAGCATATCCTGCAAAACACCTCTATTTGGATTTAAATCATTTTCCAGTTGGCTAGCAGTGTCGTTACCATTGTGGGCGGGCATAGGGTTCAAGCGTCGTCCCCGACCATGACGGCGCTTGTCCGAGGCTTCTTTAGTTCTGTCCTGAACCAACTAATCACACTAAAAGGGGGGTTAGCCCTATTAGTGGTTTGTTCTTTTCGTCGCCTTTTACGACTGGCAGAACATACCGGAGGCCGATTCTTTTCCCGGGCCTCCACGGGGTTTATTATTATTGACTTTTTTTTCTCAGACTTAAGTCTGGTTAAAAATGGAACGTGACGCGGACCTCGGTCAAGCGTGACTTCCTTGTAACTGTATGGTATATGTTATATTGCATTTAGGAACTTTCGGGTAATTGAACATGTATCAATAATTACAGATTTTTGTAGTTGTATATATATGTTTGGATGTAGCTGTATTGCATTGATGTACTGGTGGATATTGTGAGGTATGACTCCTGTAGTTGATAGTATAATTGGGATAATGTCGACTTTATCCTGATGCCACATGTCCTTGACTTCCTCAGCCAGTTGGATGTATTTTTCAATTTTTTCTCCTGTTTTCTTCTGTATATTTGTTGTGTTGGGTATGGATATTTCGATTAGTTGTGTTAATTTCTTCTTTTTATTGGTGAGTATGATGTCAGGCTTGTTATGTGGTGGTGTTTTATCTGTTATAATCGTTCTGTTCCAGTATTATTATTATTATTATTATTATTATTATTATTATTATTATTATTATTATTTATTTCCCAAGCAAGTAAATCATTCCAGTGTTTTTGTAGTTCTAAATGAAACTATTAAACATTCTATCTACTAGATATTAGGAATCTTCGGCTCATTCAGTATCTAACTTCACATTTATTTATGCAAAACAGTTATGACGTGTGTAACTGTTCTCAATACAAAATACACAACTGCTCAAACAAAATGTTAATGAGCACTAAATGCTTGACTAAACTCCATGTGTGTACTGAAGGTCAGGCATGCCTACATGGAACCAAATTGTAAATTTCCTGGCAGTAAGAACACTGGCATGTAACAGTGTCAACAATGACAATCCTGTTTCTCTAGCTGAAAATCAGTCTAACAAATTTCCCAATAAATTCTAACATGAAAATTAGGGGAAGCAATATGATAAAGGTGAAAGCGAAACTTACATAACCCAACTCGAATAAGAAGGAATGAGGAGCTACTTACCGTCAGTGAAAAACTCTGCTAGAGGAATCTCCGAAATTTTTGGTCTAGATTTTGGATCTGGTTGAAGCATCTGTCTAATAAGTTTTGCGGCTGATTTTGAAATCTTTGCTTGTGACGGTAAGTAATATTCACATCGTTTTATTCTTGAATAGGTTTCCTTTAAACTACTTGTTTCAAATGGTGGCTTCCCAATCAACAATGTGTACCTGGAAGACATACATTAACTTAACCAACTACATATGACCATAAATAAGGCAACTCTCAAACACTCAACCAAGAACAGTAAAATACAACAGCCACAACATGACTTTTTTTATTACTCCACAAGTAACTAACCAGGCATAACACCCAATACAGGTTCGTGACAATTACATGTTTGACAATCAGCTGCTTTTATTTTAAACCCAAATATTGACCAGTTTCAGTCACAGATCATATTCACAGATCAGGGATAAAATAGTTGAAGCTGCAACAACACATAGCTGTCATTACTTAAATAATTGGCCATAACTCATGGGCAAAGCCAGAGCTCTGTTTACACTTATTAGTATGTTTGCTTCTGGAAAGTCCTGTGTTGTGCACTGGAATTTATGACATCCTCTGCACATGAGACGTGTTCATTATTGAATTAACAACAGGTGCGATGTGGCTTAAACTGTTTTAACCCTAATCCATGAAGATGGACTATGACAAACCACTCGATGTTTGAGTTCATATAAAAGCAGGCGATTGTCAAGAAGCATTTTATACATTACTTGACGACTGTTTAAATATTCAATACAGTTTCATATAGTAATAAGAATTAGGTTTTCAGGCAGAAGTCTCCGCTGGGAAGTACCATCACTTACATTACAATAACTAAGGCCAAGAGAAATAGTCTAGTTTTCAGAATGCACTTAGCTAAAATAGTTTTGTCAGAGAGATCAGTGAATAAATTTAATTACATCACTCATTATTTACACTACATATAAATATTTCATATTACCAGCTACAGTTAAAAACTGAATTCAATTATTGCCCAGCAGTGTAAGTGTTGCCTTTGATTAATAGTTGTTCCACAGGTCACGAACACAACACCTTGTAACAATGTTTAATATGTCAGTTTAACAGAAGGTATCTTTACACACTATTTTATCTTTTAAGTAATTGTAAAATTAATAATTTATATCCAAAAATTCTTCTAGGCATACTGCATAAGAGTAGTAGTCATTTGGAAATTCTTTTAATTCAATTTTAAATGCTGGTTCGTGTGTTTCTTGTTCTCCGAAGTCCACCCCCAACCAGTTTACTGAAGTTTATCGTAAAAGAAATGAAAGGTAAGAGGGATGATCAGATAGTGCCGCACAATAATTTTACTGCCAGAAAGTTCAATAAGTAACAAAACGAAAAAACACCACAAATCAACTAGCATCTTCACCTACTTTTCTAAATAGTCAGCTTATGTTCAACACATTTCTCTCATCATGCTACAAGTTTCAATATTCGCTGTTCGTAGAAGTCCGTTTGGTTGCAGTATAGCCATCTGTGGACTGCTGATTTCACTTTTGCATCTGTTGCGAAGGCGTTTGTCGGTCTGGAATTTCTTCATGGTACCAAACAGGTGAAAGTCCGACAGTGCAAGGTCTGAAATGCACGGTGGATGCTGGAACACCTTCAACCCAAACCCGGCGATTTTCTCACAAACAGGAACAGCAACAAAGGGGCAAGCATTGTCATGAAGTTTGACACCGCCAGCATTAATGCTGTGGCTTTTCTCGTGAAGGACACAATGATGCAACTTAACCATAGTTTTTATGTAGACTGCATCACTGACTGTGGTCCTGTGTTCAGCGGAGTCCACCAATAGCACATCATGCCTATTCCAAAACAGTGTCACAAGCACATTGAAACACTTTTTTTTTTGTTTTTTTTTTTTTTTTTAGTGGGGAACCAGTGGCATGTTTCCACTCCAGAGAGGCATGTACGGTTAAGCCCGTCCACAACTCATCACCAGCGATGACTCCTTTCAGAAAGCTGTGCCATTTTTTGCAGCGTAATGTGTTCAGTGATCCAAGCTTGTCATTATTCAGTGGCCCTTGTGTTTGTCAGGTTCTTAGACACCTACCGTATTTACTCAAATCTAAGCCGCACCTGAAATTTGAGACTCGAAATTCAAGGGGAGATAAAAGTTTTAGGCCGCACCCGCAAATCGAAACAAAGTTGGTCCATTGTAATACGAGACACAATTTAGGTCGAATGAATGACGATACAACTACAGTAGTTTGGTTTGAGTCTTAAGCTTAGCAGTTAAGCTTGACCAGTTAGCCATTGCTGTGCGTCAGGTGCTCCGTCCGTATTTATACGGGTACTCTTCCTTTTTCACGTGCTTCGTCTGGTTTGAATCGATTGCTTATTTTTCTTTGATGTGATAAGTGCCGTACTCTTTGTTACAGGTGTTTACGTCACTCTAAGCTGAAAATGTATTACTGTACTGTGGCACTGTGTCATGCATTGCTTGTCGCATTCTGATAATGAGTGTTTACGGCCTGTTGCCGCGAGGAAACGTCTCATTGGCAAAACAATGGCACGAGACTTATTTGTTGTTACTTACACTGCTCCTTTCTTTGATGACGATCAACAAGAACCAAATAGACTGCGTATGATAGATGATGATCTGAATGAGAGTTGACCAAAAATTTTTCTGCGTTTGAAAATCTTTGCAGACGCCTCTTTAGTAAATTACATTCTGCACAGAAATTAGAGTCATCTTAGATTCAAACATCTAGTCAATTGCCGTGCTTCATTTCTGACTATCACTATTAGGTATAAGAATAATACGATTATAAACATGACATGATATGTATATTCTTCCTCGTTTGCTGTTGTCTCACTAGTTTCGTAGTTTATTAGGCAGACAGGATTTAAATGAGATAGCAGCAAACATGAAAGAATACATGCCAAAATGTTTATATTCGTATTATTCTTATGGTGAAGAGAATACTGAATGTAATTCACAATTCATAAAATTTCCTACTAGCAACCATCTCTTCTGACAGCTAGGAAAAAATTCAGAACGTACAGTTGGCCATATTGACAAACATCCCGAACAGTCTTGCCAGTCGGATTTTCGCAGTACATTGAAATGCTGCTACATTCGAAGATGAACAATACAGAATTTGTATTTACTTCATTGGGTAATGTATGAAAATGCATTGGTCAAAACTGAGGGGGGGGGAGAAAAAACTCACCTTCCACTTTTTTTTTTTTAATTCATTTACTAACGGAGAGGTTTTGGTGCCAGTATTTACCTTTGTGCCTGAAAGCATGCCTGTGTAGCGCTACATATATTCGACGGCAGAAGTTACTTGTGGCGGCACCTACCAACATTTTTCAGAACTTCTGCTTGCTTTGCACTCGATTCTAAGCCACAGGCGGTTTTTTGGATTACAAAAACCAGAAAAAAGTGTGTCTTAGATTCGAGTAAATACAGTAGTGAGAACTAACTGTATGAAATTTCTGTATGTAATGAACAATATCACACACACCACAGGAGATGCTCAACTGTTGCCCTAATGTTCACAGTAGCACACACCCCCAGTCATTCGAAATTGCTGCCTCAATGGCTCCGACATTCTGCACGGTTGCAGCTGTTACCAGCCAAGCAGAGTGTTATGAATCACTAAGGTTCACTCTGCTGTCCTTGAAAAATGCTCACTATGTGGAGACATTGCTATGGCCCATACAATTGTCCCCATACTCGCCACACATGTTCCTGGGAATTTCACTCTGTTTATGCTCTTTGACCCATAAATATTTAACTATACTTCACTGCTCTTCGTAAGTTAACAACAGTAACCTGCACGCTATGTTTGTTTCTTAGTTCAGGCTTTTCTCATTACAGCTGCATATGAAAAAATACACTGTGTAGTACAAACTTTAAATTACATTGCAGTGGAATTTCAACATGCCAGCTGCAATATCAGGGGGCCGCGGGGGGGGGGGGGGGGGGGGGGGGGGGGGGGGGGGGGGGAATAAAAAAAATAAAATAAAATAAAAAAAGAAATTGCGTTTTACTTTACGAGCCTCCCTCTTATTGCCCAGGGCGCTTTTCCTCAAGACAAACAGTACAACAATCTAAAGCACTAAATCAGAAACACACAAATATCATCATTGCAGTCATAAGTTCACATATTTTAGTTACCAACTTGTGAACACGATCTTGACAACATTATGCCAATTGTGCAGCTATTATAATTCCCTATACTGTACGTTATTTGGTAATGATCACATCAGAAAGCTTATTAAAACTGATCTGGTGTTAACAGAAGTGGGATAGGCACAAATACATGGAAAGATACACAAGGATGAGGCAACATATTTAATATGTAAATAGATAAAGATAAGGAAGATTAAACTTTAATGACCCACCAACAACAATGTCATCGAGATGGAGAACAATCTTGCATCAGGAAGGAGATCAGTTGTGCCCTTTTGAAGGAACTGTCCCAGAATCTGCGTTACATGACCTAAGGGAATCACAGGGATGCTACATCTGGATATCAAGTTGGGGATTTGAACAGCTGTCCTCCTGTATGAAAGTGCAGTGTGCAAAC